>NC_068430.1:56620647-57220647 GCF_023373465.1 Oncorhynchus keta | reverse complement strand
TCTAATATTGTTACTATTTATTTTTTTCTGACTTTTTTCCATGTTATTTGGTTAGTTCTTGTAAAAAAAAAGCACCCTCTTGGATATTTATGTTATCTTGGGACTGCCCATATTTCTATCAGGCCAACACCAATTGGTGGCCAAGGGTTTGCCTTAGGTGCATCATGAGTCATGAGGTGCATCATGAGTCAGGGAGATGGTCTGATGGTCTTAGTGACAACAGACCTAGATATGGGGGAGGTTTTAGTGGGTGGAATATTACAACAATTGGAGGTTTACAAATAACTTTGCAAACAGATCCGCAAGGAAGATGGATTATTTTAAATATGCTATCGGACCAAAAACAGATCTGGCAAATTCATCTATATCGCCAAATAAGGATGATCCACACCTCTTTGAAAATATATATAATAATCTATTGAACTCACAAGCAACAAATTAATCTATTATTATGGTGGGAGATTATAATACGGTTTTAAGTACCTCAATGGATTGTAAAGGAAATCACTCTACAAACTATCACCCTCACGCACTAAAGGAGATCACGAAGATCATGGATACATTAGAACTAGTGGAAATATGGAGGCTGAGATGTACATGGAGGAGGCTTAATGAAGCTAGCCATCTTGATTACTTCCTTGTCTCATTCTTGCTGGCATCAAAAGTTTGAAAAAGTATTAATAGGAGACCGAATGCGATCGGACCACCATCAAATTGGCCTCCATATAACTCTTACAGATTTTTCATGTGGATGCGGATTTAGGAAATTTTATCAAAGCCTATTGCATGACAATTTGTTCTTAACTAAGACAAAATAATTCATAATGGACTTTTTTTGCACAACCTAGGTACAGCAGATCCCCTTATTGTATGGGACACTTTTACAAGTACTTTTAGAGGCCATTCAATACAATTACTCATCATTAAAACAATAGCAGTTTAGGTCAAAAGAGATTAGACTAATAAAGGAAATAGAGGAAGTAACAGCACAGGTAATGGAAACTGTACCAGAGGCACAAAATAGATTAGAGGAAAAATAAATGGAAGTACTTATTCAAGAACGATTAAGTGTATGTGTTACAAAAATAAAGCGAAATGGTGGAAAATGTACAACATTTTTCTTGAATCTTCAACGTAGAAAGATTATTTACAGAATCTCGTTACAAATGGAGTCATCCATGATTCACCAAATTATATTTTAAAAGAGGACGCACAATATTTTAAGCATATGTTTTCTTTTTGTCTCCTCCATTTCCACTGATTGATGTAAACTGAAAGGATTTATTTCCTAATAATAATAATGTAAAATTAACACATTTACAGAAAGACCTGTGTGAAGGCCAACATACAGAAGAGGAACTAAAATCTTTTCAGTCTGGAAAAACACCATGGCTGTCACGGATCCCTCTGGAACTTTCATTGTGCACACCTGGCCCCTATTCCCACTGATTGTATTTGTATATATGTGCCCTTTGTTCAACATGGTGCTGTCCATTATTATCTTTTAATAATATGAGCTTCACTATAGCCCTTTGACTCTCAGATCAATTCAGTGTCTATAAATGCTGGGTGCTGTACTGCAGTTCCAGCTGTGCCACCAGAGACTCTGGGTTCGCGCCCAGGCTCTGTCGTAACTGACCGCGAGGTCCGTGGGGTGATGCACAATTGGCCTAGCGTCGTCCAGGTTAGGGAGGGCCTGGCCGGTAGGGATATCCCTGTCTCATCGCACACCAGCAACTCCTGTGGCGGGCCGGGCGCAGTGCATGCTAACCAAGGTTGCCAGGTGCACAGTGTTTTCTCTGACACATTGGTGCATTGTCAATTCTAGATATGCCCATCTCAAATACAATCTTCCTGGATAAACTCAAGGAGAGTAAACAAAATCAAGATAAGTTTTGACATCAGAGGGGACATACAATGGTTCCAGACACTGCCATACTCCTCCCCCCAATGGGAAAAGTAGGGAGTGACTCTGGAGCCCTTCACATGGTTTAACATTGGTTTAACAGATTTAACAGAACCCTCACACATGAAGACAATCCTGACCTCTCCCCTCTCTGGACCCCAAGTGACTTTTTCCCACATAAGCATATTTATGAAATTAGATAAAACATCTTATTTATCAATGTTACCAAACTAATTCTGATTCTGCTACGACAGTTATTAAAACTAGTTTTTAAACCACTCCACAAATGTCTTGTTAACCTTTCTAGCTCAGGAATTTCATTCCGCTAAAAGATTTTTTTGAAATATGTAACTTTCACACATTAACAAGTCCAATATAGCAAATGAAAGATAAACATCTTGTTAATCTACCCATCGTGTCCGATTTAAAAAATGCTTTTCAGCTAAATCACAGTATGATTATGTTAGATAACCGCCAAGTCGAAAAAACACAGCCATTTTTCCAGCCAAATATAGGAGTCACAACCAGCAGAAATAGATCAAAAATTCATCACTATCCTTTGATGATCTTCATCAGATGACACTCATATGACATCATGTAACACAATACATGTACAGTGGGGCAAAAAAGTATTTAGTCAGCCACCAATTGTACAAGTTCTCCCACTCAAAAAGATGAGAGAGGCCTGTAATTTTCATCATAGGTACACTTCAACTATCGCATTGTAAGATTTTTTTATGAATTTATTTGCAAATTATGATGGAAAATAAGTATTTGGTCAATAACAAAAATGTATCTCAATACTTTGTTATATACCCTTTGTTGGCAATGACAGAGGTCAAACCTTTTCTGTAAGTTTTCACAAGGTTTTCACACACTGTTGCTGGTATTTTGGCCCATTCCTCCATGCAGATCTCCTCTAGAGCAGTGATGTTTTGGGGCTGTTGCTGGGCAACACGGACTTTCAACTCCCTCCAAAGATTTTCTATGGGATTGAGATCTGGAGACTGGCTAGGCCACTCCAGAACCTTGAAATGCTTCTTACGAAGCCACTCCTTTGTTGCCCGGGCGGTGTGTTTGGGATCATTGTCATGCTGAAAGACCCAGACACGTGTCATCTTCAATGCCCTTGCTGATGGAAGGAGGTTTTCACTCAAAATCTCACAATACATGGCCCCATTCATTCTTTCCTTTACACGGATCAGTCGTCCTGGTCCCTTTGCAGAAAAACAGCCCCAAAGCATAATGTTTCCACCCCCATGCTTCACAGTAGGTATGGTGTTCTTTGGATGCAACTCAGCATTATTTGTCCTCCAAGCACGACGAGTTGAGTTTTTACCAAAAAGTTATATTTTGGTTTCATCTGACCATATGCCATTCTCCCAATCTTCTTCTGGATCATCCAAATGCTCTCTAGCAAACTTCAGACGGGCCTGGACATGTACTGGCTTAAGCAGGGGGACACGTCTGGCACTGCAGGATTTGACTCCCTGGCGGCGTAGTGTGTTACTGATGGCAGGCTTTGTTACATTGGTCCCAGCTCTCTGCAGGTCATCCACTAGGTCCCCCGTGTGGTCCTGGGATTTTTGCTCACCGTTCTTGTGATCATTTTGACCCCACGGGGTGAGTTCTTGCGTGGAGCCCCAGATCGAGGGAGATTATCAGTGGTCTTGTATGTCTTCCATTTCCTAATAATTGCTCCCACAGTTGATTTCTTCAAACCAAGCTGCTTACCTATTGCAGATTCAGTCTTCCCAGCCTGGTGCAGGTCTACAAATTTGTTTCTGGTGTCCTTTGACAGCTCTTTGGTCTTGGCTATAGTGGAGTTTGGAGTGTGACTGTTTGAGGTTGTGGACAGGTGTCTTTTATACTGATAACAAGTTCAAACAGGTGCCATTAATACAGGTAACGAGTGGAGGACAGAGGAGGCTCTTAAAGAACAAGTTACAGGTCTGTGAGAGCCAGAAATCTTGCTTGTTTGTAGGTGACCAAATACTTATTTTCCACCATAATTTGCAAATAAATTCATAAAAAATCCTACAATGTGATCTTCTGGATTTATTTTTCTCATTTTGTCTGTCATAGTTGAAGTGTACCTATGATGAAAATTACAGGCCTCTCTCATCTTTTTAAGTGGGAGAACTTGCACAATTGGTGGCTGACTAAATAATTTTTGCCCCACTGTATGTTTTGTTCGATACTGTGCATATTTATATCCAAAAATCTCAGTTTAAATTGGCGCCTTATGTGTAGTAATGTTTTGATTCCAAAACATCTGGGGATTTTAGCAGAAATACTCATAATAAACATTCATAAAAGATATTAGTGTTATTCACAGAATTAAAAGATAGACTTATCCTTAATGCAACTGCTGTGTCAGATTTCAACAACAAAAAATTGCGGAAAAAGCATAATCTGAGAACGGCGCTCAGAACCCAGAATCAGCCAGGGGCATAACTGCTATTTTGGAATCAACAAAGTTAGAAACAACAGCATAAATATTCACTTTCCTTTGATGATCTTCATCAGAAGGCACTCCCAGGAATCCCAGTTTGACAATAAATGACTGATTTGTTCCATAAAGTTCCATCATTTATGTCCAAATAGCCACGTGTTGTTAGCGTCTTCAGACCAGTAATCCATGAGGCGCGAGCATTTCATCCAGACAAAAACTTGAAAAGTTCCGTTGCAGTCCTTTAGAAACCGTGTTGGGAGATTTGCCGGTTTTGGAGCAGTGGCTTCTTCCTTGCTGAGCAGCCTTTCAAGTTATGTCGATATAGGACTGGTTTTACTGAGGATATAGATAATTTTGTACCTGTTTCCTCCAGCATCTTCACATGGTCCTTTGCTGTTGTTCTGGAATTAATTTGCACTTTTCGCACCAAAGTGCGTTCATCTCTAGGAGAGTGTTTATACTTGCATGCTATTGTTTGTACAGTTGAACGTGGTTCCTTCAGGCGTTTGGAAATTGCTCCCAAGGATGAACCAGACTTGTACAGGTCTACATTTTTTTTGGAGGTCTTGCCTGATTTCTTTTCATTTTCCCATGATGTCAAGCTAGAGAGGCACTGAGTTTGAAGGTAGGCCTTGAAATAAATCCACAGTTACCCCTCCAATTGACTCAAATTATGTTAATTAGCCTATCAGAAGCTAAGGCCATGACATCATTTTCTGGAATTTTCCAAGCTGTTTAAAGGCACAGTCAACTTAGTGTATGTAAACTTCTGACCCACTGGAATTGTGATACAGTGAATTATAAGTGAAATCATCTGTGTGTAAACAATTGTTGGAAAAATGACTTGTGTCATGCACAAAGTAAATGTCCTAACCGACTTGCCAAAACTATAGTTTGTTAACAAGAAATTTGTGGAGTGGTTGAAAGTAAACTTACGACCTCAAATGTACTTGGACAGTAATCTGTCAGTATCACATCAGCTCTTTATCACTTGAATGTCATTCAGAAAATAATTTCCTGAATCACCTAGACATCAAACACAAATCAAACAACTATTATGCGTGATTATTGAATATCGGTTCTCGTAATGACAGTATCGGTTTTTGTTTTATTAATCATGTTAAAGTTGCTCTTTGTGTCAGAAACATTCGATTTTGTAATTGCATACATTATTTTGGATATGTGTGCACATAAAAAGAGTTTTCACTCTGTAACAAAGTGAAATGCGAAATATTGCAAGGTAACAGTATACTTCCGAGATCTCCATACATCTTTATACCTTAATGTAGTGGTTACCAACCGGTCGTTCAACTGGTTGATCTCCAAGGCATTCGTTGTCGATCACCAAGCATTTCTGTAAAAAAAAAAATGTTTTAAGTGTTCCCATTTTTAACCATTTCATGTGTCTGAAGGTAGAACTCCGCCTACCCAGCCGCCCCAGAGAGCAAATCAAGTGCACCTATAGGCCTAATGCTGGCCAGTCAGATAGCTCAGATCACTGTGTCTGCACAGTTTCCTCGAGCAATAGGATGTAAAAAGAAACCACGAACACACAGCATTGAGACTGAGATTTCAAAACTTTTAAAACCACGACTAGAGAGAGACTCAATGAATACAGCAAAGAGCTGCTGTTTTTATAATTACGTTTTTTTTAAAGTTGTTATTCAGCACTTTGTCAACACTTTGTTCAACACTTTTATAAGCCATGAAATAAGCGTTCTCCTTACTTCCACTCACTACAACCAGCACTGCAGCTGCAACTAATGAGCATAGCAAAATGTTTCGATAACCTTGCATTGTTATTATTAGCGGCTCGTCTCTTTTTTAATATCTATTTTTTTTTATTTTAATTTCACTTTCTCTGGTCATGGGAGTAACAACATGAATTGGTGCATGAGGCAGAAATAATGCAGTGCGACTTGAGTTTCGCCAACAGCTGGAAGACTATGTCCCCTTTTCTCAGCGGAGGGAGGGAGAGCAGAGGGACGGGGTGAGTCGGGTGAGAGGCAGCCTCCCTGCTGCTCTCTCCTTTCCTCCCTCCCCTCAGACTGACCATCAGATGCAGGCCATCCAGTAAAATAAAACAAAGCTAATTGTTGTGCTCACTCAGCTGTGCCTCACAAGTAATACAGCAAATTATATATTACCAGTGTGATTGTATACCTAACATTTTGAAATATAATTTCAAAATGGTCTGAGAATAACAACATTGACAAGGCAATTCAAGCATAGCCAATATGTGATAATGTATTGGGCCTCATAGCCTACTGCACAAACCTCATTGTTACAGAACTGTTTTTAATAGGTTAATGTTGCATGGGCGTATTATTATTATTATTGTTTAAAAAACTATCTGAGCGGTAGATCTTGCTTTGTACTCAGAAAGTGATCTTGACTCAGAAAAGGTTGGTGACCACTGTCTTAATGTATTCACATGAAAAAAGGCTTTGTAGCAGCTCTAAACAGTTATCCTCTACAAGAAATGCTCACTGGTACCCTAGTTTATAGAAAGACCCATATACAGTATAATGTCATTTTAAGACTCGTTATATGATTATCACAATGTAGCATACGTCACTGCTGGGGTGCTAGAGGCTAATCCAAAATGTAAAAGATAGAAACTGCATTAAATAATCTTGCATTCCCAAAATGACAGTTTGCCAGGCTGAAAACGCATAATAACAATGTTGAGTAAAGCCTAGTCAAGCAGCTAATTTGCTGTCCTTGGGTCGGCCTCCCCTTGGGCCATTAAGAATATGAGCACCGTCTGCATAAACCACCCCCCAGACACACACACACACACACACTGTAGCCCTCTCCTTGTCAACTGGGACACGCCATTGCCCCCACAATGCAGTGACCATGACCAATGCAGTGACCATGACCTCCCGAAGGCCAGCCCCATTATTTCACTGGGGACACCTCTCCCTGATCAGATGTATTAACTTTTATATCCCCTCCATTATGGACATTTAATTATCCTTGTGTCCCCGTCGCACGCCCGAACAGATTGCAGCCGCTGAGGATAAACTTCTCTCTAGGTCAGTGTATGTTTGTGTATGTATCAGGGAGGCTAAATGTGCCAAGCCAGCAGTGCAGGCAATAAAGCTTACCCCCTTAAAAATAAACCACCTCCTTTCTCACGTCAATCAATAGGCCAGTGAAAAATCAATCTTAGCAATAACAGGAAGTTGAAATATTTTTATAGGAAATGCGTTTGTAATTAGCATTACTCATCTGTCCGTGTAATGCAAAATTCATCGGACTAAGGGATTTTTCCAACTTTTGCAAATTAGTGTTACATCACAGAAAGTTTTTTTTTTCAGTCTGGATCAGTCTACCAAATAGAGCCTTGTTTATCTTCTTATGAAATATTTGAAAGAGGGGAAAGCCGTGTCTCGATGTGACACAGTAATAACCCATAAGGCCTTGGGAAGGCGGATGTCAACAGGAAGTAGTTGGGCTTTGAGGTCACCATTGTATGGGTACTGTGTGTTTTATGACAGGTATATTAGACTGTTTGGAAAATAGCTTTTAGTGCATCATTCAAACTCCCAGTCTGGGGTCAATCAAGATTCCCAGGCAGTCTCCCTCTGGTAATCTGCCTGGCCAGATTTGAAATCCCTCATTAAACTGAATGATTGACAGTGCAGGGTCAGATTTCAAAGATGTTGGGTATATTTGTGGTTCCCTGTGGATTTTGGATTCTTTCTCTATTCCCTATGACTTCTCAGCATTGGACTGTGTTTTTCAGTAATCCCAATTATTTCCCAGGCTCATCCTTCTGAATTTCTTTGATTCTTTGTTTGATTCTGAAATGTTTCTAAAACGTAATCCAATATTCTGTTTGGCCTGAATACATTTAGTTCATTTAAGAATTTGTAAAGCTCCCACTGAGAGGGAGTCGGGTCAGGGAAATGTAATTCCCAGCAGGCCATACACTCTTAGATAAAAGGGTTCCGAAAGGGTTCTTCGGCTGTCCCATAAGAGAAGCCTTATTTGTTCCAGGTAGATCCTTTTTTGGTTCCAGGTTGAACTCTTTTGGTCTAAAAGTGTAGTCCCAGTAGGATTCTGAGCTAACACAGTGTGTGACAGCCATTTTAAACATAAAAATAAAATACAAATCCTATGGGAACAGCCAAAGAACCCTTTTTAGGTTCTAGATAGCACCATTTTTTCTAACGGTGTAGTCCCATTCTCAGAAGTAATTGCAAATACACTTTCTACACACTACCAAATACATTATATAGATGATATCATTATAGAACATACAGCATTACATGCTTGCAAAGCTTCAGCTCTTCAGTAGGCCTATGCAAGCACTAGGTCCAGCCACGCTCCGTTGCCTGTGTTTCATTTTTACTGATGTTTTACTGCTCTGAGAGTAGGGACAGGCGACTTTTTAAGAAGTGTGACTCGCCACTGAGTTTCAATTCTCTTTGGTCCCCCTGGAGGTAATCTAAATGTAGAAATGGACTACAGAGTTAGTATAACTACTCTGGTGACTCTTGCAAATGTGTGTGTGTGTGTGTGTGTGTGTGTGTGTGTGTGTGTGTGTGTGTGTGTGTGTGTGTGTGTGTGTGTGTGTGTGTGTGTGTGTGTGTGTGTGTGTGTGTGTGTGTGTGTGTGTGTGTGTGTGTGTGTGTGTGTGTGTCGTCCGCCTGTGCTTGATGGGAATTGAACTGCACTGACCACAATGGAATGGAGAGCACGCCTCAGGAGAATGAGGCTTTTATTGCTTGTCACACTGTCACACCAACAGTTTCACACAGATGGCTAGATGCCTCTGTACACACACTTCAGGCTGACAGCTCAGGGAAGCCTATTTTCTTGTGAGGGGGAAGTTTGGGCTGGAAATGATGGTGAAATGTTTGTAGGTGTGGAAAGTCTGGGCAGATTTGAAATGTGTTGTTGTTGACATCTGTAAACGAGAAGTCGATGATTTCATATTGCTGAGTATACCTTTTTAAAACATTTTGGTGTGTGTGTGTGTGTGTGTGTGTGTGTGTGTGTGTCTCCACAGGAGTCCCTGCAGACCTATGCCTTCCTGGTGTTCCTGGTGGTGTGTGTGCTGGGTGCTGTGTACCTCTACTTTATTCTGCCCGAGACCAAAAACAAGACCTTTATGGACATCAGCCAGAGCTTTGCCAAAATCAACAAGGTTCCGTTGGTTAAAAGGGAAATTGAGAACGAACTTGCCATCAAGGCTGGGTCAAAGGAAGTAGAAGAAAATGGAAAAGTCATCATTGACGGTGAGATAGAGAGTTCGTTTTGAATCAAAGAAAAGCCACCAGGTGTCAGTTTACTGTTGTACATACTGTATTTTGATTCACTGAAGTGAAATGTAATTTTTAAGATAAAGTTTTTCTGCTAGGTGAGTGTACGTTTTTTTTGTATGCAATAATTTTCAATACATTTTTAAAGCTCTCTTACCGAGAAAAAAAACAACAGGCAATTGGCAAACCGTTATTGCAAATCTTTGGCTAATTTGCTGCAAATTTGCAAATTAGTTTTGAGGCAAACTTTTGCAGTAAATTTACAGCGACTTGTGAACTTCTGTCTAACAATTCTGGGAAACTTGTGGGAAACATTCTACTGTTTGCTGCGGATATGCTGCAAACTCATTATGAATATGCAAATTAGATAATGTTTTTGGTTACTTTGTGTATTAACTTTGAATTGTTGTATCTACATAAACCAAATCACACATAATGTTAAATGAACTAAACATACTAAATGTGCTAAATACACTAAACCACATGTATTCAATGTCTTAACAGATAAAAAATAAATCCAATACAATTTGAAATCCTCAGCATGCTAATGAAAATAGCAAAGACGGAATATTTCCCAAATAAATTGTTTGCTTAATCTCTCATTTACAGGAGAGAGATGTGGCTACCGCTTTACATTCTAGCTCGGTAATAAGATGTATTTACTCTGCAATTAGCTAGTAATTACCATTAGTTAACATAAATAGTTGCCATGTTGTTTCCCCCAATCCTTTCCTGATATCCCAACCAGCCCATGGTTGTTATCTGGAAACAGAAGATCATTTCTATGTAATAACACCGAATCTGTGCTGCATCATTACCTGTTTCTCTTCAGTTAAACCATTACATCCCTTCCCTATAATGAACATAACATAACAGTGACATATGTCCTTGTAAAGTGACACAAAATTCCTGACATGACAAACAAAGCCCAGTTCACATTCAGATTCGTTATTGACAAAAAAGATATGCACAAGATATGACGGATATCACAATTCAGTGACATGTTATATTCGTAAAGAATCAATGGGTATATATTAATCATTTATAAGCCAAACCCTGGATGTAGCAACTGCAGATTGCCCCTTTGATCAAGCTACTTTCTCCTTTCTATGTGTAGGCTATTTACATTAAACCATAACCTATAAAAATGTGAGGATGTCGTTGGGACCACCTCAAATTATTTCAGGATAAAATACGGTCAATTAGGCTACTAGCTATGTTAGCTAACCCTTTTCTTTCATTTGTAGCTGTAGGTCTCAAGAAATGGCAATTACAGATGTAAAAAAAAAAAAAAAAAAAAAAAAAAAAAAAAAACTAAAATACATATCTGTCGCTCTGTGATGACATCAGATGTGTGCGTGCGCTCTCCACTCTCTCTCCACCAGTGGAGGCTGCTTAGGAGAGGACGGCTCATTATAATGGCCGGAACGGCGTCAATGGAGTGGCATCAAACACATGGAAACAATGTGTTTGATGTATTTGATACCATTCCACTTATTCAGCTCCAGCCGTTACCACAACCACGTCCTCCCCAATTAAGGTGCCACCAACCTCCTGTGCTCTCCAGTGCAGTCTACTTGCTGAGAAGAGGTTGCTAAGTTAGCTATTTACGAGTGATCCATTGTATAGTGTAGCACATTAATATTTAACATTTATGTACATTTCTTAAATATTTTCCTTATGTTGTTGTGTTATTAGCGAACTAGAGGTTATTAGATAGTATTGTATGAAAATAGTTTTATACCTACTGTCAGACACAATTCTAGGTTGACTAGCTATTTAGATACCTATCTAGGCTAGATCTATGGGCTAGCAATAAATATTTGCTTTACAAGTCACGTAATAAGTTGTATGGACTCACTCTGTGTGCAATAATAGTGTTTAAAAAACATGAGCTGGCGCACACCCAGAGTTTTTGTTTTGTTTGGAGGTGTGTACTAATGGCAAATAAACTATTAAAATAGAGTCACACACTCCATATATAAACTCCCAGTAATTTATTGGGTGAATCACCAACGTTTCGGCTTCACTGTGCCTTCTTCAGGGTGTGTTTAATAGTGTTAACAGGATTTTTGAATGACTACCTGATATCTGTACCCCTACACAAGGTCCCTAGGTCAAGGAGTGAATGTCAAACGCAGATTCAACCACAAAAAAACAGGGAGGTTTTGCAATGCCTCGCATAGAAGGGCACCTATTGATAGATGGGTAAAAACATTTTTTAAAGCAGACATTGAATGTCCCTTTGAACATGGTGAAATTATGCATTACACTTTGGATGGTGTATCAATACACCCAGTCACTACAAAGATACAGGCATCCTTCCTAACTCAGTTGCCGGAAAGGAAGTATTGGGAGAGAACTGAGGATGGATGAACAACTTTGTAGTTACTCTACAATACTAACCTAAATGCAGTGTTGGTCAGTGTCGTTTAAGATTAGGGAGTACAATTTTATTTTTATGAGCATGGTCTTATTTCTACTACAGCATATAATGGGGCGACTGTCATTCATATTCCATTCACCCAGCTCAATGTAACATCGATAGGTTTAGCCTACTACATGATACACACATTTTCCCTATACCCATCATGAGGTTGCTACAACCAGCCTACAAATGAACGTTTACAAAGTAGATGCACAGATCGAGAGAACAATTGGAGTAATCAAGGTGACAGACAGTGATATATTCTTATATATAATATATATATATATGACTTAAATGTAAATATATTCAATACCGCCTTGTACACTCTATCTAGCTGATCTAGGGTGTAATCAATAGTCCAAACAGTTGTAAACTACAGTTTCTACTGGACAAATTCAGGTATGTTTATCCCCGTATCATTTGCTTGCATTTAAGAAATGTTTTTCAACAGAATCGGTGGAATGAATACACACCTGATCACCTGCAAACAGTTCACTTTCATAGCAGCCACACTAACAGCTTTATCACTTTGCTCGTTGTATAATTCCTTCTCGCATCTACAGTGGGGCAAAAAAGTATTTAGTCAGCCACCAATTGTGCAAGTTCTCCCACTTAAAAAGATGAGAGAGGCCTGTAATTTTCATCATAGATACACTTCAACTATGACAGACAAAAAATCCAGAAAATCACATTGTAGGATTTTTAATGAATGTATTTGCAAATTATGGTGGAAAATAAGTATTTGGTCACCTACAAACAAGCAATATTTCTGGCTCTCACAGACCTGTAACTTCTTCTTTAAGAGGCTCCTCTGTCCTCCACTCGTTACCTGTAATAATTGGTATTGGTATCGGCGTTGAAAAATCATAAGCGGTCGACCTCTACCTTAGACTGAGGCGACGATTCACCTTCCAACAGAACAACGACCCTAAGCACTCAGCCAAGACAACGCAGGAGTGGCTTTGGGACAAGTTTCTGAATGTCCTTGAGTGGCCCAGCCACTTGATCTCGATCGTACATCTCTGGAGAGACCTGAAAATAGCTGTGCAATGACGCTCCCCATCCAACCTGACAGAGCTTGAGAGGATCTCCAGAGAAGAATGGAGAATCTCCCCAAATACAGGTGTGCCAAACTTGTAGCGACTCAAGGCTGTAATGGCTGCCAAGGGTTCTGAGTAAGTAAGTACTGAGTAAAGGGTCTGAATACTTATGTTAAATGTGATATTTACGCAGTTTTTTCATTATGGGGTATTGTGTGTAGATTGATGAGGAGAGAAAATGTTTTAATACATTTTAGAATAAAGCTGTAATGTAACAACATGTGGGGGAAAAAGTCAAGGGGTCTGAATACTTTCCGAAGGCACTGCATAACGAACACATGCATGTTGGAGAATATGCAAGCAATAGATATTTTAGAGTTATGGCAATCATCTTGTATTAATGATATGATTTAAAAAAGGTGTGAATGATCTTACATTTGATTTGACTAAGGATTAAATTCTTCATTACTGGCAATATGAGAAGATTTTAATTCTGGAGCTTGTTGTGTTTTCACTTGGGAAAAGTGAATTGCAACACAGCAAAATACGGTTGAACATGCTTGATACGATATCCCAGAGGATATCAGAGCGCGAATCAGAACTGCGAAAAAGAGCATGATTTGACTAGGTCACCACATTCCACTTATTCTGCTCCAGCCATTACCACAAGCACGTCCTCCCCAATTAAGGTGCCACCAATCTCAATTAAGGTGCCACCACGCTATCCGTGGTAAAGAAGGTGCAACAGCGCCTCCTCCTGAGGCTGAAGAAATGTGGCTTGTCGCCCAAAAACATGGGCCATCAGACTGCTAAACAGCCATCACTACCACAGAATGCCCCATGGTTGCGGTGGGGTTATGGTATGGGCATGCAAGCGCTACGGACAACGAACACAATTGCATCTTATCGATGGCAACTTGAATGCACAGAGATAATGTGATGAGATCCTGAGGCCCATTGTTGTGCCATGTTTCAGCATGATAATGCACACGTCCCCATGTTGCAAGGGTCTGTACACAAGCGTGTTCCAGTTCGCGCCCATATCCAGCAACTTCGCACAGCCATTGAAGAGGAGTGGGACAACACTCAGCAGGCCACAATCAACAGCCTGATCAACTCTGTGCGACGGAGGTGTCGCACCGCATGAGACGAATGGCGGTCACACCAGATACTGATTGGTTTTCTGATCCACGCCCGTACCTTTTTTTTAAGGCGTCTGTGACCATCAGATGCGTATCTGATTTCCCAGTCATGTGAAGTCCATAGATTAGGGCCTAATGGATTCATTTCAATTCTCTGATTCCCTTTATGTACTGTCACTCTTAAAATGTTGGCATTTATATTTTTGTAACAGATATGAAAATTAACTGAAACTAAATAGAATTTCTAATAAAAATCTTAAAACTAATAGAAATAAAAACAAATTAAAAAACCGCTAAACTATAATAACCTTGAAAGCCGCTCAACAACTCCCAACCAGATGGCCACTATATAGGTTGGAAAACCTGATCTGAATGAAGTGCGGAGCGGAGGAACGGAGTACGGTGGGAACACAGTTTACAGGAGAGTAAGATGGCTCCACATGTCGACAGAATCATCGCCTGGGGACGCGCAGAGGACACTCTGAGACAATCTGTTAGTACACAGCGAGCCAGCACTACTCCACTGTGTATCCGGACGCTGAGGAAACAGCTTGAACTTGGGCCTAGCTCTCAATTCTGATCAGACTCAATGAATCAGCCCCCAGACACACACACACACATTTGTTGCATTGGCTTGCAAAGCAGGGGGTGAGCAGACACATAATTGGAAGGTCTGTTGGCTCTGTAGTAGCTCCATTTCAGCGGGTTTTGTGAGGAATCACTTTCATGAATCAACAGAGAAACGACAAATAAGGTGTCTGGTCCCTGGATATGTAATGCATTGACCCACAAACAAAAGCCATCAAATATTATGGTTATAATAACAATGTATAGGCAATGCTGTTTGTGAAATATTGTGGCCACTCTCATATTTGGCAAGAATGGGAGTGAGGTTTTAATTACTTTGTCATTATACAAAGTGAAAGCGAAGGAGCGTACAGGGTGCCAAATGATTCCGGGAACCGCCATGGAGGTGGAATTAAAATCCTTGTAAAATGCGTTTGACAAGGTACCTTGTAGTTAATTATATCAAAAGTCTGGGGAAAGAAACTACATGTTCACTAATTTGATTACTAGACTTTCTGCCTGTGTTCAACTTATAAACGATGTGCCAGAAAAGCACTAAAGGATTAATAACTTGTTTCAGTGTAAACCGCTTTCTTTAACTGTTGAAGGGACAAACGCTGTTCAGCAGTAAACTCACCTACACTCCCCTGCATCTTTATTTGAACAGTGAAGCTCAAATCTGACTATACACCATCATTTTGTATTTGAGATCAAATGTTTCATATGAGATAACAGTACAGAATGTCACCTTTTATTTGAAGTTTTTTTCATACATATCTGTTTTACTGTTTTGAAATAAAAGCACTTATTGTGCCGTGGGTAGCATAAGTATTCACCGCACTTGGATTTCATCACAATTTATTGTTTTACAAAGTGAGATTAAAATGGATTCACTTGTCGAGCTACACAAAATACTCAAAGTGGGGAAAAATCTAACATTCTTAAAAAGTAATGAAACATTAAACACTAATATACCTTGATTTGATAAGTATTCACCCTACTGAGTCAATACATACATATAAATGCTTTTGCTGTGATTACAGCTGCAAAAGGTACAGCCCCATTCTCATCGACAGGGCTGCAGTGGAGCAGGTTGAGAGCTTCAACTTCCTTGGTGTACACATCACCAACAAACTAACATGGTCCAAGCACACCAAGACAGTCGTGAAGAGGGCATGACAAAACCTATTCCCCCAGGAGACTGAAAAGATTTGGCATGGGTCCTCAGATCCTCAAAATGTTCTACAGCTGCACCATCGAGAGCATCCAGACTGGTTGCATTACTGCCTGGTATGGCAACTGCTCGGCCTCCGAACGCAAGGTCCAATACATCACTGGGGACAAGCTTACTGCCATCCAGAACCTCTATACCAGGCGGTGTCAGAGGAAGGCCCTAAAATTGTCAAAGACTCCAGCCACCCTAGTCATAGACTGTTCTCTCTACTACCACATGGCAAGTGGTACCGGAGCGCCAAATCTAGGTCCAAAAGGCTGCTTAACAGCTTCTACTATCATGACACAAGGTGAGACCCAGATGCAGACACAGGATGCGGATGGTTGGAGTCTTACAATGTTTATTAATCCAAAAGGGTAGGCAAGAGAATGGTCGTGGACAGGCAAAAGGTCAAAACCAGATCAGAGTCCAGAAGGTACAGAGTTGCAGACAGGCTCGTATTCAAGGCAGGCAGAAAGGTCAGGCAGGCGGGTACAGCATTCAGAAACATGCAAAGGTCAAAACCAGGAGGACTAGAAAAAGGGGAATACCAAAAAGCAGGAGAACAGGAAAAAACGCTGGTTTACTTGGAAAACATACAAGACGAACTGGCACTGGGGAAAATTAGCGACACCTGGAGGGGGTGAAGACAATCACAGGGACAGGTGAAACAGATCACAGCATGACATCTACCCCCAAGACGTAAGACTCCTAAACAGTTAATCAAATGGCTACCCAAACTATTTGCATTGTCACCCCCACTCCCATTTTTACGCTGCTGCTACTCTATTTATTAACCATGCGTTGTCACTTTACCTCAAGCAACATGTATATACTGTTGGAAGTTTGCATACACTTAAGTTGGAGTCATTAAAACTTGTTTTTCAACCACTCCACAAATTTCTTCTTAACAAACTATAGTTTTGGCAAGTCGGTTAGAACATTTCTTTGTGCATAACAAGTCATTTTCTCAACAATTGTTTACAGACAGATTATTTCACTTATAATTCACTGTATCACAATTCCAGTGTGTCAGAAGTTTACATACACTAAGTTGACAGTGCCTTTAAACAGCTTGGAGAATTCCAGAAAATGATGTCATGGCTTTAGAAGCTTCTGATAGGATAATTGACATCATTTGAGTCAATTGGAGGTGTACCTGTGGATGTATTTCAAGGCCTACCTTCAAACTCAGTGCCTCTTTGCTTTACATCTTGGGAAAATCAAAAGAAATCAGCCAAGACCTCAGAAATATAACTATAGACCTCCACAAGTCTGGTTCATCCTTGGGAGCAGTTTCCAAACGCCTGTCGGTACCATGTTAATCTGTACAAACAATAGTACGCAAGTATAAACACCATGGGACCACGCAGCCGCCATACCGGAAGAAGACGCGTTCTGTCTCCTAGAGATGAACATATGAAAAGTGCAAATCAATCCCAGAACAACAGCAAAGGACCTTGTGAAGATGCTTGAGGAAATGGGTGCAGAAGTATCTATATCCACAGTAAAAACGAGTCCTATATAAACATAACCTGAAAGGCCGCTCAGCAAGGAAGAAGCCACTGCTCCAAATCCGCCATAAAAAAGCCAGACTGCGGTTTGCAACTGCACATGGGGACAAAGACCATACTTTTTGGAGAAATGTCCTCTGGTCTGATGAAACAAAAATAGAACTGTTTGGCCATAATGACCATTGTTAAGTTTGGAGGAAGAAGGAGGAGGTTTGCAAGCCGAAGAACACCATGCCAACCGTGAAGCACGGGTTGGCAGCAACATGTTGTGGGGGTGTTTTGCTGCAGGAGGGACTGGTGCACTTCACAAAATAGATGGCATCATGAGGTAGGAATATTATGTGGATATATTGAAGCAACATCTCAAGACATCAGTCAGGAAGTTAAAGCTTGGTTGCAAATGGGTCTTTCAAATGGACAATGACCCCAAGCATACTTCCAAAGTTATGGCAAAATGGCTTAAGGACAACAAAGTCAAGGTATTGGAGTGGCCATCACAAAGCCCTGACCTCAATCCTATAGAAAATTTGTGGGCAGAACTGAAAAAGTGTTTGCGAGCAAGGAGGCCTACAAACCAGCTCTGTCAGGAGGAATGGGCCAAAATTCACCTAACTTATTGTGGGAAGCTTGTGGAAGGAGAGCCCAAAGCGTTGGACCCAAGTTCAACAACTTAAAGGCAATGCTACCAAATACTAATTGAGTGCATGAAAACTTCTGACCCACTGGGAATGTGATGATTATTCTGACATTTCACATTCTTTAAAATAAATTGGTGATCCTAACTGACCTACGACAGGGAATTTTTACTAGGATTAAATGTAAGGAACTGTGAAAAACTGGGTATAAATGTATTTGGCTAAGGTGTATGTAAACTTCCGACTTCAACTGTATTACCTCAATTACCTTGACTAACCGGTGCCTCCGCACATTGACTTTGTACCGGTACCCCCTGTATATAGCCTCGCTACTGTTATTTTTTTGTTGCTCCTTAATTATTATTATTTATCTTTTAATTCAGTTTATTTTAGTAAATACCTTCATAACACATTTTATTTCTTCTTAAAACTGCATTGTTGGTTAAGGGTTTTCCCTCCTGTTCAAGAGGGGCCTTGAGATGCAGTTGTCGCGCGACATCGGGCTGGATCGGGAGGACAAACAACATGAGCAAAGGTGGAAAGCGATGCAGCATCAATTCAGGCTTCTGCAGCATGAGGTCGAAACCAGGACGACCCCTGTCCCTGACCATGCCCTAGGTGGCTCTTCCGAGGCCAATGGCAGGAACACTGGCCGGCTCCCTGCAGGCTCCCTCCACGGCAACCGGCTGAACCCCGATGACCTTCACCCATATCCTTCCCCCTCTGACCCTAATCCAGGTCCATTTCGGGTCCAAGAGGTCAAGTTGGAGCAGTTTAATGGCCATGATGACATTGAACATTATCCAACCACTTTTAGCATTGTGTTAATATGTCGGTGGCCAAAAGCCACTGGGAAATCAGATAGATCCAATTGCTTACTGGTATGGCTAGGAGTGATTATGTTCACATGGATTTTACTGAGTCAGTAAGACTAGTGACTAAGACTAGCAAAGGTTTAGAAGGCAATCCTAGCAAAGTACAGTATCAACCTAGAGACTTACAGATATTGTTTCCGCTCCTTGGAGATAGAGCCAGAGGAGCCCTTGGAGCTCTATGTCCGTTTGAAGGGCCTTTATAGGAAGTGGGTGCAGGCCGCTAACAAGTAGGAGAGACTATCATCCTCGAACAATTCCTCCGCAAGCTTGTGCCGCACCTGCAAGTGTGAGTCAGGGAACATGACCCGGCAACCACTGCTGAAGCTGCAGCCCATGCCGACACCTTTGTGTCTGCCCAACACCGACCCCAACCCTGGGGTTATGCAAAGTGGCAAGCAGCCAAATAACCCAGGAGACAACAAACACCGTCCTTCCAGCCTATCACTCCTAAAGGACCATCAATTTAGTCATGGCTCTGCCTCTAGACCCCAGGCAGAGTTCCCATTTGTTACCAGTGTGGTCAGGAAGGTCATACTAAGCCCATGTGGAACAATGCTATAGCCCAGATGTGTGTTGTGCCAATGCCCAAGTGCATTGACCAGGGTGAGAAATCCCCTTTTGCAAGACATGGTGACGAAAAATATTACCCCACAGCTGAGGTTTACTTGAAAGTGCAGGGACAGTCTTATCTCCTCAACGTAGGCCTAGCTGACTCCTTGCCTTTCCCGGTGGTGCTGACAAAGAAATACTGTCATAATTACAACACATCATCATTATAGTTGACTTCAGCCCCAAGGCAATACTTGTCATATTTTAACTTGACATCAAGCTCAACTGATTTGGCCAGAAGGCTATTCTATTGGCAGCTGCATTAAGAATTCAGCCAACCCCTGAAGCTGCACTCCCTACCAGTCCAGTCAACATATTTGTGGTGAGTGGGTTGGAGTACATTTAAGACCCTAGAGAGCTGGTGAGACAGAATAGTGTGTGTGGGTGGGGGGGGGTTAAGTGCAGGAATCTCATGACAAGAGTGCTGCCCTTTGTGCTTTGCGAACATCCTGCCATGCTATAAAAACTGACAAAAATGTCCAGATTCCATGAACTGTAAGATATTCTCATGACTGATATGGGGGGGTTGCCTTTTTTGCATGTTATTTTGGCATTAATACATGTTACATATCAGTTTGCAGACAATGTAAAAAATATATTAAAAGTATTTGAGTTAATAAACCCTCCATACAGACATGGTCTCTTTTTTGCTTTCTTGAGTAAGGCAGCTCCAAAATGTAGGTGTTTCAGCCTTGCTCAGTGCTTTCTGTGGTGGTGACAACAGAAATCCCATAATTACAATTCCTTAAAAAAACAAGTATTTTACACCATTTTAAAGATAAAATTGTTGTAAATCCAGCCACAGTGTCCGATTTCAAAAAGGCTTTACGACGATAGCACATCAAACGATTATGTTAGGTCAGCACCTAGTCACAGAAAAACAGCTATTTTTTCCAGCCAAAGAGAGGAGTCACAAAAAGCAGAAATAGAGATCAAATGAATCACTAACCTTTGATGATCTTCATCAGTTGACACTCATAGGACTTGATGTTACACAATACATGTATGTTTTGTTCGATAAAGTTCATATTTATTTTGAAAAATCTCAGTTTACATTGGCGCGTTATGTTCAGTAGTTCCAAAACATCCGGTGATTTTGCAGAGAGCCACATCAATTTACAGAAATACTCATAATAAATATTGCTAAAAGATACAAAAAAAAGAACCTCAGATTTCCCACTTCCTGGTTGTATTTCTTTCTCAGGTTTTAGCCTGCCATATGAGTTCTGTTATACTCACAGACATCATTCAAACAGTTTTAGAAACTTCAGAGTGTTTTCTATCCAAATATAGTAATTATATGCATAGTCTAGCTTTTAGGCCTGAGTAGCAGGCAGTTTACTCTGGGCACCTTTTTATCCAAGCTTCTCAATACTGCCCCCCAGTCCCAAAGAAGTTAAGAATCTGCCCCTTTTCGCCTAAAATAACACACCCAAATCTAACTGCGTGGACCTGAAGCAAGGATATGCATATTCTTGGTACGATTTGAAAGAAAACACTTTGAAGTTTGTGGAAATGTTAAGTTAATGTAGGACAATTTAGCACATTAGATCTGGTAAAAGATAATACAAAGAAAAAACATGCGTTTTTTTGTACCATCATCTTTGAAATGCAAAAGAAAGGCCACAATGTATTATTCCAGCCCAAGCACAATTTAGATTTTGGCCACTAGATGGCAGCAGTGTATGTGCACAGTTTTAGACTGATCCAATGAACCATTGCATTTCTGTGCAAACTGTTGCATCAAGACTGCCCAAATGTGCCTAATTGGTTTATTAATACATTTTTAAGTTCATAACTGTGCACGCTCAAACAATAGCATGGTATTATTTCACTGTAATAGCTACAGTAAATTGGACAGTGCAGTTAGATTACCACAAATGTAAGCTTTCTGTCAGTATCAGATATGTCTATGTCCTGGGAAATGTTCTCGTTATTTTACAACGTAGGCTAATGCTAATCACATTAGCCTACGTTAGCTCAACCATCCCGCGGGGGACCCACCGATCCTGTAGAAGCAAGCAGTCATCATCATGAACCAAGTCGACAATCTACTGGCAAATCTTTTTAATGCTTGTCATATTAAGAGAAACAATGAAGCGAAATTATAGATAAAATGTATTGGTGCTCAACGGCCACTGGACATAAATATTGCACATCAAGTTGGAAATCGCAAATTCAACAATGAGTGGTTTGGAAGGAATCAGTGGCTAACTGCAAGCATTGCAAAGCAATCACTAGCCTGCTTTTCAGTTGAATGGATGGGTGGTCCCATATCTGGGTTTAAGGGTCTCTTTTCCAAGTATAAAATTATAAACAAACAACATTGGCCATGTTGTCAATCCAGCATTATTTCTGCCGTGCTCAAAACAACTATTAACTCAGAACTGGGAAATCTGACGTCAGTTATGTTCAAGACAACTGGGAATACATTTTGAAGGGTCATCCAACTCTGAATTATAATCAGGACCTCTTTTTTTTCAAGTTCTCACTTGTCTTGAAAGCACCATAAATCCAGAGAATGCCAGACTTTGATGTCAAAATTTGCCCATAAAGGATTTTTTTAAACCTTTATTTAGCTAGGCAAGTCCATTTCAAGAACAAATTATTATTTTCGATGACAGCCTAGTGGGTTAACTGCCTGTCCAGGGGCAGACCAACAGATTTGTACCTTGTCAGCTTGGGGATTTGAACTTGCAACCTTTTGGTTACTAGTCCAATGCTCTAACCACTAGGCTACCCTGCCGCCCCAAATTGGCCACCTTCCTGTTCAAGTGAGCACAGCACAACAAGGTGAGTCCGAAAATGTATTGTATGCTGCTGCATAAATGATCAGGGTTGGGGAGTAACAGATTACATGTATGTAGAAAATGTTGAAAATACTAAAAAAATTAAGAAAAGCCATTGAATGAGGAGGTGTGTCCAAACTTTTGACTAGTACTGTACTGTATGTGTGTGTATGTG
Organism: Oncorhynchus keta; assembly: GCF_023373465.1. Taxonomy (NCBI): domain Eukaryota; kingdom Metazoa; phylum Chordata; class Actinopteri; order Salmoniformes; family Salmonidae; genus Oncorhynchus; species Oncorhynchus keta. The sequence continues at coordinate 57,198,023 of NC_068430.1, read as the reverse complement.
TGTGTATATATATATATATATATTACATTTAGAAAGTAACCTACCCTGTAAATGGTGTAATATGCCAGGGAGAAATGTATACTGTAGCTAAGAAAGTAATACTAAGTGTAGTAAGCTGTTAGTAGCCCATGTGCCTCAACCTAATCATTTGGTCTATTTATACCCTGTTAATTTCATCTACTGTTCTTAATTGGTGGTGCACATGTAACCTATAACCTGTTTTAGAGAAATGTAATCATTGAATATTGTAAGAGCTTTCACTGTCTCCTTATATGCCCCCTTTATTTATCTTACGGTTCTGACTTGGTGTACAGGTTGAACACTTTAAAAATGGCCCATGTTCTGAAATCTTTTGCTGAACATTTCAAAAGTGCTGAACAAATAGTTATATTGACTTCATCCATTCTAGCTTGCTCATGAATGTCTTAATCTAAATTACAGATTGCATCTTATCCGCTTGTCGTCCCCTTATGCCATAGTATGTACATCTCAATTGTCAGTAGAAACCACATTTGTTTAAGCAAGTCAACCATATCAGCTATGTTTTTTTTAAAGGCAGTAAATGAGGCTGAATGAACTGTTTCGCTGCCAGACAAGGCTCTCCTGTTTGCCCCACCAAGATGTACATGCTAAAATTGCCGCTGATGAGGAGTCATGTCAGAAAGACAGGTCAAAGGAATCAATGCCAGAATGCTGATTGAAATTCTCATTAACATATCACATGGACTAAAGTGTCAGAATGTCAGATGCAACTAAAGTATACCAATATGTATAGGCCCTTGTTAAGAAGTTGGGTAACACTTACGTACATGTACATATTCTCATTTGCCCCTTTTATATTTGTGTGTAGTTGGTAGTTGTTGGGGAATTGTTAGATTACTTGTTAGATGTTACTGCACTGTTGGAACTAGAAGCACAAGCATTTTGCTACACTCACATCAACATCTGCTAACCATGTGTGTGACAAATAAAATTTGATTTGATTTGATTTAGGAAACCGAGCGCCGAGCATACACCCATGTATTGGAGCGTGTCGAGAGCTTCAAGTTTCTTAGTGTCCACATCACTAAGGAATGACATGGTCCACACACACAAAGACAGTCATGAAGAAAGCACAACGATGCAAGGCGCTACAGAGAGGAGTGCATATGGCCCAGTACATCACTGGGCTCTGAGCTCCCAGCCATCCAGGACCTCTATACCAAGCCGTGTCAGAGAAAGGCCCTAAAAATAGTCTGACTCCAGGCACACAAGTCATAGACTGTTCTCTCTGCTACCACACAGCAAGCGATGCATCAAGTCTGGAACCAACAAAACCCTGAACTGCTTCTACCCCCACCCCATAAGACTTTTAAATCGTTCACCTAATAGCTACCCGGATTACCTGCATTGACCTTTTTGCACTAACTCTTTTGACTCATCACATATGCTGCTGCTACTGTTTATTATCTATCCTGTTGCCTAGTCCCTTTACCCCTACCTATACGTAGATATCTACCTCAATTACCTCATACCCTTGCAAATTGACTTGGTACTGGTACCCTGTGTACATAGCCAAGATATCATTACTCATTGTGTATATATTTCTCATGCTATTATTTTTCTTAAATGTTTTTATTTTTCTCTCTGTATTGTTTGGGAAGGGCCCACAAGTAAGCATTTTACTGTCAGTCTACACCTGTCGTTTACGATGCATGTGACAAATAAAAATGTATTTGGCGTGACAGCCAGTTGCCCCGTGAGATAACCTGGTAGATTGCAACTTGCACATAGCTAAACCAAACCTCACGCTGACCCTAACCGAAACCCTAACCTTAACTGCTGTGGGGTGGGCTTGTGCTGTGATGGGGTGATATTTACATCCGGCATCATTTCTTTTGCTCTTCCTCCCTGCACTTCAGGCAAAGGTCAGACATCATTCTCCTCTCTGACTACTGATATGTTCTTCACTTTGGTCATTGCCAAAATCACTGTACCAGGAAATGAACAGCTTGATGGTTTATAGTTGGTCCAGCTTTGTGTAGAATTGTCTTACATTTTTACAACCAGGGCTTGACAGAGGCAAGGACAAAGTCATGACAGCAGGACATTCACTGACTTTAACCGCTAACGTGACACATTAAACACAATCATGTGGAAAAAAAGCTCACTCCATCGTTCCTCAAGGACCTGGATATCTTCAAAGATATGGAGTAAAACTGCCTATATGTTTCCTGAAGATAAAACTACATGAGGAAAATAGAGAGTGGCAGTGTGATACTAAAGAGGATGTGGAAACCTGTAGTGGGTAGGAACCATGTTGGGATGAACCATAGGAAGAATCTTCAGAATAACAGTATAGATCTTTGATAATACGAGAGTGGAAGAATGGACCAAAGGCAACTTGGGAATGAAACAGAAATGGATTAAGTAGAAGTCCTCTTACCAAGACCTTTACGGTATGAAATGTAACCATTCCGTCTCTGTTGCACATTGTGCCCTTTTGTTATGCTGATTGCGTTGTTTTAAGGATGTTTTCCCCCTTACAGTTCATGCTCCAATAGAGCAGGTACATTTATGAATTAGTGAAACTCCTTCCACACACATTTTTGCCAGGATAGTCCACTCAGTAACACTTGCCACTGGTTTCTAGGACGTCCTGGGATAAGTAAGGCATTGCAATAAAGACATTGTGCAGGAGCGAAACAATTTACCCCATGGGTATTGAGGAGTTGGAATCAATATAGATATTTAAGCAGTTATCTTTCAATTATTAGTTTCGACATCTCATAGGGGGATTCACCAGAATCTCCTAAGTAGCTCGAAGAACCAATCATACACGTGTCAGCAGTGGTGGAAAAAATAACAAAATAGAAATAGAAAATTATTAAAGTAAAAGTGAAAGTCACCAAGTAAAATACTACTTGAGTAAAAGTGTCACGCCCTGGCCATAGAGAGGCTTTTTATTCTCTCTTTTGGTTAGGCTAGGGTGGGCGTTCTATGTTGTTTTTTCTATGTTTTTGTATTTCTTTGTTTTTGGCCGGGTATGGTTCTCAATCAGGGACAGCTGTCTGTCGTTGTCTCTGATTGAGAACCATACTTAGGCAGCCTGTTTTCCCACTATGGGTTGTGGGTAGTTGTTTTCTGTTTTGTGTGCATTGCACCGTGCCGAAATGTTTGTGTGGCATCGTGTTTTTGTTCAAGTATTTGTATTTATTAAAAGTATTATGAATAGTTACCACGCTGCACCTTGGTCCTCTTCTCCTTCTCCTGACGACAATCATTACAAAAAGTCTAAGTATCGGGTTTTAAATATAATTAAGTAACATAAGTCAATGTAATTGCTAAAATATACTTAAGTATCAAGTATAAATCATTTCAAATTCCTTATATTAAGCAATCCAGACAGCACCTTTTTATTGTTTTTTTATTTATTTATGGATAAGGACACACTCCAACACTCCCTTCCTTCATACTAATGAGCTACTCCCCTGCCCTCTGATCATTCTCACCTATTTTCCTCACAGAAGAGTTCTATATAGCTCTCTTCAGCATGACTTGGATCTGTTTTTTGTTTAACTGTTCACAGGTGTGCCATGAAGATTACACCGCAGAGCGCTGGGTTATCAGCTCTCGTTTGACTTTACCAAAAGGAGAGTTTTTGCTTCGGGATAGAACGAGCTTCACTGATTTCTCTTCCCTTTGTTTCCTTTGGTAGATAGTGTCACACCGCTAGCTACTGAGACTTGACGAGCTTAGCTGCAAGGCTAGCTTTCCTACCGTCTAGCTTTTCTACCTGGAAGGGAAGTTAGTCAGCTTTCGTTCATTGTTTGTTGTAAAAGATAGCAGAGAAAATACAGTTAAGGAATTAAACAACACCTTTCTTGAATATTTAAACGGAAGGAAGAGGTCATACTTAGTGTCACTGACAACTTTGTGGAATTTCTTGGAGGCCAATTTGAAAAGTGCCAATTGGATAATGCTAATAAATTAAACTCCAATTTTTCAAGAAAAAGAGCAAACTGATAATGGGGCCATATGGTGACTGACCATTTAGGGAATTGAGTTCTCAGCTGAGGTCCCAAATGTTGTTGAAATGTTGAATATGGAGTATTGACGGAGAAAAGAGGAGGGGAAATATGCAATTTTTTCCATTTTTGCCTAAAATGACACCCAAAATTAACTGCCTATAGCTCAGGACCTGAAGTAAGGATATGCATATTATTGATACCATTTGAAAATAAACACTTTGAAGTTTGTGTAAATGTGGATGTAGGAGAATATAACACATTAGATCTGGTACAAAAACACTCATTTTTTTCATAATCTTTGAAATACGAGTGACCACAAATTATTCCAGTTTGGCACAATTTAGATTTTGGCCACTAGATGGCAGCAGTGTATGTAAAAAGTTTTAGACTGATCCAATGAATCCATTTTTGTTCAAAATGTTGTATCAAGTCTGCCAAAATGTGCCTAATTGCTTTATTGATACATTTTCAAGTTCATAACTGTAGCACTCTCCGCAAACAATAGCATGGTATTCTTTCACTGTAATAGCTAATATAAATTGGACAGTGCAGTTATATTAACAAGAATTTAAGCTTTCTGCCCATATCAGATATGTCTATGTCCTGGGAAGTGTTCTTGTTACTTACAACCTCATGCTAATGACATTAGCGCGCGTTAGCTCAACTGTCCCGTTGGGGGGGTCACCGATCCCATATTAAGGGCACTTTGTTTAATATAACAGCCATTGAAAAATTCTACATTGGTGCACAATGTCTACTTAAAATACCAAAGGGATGCAAAAGGCAGTCTAATCGTGGAACAAACATTTAGGGGTTTTCTTTTTCATAACCAAACCATATACAGTGGGGCAAAAAAGTATTTAGTCAGCCACCAATTGTGCAAGTTCTCCCACTTAAAAAGATGAGAGAGGCCTGTAATTTTCATCACTTCAACAGGTACACTTCAACTATGACAGACAAAATTTGAAAAAAAATCCAGAAAATCACATTGTAGGATTTTTAATTAATTAATTTGCAAATTATGGTGGAAAATAAGTATTTGGTCAATAACAGAAGTTTATCTCAATACTTTGTTATATACCCTTTGTTGGCAATGACAGAGGTCAAACGTTTTCTGTAAGTCTTCACAAGGTTTTCACATACTGTTGCTGGTATTTTGGCCCATTCCTCCATGCAGATCTCCTCTAGAGAGCAGTGATGTTTTGGGGCTGTTGCTGGGCAACACAGACTTTCAACTCCCTCCAAAGATTTTCTATGGGGTTGAGATCTGGAGACTGGCTAGGCCACTCCAGGATCTTGAAATGCTTCTTACGAAGCCACTCCTTCGTTGCCCGGTCGGTGTGTTTGGGATCATTGTCATGCTGAAAGACCCAGCCACGTTTCATCTTCAATGCCCTTGCTGATGGATGGAGGTTTTCACTCAAAATCTCACGATACATGGCCCCATTCATTCTTTCCTTTACACGGATCAGTCGTCCTGGTCCCTTTGCAGAAAAACAGCCCCAAAGCATAATGTTTCCACCCCCATGCTTCACAGTAGGTATGGTGTTCTTTGGATGCAACTCAGCATTATTTGTCCTCCAAAGACGACGAGTTGAGTTTTTACCAAAAAGTTATATTTTGGTTTAATCTGACCATATGACATTCTCCCAATCTTCTTCTGAATCATCCAAATGCTCTCTAGCAAACTTCAGACGGGCATGGACATGTACAGGCTTAAGCAGGGGGACACGTCTGGCACTGCAGGATTTGAGTCCCTGGCAGCATAGTGTGTTACTGATGGTAGGCTTTGTTACTTTGGTCCCAGCTCTGTGCAGGTGGTATGTGGTTCTGGGATTTTTGCTCACCGTTCTTGTGATAATTTTGACCCCACGGGGTGAGATCTTGCGTGGAGCCCCAGATCGAGGGAGATTATCAGTGGTCTTGTATGTCTTCCATTTCCTAATAATTGCTCCCACAGTTGATTTCTTCAAAGCAAGCTGCTTACCTATTGCAGATTCAGTCTTCCCAGCCTGGTGCAGGTCTACAATTTTGTTTCTGGTGTCCTTTGACAGCTCTTTGGTCTTGGCCATAGTGGAGTTTGGAGTGTGACTGTTTGAGGTTGTGGACAGGTGTCTTTTATACTGATAACAAGTTCAAACAGGTGCCATTAATACAGGTAACGAGTGGAGGACAGAGGAGCCTCTTAAAGAATAAGTTACAGGTCTGTGAGAGCCAGGAATCTTGCTTGTTTGTAGGTGACCAAATACTTATTTTCCACCATATTTTGCGAATAAATTCATTAATAATCCTACAATGTGATTTTCTGGATTTTTTTATACCTATGATGAAAATTACAGGCCTCTCATCTTTAGTGGGATAACTTGCACAATTGGTGGCTGACCAAATACTTTTTTGCCCCACTGTATGTCAGTGTGCATGCGCCTGGCCCGCCACAGGAGTCACTACAGCTCGATGGGACAAGGACATCCCGGCCGGCCAAACCCTCCCCTAACTCAGACAACGCTGAGCCAATTGTACGTCGCCTCATGGTTACCTCCCTGACCTGACAGGCACGCGTCTCGAACCAGCATTTGTAGCTATTCAGTTTGAGATTTGCCCAGTGTCGTCCGAGTTAGGGGAGGGTTTGGCCCCCCGGGATGTCCTTGTCCCGTCCCGTCGCGCTTCTGTGACGGGCCAGGCGCATGCACGCTGACATAGTCACCAGGTGTACTGTATGGTGTTTCCTCCGACACAATTTTTTTTTTTGTGGATGTGTATAATTTGTATGTATAAAATGTATAATAGTAATATTTAAAATGACTAAATCAGGTAATTTTGTATACTGTCCACTTCTGGGTAGACTGAAATGGCCCTATGTACATGGACCGATTCCGGGCAGTTATTCATTTTGATTCCGGCTGAGTCAGATGCAGTGTCTTAGACTATTGCACCACTCGGGTGGCTCCTTCCAAAATGTTCCATGCTTAACAATTGCCTTGCACAAAGTATCAAAATGCTAAAATACGACACAGGACAAGAAAGTATTTTTTGATCACAGAAACAATGAGAAAATATGGAAAAATATATAATGAAATGTTAATTATATAAAGCTGCCCATGTAATCGTCTGCCAGAGAGTAGCCCCAATCGGCCCGAGACCCCAAGTAATACATTTAGGCCAGATAACTCTCACCGGAATCGACCCTAGACCCAAATCATATATCCATTTGGGCCAGATAACTTTCACCGGAATCGGCCCGAGCTCAATCCCTGCATCCTAGCCATAAGTAATACTGCCGAAGGGGGCCCTGACTCGAGCCGAGTCTGACTATCACCCGAGTGCCCCGACTCTCAGCCGGAATCGGCCCAGATCCACTGTGCTAGCTGGGACAATTCCACTTAAACATTATAGGGTATTATGTGTAGTGACAAAACATCTAATTTAAATTCAGGCTGCAACACAACAACATGTGGAAAAATTCGAGGGGTGTTAATACGTTCTGAAGGAAGTGTATGTTATGTCTATAAATAAAGGTGAAAATACAGATGCACAAATGAGAAGGTTCAGGACAGCAACAGAGTTTCAGTGTGTCAGCATTAAACAGCACTGAAAGGAATATAGTATAGGATGTGATGATAAGATTAACTAATATCCCCGAGGGGAAAATGTATTAGACCTACAGTTAGGAAATTACTCAGACCCCTTGACTTTTTCCACATTTTGTTATGTAACAGCCTTTTTCTAAAATGTATTAAATACATTTTTTCTCTCACAAATCTACACACAATACTGCATAATGACAAAGTGAAATCAGGTTTTTAGAAATGTTGGTAAATGTATTAAAAACAAAAAACAGAAATACCTTATTTACATAAGTATTCAGACTTGTTGCTATGAGACTCGAAATTGAGCTCAGTTGCATCCTGAGATGTTTCTACAACTTGAATTGTAGAATTGGACATGATTTGGAAAGGGACACACCTGTCTATATAAGGTCCCACAGTTGACAGTGCATGACAGAGCAAAAACCAAGCCATGAGGTCGAAGGAATTGTCCGTAGAGCTCCAAGACAGGATTGTGTTGAGGCACAGATCTGGGAAAGGCCATTGAAGGTCCCCAAGAACACAGCGGCCTCCATCATTCTTAAATGGAAGAAGTTTGGAACCACCAAGACCCTTCCTATAGCTGGCCACACTGAGCAATCGGGGGAGAATGGCCTTGGTTAGGGAGGTAACCAAGAACCTGATGGTCACTCTGAAAGAGATCCAGAGTTGTGGAGATGGGATAAACTTCCAGAAGGACAACCGTCCCTGCAGCCCTCCACCAATCAGGCCTTTATGGTAGTGGTCAGACGGAAGCCACTCCTCAGTAAAGGGCACATGACAGCCTACTTGGAGTTTGCCAAAAGGCACCTAAAGACTCTCAGACCATGAGAAACAAGATTCTCTGGTCTGATGAAACCAAGATTGAACTCTTTGGCCTGAATGACAAGCATCACGTCTGGAGGAAACCTGTCACAATCCCTACTGTGAAGTATGGGTGTGGCAGCATCACGCTATGTGGATGTTTTTCAGCGGCAGGGCCTGTGAGACTAGTCAGGATCGAGGGAAAGATGAACGGAGCAAAATACAGAGAGATCCTTGAAGAAAACCTGCTCCAGAGCTCTCAGGACCTCAGACCGCTGGCAACGGTTCACCTTCCAACAGGACAACGACTCGAGGCACACAACCAAGACAACACAGTAGTGGCTTCGGGACAAGTCTCTGAATGTCCTTGAGTGGCCCAGCCAAAGCCCAGACTTGAACCCGATTAAGCATCTCTGTAGAGACCTGAAAATAGCTGTGCAGCGATGTTCCCCATCCAAACTGACAGAGCTGGAAATGATCTGCAGAGAAGAATGGGAGAAACTCCCCAAATACTCTGTAGTTAAAATTACACACAATGTAAGCGTACATTAAGTTGCCATCCTGAACTTTCAGCATTTCCATTTTACATTCATAGGAATGAGCACCCATTCAGAAATCTTGTCTTGTCGTGTCCCATGTATATGTGGGTTTTTTTATTTGCATTTTCTTTGCATATATTTTATATATATTTTAAAATATTTTTTAAACCTCAACTCCAACATACTCTCCTGCAACCTGCCTCACGCAATGTGGACCGGAACCCCCAACAGAAGCTAGCCAGCTAACTAGCTACTAGCTAGCTGTCAGCTAACCACTGCTAGCGGTCATCAGCTAACTTTTAGCCCAGACAACTCCTGCCAATATGCACAGTGCGATTCAACCCAGAGCATACTGGACTCTTTTTCCCCACATCTCCGGATTCCTACCGCAAGCTCTGAACCTTTTCACCTGGATCATCGCTGCTAGCATGCTGCTATCCGAGTGGCTACTCCTGGCTAACATATATATCCGGAAGCAAACACCAATTAGCCTGGAGCTAGCCTATGCTAGGCCCATCTCTCGGCGAGCTGAACAGGTCCATCAGCCACTCCTTGGGCTACAATACCAACTTTTGCAAGTTGGCATGGACCTCTTTTACAGCCGATACGGAGCCCCGCTGATCCTTTACGACTGGTCTACCGACCTAATCCGCACGAGGGGGTTTTCAACAGGCTACTCCATCGCGACGTCCCCTGAATGCCCATCTGCTAGCCTGCTAGCCGCGGCCCACTAGCTGTCTAGACCATATCGGACTGTTAGCTGAAGAGGTCTATCAGCCAATTTTCTTGGGCTACAATGGCTATTTTGCCAATTGGCTTGGAACCTTTTACTACACGGAGCCCTGCCGATACATCATGACTGGTCTGCCAACGTAACCGCCCAAGGGGGCTACAACTAACTCTTCCGCCGCGACGTCCCCCTAAGCGTCTCAGCCTCCAGTATTTATGCTGCAGTATTTTATGTGTCGGGGGCCTAGTGTCAGTTTGTTATATCTGGAGTACTTCTCCTGTCCTATTCGGTGTCCTGGGTGAATCTAAGTGTGCGTTCTCTAATTCTCTCCTTCTCTCTTTCTTTCTCTCTCTCGGAGGACCTGAGCCCTAGGACCATGCCCCAGGACTACCTGACATGATGACTCCTTGCTGTCCCCAGTCCACCTGGCCGTGCTGCTGCTCCAGTTTCAATTGTTCTGCCTTATTATTATTCGACCATACTGGTCATTTATGAACATTTGAACATCTTGGCCATGTTCTGTTATAATCTCCACCCGGCACAGCCAGAAGAGGACTGGCCACCCCACATATGCTCTCTCTAATTCTCTCTTTCTTTCTCTCTCTCAGAGGACCTGAGCCCTAGAACCATGCCCCAGGAGTACCTGACATGATGACTCCTTGCTCTCCCCAGTCCACCTGACCGTGCTGCTGCTCCAGTTTCAACTGTTCTTCCTTATTATTATTATTCGACCATGCTGGTCATTGATGAACATTTGAACATCTTGGCCATGTTCTGTTATAATCTCCACCCGGCACAGCCAGAAGAGGACTGGCCACCCCACATAGCCTGGTTCCTCTCTAGGTTTCCTCCTAGGTTTTGACCTTTCTATGGAGTTTTTCCTAGCCACCGTGCTTCTACACCTGCATTGCTTGCTGTTTGGGGTTTTAGGCTGGGTTTCTGTACAGCACTTTGAGATATCAGCTGATGTACGAAGGGCTATATAAATTATTTTGATTTTGTTTTGATAAGGCCCTTCTGCTAGCCTGCTAGCCACGGCCTGCTACCTGTCTCCAGCTCACCTAGCTACTCACGAGACGCCATGATCACTCGGCTACGCATGCCTCTCCCTAATGTCAATATGCCTTGTCCATTGCTGTTTTGGTAAGTGATTATTTTCTTATTTCACTGTCGAGCCTCCAGCCCTGCTCCAAATGCCTTAGCTAAACCTTTGTTCCACCTCCCACACATGGGGTGACCTCACCTAGTTTAAATGGTGTCTCTAGGCACAATACCTCTCTCATCGTCACTCAATGCCTCGGTTTACCTCCACTGTATTCACATCTTACCATCTGTACATTATGCCAGCTGTGACAGCTCCGACAAGAGAGAACTGCCAAAGGTGGCGGAGGTGCAATCTACTGCAGAGATAGCCTGCAGAGTTCTGTCATACTATCCAGGTCTGTCCCCAAACAATTTGAACTTCTACTTTTAAAAATACACCTTTTCAGAAACAAGTCTCTCACCGTTGCCGCTTGCTATAGACCACCTTCTGCCCTCAGCGTGTCTCTGGACACCATATGTGAATTGATCCCCCCATCTATCGTCAGAGTTCGTGCTGTTAGATTACCTAAACTGGGACATGCTTAACACCCCGGCCATCATACAATCTTAGTTAGATACCCTCAATCTCACACAAACGATCAATGAACCTACCAGGTACAACCCCAAATCTGTAAACACAGGCACCCTCATAGATTTCATCTTAACCAACCTGCCGTCCAAATACACCTCTGCTGTCTTCAACCAGGATCTCAGCGATCACTGCCTTATTGCCTGTGTCCGTAATGGGTCTGCGGTCAAACGACCACCCCTCATCACTGTCAAACGCTCCCTAAAACACTTCAGTGAGCAGTCGTTTCTAATCGACCGGGCCTGGGTATCCTGACCTCATCCCGTCAGGAGTGGTTGCCTGGTAATTCTTAAAAGTACTTTCACCATCTTAAATAAGCATGCCCCATTCAATAAATGTTGAACCAGGAACAGATATAGATAGCCATTGGTTCACTCCAGACCTGACTGCCCTTGACCAGCACAAAAACATCCTGTAGCTTACTGCATTAGCATTGAATAGCCCACGCGATATGCAACTTTTCAGGGAAGTTAGGAAAGCAAAGGCTAGCTTTATCAAAAGAGATATTTGCATCCTGTAGCACAAACTCCCACAATTTCTGGGACATTGTAAAATCCATGGAGAATAAGAGCACCTCCTTCCAGCTGCCCACTGCACTGAGGCTAGGAAACAGTCACCACCGATAAATCGACGACAATTGAGAATTTCAATAAGCATTTTCTACGGCTGGCCATGCTTTCCACTTGGCTACCCCTACCCCGGTCAACAGCCCTGTACCCCCCCACCAGCAACGTTCCCAAGCCTCGCCCATTTCTCCTTCACCCAAATCCAGATAGCCGATGTTCTGAAAGAGCTGCAAAATCTGGACCCATACAAATCAGCCGGGCTAGACAATTTCTAAAATGATCCACCGCAATTGTTACAACCCCTATTACTAGCCTGTTCAACCTCTCTTTCGTATCGTCTGAGATCCCCAAAGATTGGAAAGCTGCCGCGGTCATCCCCCTCTTCAAAGTGGGAGTCACTCTAGACCCAAACTGTTACAGACCTATATCTATCCTACCCTGTCTTTCTAAGGTCTTCGAAAGCCAAGTGAACAAACAGATCACCAACCATTTCGAATCCCACCGTACCTTCTCCGCCATGCAATCTGGTTTCTGAGCTGGTCATGGGTGCACCTCAGCCACGCTCAAGGTCCTAAACGATATCATAACCGCCATCGATCAAAGACAATACTGCGCAGCTGTATTCATCGACCTCGCCAAGGCTTTCGACTCTGTCAATCACCAGATTCTTGTCGGCAGACTCAACAGCCTTGGTTTCTCAAATGACTGCCTCGCCTGGTTTCACCAACTACTGCTCAGAGTTCAGAGTGTCAAATCGGAGAGCTTGTTGTGCGGACCTCTGGCAGTCTCTATGGGGTTGCCACAGGGTTCAATTCTTGGGTCAACTCTTTTCTCTGTATACATCAAGGATGTCGCTCTTGCTGCTGGTGGTTCTCTGATCCACCTCTACGCAGACGACACCATTCTGTATACTTCTGGCCCTTCTTTGGACACTGTGTTAATTAACTAACCTCCAGACTAACTTGTATTCCATACAACTCTCCTTCCGTGGCCTCCAACTGCTCTTAAATGCAAGTAAAACTAAATGCATGCTCTTCAACCTATCGCTGCCCGCACCTGCCCGCCCGTCCAGCATCACTACTACATCACTGGACGGTTCTGACTTAGAATATGTGGACAACTACAAATACCTAGGTGTCTGGTTGGATTGTAAACTCTCCTTCCAGACTAACATTAAGCATCTCCAAGCCAAAAATACATCTAGAATCGGCTTCCTATTTCACAGCAAAGCATCCTTCACTCATGCTGCCAAACATACCCTCGTAAAACTGACTATCCTACCGATCCTTGACTTCGGCGATATCATTTACAAAATAGCCTCCAACACTCAGCAAATTGGATACAGTCTATCACAGTGCGTTCCGTTTTGTCACCAAAGCCACATATACTACCCACCACTGCGGCCTGTATGCTCTCGATGGCTGGCCCTCGCTTCATATTCATCGCCAAACCCACTGACTCCAGGTCATCTATAAGTCTTTGCTAGGTAAAGCCCCACCTTATCTCAGCTCACTGGTCACTATAGCAGCACCCACCCGTAGCACACGCTCCAGCAGGTATATTTCACTGGTCATCCCCAAAGCCAATTCCTCATTTGGCCACTTGTCCTTCCAGTTCGCTGCTGCCAATGTCTGGAACGAATTGCAAAAATCCCTGAAGCTGGAGACTCATATCTCCCTCTCTAACTTTAAGAACCAGCTGTCAGAGCAGCTCACAGATCACTGCACCTGTACATAGCCCATCTTTAAATAGCCCATCCAACTACCTCATCCCCATACTTTAATTTATTTTTTTGCTCCTTGCACCCCAGTATTTCTACTTGCACATTCATCTTCTGCACATCTATCGCCACTATGGCCTATGTTTTGGCTTACCCCCCTTGTCTTACTTCATTTGCACACACTGTATATAGACTTTTCTATTGTGTTATTGACTGTATGTTTGTTTATTCCATTAGTAGCTCTGTGTTGATGTTTGTGTCGCACTGCTTTGCTTTATCTTGACCAGGTCGCTGTTGTAAATGATAACTTGTTCTCAACTGGCCTACCTGGTTAAATAAAGGTGAAATAAAAAACAAATCATATACTTATTTTTAAAAACAAGCTAGATAGCTCATGGTTACTGAAGTACTGGACTACCCCTTTATTCCTAAGAACTATGTCCATCAAGGCCCAGCGAATACAGAATCAAAGATACCATAGTCCAGTTTAATGGTCAGTTTGATGCATTTACATTACATTTAAGTCATTTAGCAGACGCTCTTATCCAGAGCGACTTACAGATGCTATACAAATGTAATAAATAATTATTAGTCGTACTATTATTATTATTTTTGGTCTCTTATTCCTGACATCCCTGTAACACACTGCAATAAGTTATCCAAGCGTGCGAGTTGCACTCTCTTTTGTTGTAGAGGAAACAGCTGCCATTGTCTCACAAAGAAATATGGATGGAGAGCGTAAAATTACTACAGTTGAAAAGATGAATGAAGCGCCGTTGAGCTTGATCAAGATTCACTCTCTGATGTATTTCTGGTCAAATGTGAAGAGTACTGTTTAATCAATGGAATTGATTCTCTGATTGGAACAGATGGAATCCATGCGTCTGTGGGTACCGCCTATCTGTTATGTCTGGTTCTTTCTTCTTAATTCAAATGGATCTCTTTCATTCTGTCTCGTTCAGTTACAGACTTTAGCTCCGCCCCTGAGAGAAATATGAGACAAGCGGGAGCATCACTTAGGCCTAGATTTAATACGTAGCACCAAAGATCAGCGCCAAAGCACCATTGAGACTTTATTCACGGTAAACGCACATTATTTTCTTTATTGATTCATGACTAAATTAATAGGCCATCTGACAAAATCCCTCAGGTACCCCAGGTCCTCAATTATTAATAAATCATAATTATGGCTAGATGATAATATTGACTCTTTCACCAGTTGGTGTCTATTAGGCAATTCTGTTTTATTCAATGACATTATCAAGTTCATGCAAAAGTATATACAAAAGTATGTGGACACTTTCAACATGGCACTGTCATAGGAGGCCACTGATAGAGCTGCACCGGTCAACTGTTAGTGCTGTTATTGTGAAGTGGAAATTTCTAGGAGCAACAATGTCTCAGCCACATAGTGGTAGGCCACACAAGCTCACAGAACGGGACCACCGAGTGCTGAAGCGTGTAGTGCGTCTGTCCTTGGTTGCAACACTCACGACCAAATTCCAAACTGCCTCTGGAAGCAATGTCATCACAATAACTGTTTGTTGGGAGCTTCATGAAATGGGTTTCCATGGCCGTGCGCAATGCTAAGCTTCGGCTGGAATGGTCTAAAAGGTCACGGCCATTGGACTGGAGCAATGGAAACAGGTACTCTGGATTCATGAATCACGTTTCACCATTTGGCAGTCCAACGGACTAATCTGGGTTTTGCGGATGCCAATAGAACGCTACCTGCCCGAATGCATAGTGCCAGCTGTAAAGGCTGTTTTTCATGGTTCGGCCTAGGCCCCTTAGTTCCAGTGAAGGGATATCTTAATGCTACAGCATACAATAACATTCTAGACAATTCTGTGCTTCCAACTTTTTGTCAACAGTTGAAGGAAATGGTTTGTCGAGATTTGTGTGGAAGAACTTGACTGTCCTGCACAGAGCCCTGACCTCAACCCCATCGAACACCTTTGGGATGAATTGGAACTCGGACTGCGAGCTAGGCCTCATCACCCAACATCAGTACCCACCCTCATTAATGTTCTTGTGGCTTAATGGAAGCATTTTCCCGCAGAATGTTCCAACATCTAGTGGAAAGCCTTCACAGAAGAGTGGAGGCTGTTATACCAGCAAGGGAGGGACCCACTCCATATTAATGCCCATGATTTTGGAAGATGTTCGACGAGTGGGTGTCCACATACTTTTGACCATATGTTGCGACTACAATAATTGTAGAGACTGTCATTTATTTAATCTGTCCCTCCAAAAGGACACGATTTTTTTGGAAAAATGTGGTCGAAGGACCTTCAATAAAAACTACATCCATGAACATCAGCATTTTGAATAATGATAATCTAATTCCTTTCTCCAGGATTTTAAGGATTTTACGATTTTTAGCGACCTAGTTAATAATAGCTTTGGGGAATGGGGTTCAACAAGACTAAACATAAGCACAAAGAAACACTCAGTATCAAACAATGAATTTTTTTAATTAATCACCCACTGTTCACAAGCATTTGAGATCCATGTTGGATATCCACTATGGGAAAAAAAGTTAGTTACCGGTAAACATTAAATAAGTAGCAATATCAACTCAGATCCGTAATAGGATTACCACAACAAAAGACAAATAGATTGCCTCTTTTCAATAATTAGAAACATTTATTTGTTTCAAATAATATGTTTGATGCATAGTCACCATGAGACGGGGTGGTCTTCTCCATAATGTTTTTTTCCCCTAAGAAGATCAAATTTTTAAAAACCTGAAGCTCTTTCACTTTTTCAAATCTCACTGCCTCAGTCTATTTGAAGAACCAGGAATGAGGCTTTTACCACACAATAGTCATTTTAAAGCCGTGCCATAATACAATTCCTCTACGAGAATAAAGGGGTGATTCTATTAAATAGATTTTGGCCCAGGTGCTCCATCTAGTCACCACAGGGGTTCCTTTTAAATGGGATGTGCATCACAAAGATTGCCTTTCATACCGTTGATATTTTTCCATAAGTGCCAATGCCGAATATTCATGCCAGGTGGTTGTTCCCCATTTCTGCTGACGTTCACGAGAAGAGTAGCCTCCACTGTTCTGCTTTCAGCTACCTACCTATGGAGGGGATTAGCATCTCGCTCTTTGATTTTTAGTTCTTAGATTTTTCTGGTCCTGCTGTTCGAAGGTTTAATGCATAATGCAACTCTAACTAGGTGCGCTTGTAGTGTCCATCGTGCAAGTGACGTCACTTCTCCTGAGACTTAACCTACTTGGTAGCTGTTTTTCTTGCTCTACAAGGGCCATCCCACTGGGCACATTTCACTGTGGAAATGTGGGTAATATTTGGTTGAGACGTTGATTCAGCCTTTATTCGCCCACTCTGAAAGACAGCCAGAAGTTTGTTGAATTCCCAATGTGTTATCACCATGCTTTCGACCATCTAAAAGCACAACCAAATTCCAATGGAAAAACAATGTCTGATTTGTGGTTGAGTTGTCATCTAAATGTGTAGTCACTGCACTTTCAACCATTTAAAAGAACAACAAAGTTCAAATGGGAAAACAATCTAATAGCGAAACCAAATGACCTGGATTGCAGTTCAGATTACATTAAAAGTGCATAGTGCAAGTGATTAGTGCTGTTCGAGATTCTGTACAGATTAAGCTAGCACTATTATTGCACGCTTTTTTATGATTACATAAGAAGACACTTGTATCTACAGTAACCTCAAAATATGTCCATGTATGTGTTACTAATTTCAAGGTTGAATAAATACTGTTACATTCGTTTGTAAGACAGCATTAACTTTAAGATATTAACTGTACTACAATAGTGATACTGAATTGTGTTTGGTTGTCAACACAACTAAATATCAACATTTGAAGGAGATGTGTCTTTCGTGCCACTGACTTAGTCTGGCTTTCATTCAAGTTTATCTACAAATTACTAATGAATATGTTGGATTCTCAACCACAAATCTAAGTTAAAGAATAGGACTAAATCAATACAACTTTATTTAAAGAGCATTTAAAGTTAATTTGATGTAGTCCTATTTTTTTACTTTGATTTTTGGATGAGAAAAATACAGAAATCCAACATATTAAATATTAATTTGTAGACAAACTGAAATTAAAACCAGACTAATGATGGAACTATCCAAGCAGAAGATGCTGTACATCTCATTCAAATGCTGATATTTGCTTGTATTGACAACCAAACGCAATTCAATATCAAGTTCGTCTACAAATGAATAATTGATATGTTGGATTCACGTGTCCATCTCAACCAACATTCAAAGTTAAAGAAAAGGACTAATAATTGGATTATTATGATCATGACCCTGGTGGATGCTATGTTTTCTTACATGGCTCTCTTTATGGTGAGAGAGTAACAATTTTAAATGCATACGCTGTTCCCAATGCACATTTTAACTTATTCACTGGATTAACAAACCTGCTTGTGGAATATAGCTGTCCCATTACAATTGTTGGTGGTGATTGGAATACTGTGCTGGATGGGAATCTTGATAAGCAACCAAAGCCTACTACACTAAATATATGCTCAAGGTCAAAAGCTATATACTCAGCCTCCCGGGTGGCGCAGTGGTTAAGGGCGCTGTACTGCAGCGCCAGCTGCGCCACCAGAGACTCTGGGTTCGCGCCCAGGCTCTGTCGTAACCGGCTGCGACCGGGAGGTCCGTGGCCTAGCGTCTTCCGGGTTAGGGAGGGTTTGGCCGGTAGTGAAATCCTTGTCTCATCGCGCACCAGCGACTCCTGTGGGGAGCCGGGCGCAGTGCGCACTAACCAAGGTTGCCAGGTGCACGGTGTTTCCTCTGACACATTGGTGCGGCCGGCTTCCGGGTTGGATGGCGCTGTGTTAAGAAGCAGTGCGGCTTGGTTGTGTATCGGAGGACGCATGACTTTCAACCTTCGTCTCTCCTGAGCCCGTACTGGAGTTGTGGCGATGAGACAAGATAGTAGCTACTAAACAATTGGATACCACGAAATTGGGAAGAAAAAAGGGTTAAATTCAACAACAACAAAAGAGGCTATATACTACAATTGTTAGATGAGGTTGGTCTATCGGGAGTGTTGAGACTGTTAAATCCTGCCAATAGTGACTACATTTTATTCAAAATACTCCAGCATCTTGGTTCCCCGGATCTCCATTGATTTAGTTAATAAATGCATGCATGTCTATCCATATCTTTGACCATGCCCCAGTTTCCTTAAATCTTCTTATTTCCAATCCTAACCCCCAGAGGTTCAATTGGCAATGCAATATATCTGTACTATCAGACTCAGAGTTATGCTGCATGGCCAAGAATGAACTTCAAATGTTTATTCAGGTGAATGATAATGATGATACTGACCCTTCAAATCTCTGGGAAACAACTAAAGTTTTCTTGAGCGGTGTTATTATGTCATACTCCTGCAGTAAAAGAAAATGTATTAAGGGACAAAGATGTCTGAAGATTAAACTGCAAGAACAGGAACACAATCTAATTGGAACAGAAGGCATTGAACACTCTCATGCCGAAAAAGCTGAAAAAATCCTATTAACAAAATTATATAAGATGCATGAATACAATAAGAGGTTGGGACGATATCTGACAATTCTAATTAGTAGCAGATCCTCTCACAACTCAATTCACAAAGGTTAAAGGATAAGAGTGGTAAACATTGTTTTACTACATCTGAAATAAACTCAGTTACAGGATGGCAACAGCTGCCCGAGTTACACCAGGAAAGCACAATCCCTCCATCCGTGCTCAGACTGTCCACAATAGGCTAAGAGAGGTTAGACTGAGGGCTTGTAGGCATGTTGTAAGGCAGGTCCTCACCAGACATCACCGGCAACAACGTCGCCTATGGGCACAAACCCACTGTCGTCATGGTCTGGGGCGGTGTGTCACAACGTCATCGGACTGAGCTTGTTGTCATTGCAGGCAATCTCAACGCTGTGTGTTACAGGGAAGACATCCTCCTTCCTCATGTTGTACCCTTCCTGCAGGCTCATCTTGACATGACCCTCGTTCTCGTTCTGTGTGTGATTTCCTGCAAGACTGGAATGTCAGTGTTCTGCCATGGACAGCGAAGAGCCCGTATCTCAATCCCATTGAGCACGCCTGGAACTGTTAGATCGGAGGGTGAGCGCTAGGGCCCTTCCCCCCAGAAATGTTCAGGAACTTGCAGGTGCCTTGGTGGAAGTGTGGAGGAACATCTCACAGCAAGAACTGGCAAATCTGGTGCAGTCCATGAGGAGGAGATGCACTGCAGTACTTAATGCAGCCGGTGGCCACACCAGATACTGACTGTTACTTTTGATTTTGACCACCCTTTTGTTCAGGGACACATTATTCAATTTCTGTTAGTCACATGTCTGTGGAACTTGTTCAGTTGATGTCTCAGTTGTTGAATCTTATGTTCATGCAAATATTTACACATGCTAAGTTTGCTGAAAATAAACGCAGTTGACAGTGAGAGGACATTTCTTTTTTGCTGGGTTTATCTAAGGTGTTTATATTGCACAGTATTGCCTCCCTTCCCTATAGGC
Organism: Oncorhynchus keta; assembly: GCF_023373465.1. Classification (NCBI taxonomy): domain Eukaryota; kingdom Metazoa; phylum Chordata; class Actinopteri; order Salmoniformes; family Salmonidae; genus Oncorhynchus; species Oncorhynchus keta. The sequence continues at coordinate 57,177,865 of NC_068430.1, read as the reverse complement.
AGAGGCACAAGGTTGTCCTCTCTCTCTCCTCTCATTTGCTTTGGTTATGGAAATTTTATCAGAGGCCATTCAATCATATCCGCTAGTTACAGGCATACAGATCCAATTTAAAACCCATAAGATCTCTCTGTATCCCAATGATGTTCTTCTGTTTCAAAATAACCCTACATCCTCTGTCCCTATGCTCATTCAAATAATTAACGACTTCAGTTCATTTTCTGGCTGTAAACTACATTTTGGGAAATCAATGGAAAATATGGACACACTGATGATTTAGCACATCTTCCGTTCCTCCCAGCTGTCACACAGGGGGTTCAAATACCTGGGAAATGTTCATTATTTTTCTTTTGATGAATAAGAATCCTGTGTTTGAAACTATCAAGAAAGACCTTCAAAGGTGGTCCCTTCAACCAATCTCTATGTTTGGAAGAATTGTCATTATCAAAATGAATGTACTTCCCAGAATGCTCTATAAAATGCAAATGTTGTGTGGATGAATAAGCACCCAAGATTTGAACTCCAGAAACAACAACTACCTGTACAAAAAGGAGGACTAGTACTATGTAATTGATTTGTAATGTTAATACAATTAAGGGTTTAAAGGAGAAAAGTATTATTAAAAACACCCTGAAATCTTGGAATCGAGTATGGAAGTATTTAGCAATACAGAATCACCATTCTTGTCTGATATAGGTTTTAAGAGTTGGTATTGTCATGCCGTTGCCCTGTTGGTGAGGTTTATGACCCCATAAATACATTTCCCTCTTTTCTCTCTCTCTACTCTGCAGAATGGACTCTTGGAAAGGCCTTTGTTAACGTAGAGAGAGTATGTAACATCAAAAGGTTGGGAACGGAACAATATTTCGGTAATCCAATCGGTTGAAAGTATCCGTTGGTACTTAAAGAATATGATGTCAGATCAGTTGTCGTCTGAGACATTATTACTGATGATGGGAAGACATAAATTGTATCTTGGAAAGTCTACACATTCTAGTTATCAGATTCACATGGAATTGTTGTGCAATTTAAATGTTTAAATATGAAACTGTAGTTTTTAAAATGAGATACTTGTTTTCGTAAGTAAAATATGCTCACTCAGTGGCCACTCCCACGTGAATAGGCATAGGTTGGAAATGATGAACCAACCCATTTTCTACCTTTCTATAAGATCCCCCTTGACCCAATTCATGGCAGACTAAGCCAACCCCAGCGTAAGCTCTGGTTGTGAATGGTTGAACGAATACAACCTAACAAAATTAACATTGTGTTCCCGATGACGTGAGGACTGATGTCCATACGTCTAAAAGGGCGAATTTCAACGTGGAGATGGCGATTTTAACTCTTATTCACCGAAGAAGTGATACATCCTAGACGTCGAGTTATCAGCACCAGCTGTAAATGTGTGTGGCCAAGGAAATGACAGATAATCTCTTCAGTACGACAGGGTACTACAATGTATCCATTCTACCACACGACAACAGGGTACTACAACGTAACTGTTCTACCACATGACGACAGACTACAACGTATCCTTCCAGAAATATTCTTCAAAGGACAAGGAAGATCGCTGCTGGGCAACCCAGCCTTCCATCTTTGACAAATCTATCGAAGCGCAACTCAGAGTAAACATATTTCTTGCATTTTCCTTTTCCGAATGGGTGGTTATTTAGAATGCATAAGATTCTGTAGTTACAATAGCATAGCTATATATAAAAGATTACCAGGTCTTTAAGAGTTTATTCGGAAGACAGCAGCTCTGTATACATTCTTCCGCGGTGCACCGACTTCCTAGTTAATTACATTTACATGATTAGTTTAATCAGGTAATATTAATTACAGACAATTGATTTGATAAAACAGCATGTCATATATAATTTAATCCAGAGTAAAGACACAACAGTATGATGCTGGTGTTCAACAATATGTATGATCTTTTTGATAATGGGATAGTAGCCCTTTACACCTGTAACCATATATGGGCTGAAAATGGCAGATTTGGACACTAATAGGCGCCTAAATTGGAACGTAGTGGCTGTACAGTAACATGCTACACATGATGTCAGAGCTCTGGCTCTGCGCTTCACAGTACCTTATGGGTTTTGACTGACAGCTGTTCTGAAAATGAGCAATACGTTTTTTATTGTTGTCAAAGGGAGGGAAATGCTGTAAATTAAGATTACTTAATGTATTTTGAGAGATGAGACGTTGACGATTAGAATAAATACTGCTTTGATGTCATACAAGCCAAACAACCATGAGTCCAAATTTGTAAATGTTCCAAATCATAAAACTCATGTCATTTACAGTGTTAACATTTATGATCACTATGTTTGATATACAGTTTACAAGAGGACATGGCGTCATACCCTGAGTTGTTCTGAACCGAATGAGCCTATGTTTGTTAATTGTGAATAAAATTCACTGGTGCACATGGACCTGAATGCACTCATGTCTACTTTCTATGCGCAAAAAAATACGATCTGTTTCTCTGAGTTACCTTGTGAAAGCCTAACACTGTAAGATCGTATTTTATTACTTAGCTTGTCATGTTGACAATAGAACAAGCTTTCAAATGATGCCCACCTGACCCAGATTATGATTTATAATGCACCGTTTTTGAATTGCGTAAACGACCACTGTAGTTGGGTGATGGCGGGGATGCAGGGTTGTGTTCCAAACTAAACAACTACAAGTGTACTTGCTCTAGTTCCTCAAAGGGACAACTAGGAGAGTTGACAAAAGTACCTTATAGTTGAAGACTTTTCTTTGAGTAATAAAAGTGCATTGAAATTGCTTTGGAACTGTGCACAATATGGAGAGAGCAGTCAGTCCTCCTACTCAAACCCTTGTAATGTTTTAGCTTTATGGTAAACCTACCCAACGTAAAATGCACATCAAATCTAAAATGCAATGTTTGGATTCAACCTTGTGTCAGGTGAACTGTTGTGTTCTCAACTTTGGTTTCATATTTTCCAATTATCTCCAAACGGTTCCCTTTCAATTGCTACCGGAGTTATGCATATGCTTTTCATATGTCTTCTGCAAGAAACATTTCAATGTAGCTCTATCCATATCGGTCCAACCACTCTAAACTGAATTTAAATCCCAGCAGTCTCAATTATTATGATATTTGAAGCTCAGAAGCTGAAACTCTATACCTGAATACAAAACTGCCTTGAATACTAATCAAGCTGAAAAACTCTTGAGAGCCACTGCTACATGAAAGAATATTATTAGCGCTATTAATGATAACTTCCAAGATGTTAAAGCATCAACTGTTAGCAGCAGATTGGCACGGGATGAAGATTTTGAGCTGCATCAAAAGGGGGATGTGTGGCGAACTGCTCTGTTGAATGCCAAATAAATATCATGCTCTAACAAATCCTATGAAATCCAATTCAAAATGTTACACCAATTACTAGATCTAAATATGACCCACTGTACTCCCCATGTGTCCTACATTTAATGAGCCACTTACTTTCATCTGTCATGGACAGGCCCCAATATTAACCTTTTGGACAGCAATCAAAGAAGAGATTCAGGGAATTCTTGGGTTACAAACGATACCCCTGAATCATCTTTATTTCATTATAGGCCTAGATCCAAGCAAACTGCCTCTGAAGAATCGTTTAAAAAAAACTCCTAACAGTACTATTGTATGCAGCCCATTTGTCAATTCTGTAGGCATGGCTAGATGAAACTCCGCTGAATGTCTCAATGTGGTTTCAGAAACAGTGAAATCTTTTAACACTGTAATGGATTTCAGGAGAGACTAGTCCCTATTAGCCTCCCATCTAGGCATATGACAACCCAATGATACCTGATCAAACGTATTGATCATGTGGCCGGTTTCTGGTTCTCTGTTCCCTTCCCCCGGGGTGGGTGGTCCAATGCTCTCTCGCATGGACATTGTGAGAGGTCCATGCGGTGGCTCCACTTATCCAACGCATTAAAGCTGATTTTGTCACACCCTGATCTGTTTCAACTGTCTTTGTGCTCGTCTCTACAAACGTGATAGATCTGTGGTCATTCCGGATCTGCATTGGCTGTATAGCATTTCCTGTGATGCGGTCTCTGCAGAAGTCAGGGCTGTTGTGAAGCAGGTTGTTAAGGGAGTGAGTTTTTGTTTATACAGGACGTACTGCCCCCACCTGCCATTGCACGGCGATGCGGTATGGAGCTTGATTTGGCCTCCGCAAGCCTCCTGAGGCTCCGTATAACTGCCTCACACCCTCTGTACGATACCTCTAGACCACATTACTGGATCAAGCATAAATCGGCTTTGATAAAAATGCATCCACCATTCTTTTGCATTGATGTCCATGACAGGAGGGTGCGGGCGCACGCCCTGGTGCAAAGGTTGGGGTTGGGTGGGAGGGATCAGGAAGCAAGACAGCCTACAGAAGGTACAATTATTTAAACTTGTGACAAGTGTGATACTGACTACGAATGCTGTTATGACTACTGTTAGTACTGTCTATAAGTACTGTTAGTAATCCAAGGTATGAATTATTCATTTGAAGATTACATTTGAAATCAGCCAAAGCTTGAAACCCAAGGCCTATACAGAGCCTTCAGAAAGTATTCATACCCCTTGACATATTCCACATTTTGTTGTTACAGCCTGAATTTAAAATGGATTAAAACATTTTTTTTTTTGCCTGTGCTTAGCTCTGCTCTATTTCTTTTCATCCTAGGAAACTCCCCAGTCCTTGCCGGTAACAAGCATACCCATAACATGATGCAACCACCAACAAGCTTGAAAATATGAAAGGATGGTACTTGGTGATTATGTTGTGTTGGATATTCCCCACACCTAACGCTTTTCTATTCAGGATATAAAGTTAATTTGCCACCCTTTTTGCAGTTTTACTTTAGTGCCTAATTGCAAACAGGATACATGCTCGTTTCACACTGTCATTTAGGATGGTATTGTGGAATCCATCCTCAGTGTTATCCTATCATCAAACTCTGTAACTGTTTAAAAGTCACCATTGGCCTCATGGTGTAAAATGAGCAAACCTCAGTGGTTTCCTTCCTCTCTGGCAAATGAGTTAGGAAGGATCCCTGTATCTTTGTAGTGACTGGGTGTATTGACACACCACCCAAAGTGTAATTAATGAGTTCACCTTCCTCAAAGGGATATTCAATGTAAGTTTGTTTTCACCCATCTACCAATATGTGCCCTTCTTTGCGAGACATTGAAAAATCTTCCTGGTCTTTGTGGTTGAATCTATGTTTGAAATGCACTGCTCGACTGTATGTGTAGGGTACAGAGATGAGGTTGTCATAGAAAAATTATGGTAAACACTATTATTGCACGCAGGATGAGTCCATGCAACTTATAATGTGACTTTCTAAGCACTCCTGTTGCTCCTGAACTTATTTAGACTTGCCATAACAAAGGGGTTGCGTACTTATTGACTCAAGACATTTTAACTTTTCATTTTGAGTGAATAGACTTTGTTAAAGCTCTGGATGGGAGAACAATGGATAGCTGTAGATAGATCAATTCTTCAGTAGGATGCGCTACCCAGCCTATAATTATTTTCTGATATTGGATATAACGTTGAAGATCTGACATTGTTTGAAAGGTGCAAATTCAACTTATTTTATACAAGGTTTGATTATGTTGAAGATGTGTTACCATGATGACATAATCCTGTGATATAAATGTCCCTCTCATAACAACAGTTGATGACTTTTTGCAAATCCAACGTATTTTCCAAGTAGAATCCACGTCACAATATGTTGACAAAGGACATTGAAACAACGTTGATTCAACCAGCTTGTGCCCAGTGGGATATGGCTTTCTCTCAAGAAGCTCAGAGCTCAGAACTGTTGGGGTATAGTTGATTGGGTTAAGACATAATGAAACATGTTATTGAAATGACTGTAAAACAACATAGATCTCGTTTCGGAACAACAGAGGCCAGGATTCAAACAAACAGCAATGCTGACATCACTCTGCACTTGACTCGTGTTTCAGCCAACATCCAGGAGTTCACCACGCATGTGATGTCAGCGCCCATCAGTGAAATTGCCTTTAAAAGTCAATTGTGGTCTGTCGGCGCATTGTGATTTGCTTGAATCCTGGCCTGAGTCTGGCTGGATAGAGTATAGCCTACTATGGTCATGAATAATGATTGAGATGAGACTTTGGAATGGCTTGTATTTTGGGTTGTATTTTGACTCAGAGCTTACAGGATCACTCATGTATCTGTGTACTGGGGACCCTAGTGAGAAAACAGAGACATCCTGCTAAGCTTGGTTCAGAGCCGACAGATGACTCATAATTCAGTGCATAGTAAACAGTGGCTAAGAAGCTATTATATATGCCTTATAAAGGGCTTATGAAGGCTTCACCCAAGAGACTAACCCCCCCCCACAAAAAAAAAAAAAAAACCTGGAGCCTATTCATAACAAGCTAATTCTTCAAAAGTTGCTTTTCCTGGTCCCACAAGGGTTTGTAATTCCCTTTGAGCTACCATTGCTTTGAGTCAGCAAAACAGCTGATTAGCTGGGGATAACTTACAGTTAGTTAGAACCCTGGAGAGAGAGCGATAACATTGTAAGTTAAATCCCCTCCAAGGAATGTACACTTTAAGGAGACAGACAGCACAGTCAGTATGTCCTCAACAAATAACTACCGGTACTTTACAAGTGGGGACATAAATCAAGTAAAGATGGTTAATGGTCAAGATTGATGCAAACATTGATTTCCATGTTTCTATTCCTTTCCCTTGTCAAGAACAATATATATATAATCAACTGAGAAATAATACAAATCTGGCACCACTGACATTTCAGCAGCTTTGTTGAACCTAGGAATTACGTCACCCTCACATAGACGTGGAATTATAGTTAGCAAACTGCTAAAACACACATGCCTCTGCCTCAACACACATGCCTCTGCCTCAGCACACATGCCTCTGCCTCAGCACACATGCCTCTGCCTCAACACACATGCCTCTGCCTCAGCACACATGCCTCTGCCTCAACACACATGCCTCTGCCTCAGCACACATGCCTCTGCCTCAGCACACATGCCTCTGCCTCAGCACACATGCCTCAGCACACATGCCTCTGCCTCAGCACACATGCCTCTGCCTCAGCACACATGCCTCTGCCTCAGCACACATGCCTCTGCCTCAGCACACATGCCTCTGCCTCAGCACACATGCCTCTGCCTCAGCACACATGCCTCTGCCTCAGCACACATGCCTCTGCCTCAGCACACATGCCTCTGCCTCAACACACATGCCTCTGCCTCAGCACACATGCCTCTGCCTCAGCACACATGCCTCTGCCTCAGCACACATGCCTCTGCCTCAGCACACATGCCTCTGCCTCAGCACACATGCCTCTGCCTCAGCACACATGCCTCTGCCTCAGCACACATGCCTCTGCCTCAGCACACATGCCTCTGCCTCAACACACATGCCTCTGCCTCAGCACACATGCCTCTGCCTCAACACACATGCCTCTGCCTCAACACACATGCCTCTGCCTCAGCACACATGCCTCTGCCTCAGCACACATGCCTCTGCCTCAGCACACATGCCTCTGCCTCAGCACACATGCCTCTGCCTCAACACACATGCCTCTGCCTCAGCACACATGCCTCTGCCTCAACACACATGCCTCTGCCTCAGCACACATGCCTCTGCCTCAACACACATGCCTCTGCCTCAGCACACATGCCTCTGCCTCAGCACACATGCCTCTGCCTCAGCACACATGCCTCTGCCTCAGCACACATGCCTCTGCCTCAGCACACATGCTTCTGCCTCAACACACATGCCTCTGCCTCAGCACACATGCCTCTGCCTCAACACACATGCCTCTGCCTCAGCACACATGCCTCTGCCTCAGCACACATGCCTCTGCCTCAACACACATGCCTCTGCCTCAGCACACATGCCTCTGCCTCAACACACATGCCTCTGCCTCAACACACATGCCTCTGCCTCAACACACATGCCTCTGCCTCAACACACATGCCTCTGCCTCAGCACACATGCCTCTGCCTCAGCACACATGCATCTGCCTCAACACACATGCCTCTGCCTCAGCACACATGCCTCTGCCTCAGCACACATGCCTCTGCCTCAGCACACATGCCTCTGCCTCAACACACATGCCTCTGCCTCAACACACATGCCTCTGCCTCAGCACACATGCCTCTGCCTCAACACACATGCCTCTGCCTCAACACACATGCCTCTGCCTCAACACACATGCCTCTGCCTCAGCACACATGCCTCTGCCTCAACACACATGCCTCTGCCTCAGCACACATGCCCCTGCCTCAGCACACATGCCTCTGCCTCAGCACACATGCCTCTGCCTCAACACACATGCCTCTGCCTCAGCACACATGCCTCTGCCTCAGCACACATGCCTCTGCCTCAGCACACATGCCTCTGTCTCAACACACATGCCTCTGCCTCAACACACATGCCTCTGCCTCAGCACACATGCCTCTGCCTCAACACACATGCCTCTGCCTCAGCACACATGCCTCTGCCTCAGCACACATGCCTCTGCCTCAACACACATGCCTCTGCCTCAGCACACATGCCTCTGCCTCAGCACACATGCCTCTGCCTCAGCACACATGCCTCTGCCTCAGCACACATGCCTCTGCCTCAGCATACATGCCTCTGCCTCAGCACACATGCCTCTGCCTCAGCACACATGCACACACTGGTTCCAATACAATCAATTGCCTTTTAGACATACTGTCCTTTCCTCTCTCTTTTATTGATCTGTTCATCAACATTACCAAATATATGACAAATATGGTATTAAAGACAGGTTAAAGACTCATCTGTGTGCTGTGGGGAATGTTCTGCTCAACTAAACCCCTTTTCTACTCGTATTATTACTCAAAATGAACTAGTTGGACAGGCTCTTGACTACAAGTGGGGACATGAGATGAAAGCAGTTTGATCTCATGCATTTGAAAGTGGTACACCTTGACCCCAATGAAGTGCTTGCATAACCGAGAAAAAAATGGTATATTGCTGGGTAGAACGTACTGTAGTGCTCAGGGGATGGGATTTCTTTGGCTAAACCAAGCAAACAAGGGACGTCCTGAGGACATCCGGCAATGTTCCATTAGGTCCCTTAAGGGTTTCGGTGTGACGTTATTCCACTGACATTCTGAGAACGTCCTAAAAATGTCCCCGGGTCCAACAGGGAACTAGACAAAACCTCCAGGTAACCATGTCTTGACTTTAACCTGACTCAAGTCATTGCAAAACCTACACAGAATAATGTAAAGATGTCAGCAAACTCCTCACTGATTGACCTCATTCTGACAAATAGCCCCCACAATGTCCAGTGGTGTCTTTGCTAATGATCTCAGTGATCACTGTCTTATTGCATGTATTAGAGATACCAAACAGATTAACACTAATCCTTGCAGAATTATGAAGAGAAATGTAAACAAAATATCCCCAGAATGTTTTCTTCGTGATGTGTATTACTCTGACTTTTCCTCTATCAGCTGCATGCCTGACCCTGAATTATCTTTAGCATCGCTCTCATCTATTTTCATCTCTCTTAAACACCTTAGATTAAAAAATAGAACAAATTCACGTGGTTCTCTATAGAACTTTCAGATCTTGTTATGATGAGAAATCACGCCCGGGCCAAGGCTAGAAAAACTGAGTCTGTTGCTGATTGGCAGCTTTTCAGGCAATTGAGAAATATATGCACTTCCTCAATCAATTGTTTAATTGACCCTGGTCAGCCAGTCGACTGCCTGCTGTCGTGGAATTATCATAATCAAAAGTAGAGACTTTTACATTTCTTCAAAACAAGTCAACTTTATTATTTAACTACTGCAGTAATGGAGCTGTTCGGTAATCACACCTGGAGGTGACCACTGAGAACTCAACGAGCAGATTTGAGGCACACAATTTTCCAGCAAAGTTAATCTTGCTGCATGTTCATGACAAACAACAGATGTATGGAGTGAGTCACAAGGTTAAGGTTCGTATGAAAGATACTTCTAATTCACAGCAGACAGTATCTGCTGTAAAAACTGTTCCCGTTGTGTAGAAACCAGTTTGGCCCCGAGCCATCTCTCCCTGGTACCTTATAGAACAGAAAGATTAACTCATGCTATGGAATACGGTCTTGTTAGGCTTATCACACAAAGACACCGTAAATCTTCTGTCAGTGTTAAATCTCCCAGAGGCCCTTCCTCATTCTGTTGCATAAAACAACCATTTGATGCAATTAACAGCATTATAACATAATCTTGTAATTTCTGTTGTGACACTGCTCCTCTCCCAGCCTCTAGTTGGCTCGATGGAAGTTATGTCAACTTCTAGTGAATCTTTGTTTTCATTTCAACAACTTTCTACTTGTGATGTGCTAGACGCCTTGAAAAAGATCAATTTGAATAAATCCACTGGGGCTGATTTGCTTGATCCTTTCCTGCTGCAGCCTTCTGCTACTCTAATTGCAAAATCTTTAACACATATTTAACCTTACAATTATTTCTGGTACAATTCCCAGGGTCTAGAAGGCGGCCCATATACCCCCCTTCACAAAGGTGGTGACCTGTGTGATCTAAATAATTATCACACCATTTCCAAACTCTCTTGCCGAGCAAAAATTCTAGAATCCTTGGCAAATACTCAACTTAGATCCTTTATAACTACGAAATGTATTCTAAATGTACACAAGTCAGGTTTCAGACCAGGTCATGGTACCATCTTTGCTACTTATTTGGTTTTAAAGATGCACTATACAGAAATTGCTCCGACATTTCCTGGTTGATAAAATTCTAATAGTTTGCCTAATTTCCGTTTATGTGACAAAACAAGCAAGTATAGTGTAGAGAATCATCGTACCATCTGTACCGCTGTAAAATATATTTTCCATAACCAAAAATATTGTATTTTCAGCTGTTTGAAGCTGGTTTACAAAACCCGAAAGTAAAAGACACAAAAACAAAAGCTCTACCACTTTTAAGACTTGCTTTCAATGAGAATGACCGATCTTTAACTCATATTTCTATGTGAATTCAACCTGGTCTCAGAGCATTTCATATTTTTCTGTAAGTAAATCCGTGACACTCCATTTAGTATGATATGTTATATTTCATATGGTATGCATTAATATGTGGATGTCCATCACCCATTTCGCATGATATGTTATGAATTACAATTTGTATTATTTGTTATGAATTTGCAAAACGTATGATATGTTACAAATTATAGCTAGTTGGCTAATGTTAGCTAGATGGCTAACGTTAGCTAGGCAAGGAGTTAGGGGTTAGGGTTAAGGTTAAGTTTAGGAGTTAGGTTAAAAAGTTAAGGTTAAGGTTAGGAGAAGGATTAGCTAAAAGGGTTAAGGTTAGGGTGAGGGGAAGGGTTAGCTAACATGCTAAGTAGTTGCAAAGTAGCTAAAAAGTAGTAAGTAGTTGAAAAGTTGTTAATTAGTTAAAATGCTAAAGTTGCCCGTGATGAGATTCAAACTTGCAACTTTTGGTTTGATAGTTGTTCGCATTATACGCCCACCCATCCACCCTGACCAACCCTATTTTTGTTTTTTTGCATTAAGTAACCATCTATCGTATGTAACCATACCAAACGTAACATATCATACTAATTTGAGTGTACCGGATTTATATATACTATGTTATGTTTAGCCTATGAGACCAGGCTGGTGAATTCCATCAGGTTTCCCACAAAATGACATATTGCAACTTGAAATAATGTTCTTAATTGTTTGGATAAGAAGAAAGGCTTTGACACTGTTCATCATTCATTATTTACTCAGGGACTTTCATCAATTAGCCTGGACCCGGCCGTGTGTAGCTGGTTTCAAAAGGATTTAAAGGACAGAATGCAGTGTGTATTTACTGATTGTGTGAAATTTTCTGGATGTAACAAAGGGTGTCCCACAGAGGTCTGGTCTTGGTCTGGTTCTTTTCACTATTTACATTAACAATATTGGCTTAACTGTTAAAAAATGAAACATCTTTCACCTGTATGCAGATGACACTGTGGTGTGTGCTATTGCCCCCACAGGTGGCCAGGCTCTGTCAAAGCTTCAATCTGCCTTTATTGACCAGCAGAAAGCCTTTGTTGAACTGAAATGGGCACTTAATGCAGGAAAAACCAAGTACAGGTTATGTTCCCAATCACAAAAAAAATGTATCTGATGATTTATGCATAAGTACTTTGGATGGTCCCCTCATTGACTGTGTCATATCTGGGCATCTTGATTGATGAAAAAATATCTTTCAAAAAGCATGTTAATGAGTTGGTTCAGTAATTAAGATTTCAAATAGGCTTCTTCTATAGGAACAGGTCCTGTCTTCCGTTAAACAACGTTCAGTCAACATTCATTCCGGTTATTGACTATGGCGATATTGTCTATATGAATGCAGCTGCCACTGTATTGAAGCCATTGTATGCAATTTATCATAGTGCATTGCGCTTTATTACGGTGATTGATTCAGTACACATCATTGCATTTTGTATCAGAAAGTAGGCTGGCCCTCCTTGAAGTCTCGTATATCAATGCGTTGCCCTCTTGTCTGTAAAGCCCTCTTGCATAAACGTCCGCCATAACTTACCTCATTGTTAACCTTCGGATATATAAGTTACCCAAACCAGGACTCAGGGATGGCTAACCCTGGTGATCCCTTCAATCTTCACCTTGTTAGGTAAATCTGCTTTTAGTTTTTGTGTGTCTCTCATGTGGAATGATCTCAAAGTGCTTAAAGTTGGTGGATATGGTGCCTCTAGGGTAATTCAGCTGGATGTTAGAGGGCTTCTTTTTTTTTACTGAAGAATGCGTTTGTTTCATATGATTGTGTTTTGCTTTTAATGTATTGTGTAATTGATGTTTATATATACATGACAGTATAGTGTAATTGATGTTTATTGATGTGTTTGACAAGTCGTCATTGTAAACAAGAATTTGTCCTTATTTGACTTACTTGTATAAATAAATGGTACAAATACATTTCCCAAAATTATTAGAACATTTTAACAACACCAAAAATAGGTGCTAAAGTCTGATGAATATATAATTAAGCTATAAGGCCCGAGGGGGTGTTGTATATGGCCAATATACCACAGCTAAGGGCTGTTCTTATGCACGGAAACAGCCTTTAGCCGTGGTATATTGGCCATATACCACAAACCCCTGAGATGTCTTACTGCTATTAAACTGTTTAACAACATAATTAGAACAGTATTTTTTTATATATATTTTCCTACCCGTGATAGGGTCTGATATACAGGTACCATGACTTTCAGGCAATCAGCATTCAGGGCTCGAACCACCCAGTTTATAATATATGGTAATATAATAAAAATACTGTTTAGCAGAAGCTTTTATCCAAAGCCGCTTACAATGTGTGCATACATTTTTTACCTTCTAGTGAACCTGGGAATCTAACCCACGATCCTTATGTTGCAACCTAGTCCACTTGTGATTGGTATAAACAAATGTTTATAGAATTCATGAATTATGTTCATAAAAGTGTGGTAAAAGTATGTACATTTTACTCATAAAAAAAACATATTCTTCTAAACAAGCTGTTCAGTTACCTACTACTCTGCAAGCAGCACCTCCGGGTGCCAGGGCCTGCCGCCCAGTGCTTGGATTGCATTGCCAGCTATTACATGATTTCAAATGGCACTGCACTACAACAATGAGATTGAAGGGTTTCAGGTCACAGCACAAAGTAAATGGACCGTCCTTGGGCGCATAAATGTGTGCTCAGATCTTCTGCATCTGCTCTATCAGGTACTATACAGACGGCACGAAAGAGCAAATTGCAATTATGTAGTAAATAAATCCAAACAGGAGCCTGGGACCTGATAAACCAGACATCCACATCCAACAGTCGGACAGAGGGATACACTCAATGGAAACACTAGCTGGAAGCTTCCCATGGACCTGGTAGGACAAAAAAAAAGCATGCCTTCTATTTGAAAGTGTTAATATTGCAACATGTCTGCAATTACTTCAGAAATGTGTTTACAATCGTGGTAATTTACTCTAGTGGCTGTGTTGCAGAAATAAACTAAATGCCCTTAACGAAAAGTGTAGTGTTTTGTTCCTTGTGTTTAGAATGAGCACAAAAATGGATCTTAGGTTAGTGCAGGGTATGGAACAAATTACAACAAGGCTTCTAAATGTATGCAGTGCCTTCAGAAAGTATTCACAAACCCTTTCATTTACCACAATTTTGTTGTGTTAGAGCCTGATGTCAAACAATTTTGTATGTAGAACATTTAAAAAATATATTTAAAAAGGAAAAGCTGAAATGTCTTGAGTCATTCAACCCCTTTGTTATGGCAAGCCTAAATAAGTTCATGTTTGGGGCAAATCCAACACAACACATCACTGAGTACCACTCTTCATATTTTCAAGCATGGTGTTGGCTGCATCATTTTATGGGTATGCTTGTCATCAGCAAGGACTAGGGAGTTCTTGAAGATAAAAAAAAAACTAACAGAATACAGCTATAATCACAGGCAAAATCCTAGAGGAAAACGTGGTTCAGTCTGCTTTCCAACAGACACTGGGATACAAATTCACCTTCTAACAGGACAATAACCTAAGAGTTGATAACCAAGGCGACATTGGATGTTCCTGCGTGGCCTAGTTACAGTTTTGACTTAAATCGGCTTGGCAAGACTTGAAAATTGCAATGAAAATAGCAATGGTCAACAATCAACTTGACAGAGCTAGAAGAATTTAAAAAGAATAACGGGCAAATATTGTACAATCCAAAAAGACACACAGCTGTAATCGAGCGCCACCAAAGGTGCTTCTAAAAAGTACTGGGTGTGAATACTTATAAAATATATTTAATCCATTTGAACTCAGGCTGTAGAATGTGGAATTCACAAGGGGTATGAATATGTTATGAAGACACTGTAAATCTTGCCTAAGCTGCTGAGTCAGTTTAAATGTGGGGGGTCTCGTCCACAGTTGAAACCACACGCTTTTTTTTTTTTTTTTTTTACAACTGTATAGAAAGAGTTTGTTTACAATTAAATGCAGCCAAGTAAATACAACATCAGATGTGTTTTATGTCTGTGGGTGCTAATCTTTCATTCAAAAACGATAAAAGGCTTACTTTAAGACCCACAACGAGTGCAATATATTATAGACGAGGCTTACAATAATTGTTTGGTTCTGTGGCTAAGTAAATACCCTTTTTGTGGATAACGGACACTTTTTTCTAGAAAACTCTGGGGAAAAAGTTCAAACCCAGAGTTGTGTGATGTGCAGGCTATCTCTCCGTTATGTTGCTACACAAATCAAATCAAATCAAATGTATTTATATAGCCCTTCGTACATCAGCTGATATCTCAAAGTGCTGTACAGAAACCCAGCCTAAAACCCCAAACAGCAAGCAATGCAGGTGTAGAAGCACAGTGGCTAGGAAAAACTCCCTAGAAAGGCCAAAACCTATAAAGAAACCTAGAGGAACCAGGCTATGTGGGGTGGCCAGTCCTCTTCTGGCTGTGCCGGGTGAAGATTATAACAGAACATGGCCAAGATGTTCAAATGTTCATAAATGACCAGCATGGTCGAATAATAATAAGGCAGCACAGTTGAAACTGGAGCAGCAGCACGGCCAGGTGGACTGGGGACAGCAAGGAGTCATCATGTCAGGTAGTCCTGGGGCATGGTCCTAGGGCTCAGGTTCTCCGAGAGAGAGAAATAAAGAGAGAATTAGAGAGAGCACACTTAAATTCACACAGGACACCGAATAGGACAGGAGAAGTACTCCAGATATAACAAACTGACCCTAGCCCCCCGACACATAAACTACTGCATCATAAATACTGGAGGCTGAGACAGGAGGGGTCAGGAGACACTGTGGCCCCATCCGAGGACACCCCCGGACAGGGCCAAACAGGAAGGATATAACCCCACCCACACGTGTACATGGTGCCATAATATCAGACAGGGTGATTATACAGTAAATTGGAGTATTATATCTACTGTGTATGTTATATTACACTCGTTAGTAACTGTTAGTGTAATTGTTGAAAGATCAAGGACAGTATTTTATAGCAATGTCCATATTATTCATCCATTCCAGTTACTGGTTGAGAGGCCCTGGCGGAGAGCTTGGAGTTAAATCATGTGTATTTTTTCCCCCGAGATGATTTAGAATGGAAGCACAAAGAGATAGATAAGGCTTCAAAATCTACATCATGTTCTGGGACTGATTTACATTTCAGGAGGATGCTGGAAAACCAGTCCATAGGATAGGATGCATACTGTATGCACTGCAGAGGCTGCATACCCATTAAAGTTTAGGTGAATTAAAATGTCCAGATGGTGCGTTTTTTTTTTACTCATGAGAATGTCGCTAAAGTAAAAAGAAAAAGTTATAATTTCGCATGTTTATGCAGATGGTAGAGATAGAGAAAGACACAGGTGTCGAACCCCTCTCGCCAGGGTCATACTTACTATTAAGTGTGTGTTAAATCAGGTGTGCTGTCACTAGACCACAGACTCTGCACACAATACAGTTGTTTATTAACGAGCTGTTGTTCACCTACACTTACATTGTATCTTCTGATCACGTGAAAGTGAGGGGCATAGAACGAACACTAATAAATGGCGATAATATATCAAAGACAAATTCAACCAAAGAGGGAATGAGGGAGAGAGAAAGATAGAGACAGCAATAGAGAGAGAGAGGGCTGGAGGGAGAGAGGGAGAAATGAATAGCATCCTGGGACCCTTGGCACAGTGATGGATGGACTGTGCACAGATGCAATGTTCAGACCCCACAAAAAACTCTGCTCAAGGGCTCTATTCAATCTGTATCGCTGAAGCATTACAGATTATGTTATGCAAATGTAAATGTAATTTCCAATTGAGCCAACATATGCAGTGTTTACCATGAATGCAGTCTCTGCTAACGCGGAAACAGTGCCTTTAAATACAGTGCCTTGCGAAAGTATTCGGCCCCCTTGAACTTTGCGACCTTTTGCCACATTTCAGGCTTCAAACATAAAGATATAAAACTGTATTTTTTTGTGAAGAATCAACAACAAGTGGGACACAATCATGAAGTGGAACGACATTTATTGGATATTTCTAACTTTTTTAACAAATCAAAAACTGAAAAATTGGGCGTGCAAAATTATTCAGCCCCTTTACTTTCAGTGCAGCAAACTATCTCCAGAAGTTCAGTGAGGATCTCTGAATGATCCAATGTTGACCTAAATGACTAATGATGATAAATACAATCCACCTGTGTGTAATCAAATCTCCGTATAAATGCACCTGCAATGTGATAGTCTCAGAGGTCCGTTAAAAGCGCAGAGAGCATCATGAAGAACAAGGAACACACCAGGCAGGTCCGAGATACTGTTGTGAAGAAGTTTAAAGCCGGATTTGGATACAACAAGATTTCCCAAGCTTTAAACATCCCAAGGAGCACTGTGCAAGCGATAATATTGAAATGGAAGGAGTATCAGACCACTGCAAATCTACCAAAACCTGGCCGTCCCTCTAAACTTTCAGCTCATACAAGGAGAAGACTGATCAGAGATGCAGCCAAGAGGCCCATGATCACTCTGGATGAACTGCAGAGATCTACAGCTGAGGTGGGACATTCTGTCCATAGGACAACAATCAGTCGTATATTGCACAAATCTGGCCTTTATGGAAGAGTGGCAAGAAGAAAGCCATTTCTTAAAGATATCCATAAAAAGTGTTGTTTAAAGTTTGCCACAAGCCACCTGGGAGACACACCAAACATGTGGAAGAAGGTGCTCTGGTCAGATGAAACCAAAATTTAACTTTTTGGCAACAATGCAAACGTTATGTTTGGCGAAATAGCAACACAGCTCATCACCCTGAAGACACCATCCCCACTGTCAAACATGGTGGTGGCAGCATCATGGTTTGGGCCTGCTTTTCTTCAGCAGGGACAGGGAAGATGGTTAAAATTGATGGGAAGATGGATGGAGCCGAATACAGGACCATTCTGGAAGAAAACCTGATGGAGTCTGCAAAAGACCTGAGACTGGGACGGAGATTTGTCTTCCAACAAGACAATGATCCAAAACATAAAGCAAAATCTACAATGGAGTGGTTCAAAAATAAACATATCCAGGTGTTAGAATGGCCAAGTCAAAGTCCAGACCTGAATCCAATCGAGAATCTGTGGAAAGAACTGAAAACTGCTGTTCACAAATGCTCTCCATCCAACCTCACTGAGCTCGAGCTGTTTTGCAAGGAGGAATGGGAAAACATTTCAGTCTCTCGATGTGCAAAACTGATAGAGACATACCCCAAGCGACTTACAGCTGTAATCGCAGCAAAAGGTGGCGCTACAAAGTATTAACTTAAGGGGGCTGAACAATTTTGCACGCCCAATTTTTCAGTTTTTGATTTGTTAAAAAAGTTTGAAATATCCAATAAATGTCGTTGCACTTCATGATTGTGTCCCACTTGTTGTTGATTCTTCACAAAAAAATACAGTTTTATATCTTTATGTTTGAAGCCTGAAATGTGGCAAAAGGTCGCAAAGTTCAAGGGGGCCGAATACTTTCGCAAGGCATTGTATACAGTACCAGTCAAAAGTTTGGTCACACCTACTCATTCCAGGGTTTTTCTTTATTTTTTAAACTATTTTCTACATTGTAGAATAATAGTGAAGACAACAAAACAATGAAATAACACATATGGAATCATGTAGTAAACTAAAAATATTAGATTTGAGATTTGAGATTCTTCAAAGTAGCCACACTTTGAGCTGTTCTTGCCATAATATGGACTTGGTAATTTACCAAATAGGGCTATCTTCTGTATTACCACCCTACCTTGTCACAACACAACTGATTGGCCATTCTAAATAAAAATGCATTCCACACATATACAGTACTAGTGTATATGTATAGACCAGATTAAATTGAGAATAATATGATGGTGAGAATATTAACAAGTGGTTGTCAAATTGTGAATGAGAGACTGATGAAGTCTGTGCAGCCTGTGCAAGAAACAATATAGCACTTATTGGAGGACTGCTCAACACAGAATAGCCGCATGTGCACACTCCCTTGGAAATTGTTTTTCTATTTTATTCAGATATGTTAAATTGTATTCTTCTTAATATATAAAGTAGTATTAAATAATACAAAGGGAATTATAAGCTAATCTTATCTGCTAAATGAACTACTGTAGCCCACAGCCATATGACATAGACATATCAGGGCCTAAGATAAGGACAACTTTCTCATCAGCCCAGCCAAGCAATTTATAAACTTGATCTCCACTATAAAAAGCATCTCGACATTATCCCACATTTATTTTAGACTAAACTTTAGTTTTCAACCGTGGAGATTTGTATAAAGATTGCTGTCTGTCTCTCCGACATTGTTTCAAAATTCAAATTCCCATATCTCCAGCTGTCCCATAGTAATGAACGTGTCGGGAGTCGGGACGAGACAGACAGACAGAC
Source organism: Oncorhynchus keta (assembly GCF_023373465.1). Lineage (NCBI taxonomy): Eukaryota > Metazoa > Chordata > Actinopteri > Salmoniformes > Salmonidae > Oncorhynchus > Oncorhynchus keta. The sequence goes on along the minus strand of NC_068430.1, from coordinate 57,158,382 downwards.
AGGCAGCGTTTCTAAGCCAGTCGATATCAGAACATCAGAGAATATTTTGCAAATGTTTCATAAACAAAACAAAAACAATAACAAATGTAATGGGGCAAAAAATTATAAAACGTATGCATTGAGTTAAATTGTAATAAATTAATACCTATTAAATAATATATACAACTGATAAATTGGCATATGTTGGGGAATACACATAGGGAAAATACCATAAGTTCATATTTGGGACAAATTGGCCGAATAAAGACAGCTGATCCAAAGGGTGGGCTTATTTTAGGCGAAGTGAGGGCCGCCCTTCGTGTGGAGCCGATGAGCAAAGTCTCATTGGCCCAATGTGGGCAGCCCTACATGGGGACAATATTTTACCTGCGTTGGGTCCAGTGCAGTGGTTTAAAGCTGTTGTAACATATTCACTTGGTATCAAGTCTAGCACATGGCTTTTCTTTTTCTTTTTACATATACTATGCATGAGACACAGTATCTACTCCAGTGAACGTCCACATACGTACATGGTTCAATCCCACATTTCAGTCTCAGGAAATGACATCTGCATTGGAGTTCGGTCTCACTCAGAGGGTGTAAATAGCTCTTCTTTGAGCTCTACCACATTATTTCATGGTCTTAACACCTGAATGTTGGTTTTAGCGCTCAACGGCAAGACATATTGGACCTGACTACCATCTGCAAAATTAATTATTCCCTTCTGTATTTTAATTAATGTAGTTTTCCATGACCTTGTACCTAGTATGCTCTCTCTTTGCTTGGCTTAGGGACTTAGGGACATTAGCTGAATAAATAAAATCTATCACTATTAACCTCTCTCAAGGCCCTGTGGCAAAGAACCTGTTTGCTCTTGATCTCTAAGGACCTGGCCTCCATTAAAGAGGTGTTCAACATGCTTCATAGTCTCAGCAATGACTACATTAACTGCTAATTAGATGAATACCGATATGTTCATTTCAATAGAAATCTTCTGCAGCCAGACTGATATAATAACCAGACCTGGGTTTAAATACAATTTGAAATCGTTTGAAATGTTTAGCTTGCTTGGAGCAATTGAATTAATTGAATAGGCTTACAAACCCTGCACATTTGGCACTTCAGGCAGACTAGAGAAAAAAAGTATATATATTTAAATGTTTTTCTATGTTTCATCCCAATGATAGGCCTGCCACTTGTGTTGGAACAAAATTAACTACAAATCAAATCAAATGTTATTTGTCACATGCGCCAAATACAACCTTACCATGAAATGCTTACTTACAAGCCATTAACCAACAGTGCAGTTCAAGGGTTATAACTACCCTGTAGCTACACTCTTAGAAAAAAGGTGCTATCTAGAACCTAAAAAGTGTTCTTTGGTTGTCCCCATAGGAGAACCCTTTTGAAGAACCCTTTTTGGTTCCAGGTAGAACACTTTTGAATTCCATGTAGAACCCTCAGTATAAATGGTTCTACGTGGAATTCAAAAGTGTTCTACCTGGAACCAAAAAGATTTCTACCTGGAACCAAAAAGTGTTTTACCTGGAACTTAAAAAGGTTATCTTATTGGGACAGCCATAGAACTCTTTCGGAACCCTTTTTTCGGAGTATATAGTTCTCTCTGCTATCCAGGATACTAATTCTGAATGTCTAGTAGGTCGTAACGTTAATTGTGAAGGACACTAGGAAACAATGATGTATGTATTATAATTTATTTTTCAGGTTCATTTTTATTTTACCTGGTTTTAACTCACCTTTTGACAGTGAAATTGTAAAAACATAGCAAATAACTACTTTTCTCTTTCTTTGGGATTCATTGAAACAAACACTATTACTGCGTCATTTGGTGCTAGCCAAAGTCACCATTCAGTGGGAATGGAAGCTTCTACCTTGGGGCTGATCTAAATCTCCAAAACCGCCACATTTATTCTCCTTGGCTGCTATCCACAACCCCCCAAAAAAAAGTCAGACCCCACTTACTGAGAACTGAATCATCTCACATTTCCTCATAATCTTTGTGTCAAAATATGTATTTTTGATTAGTCAACACAGCTCCACCCTGTTCTCTTCCCAAGCGTTATGATGACACAAGACAAATCAGCTGCTTAAATAGCTAAACCCCTAGTGTCAGTTGAAACGAGTTCACTAAAATACCTGTCTGTCTTTTCTGACAGATTTATGCTTTTTGCGAACTTTGAATAGTCTACACAATCAGAGTAGGATATTTGCATAACTGATAATCAAGCTCATGAAATAATCAAATTTCTCTTCGATCCATTTCATCTGTCTATTAAAGACTTTCTCAAATCAGATTGTTAATGGTGGGTCAGACATTGAATTAAAACGACCATTTCCTATTTTACTGTCCACAATCTGCTTGGTGGCTGGCTGTAGTAGGCCTATTATTTCACAATCAAAGAATGAGTTGTTGGGAAAAAATGTCCCTGGAACTTTGCGGTGGAGCTGACCTTTTAGCACTGACGCCGTTTCACCAAGAAGATGCAGAGGTTATAGGCCACGAAGTGCCTGCTTGGAGAAGCACAGAGCAATGGTGTAAATACAACTAGGCCGCATTACACAGTGCAGTACACACTGCAGCGTGAATCTATGCATTACACACTGCAGCCCTGAGCTCCAGCCTGTTCTGCTCTTGATGATCAAAAAAAAAATGGTGGCAGTTCAGGAGGAGAGTCAAAGGCTTCTTCAGAAAATTATTTTGGATTTGGCCTAGTCCTAAAAATCAACTATGTTCTGTTAAATTTCAGAAGGAGATCATGAAGATGAGACTTTGATAGCTTCCTACTGTATTTATCAGAGTTATTGACCTCACAATAAGCCAGCTTCAGGTAAATTACTTCGTAATGACGCCAGAGAGGATGGCTGCAGTTTCAAACGTGCTATTTTGTTTGTTTTTTCGCATTTTTTGTAACATATTTTGGACATAATGTTGCTGCTACCATCTCTTATGATCAAAAAGAGCTTCTGGAAATCAGAACAGCGATTACTCACCTTGGACTGTGCGAAGAATTTCTCTTGAGTCGGACGAGAGGGATTTACTCCAGACACCCGTACAGGCCCTCATCCCAAACATTCGCAGGAGAAAGAGACAGAAAATATATCGCGGAATGAGATTTGGGTGCCTTGTGTGGATCCGCCGGCGAGAGGCTAATCTACCCTTGCCATCTGTACTATTGGCCAAAGCACAATTGCTGGTAAATAAATTGGACGAGCTAAATGCACATATAGTTGAAGTCGGAAGTTTACATACACCTTAGCCAAATGCATTTAAACTCGGTTTTTCACAATTCCTGACATTTAATCCAAGTACAAATTCCCCCTGTCTTAGGTCAAGTTAGGATCACCACTTTATTTTAAGAATGTGAAATGTCAGATAATTATTTATTTCAGCTTTTATTTCTTTCATCACATTCCCAGTTGGTCAGACGTTTACATACACTCAATTAGTATTTGGCAGGATTGCCTTTAAATTGTTCAACTTGGGTCAAACGTTTTGGCTTGCCTTCCACAAGCTTCCCACAACAAGTTGGGTAAATTTTGGCCCATTCCTCCTGACAGAGCTGGTGTAACGGAGTCAGGTTTGTAGACATCCTTGCTCGCACACGCTTTTTCATTTCTGCCCACAAATGTTCTATAAGATTGAGGTCAGGGCTATGTGATGGACACTCCAATACCTTGACTTTCTTGTCCATAAGCCATTTTGCTACAACTTTGGAATTATGCTTGGGGTCATTGTGCATTTGGAAGACCCATTTGCGACCAAGCTTTAACTTCCTGACTGATGTCTTGAGATGTTGCTTCAATATTTCCACATAATTGTTCTGCCTCATGATGCTATCTATTTTGTGAAGTGCACCAGTCCCTCTTGCAGCAAAGCACCCCCACAACATGATGCTGCCACCACCGTGCTTCAGAGTTGGGATGGTGTTCTTCGGCTTGCAAGCCTTCCCATTTTTCCTCCAAACACAACGATGGTCATTATGGCCAAACAGTTCTATTTTTGTTTCATCAGACCAGAGGACATTTCTCCAAAAAGTATGATCTTTGTCCCCATTTGCAGTTGTAAACCGTAGTCTGGCATTTTTATGGCGGTTTTGGAGCAGTGGCTTCTTCCTTGCTGAGCGGCCTTTCAGGTTATGTGGATATAGATAATTTTGTACCTGTTTCCTCCAGTATCTTCACAAGGTCCTTTGCTGTTGTTCTGGGATTGATTTACACTTTTCACGCCAATGTACGTTCATCTCTAGGAGACAGAACACGTCTCCTTCCTGAGCGGTATGACGGCTGCATGGTCCCAAGGTGTTAATACTTTGGGCTTTCACACCCTGGCTGGCTCGAGAGGTATGTGTGTGTGTGTGTGTCGAGAAATCGGTCATTTCATTGGATCAGTGTGTTTGTGTGGGGGATGAGAACGTTATTGTATTGGTCAACGAGCACGTGTAAAGTCAATAACAATAAGGGGTGCGGCAGTATCCTTTCAAAATAATGTTTATTGTATTTATTTTACTTGCACCCTCGACCCCTTAAAATCCTCCTGTCGCGACCCCCCAGTTGAGAATCACCGCTGCAGACCACACTATCTACCTATATAGTTTTCATCTGTATTTTTCGTAGCTCTGTACATACCACAGCAAACAGGAAAACACTCATCCAGAGGCGGCGCTCCTAGTGGCCAGGGACTTTAATGCAGGGAAACTTCAATCTGTTTTACCTCATTTCTATCAGCATGTTACATGTGCAACCAGAGGGGAAACAAACTTTAGACCACCTTTACTCCACACACAGAGACATGTACAAAGCTCTCCCTCGCTCTCCATTTGGAAAATCTGACCATAATTCTAACCTCCCGATTCCTGCTTACAAGAAAACATTAAAGCAGGAAGCACCAGTGACTTGGTTCATAAAAAAAGTGGTCAGGTGAAGCAGATGCTAAGCTACAGGACTGTTTTTCTAGCACAGACTGAAATATGTTCCGAGATTCTTCCAATGGCATTGAGGAGTGCACCACATCAGTCACTGGCTTCATCAATAAGTGCCGCTCTGAGCTAAAGGGTAGAGCTGCTGCTTTCAAGGAGAGTTGGCCTACGTGTTTGACAGATGAATTTATGCTATAGGCCGCTATATCCATAGATGTGTCGGACAATTCATCCACTCTTTTAATAGCCTACCTTCGTGTCATTGAAGGGCTGTTAAGTTCAAACCAAGGCTCGAATTGAGGGGGTATGAGAGGGTATGCCATAGGCCTACCTTTTATTAAAGGCCTACCTTTGTTAGTTTAAGTTAAGAAAATAAAACTAATATGATTATATAAAGTGATCTATAACAGCACTTTGGTCTGTGATGCGGTAGGGCGGCAGGGTAGCCTAGTGGTTAGAGTGTTGGACTAGTAACCGGAAGGTTACTAGCTGACAAGGTACAAATCTGTCGTTCTGCCCCTGAACAGGCAGTTAACCCACTGTTCCCAGGCTGTCATTGAAAATAAGAATTTGTTCTTAAAACTGATTTGCCTGGTTAAATAAAGGTTAAAAAATAAATAAATGCTTTATGTATTTTATAGCATCTATTGCATCTTGTCTATGCCGCTCTGTAATTGCTCATCCATATATTTATATGTATATATTCTTATCCCATTCCTTTACTTAGATGTGTGTGTATTAGGTAGTTGTTGTGGAATTGTTAGATTAGATGTTAGCTATTGCTGCACAAGCATTTCGCTACACTCGTAATAACATCTGCTAACCATGTGTATGGGACCAATAACACTTTATTTGATTTTGATTTGCTTGAAACAAGCTGTAAAATACCCTGGTCAGACATGAAGCTGATGCATGTGGGGCTGCGCACAATTGGCCCAGCGTCGTCCGGGTTAGGGGAGGGTTTAGCCGGGGTAGGCCGTCAATGTAAATAAGAATTTGTCCATAATTGACTTTCCCATTTAAATAAAGGTTCAAATAAATGTTTTTTTAAATGTATATATACTGTATATATATATATATATATTTTTTTTTTTAAGTGATTGGTTAATTTCTTTGACAAGCAGAGACTGATTTTGCTTAGCATGTACAGTAATCAAATTCTGTCACTATCAATTGAATAAGCTATTCACTTTCTGTACAATAGACAGCTTTAAGGGAAACACTTGTGACCTTCTCTCGTTGGGTTAAACCACGGAAGAAGAGTACCCAGCAGATAAAGCTGACATTTTTCTGTGTCGGTAGGTCTCCTCTGTCTGGGTTGGAAAAGCAGGCCTAAATGTTGAAGTACCGTGCTCAGATTCATAATGATGTCTCAGACACAGATTTGGCATTGGAGAAATATGATGAAGACATAGGCATATCTTTCTGTCCATACTTAGCCTGTAATTCTTAGCCTGTAATTTAGGTAATTTGTGTGGTATTAACAAAAATATTCCGCTAATATGTTAAATTACATAGAATTGCATAAAATGTTTATAAAAGGCCATTTTTTCTCGGACCTGCAAATACGATGATAGATTCATGCAATGCTTTTACTATAAAGGAGATCTTTACACCCCTACTCTTGTCCATGGTGGTCTGCAAACCCACAACCTTCTGGCTCGCAGCCCTGTGCTCTATTAAAGTACCATGTAATGCTTACAGGACCGAGAACAGTTTCTAAAACTGCATATCTAAGACTCTGGTTTGTCCAAGAAGTGAGGGTAAATGGTAGACATATTCTCTGCTATCCACTTTGTTTAAATTATTATTTTGGGTATAGGGGAGGGTCACTTTTTTTCAAGCGTTCATGGAGGCTTTAGGTCAAATATATTTTGCTGAAGAGAGCGCCATCCATTTTCATTTCAGAGAGGCCCGATTTTCTCCATGTAACCCCTATTATAAATAACATTCATTCCCCCAGAGAAATAATTGTTTTTCAGGTTCCTTTTCAGGTTGTAGCTGTCAATAGGATATTCTGTACACTGCCGAAAGAACATCTTTCCAAACGGCTTAGTGTCAAAAATAGCAATGCCTCTCGGCCATCTTTACAACCAGCACTAATATAGTTGGACAATGACCGTGAAAAAAAAACTTTTATTCAAACTGGTTACGTTTTCAGATCTAGCGTAAATCTTACCTTTGTCCACTTCCTCTGATTACAATTTTACGAGTCATTTTCTAACACCATCTTAAATAGTGATGGCTGTCGTGGTGTAAAATTAGAGAGTGGCACTCTGAGTGAAAATATTGAGTTGCTCATTTTCTATTTACACTCAGAGAATTGATCCATCCATTGAGCTGCTGGAATGCTCACTTATCTCAACTTTATTGTCTGCCGGAGCAGAGCCAAAGAAAAGAGAATTGTTCTCTTATCAGTAGTGTCACAATATAGGTCAAGGATTCTCACTGTGTTCATTTGACTGGTTAGGAAACAATCTGATCTGTGGCCATAGGAAAATGTCTTTCCTACTGTCATTTGAGCTCTGAGAAACTCAGGAACTCTGTAGGGTTGTAACGCTCCGGGTGTCGTGGGTGTGGAGTCAGACGCAGGAAACAAAGAGTGCAATGCTGTGCTCTTTAATGCACAAACTCAACCCAGGTTGCTCACAATCAAACTGCCCCAAACACTGGGGAAGAAACTAGTACAACCGAAATACACGACCAGGAACAAACACGTTCCTCTAATACAGAACTGAAGGTCACAATAATTCATCCCGCACAAAGAAACAGGCGGGCCGGCTGTCTAATAAAGCCCAACTAATCATTCACGAACAGGTGCTAACAATAAACATACAATAAGGGAGAGGAAAGACAATCAGTGGCAGCTAATAGGCCGGTGACGACGACCGCCGAGCGCCACCCGACCGGGAAGGGAAACCACCCTCGGTCGGACTCGTGACAAGGGTGATGCACTTAAGGACCTACGGGCTTGGTGTTGTGAGGATCTCCCCTCCCTGCTCATTATAAACAAATGACATACTTTTTGATATATATTTTGTACAATATTGGAGACTGACAGTGCTCCACACCCTCTTTCGAGGTTGTTTTCACAAATTGAAGTTGTGTTTTCACCTCTGCAGTTTTCATCTATGACGTTTCCCAGACAGCTATAGCCTACTACTACTACTGTACATCTGTACATCACTGAGCCAGTGTTTCACAGAATACACATCTGGTTGTGATGACAGGATATTTAGAAAGATATGAAGGCCTTTTACTTGTCTGTCTGCTTAAACCTACTTACTGCATTAGAAAGTTGTATGCAATAGTTAAGCATTGTGTCACTCATAAAGTTTACGTCTGCCTTTCTCAAATCTAACGTGCCTGGTAGTGACATGGATCGACCTGTGGTGACCTCAAACGAACTCAACCCTGTGGTTTTGTTATGTGTTGCCCGTATACAGCACCCGATGTTACAGGAAGGCCAAAAAGATCATCAAGGACAACAACCACCCGAGCCAATGCCTGTTCACCCTGCCATCATCCAGAAGGCGAGGTCAGTACAGGTGCATCAAAGCTGGGACCGAGAGACTGAAAAACAGCTTCTATCTCAAGGCCATCAGACTGTTAAACAGCCATCGCTAACATAGAGAGAATGCTGCCAGCATACAGACTCAAATCTCTGGCCACTTTAATAAATGTACTTAATAAAGGTATCACTAGTCACTTTAAATAACGCCACTTTAATCATGTTTACAAATCCTACATTACCCATCTCATATGTATATACTGTTCTATACCATCTACTGCATCTTGCCTATGCCGCACGGCCATCGCTCATCCATATATTTATACAGTTGAAGTCAGAAGTTTACATACATCTTAGCCAAATACATTAAAACTCAGTTTTTCACAATTCCTGACATTTAATCCTAGAAAAAAATACCCTGTCTTAGGATCACCACTTTATTTTAAGAATGTGAAATATCAGAATAATAGTAGAGAGAATGATTTATTTCAGCTTTTATTTCTGTCATCACATTCCCAGTGTAAGGAAATCTGTGTGTAGCTGGTGTATAGGAGTCAGGCGCAGGACAGCAGATATGAGTAACTAAACGTATTTTACTCAACATATAATAATTGCAATACAAAAACAGAGCCCACAGTAACGGACCTTCCTACATAGAAACAATCACTCATAAACAAACATGGGGGGAACAGAGGGTTAAATAATGAACAGATAATTGGGGGATTGAAACCAGGTGTGTAAGACAAAGACAAAACAAATGGAAAACGAAAAGTGGATTGGCGATGGCTAGAAGGCCGGTGATGTCGACCGCCGAACGCCGCCCGAACAAGGAGAGGGACCAACTTCGGCGGAAGTCGTGACACCCAGTGGGTCAGAGGTTTACATACACTCAATTAGTATTTGGTAGCATTGCCTTTAAATTGTTCAACTTGGGTCAAACCTTTCGGGTAGCCTTCCACAAGCTTCCCACAATAAGTTGGGTGAATTTTGGCCTATTCCTCCTGACAGCTGGTGTAACTGAGTCAGGTTTGTAGGCCTCCTTGCTCGCACACAATTTTCGATAGGATTGGGGTCAGGGCTTTGTGATGGACACTCCAATACCTTGACTTTGTTGTCCTTAGGCCATTTTGCCACAACTTTGGAATTATGCTTGGGGTCATTGTCCATTTGGAAGAACCATTTGCGACCAAGCTTTAACTTCCTAACTGATGTCTTGAGATGTTGCTTCAATATAACCACATTATTTTCCATCCTCATGGTGCCATCTATTTTGTGAAGTGCACCAGTCCCTCCTACAGCAAAGCACCCCCACAACATGATGCTGCCACCCCCATACTTCCCGGTTGGGATGGTGTTCTTCGGCTTACAAGCCTCCCCATTTTTTCTCCAAACACAACGATGATCATTATGGCCAAACAGTTCTATTTTTTGCTTTAATCAGACCAGAGGACATTTCTCCAGAATGTGCAATCTTTGTCCCCATGTGAGTTGCAAACCAGAGTCTGTCTTTTTTATGGCGGTTTTGGAGCAGTGGCTTCTTCCATGCTGAGCGGCCTTTCAGGTTATGTGGAAATAGGACTCGTTTTACTGTGGACATAGATACCTTTGTACCTGTTTCCTCAAGCATCTTCACAAGGTCCTTTGATGTTGCTCTAGGATTGATTTGCACTTTTCACACTGAAGTACGTTCATCTCTAGGAGACAGAACGTGTCTCGTTCCTGAGCCGTATGATGGCTGAGTGGTCCCATGGGGTTTATACTTGCGTACTATTGTTTGTACAGATGAACGTGGTACCTTCAGGCGTTTGTAAATTGCTCCCAAGGATGAACTAGACTTGTGGAGGTCTACAATTTTTTGTTCTGAGGTTTTGGCTAATTTCCTTTGATTTTCCCATGATGTCAAGCAAAGAAGCACTAGGTTTGAAGGTAGGCCTCGAAATACATCCACAGGTACAACACCAATTGACTCAAATTATGTCAATAAGCCTATCAGAAGCTTCTAATGCCATGACATAATTTTCTGGAATTTTCCAAGCTGTGTAAAGGAACAGTCAACTTAGCGTACGTAAACTTCTGACCCACTGGAATTGAGATACAATGGATTATAGCTGAAATAATCTTGTTGGTCAAGACCAATTGTTCCAGGTCACGGCACCAAGTGTTAGCAGTTGATGTTATTCATCAATAACACAGACCCCAAAGCAAATCAGGGGGAGAAAAATATATTTATTCAAAGTGAACAAATCATAGTTGTTATGCTGGAAAGTAGATGGTAGATGTTCATTCTTCACTGTCCTCAGTGTTTTCTCCTCTGAACAAAGAGACAGGATGTAGTTTATAACCCATCCCTTGCCTGTGGTTGACCAATTAGAAGTCCTTGCAATAAAACCGTTCTAATGGCCAAATAACAAGTATCCCGTTTCAGGCTCAATGTACAGACAATTCGGACCAATGAGAACTTCCACATGTAGCTATGAGTCCTGGACTGAAATTCCTCCCGTGTCTCTGACCCATTAATCTTCAGAAAAACAACTTTTTCCATTGATTATTATTTCCCTCTTGACCTTTAGTCCTCTGCATTGTGTATTTATCTTAAAATATTCTTACAGTAACTGCTTTCCAGAGTCCTTCTCTCAAGCAGTGATTACTGTAATCCACAAGAAAGGGAAAAACCCGCTAAAGTGCGCCTCCTATAGACCAATCTCTCTCCTTAACACAGATTGTAAACTGGTCACCAAGATGCTATCTAAGAGACTGGAGTCATGTCTTCCCCTGTTGGTCAACCCAGATCAGACTGGCTTCATAATTAATAGATTGTCCTCCAATAATCTCAGAAGGTTCTTTGATATAATTCACCTTGCTAACAAAAACAAAATACCTGGTGTCATAGTCTCCCTCGACGCTGAAAAGGCCTTTGATAGGGTTGAATGGCCATACCTCTTTCACGTCTTGGAAAAGTTCGGTTTAGGTACCGTGTTTGTAAATTTGATAAAATCACTCTACAAATCTCCTAAAGCTAGGATTGCTACCAATGGGATTACTTCCTCCTCTTTCCCTCTTTATAGGGGGAACAGACAAGGTTGCCCAATTAGCCCCCACCTCTTTGCCCTCGCCATCGAACCGTTGGCTGAGGCTATTAGAACGTGCCCTGACATACATGGCTTTGAGGTGGGCCCTCATACCCATAAATTATCACTCTTTGCGGACGACCTTATCTTATTCCTAACAAACCCAGAACACTCCCTCTCTCACTTGCAGATCCTACTACAGTGTTATAGTTCTTTCTCTGGATATAAGGTCAATCTTGATAAAAGCGAAATCTTACCGTTGTCTGTCTTTGACCATCATACCATCAAGCACAAGTTTCCTTTTAGATGGTCGCCTATGGGCTTCACATATTTGGGCATAATGGTGGATGGTAATCTGAACAACCTCTATAAACTCAATCTGGCCAGTTTGTTGCAAAAGGTGGAGGCTGACCTTTGTAAATGGATGGACTCACCTCTCACTCTACTGGGTAGAATCAATGTAATTAAAATGAATGTCCTGCCCAGGTTTCTATATCTGTTTCAATATCTCCCTATCCCTGTTCCCGCAGCATTTTTTTCCTCTCTCGACAAGCTGACCAGGCGGTTTATCTGGCACGGCAAAACCCCTAGGGTTGGCCTGGATAAACTGACCCTTGATTACAGTCAAGGGGGCTTAAACCTCCCCAATTTTAGAATGTACTACTGGGCTGCACAGTCTAGGTTTCTGGCTCAGAGGTTTGACAATGGTCCCTCTCCCTCATGGTTGAACATTGCAAAGCTTGAGGTAAATGATGACACTGGGGCAGATTTGTTTTACAAAGGGGACAGAAAATCTATAAAAACCATCACAGACAAGCCTTTAATCATACATTCTGTCCTGGCATGGTGCAAACTGCATGAGCTGTTCGGACGAGGGGGATTCCTAAAACCCCTTTATGGAACAATAGATTGATCCCTATGTTTTTCCAGAATAGTAACTTTAGACCATGGTTTGATAAGGGGATCACTCTTCTGGAACATTGTTAAGAGGAGGGAGTTCTTATGTTTTTTGATCAGCTGAAACAGAAATACCACTTGCCTAACTGGGACTTCTTTAGCTACCTACAACTACGAAACTTTATTAGGGTGACTCTCAAGGGACAATGGAACCTACCTAAGATGTCACCTATTGAACAACTCTGCCACGCAGACCAACCACTGTTCAAGACCATTTCCCGTGTTTACAATGCTATTATGTCAGGACTAACACTGCCTGGGCTAGATAAACCCCGACTTAGATGGGAGAGAGATCTGGGTATTGATCTTGATGAGGATCTATGGAGTGACCTGTGCAGAGATGGGGTTACATCCACATTGAACTCCAGATACAGACTGATCCAGTTTAATTTCCTCCATCAGCTCTATATCACCCCATTTAGACTGCACAGGTTCAACCCAGATATCTCCTCCCTATGTTTTAGATGTGGCTCAGATGAAGGAACATTCCTCCATTCCACTTGGCAGTGTTCAAAACTACACGGTTTCTGGCAGGGGGTATGCGATACCATATCCTCAATTCACGGGGTTGCATTCCCTTTAGACCCGGAGGTCTTTCTACTGGGTAACTTTACTAACACCAATCTTAGGCAAAGCCATACTATAAAGCTAACAGAAATATTGCTAGCGATTGCCAAGAAATGTATTGCCTTGAAATGGAAATTGGATTCCTCCCTGCCAGTTGCAATGTGGCTTTCGGAAGTTAATAGTTGTATCCCTTTGGAGAAAATCACTTACTGCTTGAGGAATAAGTTAAAGACATTTTACAGAATTTGGCAACCTTTTTATTGACTATATGGAGAATCTCCCCCCACATCTCATTGATTGAATCTATATATAATCCTCACATAATGTTTCACACGTAATGTATATTATGTAGCCTACGGCAGGTGATCCAATGTCTCGTTATTTTTTTTATTTTTTATTAAAATGTTTTAAATGTTTTATTATTGTATGTTTGTTTAAATAACTATAATTATAATTTAGTTTTGTTACGTTCGTCTGTTACTGTCACTTTGTCCTATCGTTGTCTAATATCTTTTCACTTTTGATTTGAATGTTCTTAATTGGAAAATGCAAAAATAAAATATAAAAAAAATAAAAATAAAAATAATCTTACAGTACCTCAAGGACATACACACAACATTCACTGAGAGTACAAAACATTAGGCATAACTTCCTAATATTGAGTTGAACTCCCTTTTATCCTCAGAACAGTCTCAAGTTGTTGGGGAATGGACTACAAGGTGTCGAAAGCATTCCACAGGGACTCCAATTCTTCCCACAGTTGTGTCAAGTTGGCTGGATGTCGTTTGGGTGGTGGACCATTCTTGATACATACGGGAAACTGTTGAGCGTGAATTGCACCCAGCAGTGGGTTGCCGGTGATGTCGGGTGAGGACCTGCCTCACAACAGGCCTACAAGCCCTCAGTCCAGCCTCTCTCAGCCTGCGGACAGTCTGAGCGCTGATGGAGGGATTGTGCATTCCTGGTGTAACTCGGGCAGTTGTTGTTGCCACCCTGTACCTGTCCCTCAGGTGTGATGTTCGGATGTACCGATCCTGTGCAGGTGTTGTTACACGTGGTCTGCCACAGCGAGGACGATCAGCTGTTTGTTCTGTCTCCATGTAGCTCTGTCTTATGAAGAGCAGAAATCTCAACTAGCAAGCAAGTCGCAGCAATGAAGAATTGATTGTGTGCGCATTCACGCGAAGGGGGGGATAATTCTGGCAGGGGGAAATTTTCTGCACAACACCAGTGTTAGCTAGCTAGCTAACGTTAGCTATTGTAGCTAGCAACTGTACTTAATTTAACTTTAACGTTACCATTACAACTCTATCAAATTGATTTAACGTAATTGTATTTTAATCTAATCTGTGCGATAGTTTGCTAGCTAGCTACCACATTAGATTAATTTGCAGCTATAGCTAAACTAACGCGTTACCGTTAGCTATAGGCAACCGATGGCACGGTACACGGCTAGCTAGCTAGCTAGCTAGCTACAGTAAATTATATAACGTTAGCTATATTTTAATGTTAATATTAGTCAGCATTTACAAATATGTCGCTAGTTAAATTCAGTGACAATTAGATGTAATAATAGTAGATAATTACCAAATTTGACAATTAACAATAGCTTCTTCAGCTTCAACGAGTAGCTAACATTACTGGCAACACAGGCAAACCAACGGTCAAATAATTCTGAGCCCTGCCAGTGTGCGCAAGCTATAATAAAGGTTGCTGGGACCTGTTTTTCTTTACAACTCTGCCTTTAAGGTCAGCATCCCGGAGTCGCCTCTTCACTGTTGAAACTGTGGTTTTGCGGGTACTATTTAATGAAGCTATCAGTTGAGGATTTTTGAGGCGTCTGTTTCTCAAACTAGACAATAATGCACTTGTCCTCTTGCTCAGTTGTGCACTGGGGTCTCCCACTCCTCTTTCTATTCTGGTTAGAGACAGTTTGCACTGTTCTGTGAAGAGAGTAGTACACAGCGTTGAACGAGATCTTTAGTTTCCTGGCAATGTCTCGCATGGAATAGCCTTCATTTCTCAGAACAAGAATAGACTGACGAGTTTCAGAAGGAAGTACTTTGTTTCTGTCCATTTTGAGCCTGTAATCGAACCCACAAATGTTGATGCTGCAGATACTCAACTAGTCTAAAGAAGGCCAGCTTTATTGCTTCTTTAATCAGGACAACAGTTTTCAGCTGTACTAACAAAATTGCAAAAGGGTTTTTCAATGATCAATTAGCTTTTAAATCAAATCAAAATCAAATCAAATTTATTTATATAGCCCTTCGTACATCAGCTGATATCTCAAAGTGCTGTACAGAAACCCAGCCTAAAACCCCAAACAGCAAACAATGCAGGTGTAAATGCACGGTGGCTAGGAAAAACTCCCTAGAAAGGCCAAAACCTAGGAAGAAACCTAGAGAGGAACCGGGCTATGTGGGGTGGCCAGTCCTCTTCTGGCTGTGCCGGGTAGAGATTATAACAGAACATGACCAAGATGTTCAAATGTTCATAAATGACCAGCATGGTCGAATAATAATAAGGCAGAACAGTTGAAACTGGAGCAGCAGCACAGTCAGGTGGACTGGGGACAGCAAGGAGCCTTCATGTCAGGTAGTCCTGGGGCACGGTCCTAGGGCTCAGGTCAGTTGAAACTGGAGCAGGAGCATGGCCAGGTGGACTGGGGACAGCAAGGAGTCCTCATGTCAGGTAGTCCTGGGACATGGTCCTAGGGCTCAGGTCCTCCGAGAGAGAGAAAGAAAGAGAGAAGGAGAGAATTAGAGAACGCACACTTAGATTCACACAGGACACCGAATAGGACAGGAGAAGTACTCCAGATATAACAAACTGACCCTAGCCCCCCGACACATAAACTACTGCAGCATAAATACTGGAGGCTGAGACAGGAGGGGTCAGGAGACACTGTGGCCCCATCCGAGGACACCCCCGGACAGGGCCAAACAGGAAGGATATAACCCCACCCACTTTGCCAAAGCACATCCCCCACACCACTAGAGGGATATCTTCAACCACCAACTACCATCCTGAGACAAGGCCGAGTATAGCCCACAAAGATCTCCGCCACGGTACAACCCAAGGGGGGGGGGGGCAACCCAGACAGGCCGACCACAACAGTGAATCAACCCACCCAGGTGACGCACCCCCCCCAGGGACGGCACGAGAGAGCCCCAGCAAGCCAGTGACTCAGCCCCCGTAACAGGGTTAGAGGCAGAGAATCCCAGTGGAAAGAGGGGAACCGGCCAGGCAGAGACAGCAAGGGCGGTTCGTTGCTCCAGAGCCTTTCCGTTCACCTTCCCACTCCTGGGCCAGACTACACTCAATCATATGACCCACTGAAGAGATGAGTCTTCAGTAAAGACTTAAAGGTTGAGACCGAGTTTGCGTCTCTGACATGGGTAGGCAGACCGTTCCATAAAAATGGAGCTCTATAGGAGAAAGCCCTGCCTCCAGCTGTTTGCTTAGAAATTCTAGGGACAATTAGGAGGCCTGAGTCTTGTGACCGTAGCGTACGTGTAGGTATGTACGGCAGGACCAAATCAGAGAGGTAGGTAGGAGCAAGCCCATGTAATGCTTTGTAGGTTAGCAGTAAAACCTTGAAATCAGCCCTTGCTTTGACAGGAAGCCAGTGTAGAGAGGCTAGCACTGGAGTAATATGATCAAATTTTTTGGTTCTAGTCAGGATTCTAGCAGCCGTATTTAGCACTAACTGAAGTTTATTTAGTGCTTTATCCGGGTAGCCGGAAAATAGAGCATTGCAGTAGTCTAACCTAGAAGTGACAAAAGCATGGATTAATTTTTCTGCATCATTTTTGGACAGAAAGTTTCTGATTTTTGCAATGTTACGTAGATGGAAAAAGCTGTCCTCGAAATGGTCTTGATATGTTCTTCAAAAGAGAGATCAGGGTCCAGAGTAACGCCGAGGTCCTTCACAGTTTTATTTGAGACGACTGTACAACCATTAAGATTAATTGTCAGATTCAACAGAAGATCTCTTTGTTTCTTGGGACCTAGAACAAGCATCTCTGTTTTGTCTGAGTTTAATAGTAGAAAGTTTGCAGCCATCCACTTCCTTATGTCTGAAACACATGCTTCTAGCGAGGGCAATTTTGGGGCTTCACCATGTTTCATTGAAATGTACAGCTGTGTGTCATCCGCATAGCAGTGAAAGTTTACATTATGTTTTCGAATAACATCCCCAAGAGGTAAAATATATAGTGAAAACAATAGTGGTCCTAAAACAGAACCTTGAGGAACACCAAAATGTACAGTTGATTTGTCAGAGGACAAACCATTCACAGAGACAAACTGATATCTTTCCGACAGATAAGACCTAAACCAGGCCAGAACATGTCCGTGTAGACCAATTTGGGTTTCCAATCTCTCCAAAAGAATGTGGTGATCGATGGTATCAAAAGCAGCACTAAGGTCTAGGAGCACGAGGACAGATGCAGAGCCTCGGTCCGATGCCATTAAAATGTCATTTACCACCTTCACAAGTGCCGTCTCAGTGCTATGATGGGGTCTAAAACCAGACTGAAGCATTTCGTATACATTGTTTGTCTTCAGGAAGGCAGTGAGTTGCTGCGCAACAGCCTTCTCTAAAATCTTTGAGAGGAATGGAAGATTCGATATAGGCCGATAGTTTTTATATTTTCTGGGTCAAGGTTTGGCTTTTTCAAGAGAGGCTTTATTACTGCCACTTTTAGTGAGTTTGGTACACATCCAGTGGATAGAGAGCCGTTTATTATGTTCAACATAGGAGGGCCAAGCACAGGAAGCAGCTCTTTCAGTAGTTTAGTTGGAATAGGGTCCAGTATACAGCTTGAAGGTTTAGAGGCCATGATTATTTTCATCATTGTGTCAAGAGATATAGTACTAAAACACTTGAGCGTCTCTCTTGATCCTAGGTCCTGGCAGAGTTGTGCAGACTCAGGACAACTGAGGTTTGGAGGAATACGCAGGTTTAAAGAGGAGTCCGTAATTTGCTTTCTAATAATCATAATCTTTTCCTCAAAGAAGTTCATGAATTTATCACTGCTAAAGTGAAAGTCATCCTCTCTTGGGGAATGCTGCTTTTTAGTTAGCTTTGCCACAGTATCAAAAAGGAATTTCGGATTGTTCTTATTTTCCTCAATTAAGTTAGAAAAATAGGACGATCGAGCAGCAGTAAGGGCTCTTCGGTACTGCACGGTACCGTCCTTCCAAGCTAGTCGGAAGACTTCCAGTTTGGTGTGGCGCCATTTCCGTTCCAATTTTCTGGAAGCTTGCTTCAGAGCTCGGGTATTTTCTGTGTACCAGGGAGCTAGTTTCTTATGAGACATTTTTTTAGTTTTTAGGGGTGCAACTGCATCTAGGGTATTGCGCAAGGTTAAATTGAGATCCTCAGTTAGGTGGTTAACGGATTTTTGTCCTCTGGCGTCCTTGGGTAGGCAGAGGGAGTCTGGAAGGGCATCAAGGAATCTTTGTGTTGTCTGTGAATTTATAGCACGACTTTTGATGTTCCTTGGTTGGGGTCTGAGCAGATTATTTGTTGCAATTGCAAACGTAATAAAATGGTGGTCCGATAGTCCAGGATTATGAGGAAAAACATTAAGATCCACAACATTTATTCCATGGGACAAAACTAGGTCCAGCGTATGACTGTGACAGTGAGTGGGTCCAGAGACATGTTGGACAAAACCCACTGAGTCGATGATGGCTCCAAAAGCCTTTTGGAGTGGGTCTGTGGACTTTTCCATGTGAATATTAAAGTCACCAAAGATTAGAATATTATCTGCAATGACTACAAGGTCTGATAGGAATTCAGGGAACTCAGTGAGAAACGCTGTATATGGCCCAGGAGGCCTGTAAACAGTAGCTATAAAAAGTGATTGAGTAGGCTGCATAGATTTCATGACTAGAAGCTCAAAAGACGAAAACGTCATTTTTTTTTTTTGTAAATTGAAATTTGCTATCGTAAATGTTAGCAACACCTCCGCCTTTGCGGGATGCACGGGGATATGGTCACTAGTGTAGCCAGGAGGTGAGGCCTCATTTAACACAGTAAATTCATCAGGCTTAAGCCATGTTTCAGTCAGGCCAATCACATCAACATTTTAAAATGATACTTGGATTAGCTAACACAATGTGCCATTGGAACACATGGGTGATGGTTGCTGATAATGGGCCTCCATATGCCTGTGTAGATATTCCATTAAAAATCAGCCGTTTCCAGCTACAATTGTCATTTACAACATTAACAATGTCTACACTGTATTTCTGATCAATTTGATGTTATTTTAATCGACAAAAAATTTGCCTTTCTTTCAAGAAAAGTGACCCCAAATTTTTTGAACGGTAGTGTAAATAGATAAATTAACTTATACTGCATTCAAAATTCTAAATGCCCTCGCACATCTGAGCTATCTTTTTTTGCAGGTGGATGGTAACAGTTGAATAAAATAAAATTAGAAAAAATAAGGAACCCACACATTGCTCTTGATAGTATCAATGCTCTTTAAGCTTTATATATCGGCCTCATGGCCTTCGTCCGATCTGTTTTACCTCTGACAAAGGACGTGAGGCTGATACATGAAGCTTATTGAAGAGCAGTGATACTATCAAGAGCAGTGTGCGAGTTCCTTCTTTTAATTTTTTTCCCCTTCTCGTAAATAGAACTTATAAAAGCATGAATGGATAGCATACTATCATAGATACAATTTGGCTACAAAAGCCTACAAACATTTACAATGAATAGCAATATCACAAGAATGGCTTCAGATCAAAGTCTACGTTGAGACCAAAGGTAGCAAGGGTCTTTAAATTAAAGATCCGGGCAGTCTCTCGTTTTAACAATGAATTGTCCAGGTCACCCCCTCTCCTAGGGAGGGTGACGTGTTCGATGCCGCTATAACGAAGGGACGAAATAGAGTGGTTCGCTTCCAAAAAAGTGGTCCGCAAATGGGGACGACAAGTTTTTGCACCTAATGGTGCTACGATGCCCAGAGATTCTTACTTATAATTCACGCCTCGTTTTACCCACATCATTTTTACCACAAGGACAAGCTATAGGATAAATAACTTCCTTAGTGGAGCACATGATAACACCTTCGATTGGGATCTGTTTCCCTGTTTGAGGGTGTTTGAAGGATCTACATTTGTAAGTGCCATTGCATTGAGCACAGCCATTACACTTGTAGTTTACATCCGGTAGAGGCGCAAATAGACGCTGTGCAGGTTTTTTCGGGGTGGTAAATCAGAGTTTACCAATTGATCTCTGAGATTTCTGCCCCAGTGAGAATACGACCAAGGGAGGGTCCGAAAACACAATACCGATACTGTCATTAGAACTTTGAATGTGCCAATCTTTGTGAACGATTCCCTTAATTTGTTCAGAGCACTTTGAATAGCACGTAGTAAGAAAGCAAGAATTCTTCTTTTTGCGAGACTGTCCTTTGGATTTGCTCAATGGCAGTTTTAATCTGAAAATGTTGGTACCCCCTCTCCTTGAATTGTCTTTGCATTTCAGCCATATTTCTGTCGAAATCGGATAGTTTTTTTGCAAATTCTTTTGATTCAAAAGAATTGGCTGTACGGCAAACTGTTTTTCAAGGGAAGCGGGTGACAGCTATCAGCCCTCAACAAACTGTTAGGATCAGTAGGTTCCCTGTAAAGATCAGTGTATAGAACATTATCCTCACACAAAGTCATAAGATCAAGGAAACTGATTTGACGTGTGTCAGATTGCATAGTCAATCTCAGGTGCTTAGAACAAGAGTTAAGAAAAGCATGGAATGCCTCGAGCTGTGTTGCATCACCTCTCCATGGAACAAATCAGAATGTTAGGCAAGAATTTCTTTTTGAAAGGATTGAGAACTGACTGTTTCTCCATGTAACCCACATGCAAATTAGCATAGTTAGGAGCCATAGGGGATCCCATAGCAGTATCCTTCATCTGAATAAAGAAATAATTTAGAAACTTGAAATAGTTGTGTGTGTGAGTACTATTTCAGGCAATGTTATAATAAACATGCACTGGAAGGTAGTTCATTAGGGTCATGTTGCAGAAGAAAATGTTCCATGGCTTCAATACCGCCCTCATGTGGAATATAGTCAAGCACACACCTGGTCCGATCTTTCTCTCTCCTGTCAGTTGGTCCATCTTCTCAGTGTTCGACATGGTTGCTGTATGGAGAGAACCTTGACAGTGGAGATGACATGGACGTATCGTTTGTCATGCCACTTTACTGCCAGCAGTTGACCATTCTCCTTGAACTCCACCTCCCCTCGTTGCATCTTCCTGCTTCCGAATGCCGGAATCCCCTGACTGTTAGTCTGGACTGTGCCACTGGCCCCTGTGCTGTTGGAGAGAAGATGCTGGAATAATGTGGGACTGCTGTATCAATTGTCCACGTGGCACTTCCCGAGATGAGGAGCCAGAATGGTCATTACCACGGAACTGGACACACCAAGCTTCTCATAATGTTGGATGTCAGTGGTGGACCCTGTGTAGACCGTAATGTCCTGGACAAATTCTGTCTTCACATCGCACATAACAAAGAGCTAGACCCCGAAACCTTTGCCTTTTTGGAGGGAATGTATTTACAGAACGAACGCCTACCCTTTCATAACATCAGGGACTAACTAACTAACACGACAGGTTAGGTGAATTAACGTAGGAGGTTTAGAGAATGAGGTTAAGGTTAGGAAAAGGGTTAGGGCTAGAGTTCGCTACAATCCTACAGTTAGCAACAATTGCTGCCCCGGACACAACCACTAGACGTAGCTGTTGTAGGCCTAGCTACTCCATCTAGCCACAATGGTAGAAACGTAAACAAATCATCTGTGGCGACAAATTAACAGTATCTGTCACGCCCTGACCTGAGTATTCTTTGTTTTATTTATATATTTTGGTTAGGTCGGGGTGATGTGTGTGTTTTTGTACTGTCTAGGGTTTTTTGTAGGTTTATGGGGTTGTTTACCATCTAGGTGTTTATGTATGTCTATGGTTGCCTAGATTTTTTCTCAATTAGAGGCAGCTGTTTATCTTTGTCTCTGATTGGGAACCATATTTAGGCAGTCATCTTTTTTGGGGTATTTCGTGGGTTATTGTCTATGTGATGTTGCATGTTTGCACTCAGTATTTATAGCGGTCACGGTCGTGTTGATATTTTGTTTGTTTAGTGTACTTCGTGTTTGTTTTCATCTATCATTAAAAGGATGTATTCACATCACGCTGCGCTTTGGTCTCCTCACTACGACGATCGTGACAGTATCATAGCACCGGCACGTGCCACTTGTATCAATAAATCACTGTAACAAACTGGTTTGTGTGGTAATCATTTCTTTATTTACTCTTATATTTATATGTTTTCAAGTACTGTTGACAAATCATGCATTTTGGTTTTCCATAGATTGTAATGGACAAATAGGATATGTGCATATGAACTTTGCATTGATTATGAAGAGCTAATGCTAAGCTATTTGCCGGCTATATGTGGTTTCCCTATCTCCAAAATAAGCCCAATGCATTTCTGTGGGCAAATTGTTGGACCTAAGCTTGTCACCTGCCTTACTGACTTTAGGACAACATTAGGGCGGAGACATTAGCCTCTCGTCATTATATGCAGATCTCTGGTGTCACGTAAACGTTTGTCAGACCAATGAGGTAAAGGGATGGTTCACTCGTCTTTTGAGTAAACTTCCGGGAAGCAAATTATGTAGTTGACACACCCCCTTCGCCTTCAACATGCATACTGCAAACAGACCCAATTCATCTTGTCACCTAGTCTTATCTTCGGTTTATGCGGAAAAGCATAAAAGCGTCATGTGATAAATAGTAATTGCTGCTATATAATTCAAATGATGGTTTCTGTCAGCCAGGAGATAGCTAAATATGATCCCTTGTGTTAGCTCACTCTTTCCTCAGACAAAGAGAATTGCTACTTCTGTCAATGTCGGAACATCTGCATCCAAAATTACACCGCTCACATTGAGGACATAAAGTTGTAAAACTGTTGGTGCAAAATGTTTCTGTGAAGGAACAGTATGGCCAGCTCAAACGCTGATGGTTGTGTCAATTGTAACTAGAGATTCTAATGAAGTGTTCCAATCACACCAGTTTCAGCGTACGCTGTAGGGACCACTATATAAAGATCAGACCTGTGTGTTCATACGTCTCAAAGGGTTAATTATTTTGAGGAATAGTGGACCACATTGATTCCATAATGTTAAATAGACCTCTGGAGGAATAGCGTCCCATCCAGGTGATTTGCCTTTATTTATGCTATTCTTTTGCCCTTTTGAGTTCATTGAGAGAGATTTGGGCTCCCAGCCAGGTGGCTTCCTCTGTTGAGAGAAGAGGGGTTCTTAATTATTTTAGAAAGGACTTAGTCGGACTTGGTGTGGATTTACAATCAGAGGTGTGCAGTTCTTTATAGAAGAGGTAGAATGTTTGATGGATTAATTTGTAGTAATTCCCCGGTTTCAGATTCAATAGTTGCTATGTCAACAAATGTATCATTACTGCGTAAGTTGTTGGAAACTAAACAACTGGGGCGATTACCGTGGAGGTAATGCTTGAGTCGTACTCGGTGGATGGCAACTTCTGCTCTCTGTCTTAACAATAAATGAAGTTATGTCTTGACTTTACAAAGAATAATAGCTACCTGGTCTGAAAAGAGTGTTTGTTGAGAACACTCTAACAGAGTTAAAAACATTTCAAAATTGGGTAGATCTTCCTTAATTGTGTTTTCTTCAACCTAGATGCAAATGCAGTTGTATTCTTTTTTTGTAAAACATTTGGTGCCATCCCATATAATACGGGGTCATCGACTGAATTTTTATTGATCATTATGAAATAATGGTGGTCAGACAAGCTCATATGCCAAATTTCTATTTTCTTAATTCAAGATAATAGAGGTGTAGATAATAGTATGAAATCAATTCGTGAGAATGATTTATGCCTGAGTAGGAAGTGTACTCATTTGCTTTAGGATTATGCGCTCGCCAGGCATCAATGAGGTTGTAATCAAAGACTATATGTTGGAGAGCCTTGGTTGAGTGCAAATTGTAGTTGGTCTTAATAGATTGTTCCCGCATATCCAAAATGACATTCATGTCTGTCCCAATAACCAGATGGAATTCAGTTAATTCTAACAATATGCTGTTCAGAGAATCAAAAAAGTAGGATCATATGAATTTGGAGCATACACATTTAATAAAGGCAATTTTCTTTCCATTATGGATACATTTAAGGAAAATGATTCTGCCTTCTTGGTCTTTGCCTTTACCCAAGATGGTAATTTTGAGTTTCTAATGTATCATTATGATTACATTTTGTTTGGGGCTGATGAAAAAGTAGGCAGTTGTACACATTGTTCTCTATTCTATTTGTCCTTTTGTAGGAGGTGTGTTTCTTGGAGCATTGCTATATCAACACGATTTCTAGCTAGGATATCAAGACAGCTGGAACGTTTGGAATTCCAAGAGAGAATGGCAAGCGTTGCCATTGTTTTAAAATGTATTATTTCTTAATGTAATGGTTATCTTTAGTGTTGATAAGCCCATGGATGTGAAACAAAAAGCAGGACCGACTGGGAAACGCACCCATTGTGCGTTCCCCACCCAGGGTGAATGAAGCTGCATCTCAGGTTCAGCTTGCGTAGCTGGGATCTCACCTTGTTGTAGGTCACCCTCTGTTTTAGCAGTTTGGCGCTCAGATCTGGGTAGATGCTGATCCTCGTATACAAGACACAGCACAGAGCTGAGTGTGGTGAGAAGAATGTACTGTATATACCTCATAGTCATAATATAGCTACAGAGGGGGCTTTGGTCAAGCCCAAGAGACTGGACCGGAGAAGGGGAGATACTGCTTAACATAGAGAGCACAGAAACAAAGGGAGAACAGAACAGAGTAAAGACAAAGAAAGAAAAAATAGTCTGGAAAGGGAATGAAAGATACAAAGATTAAATCAGAGATAGAAGTATTGAGAAAGAGAGAGGGGAGAGGATCAAATTAGAAGGGCTAGAGGTGGAGAACAAAATTAAAAGGTGGAATGAGAGCGCTGGACCGCGAGTGAAGCTTGAAGAGTTTGAAGAGGCTGTTCTTGTGAAGATGTTTCTGATGTCTTCTGATTGGCGTTTGACTATGCCCTGTGCTGTTGATCAAGCACCAATGTGTTTATGGGGCAGACATTTGGATTCCCCCCTCTTCTCTGTGGCGTCAGATTTAGCTGAGCGCTTGATGCCACTGCATTGATTTTGATTCACCCTTTCAACTGACAAAAGAAGAGAGGTGTAAGGGTTTTCTTCTGGTGAAAGAGAGGCGGACCAAAATGCAGCGTGGTGGTTATTCATGTTTTTAATAAAGACGACTATACATGAACAGACTATACAAAACAAGAAAAGTGAAAACCTAAACAGTCCTATCTGGTGGAAACACAGAGACAGGAACAATCACCCACAAAACCCAACACAAAACAGGCTACCTAAATATGGTTCCCAATCAGAGACAATGACTAACACCTGCCTCTGATTGAGAACCATATCAGGCCAAACGTAGAAATAGACAAACCAGACACACAACATAGAATGCCCACCCAGCTCACGTCCTGACCAACACTAAAACAAGGAAAACACATACGAACAATGGACAGAACGTGACAAGAGGGATCAAAAAAAAAAGAGAGAACCTCATCATGAGACCTCTATTGTACACAGACAGTCCCACAAGCCTTAAAGGTCAACATGAAAAACTCCCTTTGGAACACCCACTCACAGAATAACATGATGACAATTAAAATCCAACACCCAAGGGAAGCCAAAGAGGACCAGGCCAGCCCTGCCCAGTAGATTGCGTTGCAGGTTGGAGATTACTATAAGAGTGCTCGTATTTGAATGTGGCTCCTGAGATGTTTAAAGTGAAATTATGGAGAATTGAAAAGTACCTCGTTAAAACCTCCTGTTTTGGACTTAACGTGTCAATGTATGGCTCATACATGTACAATAAACCATATGCAGTCCTCTCCCAGCAGAGAAAGGCACATTGCTCCTAATCCTTTTTAATGTCCTAGATAAACCTTTATGAATTACTATTGAAAATAGAACACATTTACTACTGTTTGCCAATTCAAAATAACTATTGACATCGTGTTGCACTACTGTGTCACTACTACTATTGTGCACATGTTATTTCCTTATGTTTGTAACTGTAGTTATATCATCAAACAAGAAACAATAAGTTACATTTAATTCATTACATATTAAATGACATATTTACACTTTTTTGTTAATCCCTTTGAGGCCTTGTCTTCGTTCAGCTTTGATTTAATTGTCTTCAAAGCCTCTTTTTTGTTGCAGCCACATTTCTCCACCAAATAACCTTTTACTTGGACAACCAATTATAAGCCATTATCAATCATTATGCTAACATAGGTCATATAAGACAACGCAGGAAAACATTTGATAAACAATGTTAATCTTACCAACAATGGCCTCCAGTCTTCTTATTTTTTTAAATTATTTTTGTTATTTTTTATTTAACTAGGCAAGTTGAGGGCCTCCTTGGCAACAGGTCAAAAGAGGGAAGTGGAGTGGTTAAGTTTACTGACATGAAACATACCTAACATTTTCATACAAACACACGTACTTATTTGCTAGCATGGCTAACACCCTGATCACACCTACAGCGTTATTGCACAAAATGTTACGCTACATCTACTGGAAATGTGTGCAACAAAAGTTCAACATTCACCTTCTTCTACCATTTCCGCCAAGCCGTCTACGCATACCGTTTGATGCATACGTTCGATCAATCCAACGTATGCGCCACAGAGAACGCACTGCAACTGCCTCTGCAACGCAATGCTGCAAGTAAAATGCAGCGTTCCATTGGAAACAAATTTACTTCTGGTGTACCAAAATGCAATGACGCTATCGGTGTGATCGAGACATAAAACAGAGGCTACATAGCTACATTTCAATGGGGCTAGCAAACAGCTAGGCTAAACTCAAGACCATTTTGGCTAGCAATCTTTTTGATGTGGTAGAAAAGTTATATAAAACGGCTCAACAACATGAAAGTATTCATGAAACATACAGGAAAGTTCAACTTACTGATGGTACCAGCATAAGGGCTATGAAAGGCAGGATGTCGAAGGATGGACGATGATTGCATGAGGGATTGTAAAAAAACGGTAGCTCGCTAACAACAACCAACTACTACTGTTTTGTCTTTTTATGTGGTCGTGAAAAATTAGGCACTGAGCAAATTTCAGATCTGCTCAGCGCAAACTTGAACGTTGTGAAAATTCTGTTCTGACTTCTAGCACGTTTACTTTGAACACTGAGGCTGTATCCGCTTTAAGTTAGAGTTTTAACAATAGCCAAGTAGGCTATTGTGGCTATTTGATCATAATCTAGGCCTATCAGAGTGGCCTACCATCAAAAACAATGGACACGCATCCCATAACACTTTAACATGGAAATATCTGTTCTATCATTCAGCCTACAGCAGAAGCCAATGTGTTGTCTTCAATGTAGGCCTACATTCCATGAGAGTTTTGAAAAAAGCATGCAGGGCTTGACATTAACCGGTTTAGCCACTTGTCCTTCAGGGAAGGGGGTGACTGAAAATGTTGTGTTGTTTGGTGGAAGAAACCACTTTACAAAATAAAATGCATTATTATTCCTACACAATTATTACAGACAATCGGACAAATGATGCTACCCTCTGCCTATTGGATTCATAGCTTATTCAAGCAAGTCTCAAAATACAACACTGTCCCTTTAAGCCCCCAAAAATGCTCTTAACCCGATGACTTGCTTTTCAAAGATGTCTATAAATGTACACGTTTGTCTGCAGTTGAAGGAAGCAAACACTCTCCTATTGCTGACTAGAAAGTTCCTATAACTGGGCTAATAACTCACTAACGGGCAAAGGATATGAAGAAAATGTGCTTTGATCTCAAAAGAAGGAATCTACTCATGACCATAGCTGTGTACACAGTCTAGTTCAATTAAATGGTACAGATCCATACATGGCAATGATCTATTTGCATATACTGCAGCCCTATTAATGTATTGTAATGTAATGGCACTGAGAATGCCTGGGAAATACCTTATAGCGTATGTTGCGGCAGAGCGCTCATGATCGGGGTGGAGTAAGTCATGTAGAACAGAGTTTCCTAAGTACCACATTCCAGGCCAAGTGTTTACCGCTCTGTATTTGACGGCCCCCTTTTGAAGCCTATCACAAGACAAATCAACTGCTCCCTTTAAGGACTCTGAAGTGACTGAGGAGGACAAGTGATAAAGGACAGACCGTATTTTACGACTTGAATGTAATGTTTCCTCAAAGCTGCGTGTGTGCGCAGGTGCGCAGTAGCCCCGAGACTGACAAGCAGCTCGCCTGGCAGTAGAGTACAGACGAAATATCAGCCCATGGAGAGAAGCACGAGATTGAACTTCACTCAACTTTCTACAGTTTCCCCTGTTAGTTAACACCATCACTGTTTCCCTTTACTGTGACAATTGTTCTCGAATCAATGCAATATTAGCCACTTTCAATGCAACATGCCGAAACAAAACAAATTATGCAAGAGATTTTGTTTTATGCAGAACGCATTAGAGTAGGATTCTATTGTGATACTCAGCCTATACTCTACACAGACAAGTGCGGCATAAGTGTTTATTTTTTTATTTTAAGTATTATTTTTTGCTGATGAAAGTTAAGGGCCATATATTTCAAAAGCTGTATCACAAGCGATGATTATTGATATTTCTAAACGTTAAAACACAGCGTCAAGATTTGTGTTCACTTGAGCCAATTGTAGGTGAAGCTAACCACTGAAAAATGTAGGGAGAAGGCAGAATGCCGCCTAGAGTTTGAGAGCTAGCGTCCATCCATTTATCCCGTTCGTGAATCGCGACACAACACCCACAACACACTGTATACACACTGTATATGTCAGGTTTTCATCCTTAACGTTGTGTAGGAAATATCAAAGATGATGAGAATATTTCTATTAAGATATGAATGTGATTTTAGTTTTCTAAAAGGATCATAGTTTTGATGATGCTTTGCCCCAGTAAGTAGCCATACCCAAGGGATCTCAGAGAGTGTGTAAGCACACACCCCTTTTTACCAGTGTGCATAAAGAATGAGTTGAGAATTAACATATCAGAAGACGACAAAGTAGCCTCTCTAACAATCAATGTTACTGCTGAGTAGCTGTTCGAAGTACTGTATCTAAGAAAGTTCATTTAAGTAGGACCATCCGGATACTCTCTTCAAATCATAGTCAACTATACTGCTCACATCACCCCACTGGGGACCATCAACATGGCTGATTAGATATCTTCAGAGAATCTCTCTTCCTGGGAGTGAAAGTAAATACCACCCTGTTAGTCTGCTTTAGACTACAGGACAAGGCATTGACGCCATGGACAACTAAGAAGAAGGACATTGTGACCTCTTATGGAAGATCAGAGCCTTACAATTAAGAGCTCAGGAGAAGGCCAACGGAACCCTTTCCACAAAGGCCTGGGTCCAACAGAGATAAACGATGAAGGGAGACATTCAAACACATAAATACATGAACTGTTTCTTACCCCCAACGGGCAGTGGTTTGGGGCAACGTATCATGATTACAGTGAGCGTAGTTCCAAGTGCATAAGTCTGTCTCTCTTTCTTTCTCCCTTTGTTCCTCTCTACTCCTCCCTCTTTTGATAAAGAAGCAGTTATGTTGTCGTTTGTCCGCTAGGGACCTGTTTCCATCGTATTAAGTTTCTAATCAATAACCTATACCGTGTGTGTGTATCCTGTTTTATCATTTAGTAGTAGTAAATAAATAATTCAATCAATTTTTGTTGATCAGTAAAGCTGGGGTTTGTGTAGAGCTCCCGAGTGGCGCAGCGGTCTAAGGCACTGCATTGCATGCCTAGAGGCGTTACTACATCCCTGAGTTCATATCTTGGGCTGTGCCACAACCGGTCATGGTCGTGAGTCCCATAGGACGGTGCACAATTGGCCCAGCGTTGCCTGGGTCAGGTGAGGGTTTGGCCGGTGGGGCTTTAACTTGGCTCATTGTGCTCTAGCAACTCCTTGTAGCTGGCCGGTTGCCTGTGGGCTGACCCCGGATGCCAGTTGAGCGGTGTCCTCCAACACTGCAGTTGTTGATTGCCAGAGATCATCTTCATCCATCACATAGGATTATGCTATATGTAATCAATACATAACTTTCAAGGAGCAGGACATTTGATGCAAACCTGTACTGTAAGTATAACTTTTCCATTGTATAAAGTGACAGTATCACATTTGTTTACTCGTTTGCCATACGAGTCTGATGAGACAATGCATGCAACAATGGGAACTAGCCTGCAACAACCAAACGTGTAGGACAATGTTGATTGGCAGGTGGAATGAGGTTGCAAGGTTAAAGTGGGAGGCGAGATCAGGCTGGCACAGTATTGTCCAATGAGGTTGTGTGGTGAGCCCAACATGCACACCACAGTTTTTTACTCTCTTCGTGCACACGCTACAGAGGCTCGAGACGAATGACATGATCACGTTGTACACAATTGTGCACAATTGTTGGGGACGCTTTTAGGCTCTTGAGCGATACCTTCAGAACTACTGGCTTAAAAGTACTAGAAAACCTCAGTTCAATCTTTTTAAATACTTCACCAGGAGTTGTGAGATCTGATAAACTGCAAAGACAACCTAAAACAATGCCAAGGCGTTGTTGAGGAAGGGCAGGGTTAAGGGCAGAGAAGCTGGGCAACACCATAGGCAGGGTAGCTTCCGAGCCAGGTTAGTCCTCACTTCACTTCAGTCTACACTTCACCAACATATCTCAGGATATGAATATGTCAGGATATGTTCCAAGACAGGAAAGTATTGACCTCAGGCAGCCAGATGCTGCATGCCAGTTAGAGGTCAAAGAGTCCTGGGGAGTTGGGTTAGAGTGTCACCCGAGCATGTTGGCGTTCAAACTAGCACCCACGGAAACCTTCTGTTGATTGATTGATCGTGTAATCACAAGGGTCCCTGAAGGGGAGACACTCAGTAATAATTTGATGTAGGTTGCACATGTCACTGCGGATTGACAGACCCTGTTCGTCATCGATGGCCAAGGGTTGTCTAGTATAGTCTATTCTAGTCTTGTCAATCACAATGAACATCATCAGGTGATGATACAGGTTTTTTAAAGCATAATTTTATTGGATTTGGTCAACAAATTTAATGGATCTCATCACTTATCACTAACATTTCGATCAATAGACCTTCATCAGGGTTTTACAGAGATATAATATTAATTTGATTTTATAGGGATAGAGGTATTCTACAAATAATAGTCAAGACAGGGCTGCCAGAGGCGTCAATTGGGTCAATGTAATTGACGGGTCAAGTATCCCAAACAAAAGGTGTAACTCGCATCTTTTACTTTCTTTCAGTTTTATGAGCAGTTTTATTTTATAAGATGTGAGCAAGCACATAGTGTGTTTTTAGAGCCTCAGCAATATCTTCAATCTTTTTTTGTGACAATAAAAACTCTTCTGAGGATCCTTCCCAGAAAGTACTTAAAAAGACAACAAGTACTGAGAAAGTTACTAAACTCCACGAAGCTCCCCAACCCTGATGTCCTTGCTGTGTCTGAATCCTGGCTTTGGAAGGACACCAAAAGATTTCCATCCCCAACTACAACATTTTCCGTTAAGATAGAACTGCCGAAGGGGGAGGAGTTACAATCTACTGCAGAGATGACCTGCAAAGTTCTGTCATACTTTCCAGGTCTATGCCCAAACAGTTCGATCTTCTAATTTACAGTGCCTTGCGAAAGTATTCGGCCCCCTTGAACTTTGCGACCTTTTGCCACATTTCATGCTTCAAACATAAAGATATAAAACTGTATTTTTTTGTGAAGAATCAACAACAAGTGGGACACAATCATGAAGTGGAACGACATTTATTGGATATTTCAAACTTTTTAACAAATCAAAAACTGAAAAATTGGGCGTGCAAAATTATTCAGCCCCCTTAAGTTAATACATTGTAGCGCCACCTTTTGCTGCGATTACAGCTGTAAGTCTCTTGGGGTATGTCTCTATCAGTTTTGCACATCGAGAGACTGAAATTTTTCCCCATTCCTCCTTGCAAAACAGCTCGAGCTCAGTGAGGTTGGATGGAGAGCATTTATGAACAGCAGTTTTCAGTTCTTTCCACAGATTCTCGATTGGATTCAGGTCTGGACTTTGACTTGGCCATTCTAACACCTGGATATGTTTATTTTTGAACCATTCCATTGTAGATTTTGCTTTATGTTTTGGATCATTGTCTTGTTGGAAGACAAATCTCCGTCCAAGTCTCAGGTCTTTTGCAGACTCCATCAGGTTTTCTTCCAGAATGGTCCTGTATTTGGCTCCATCCATCTTCCCATCAATTTTAACCATCTCCCCTGTCCCTGCTGAAAAAAAGCAGGCCCAAACCATGATGCTGCCACAGACCCAGCGACAGATGAGTCATAAACAAGAACTCGTCGATTGATGGCCACTGTTTGACAGTGGGGATGGTGTGTTCAGGGTGATGAGCTGTGTTGCTTTTACGCCAAACATAACGTTTTGCATTGTTGCCACAAAGTTCAATTTTGGTTTCATCTGACCAGAGCACCTTCTTCCACATGTTTGGTGTGTCTCCCAGGTGGCTTGTGGCAAACTTTAAACTACACTTTTTATGGATATCTTTAAGAAATGGCTTTCTTCTTGCCACTCTTCCATAAAGGCCAGATTTGTGCAATATACGACTGATTGTTGTCCTATGGACAGAGTCTCCCACCTCAGCTGTAGATCTCTGCAGTTCATCCAGAGTGATCATGGGCCTCTTGGCTGCATCTCTGATCAGTCTTCTCCTTGTATGAGCTGAAAGTTTAGAGGGACGGCCAGGTCTTGGTAGATTTGCAGTGGTCCATTTCAATATTATCGCTTGCACAGTGCTCCTTGGGATGTTTAAAGCTTGGAAAATCTTTTTGTATCCAAATCCGGCTTAAAACTTCTTCACAACAGTATCTCGGACCTGCCTGGTGTGTTCCTTGTTCTTCATGATGCTCTCTGCGCTTTTAACGGACCACTGAGACTATCACATTGCAGGTGCATTTATATGGAGACTTGATTACACACAGGTGGTTTGTATTTATCATCATTAGTCATTTAGGTCAACATTGGATCATTCAGAGATCCTCACTGAACTTCTGGAGAGAGTTTGCTGCACTGAAAGTAAAGGGGCTGAATAATTTTGCACGCCCAATTTTTCAGTTTTTGATTTGTTAAAAAAGTTTTAAATATCCAATAAATGTCGTTCCACTTCATGATTGTGGCCCACTTGTTGTTGATTCTTCACAAAAAAATACAGTTTTATATCTTTATGTTTGAAGCCTGAAATGTGGCAAAAGGTCGCAAAGTTCAAGGGGGTCGAATACTTTCGCAAGGCACTGTAAAAAATGAATCTCTCCAGAAATAAGTCTCTCACTGTTGCCGACTGTTATTATAAAACCCCCTCAGCACCCAGCTGTGCCCTGGACACCATATGTGAATTGATTGCCCATCGATCTTCAGAGTTCATTCTGTTAGGTGACCTAAACAGGGATATGCTTAACACCCCAACAGTCCTACAATCTAAGCTACATGACCTCAATTTCAATTGGAAAGCTGCCGCGGTCATCCCCCTCTTCAAAGGGGGTGACACTCTAGACTCAAACTGTTACAGACCTATATCCATCCTGCCCTGCCTTTCTAAAGTCTTCGGAAGCCAAGTTAACAAACAGATCCCCGACCATTTCGAATCCCACCGTACCTTCTCCGCTGTGCAATCCGGTTTCCGAGCTGGTCACGGGTGCACCTCAGCCACGCTCAAGGTACTAAACGATATCACAACCGCCATCAATAAAAGACAGTAGTGTGCAGCCATCTTCATCGACCTGGCCAAGGCTTTCGACTCTGTCAATCACCGTATTCTTATCGTCAGACTAAATGACTTAAATGTAAATGTAAATGTTCTATATATATATCAACAATGTCGCTCTTGCTGCTGGTGATTCCTTAATCCACCTCTGTGCAGACGACACCATACTGTATACATCTGGCCATACTTCGGACACTGTGTTAACAAACCTCCTGACGAGCTTCATTGCCATACAACACTCCTTCCGTGGCCTCCAACTGCTCTTAAACATTAGTAAAACTAAATGCTTGCTCTTCAACCGATCGCTGCCAGCAACCGCCCACCCGACTAGCATCACTACTCTGGACGGTTCTGACTTAGAATATGTGGACAACTACAAATACCTAGGTGTCTGGATAGACTGTAAACTCTCCTTCCAGACTCATATTAAACATCTCCAATACAAAATTAAATCTAGAATTGGCTACCTATTTCGCAACAAAGCCCCCTTCACTCACGCTGCCAAACATACCCTCATAAAACGAACTATTCTACCGATCCTCGACATCGGCGATGTCATTTACAAAATAGCCTCCAACACTCTACTCAGCTAACTGGATGCAGTCTATCACAGTGCCATCCGCTTTGTCATCAAAGCCCCATGTACCACCCACCACTGCAACCTGTATGCTCTCATCGGCTGGCCCTCACTTCATAATCGTTGCCAGACCCACTGCCTCCAGGTCATCTATAAGTCTTTGCTAGGTAAAGCCCCGCCTTATCTCAGCTCACTGGTCACCATAGCAGCACCAACCCCTTAGCACGTGCTCCAGCAGGTATATTTCACTGATCATCCCCAAAGCTAACTCCTCCTATGGCCGCCTATCCTTCCATTAGTCGGCTGCCAATGACTGGAATGAATTGCAAAAATCACTGAAGTTGGAGTCTTATATCTCCCTCACTGTCTTTAAGCATCAACTGTCAGAGCAGCTTACCGGTCATTGCATCTGTACACAGCCCATCTGTAAATAGCCCACCCAACTACCTCATCCCCATATTGTTATTTATATTTTTGTTCATTTGCACCCCAGTATCTTTACTTGCACATTCATCTTCTGCACATCTATCACTCCAGTGTTTAACTGCTAATTGTAATTATTTTGCCACTATGGCCTATTTATTGCCATACCTCCCTAATCTTACTACATCTCAGACGATATGAAAGAGAGGTTGAATAGGCTAGTAATAGGGGTTGCAACAATTTCAACAGATAAATTCCTTAGCTTTCCTAATTTTCCTAAAATACCAAAGAGACAAAAGATGAGAAGCATTTTTCCTCCGCTTTTTACAATAACACAAATGGGTTCATACCTAACTGCCCAGTGGCTTTCCATAGACCCCCTGCCGCAAGCTGGTCTCAGAGCATTTTCTATTTTTCTGTACATAAATCCATGTATGATATGTTACGAATTTGCAAAGCATGCAATACGTTTTTGCTTTCATGCTGCAATATGTAACTTTTTCGACGACCTGACCAAGTTATAAATTCTTATTGAAAGCAAGTCTAAGAAGTGGTCGATCTGTTCTATGTGCACTATGCTTCCCGTTCTTAAGTTTAGTTTTTGCGTCTTTTACTTTCGGTTTTGTATATAAGCTTCAAACAGCTGAAATACAATATTTTTGGCAATGGAAAATATATTTAACAGCATTTTAGATGGTATAATGATTCTCTACACAATGACTGCTTGTTTTGTCATATAAACTGAAATTAGCCGAACTATTCTAAATTTAGCAACCAGAAAATGGCGGCGCAATTTCTGCATATTGCACCTTTAAGTAACCTTCTGTCTTATGTAACCATACCAAACGTAACATTCATACTAATTTGAGTGTTTTAGATTTACATTTACTATATTACGTCTAGTCTATGAAACCAGGCTGCCTACACACATTGCAGCACGCCCTGTCCATTGTACTGACACAGTGCAGCGGAGATACCGATGTTTTGGGGCGCCAACCTGTCACTCAATCATTTAAACTTTTTTGCTATTTTGATATAGGGATATGAAAATTAAACTCCCCCGGCATTATGTATCCTAATGGAGTTCCGAACTTATGCATTACAATTCCACTTTAAATTCACTCTCGCTGAATAAGAATGACATTTAACAAATCAAATCAAATGTATTTATATAGCCCTTCGTACATCAGCTGATATCTCAAAGTGCTGTACAGAAACCCAGCCTAAAACCCCAAACAGCAAGCAATGCAGGTGTAGAAGCACAGCGGCCTTCAGTTAATTTGCATCATTAAGAGCTGTATGGCGATAATAGTGACATCTGAAGACGACCTTAAATGGATGGACACTTATTATAGGGTGGTGTGACGTACAAGGCCAAAAATACACAAATCCCCACATTTATCTCAAGGTGACAGTGACATGAGAATCGTTTATTTTCAATTACTGTACAGAAGTATGACATGAAACAATATTTAACAACTATCCTTTATGCCAATGTCCTTCCTTTTATCATTTCCTGCTTAATTCATTCCATATCTCTGAGCCGTCTTGCTGTAAAAGCAACTGAATTCATCATAAACATATTGGACATACTATTTTAACTTTACTTGACTCATTCATTAGGGCACACTGTAGCAAAAGGTTCGGCAAAAGAAAACTAAAATGAGCATTTCTTATTGGAGAAGTTCAGGAAGTCCCTCACTGTTTCCGTATATATTTTCTTCCAGTTGGTGCCTATTGAATACGACTCTGTTGTAAATGGAGTGTATCATGGTTAATGGTCAGAATACACCAGAAGCACGATGATGCTCCCTTATTAAAGATCAGTTACCCCCTTACAGGAGGAAGGGACATGGGCATGCTTATGACTATGACACCGTACATAGAATTCAGGTCTGTGAAGTTAGAGAAAACAAGAGGCCAACTGAGAGTCAATGTATAACAAGGTCCTCTTCAAGAAATAAGGGTCATCCTTGCTGCCCTTTGACCTTTTGGGGAGCACCATGCTGTTGGTGTAGTGACCATATCCAGGAGGTAATGTACAACAGTAGTGAATGTGTGGTGTCTTGAATGTGTATGGTTGAAATGTTTTCATAGTTGAATAGGCATTGCTCATTCCATTCAAGCACTTATAAACAACCGAAATGTATTCAATGTTTGTTAAATGACGGTGTTGTTGATGCAAAGAGAGGCTAGAGCATTTATTTAGCCATGTTACCGGGTTGAGGTTCGAAACTGAAACGTTTCAGATGTATTGAGGATATGACAAGTCATTGACAATATGTTCAGTCGGTCCAAAAACGTTATGAGTACCCCCTGGGATGTACAAGGATCTGCAAATTATTTGAATTTTGAAGTACACAGCATCTTTGAGGATTGTAAGTGTGCACAACGCACAACAATATAATAGTACATTTTGCAAAATGTTGAATTTTGAAATGTAATCTAGTGTGTTTGAGGGAGGTAGTGTGAACGCACGGCCTACGAGTTAACTGTTCGTTAGAATGAAATCCATCATTTATGCTTTCTAATGGCTCACAGGGAGGAAGTAGTGGAACTCACCCACAGCATGTATCAGGGAGGTGCTGATGCCTTCTACATACCCTCTTCCCAGTTCCCACACAGATTTAGGACTCCAGTCAATCCGAATTGCAGAAGTTCAGCTTTGCAGCATGATTGAAAAGGCAATGTTTCCGTTTTAGCGGAGACTACATTCACGGTAAACACTGCATATGTAGGCTCAATCGGACACTACCTTTAAAATTCTAGCGTGGAATCGGTAATGCTTCCAGCGTTACAGACTGAATAGAGCCCTAAGCCTAGAGCTAGAAGAGATGTAACGGAGTAGTCCAAGTGACTCTACGAAAGTGGACAGCAATTGCATTCCCCTACATGACCAATGGGAATTATTAAGTGAATCAAACGTCTGGTAGAGACGGAGAGGAGATACGAACAGCAAGGCGTAAACACTTGAATCAAGCACGGTGTCGGGGAGAGACGGAGCCTGATGTGGGAAGAAAGGTTAGAAGGGGTGAAGAGAACAAGCTAAAGCAGAGAGAGAGTAAATGATGAAATGAGTAAATACTACCTATCAATAACAAAACAGAATATAATAACCCAATTTGATCCAAAACGACTTCCAGTACAGTGAGTTTACAATACATATTTGTATAGTATATATACAGTTGAAGTCGGAAGTTTACATACACCTTGGCCAAATACATTTAAACTCAGTTTTTCACAATTCCTGACATTTAATCCTCGTAAATAATTCCCTATCTTAGGTCAGTTAGGATCAACACTTTATTTTAAGAATGTGAAATGATAATAGTAGAGAGAATTATTTATTTCAGCTTTATTTCTTTCATCACATTCCCAGTGGGACAGAAGTTTACATACACTCAATTAGTATGTGGTAGCATTGCCTTTAAACTGTTTAACTTGGGTCAAATGTTTCAGGTAGCCTTCCACAAGCTTCCCACAATACAAGGTTTTATTCTACTCTTGGGTGAATGTTGGCCCATTCCTCCTGACAGAGCTGGTGTAACCGAGTCAGGTTTGTAGGCCTCCTTGCATGCACACGCTTTTTCAGTTCTGCCCACACATTTTCTATAGGATTGAGGTCAGGGCTTTGTGATGGCCACTCCGATACCTTGACTTTGTTGTCCTTAAGCCATTTTGCCACAACTTTGGAAGTATGCTTGGGGTCATTGTCCATTTGGAAGACACATTTGCAACCAAGCTTTAACTTCCTGACTGATGTCTTGAGATGTTGCTTCAATACATACACATAATTGTCCTACCTCATGATGCCATCTATTTTGTGAAGTGCACCAGTCCCTCCTGCAGCAAAGTACCCCCACAACATGATGCTGCCACCCTTTGTGCATCATGGTTGGGATGTTGTTCTTCAGCCTTCCCCTTTTTCCTCCAAACATAACGATGGTCATTATGACTAAACAGTTGTATTTTTGTTTCGTCAGACCAGATGACATTTCTCCAAAAGGCTTTGTCCCCATGTGCAGTTGCAAACCATAGTCTGGCTTTTTTATGGCGGTTTTGGAGCAGTGGCTTCTTCCTTGCTGAGTGGCTTTTCAGGTTATGTCGATATAGAACTCATTTTACTGTGGATATAGATACTTTTGTACCTGTTTCCTCGAGCATCTTCACGAGGTCCTTTGCTGTTGTTCTGGGATTGATTTGCACTTTTTTCACCAAAGTACGTTCATCTCTAGGAGACAGAACACGTCTCCTTCCTGAGCGTTAATGATGGCTGCGTGGTCCCATGGTGTTTATACTTGCATACTATTGTTTGTACAGATGAACGTGGTACCTTCAGGCATTTGGAAATTGCCCCCAAGGATGAACCAGACTTGTGGTCTACAATTGTTTTTCTGATGTCTTGGCTGATTTCTTTTGATTTTCCCATGATGTCAAGCAGAGGCACTGGGTTTGA
The DNA here is from genome assembly GCF_023373465.1 of Oncorhynchus keta. Classification (NCBI taxonomy): domain Eukaryota; kingdom Metazoa; phylum Chordata; class Actinopteri; order Salmoniformes; family Salmonidae; genus Oncorhynchus; species Oncorhynchus keta. The sequence continues at coordinate 57,118,966 of NC_068430.1, read as the reverse complement.
AGGTAGGCCTTGAAATACATCCACAGGTACACCTCCAATTGACTCAAATTAGTGAATTATAGGTGAGTAAACAACAATGTCAGAGAGAGAGAGAGAGAATCTATGGAAATAGAGAGAGGCTTTTGATGAATATGTAGTGACCGATAGAGAAACCCCCTTGAGCCTGCCTCTGCTTCCTCTTCAAACCTCCTGTCATCGCAGAACATCATGACCAACTACCTTTCACATCTCCTCAGCGCGGGGAGGGGAGGACGAGCCACAGCGCTAAGCCCATGTGGTTTCACTGAGACAAGAGCATGGCACGTAGCCATCTCCCTAGGTTTTGTTCTACTCTTCAGAGACAAAAGAACAATTCACTGTATAACTAAACTCTGTTTTATGGGAAGGAAATAGCGACAACTGAAGACTCAAACAACTCTACGGAGATGCAAGGTGAGGCAAATGTCTGGAAGTTTTCCCTCTGGGTGATTTTGTCTGAGCAAAGTCGATCTTTTCAACTGGAAATTTACTGCTGACAGTTAATACATGAATGGTTGGTTGGGAGGGCCTGCGATGGTGGCATGTTCAACCACTCTGAAAGGAGACCTTGAACAACACAATGGTGCAACTTTTCCCCAAAGACCAAAAGTATTTAAACACTTACGCATTTAACTGTATTTTTTGTATAGGCCTATTAGCAGTATCATATAAATAGATTTGAATGGTATTCTCCTTATTAACTATTAAATTAAAGATTGCTAATATCAAATACAACATTGTTTTCCCACTAGGGAATAAAACACAAAGCAGTTCCTTGACTAACTCCTTGTTACTCTGAGGCTGTCATAATATGGACACAGTATAACTGTTCCCTTTCATTCTATGACAACAGTTGCCTGACGACTTATCCTGAATTGAATTCTGAAGCTCTATCGATCGCTCAAACATACATTCAGTCTGAAACTGACATCCTGGAAGTCACTTATGTTGACTTCAAAATGAGCGGTGGTGTACAAAACAAATTCATCAGCAATTGGATCATCTCTAACCAATCTAACCAATCAGAGTATCAAAGTTGATAACATCATCATGTAGGCCGGCTCTGGCCCAACCCAAATGATCAGAATGTGTTTGCATTCTACAAGATGTCAGGGTGGAAAGCAAATCCAGACTCATCATGAAGAAGAAACGCTAGTGGGCGTGGCATTTGGCCAGAGTGATGTAGATGGGTCGTCAGGCTACAAGAACAGTGACCACTAGAATAAATTGAGTCTCTGCTCGAGAGTATTTTATTGCAAAAATGGTGACACACTTCACTGTTTGGATGGCAGTATACATTGAATCTCATCTGTACATTTTCAAAATATGTAAAGTAGCTCAAATTAAATTAAATCAAGCTGACCATGGTCCCACTGTGGAATTTCACACCAAGATTTGTATTACTCCATTGCACATAATTGTAATTGTTGATTCATTTGTCTACATAGTATGTCATATCACATATTATGTGATCTTGAAAAGCTGATTGTTAACTGGGAATTGGGGAGATTCATAGAGCCAACCCAAATGGCACAGACCTCAGTTCAACATCTAGTTTTGATTTGCATTTGGTTGAGTTGTCAACTAAGGTGAATTCAACTGAAAACAAAAACAGAAAATTCACCATGTCATTGGCTTTAGGTTAAAATGTGGGTGAATAAAAATATGAAATGCCCTTCTGTTTATTACTTGTTGCAAATCCAATCAGTTTTCCACATTCAACGTTATCACATAGATTTGTGGGGTTGAAGTGACATGGGAACTGTGTTGATTCAACCAGTGGGAATTAGCATTACGAATGGTGTTTCGTGGACTTCTTAACATGGATGCTGTATGATAGAGAATGGAGAGTGGTTGGATTTGTGTGTCTTGGCCATTTTTCTCACCAAATAGAGAGGTAGAATAGAACATCCCTTAAGGTAAGGCACCACAAACTGAAATTACATTTTTATTTTTATTTTAGTCCAATAATATTAGTATTTCTAAAATAGGTTGAGGAAAATGTATATTTTCGTTAGTTTATCATACTACCATCATAAGTTATTGAATTGTAACCTGCTTTAAATGTCCATACATCGATCATTGCAAAGCTCACAACATTGAATCACACATAATTTAATAAAAAAAACATTTTATAGACAATATTACAAACTGGACTGTATGTAGTAACTTATTTTGAAGAGATGGTGATTGGGTCTAAATAATGTAGGTGTTTGGCGTTTCTCATGGGCACACATTGGTTGAATCAACGTTGTTTCATCGTAATTTCAATAAAATTACCTTGAACCAACGTGGAATAGATGGTGAATTGGTATCTGTGCCCAGTGGGTTGGTAGGCTAAATTCAGTCTACTTGTCTTTAACTGCCATTTGCCGAAAGTCAGACTCTTCCCACATGCTAACTCATTTTTTTCAGCCTCAGACGCATCTGCATTCACCAAATTGTGTGTGGTTATCATTAGACGTATTCTCCATACTTATACATAGGGAATTGCTGATATGTTGTCAAATGTTTCTTCTCGATTACATTTTCTTCTGAAAAATGAGCCAATATTTATTTTACATTACCGATCCTGGAGTGAAACCAAAATATTTAGTCCGACTTCAATCCAGTGTCCAGAAAAATGGATTTCCGTGATATGCAAAATATTTAATTTGCGTGTTTTAATCAAATATTTCAGAAAAATATATACAAAAATTATTATAATTGTGTCCACATTCAACTGTAGGGGGGGTTACCTTATTAGGGTGTGGTACCTGGCCGTAAGCTTGTCATACTTGGCAGGTGTTCGCCATAATCACTCAAAGGAAGTTCCTAATTAGCTTTGGACCGGTGTGGGTTTATTATGGATAAAGTCAAGCCTATAAGAGGTCTGCTGCTGCAGGAGCATAATTCGATTGAGAATGCTTTGCCTACTGTGCAGTTACTTCAGTACGTGGAGAGCAGGGCTATTTTGTGTGTGTGTGTTTGTTTGTGCGCGCGAGACATCAGAGAGCGTGTAAGCACTTTTAATATATTGGCCACATGTAAATTAAACATTTTGTAATCCTTTAACATTCCCCTTGTTTTAAAAACGATATTGCACTCTTTCCCAGAATAAATAAGGCATTTACACAACTGCATGTGGCTACACTGCGCCTGTATGGCTTACCATATTTTCCATAGTATGGAGGACGGTGGTCCCACTGTCATTGACCGGATAATGATAAGCAGTCATTTCTGAATACCATCTAGGGTAACTTGATGGTATTCTAGGGTAACTTGTACCAATTGGAGCAACTGGTTTCAATACATCTGCTGTTCCAAATACATAGAAGCTATAACTTTTAGAGATCATATGAATAAACAAAGACTGGTGTCTTCTCTTATAAGACACACATTTACGTCACGTTTCAGCATGGGACAACAACACCACACCTCACATATCTGATTGAAGCAATACATCCTCTTACGCACGAGGTGAGACAAGTGAATTCAATGTAAACCATTGGGGGTAAATGGTGTCATCCTGTCGATGCTAATCTCTTCCTCACAGTCGTCCAAGTCACAAACGGAGTCGGTGCCATTTTCATTGTTGTGAGTTAGCTGTGATATCCTGTCAAACGTGTCCTCGTGCTCAATGCATTCCACTACGTTGGGGATCATATTGACGTAGGCATTCACGATTTCTTTATGGACAAGTGTGTCCTGGTTGTAGGAGACCAACTCGTTGCTAATATTCACAGTTTCAACTGGTGTGCTGGAGCAGAAATTACGACAGCCCAGCAGACTGGCAAATGCTTTTCTGAACTCTGCGTTAAAAGCGTAAATAATAGGATTCATGGATGAATTAGTCCAGCCAAACCACACAAAGACGTCAAATGTTGTCTCGCTGACGCAGGGGAGACTTGCATCTTGGTCAGTCTGTGGTTTGTCACAGAATGGAACTATGCAGTTCAAAATAAAAAAAGGTAACCAACAACACACAAAAACACCCATAATGATCGATAATGTTTTTAAAACTTTTGTTTCCCTTTTAATAGATGTTTTCAATGTATTGTGGTGTTGGCACTCGAGTCTGTTGGTCCTGCAACTTGTGGCGTGCTCTGCCGCGCGCTCTAGGGACGCTATAGTCCTGATTTGGATCTGAGCAATCCGATAGATTCTCGTGTAAGTCACAATCATAATTGCTACGGGTATGTAGAAACTTATTAAAGATGACGATATGGCGTATTCTCTGTTGAGACTAGAGTCACAGTTTTCTTCTACTTGACCCAAGGAGGCGTTATGCGCTCTGACTATTTCGTCTTCGCTGGCTTTGTGCCAGTTCAGTTGGACGGGTATGAATGAAATGAGAACAGACAAAGTCCACGTGACGCTTATCATCACAAAGGCAACTCGTTGGGTCATTTTTCTCTCGTAGCGGAACGGACTTGATATGGCCCAGTATCTATCCACGCTGATAATGCAGAGGTTGAGGATAGACGCAGTTGAGCACATAATGTCAAACGCCACCCAGTAATTACAAAAAGTGCCAAATGGCCAATAACCCGCCACCTCAGCCACAGCTTTCCATGGCATCACCAGAATTGCAACGAATAAATCCGACACAGCCAAAGAAACGATGAAAATGTTGGTCACTTTACTTCGTAATTGCCGAATTCGTAGCACGGCAGAGCACACCATAAGGTTTCCCAGCAGTGTCCAAAGGATGAGCAGGGAGAGCAAACAGCCCGTCACTGTCCGGATGACCAGTTCCTTTCCACCGTCGGATGTTCCCTCCGATTCGGTCGAGTTCCACATAATCTCCCCAAGAGATAACGGAACGGAGTGGTTCTTATGCACTGAGTTGTATTTCGCAGGGTTCTCTGTGTCCTCTCAAGTGGAAAGCCGGTCCATAGCGCCATGCGCGTCTGAGTACGCAGTAGTAACCAACTCACGGTGCTCTGTCGTCCCTTCGTCAGCCATTCTATTTGAAATAAATATACAAACAAAGGATTTGAGATTGCTAAGTGAATTTGCGACAAATGTGTTGCATCCACGCTGAACCGAACTGGGTGTTCGGTGCGCCAAAAGATTGAAGCGCGTTGGCGACCGCATGTTATTACCTCGCGTGTCGTCTGACCTGCCTTGCCAAAGTAAGACAGCAGCACTGACAGCACAGCACTGAGGCTATTTTGAGTTCGTGAGCGCTTTGAGGAGGGAGGGAGTCCCCTGAGCCAACACACACACACACACACACACACACACACACACACACACACACACACACACACACACACACCCCTCCGTTGTGGAAACACAAACTACATGAATTGAGTTTCTACTCCTCTCGCTAGAAAGATACCAATGAGCTTTCTATTTGGATTATATTTTTGGATTAGGTTGCACACTCCAGTTGTAGGTTCCTGTTCTTCAAAAGCAACAATTCAATTTGCAAAATGTAGGCATGAGTGAATGTTTTTTTTAATGTAGTCTCTACTTTGCTATAAACAGTGAAACAAATATGGAGCATTTCATTGCTGTGGGGATAATGAATAGTAATATCCAGGGGTGCTGTCAGTGGTGCTGAAATTGCACATGAGACAACTCTCCCTCAGGAATGCGAATTTTACGCACGATACTTCTTTTAGAATTAGCCTTTTGTGGATGGAATTGTATTGTTAATTGACGTTGTTTGTGTGAAAACAAACATTGCATATAAGTGATACATTTATTAAGGTCATCACTAGACTACGTTGTGAGCAATTGATAGTACAGCTCTCTCCAAATTATGCACGACACGTTTGGAGTGAGCGTGATGTTTTCAGTTTAATTTCAACTTCAGGCTAGACATCCACTCTCACACTCGACGTGAAAGTAGAAACACAATAACTCAGTGCACTCAGTGCAACATCTGCAGTTGCAGTGTATCCTCTCTTGCGTTGGCAGATTCCGTCTATTAAACGTCATCTTTATTTTTAGGTGTGTCAACAACATGCCTGTCAAATCGATCTGATGCTCCATCTACATAATCTCTCAGCGTCCTGCAAAATTCTGTCGAGTAAAATCTAGGATATGTTATGTCGAATTCTGACATGATTTACTTTTTTCATTCGTGGGAATTTGTGCATATGATGATCAGTCTTTTTTTTAAACTTTCACCTTCCTTGAATATAGTGAGTGAGCGTTTACCAAACAAAAGAGATTTGTCAGCCCCTATGCCCTACCTGCACAGTGTCAATCAATGACAAAGATGTATACAAATTGAAAATTTTAATGTTAACTATTTATAATAGGCTAGCATATGCTTATCTATAGAGCATGAGTTATATTCAGATAATACTCTGCATTTGAAATTATGATTGACATAATTCAGATAATAAATAGGCTATATACCAATCATTTGTAAAAAAATAAATAAATAAAAACCTAGGGAATATAGTCACAAATGGTTTTGAAATTATTTAGCCATTTCATTCCAACAAACAATGGGACTAGGCTAACTGACAAAAATGGGCGATCGCAACATTTTAGATTCGCTGACCTAAATACAAATACAAATTCAGATTCGCTGAGTTGAATACAAAGATAACATAGCAACGCTGGGAATTGGGCAACAACCTTTGCAATGTATCTGATTCCGAGGTTTTATGCACTAACGCATGGTCCGGTAGAAAGTTAACATTTGTCGCCACCACGTGGCCAGCTATTCCACCAAGACGACATTTTTAGCCAGTTAGAAAATGGTTACAAAAATTCAAATAATTAGCAGGATCAACTGAGACTGGGGGTGAGAACTTTAGGCCTATATTCCCAGAGTTCTATAACGAGGCAAATTGATTAATCTTGTTTCCAAAAAGATGGTTTTAACTCTTGCGGTGAAAGAAGATAGCTTCTGCTATTTGAGCATTGCGCTATGCTACATAGGCCTATGTGCTCTGATGAAGGGGTCCACAGTGAATTGATTAACTTTTAGCTAACACGCAAAGATCGAACGAGAGAGACCAGGATCCCCTACCAGCAGTGGGTTATAGGACCCATGCACGTACATATGTTTTATTTGAGTTATATCTCCATAACTTCACTGCAGATAATAGACCGAATGTATGTCATTTCTTTTAACTTAAAATGTCAGTTTCTCAATCATTTTTCTTACAGAGCCAGGAGCCTTTATGTACATTCACTTTAATCTACGTTCAGATATGTACATGATATAGTATTGGTGCAGGTTTACCAATAAGCATTGACCACAGATTGGCACGTACAACTGAAAACAAGTACAGTAGTTAGCACCAATGTAGAACTCACAGTTTTCTGATAGCCCCTACAGCCTAAATATGTTGTCCAAAAATGAACCATACAGTAGCACTACATTTCACTAATTCATCACAAAAATCGATCAACAACGTCACAGGTTAAGATTATTGTCAACGCTTACTTTTCAAAACTACATCAATCAAGATATTTGGTTCAGTTTCAGAGTTGTTTCAGTTTAAAACAACACATTTGCTTTTTGGAAAATGCATGTCAGTCAATACAGTATATACTGATCTGTGCAAATATTGTATTGTTTCCCTTTTCAATAACATAATAACCGCCCTATTCTTCTGCTGTTTACCAAAACAGTGGCAGGGTGTAAACACTTTGGAGTTGTTTGAACTGCAGATTGTCCCTTTAAAATGCAGAGTGCATTACTTAGTCTCTTCACCAGCATTATGGATTGAGAGAGCAAATGGGGCACCGCGGACACTTTCAATGGAGATTCTCCATTGAGCATTTGTTTTAGTCCAGAACTAGGCTTAATATGGGTCCAGGGAATACATCAGTGTGGATTGGAGCACGCTTCACATACTCCCAGGCGGTTTCTTAGTGAAATTGAGTTCCATAACAATTATTGAAATGTTAAATATATTTAAGGAAAACCACATTTCAGGTTCATTAGAAGAAGAAAAGATATAACTAAAAGAAAAGCAGAGCTACTAGCATTAAAGATCAGTCAACACTGTACAGCATTCAACTGAATGTGATTGTCATCAAATATACAGGGAATGATGTCAACAAGTCATGGTTGAGAACAGTCAATACAATGAGACGTTTGCGAAAGATTGTGAGAACTTACAGTCCAGTGTTCATTTGTTGGAGATTCTGAGAACTACAGTCCAATATTACAACGAAGAGCAATCAAAGTCTAGCGCTGCCCTATACTACAGTACATGTAGGACTCTAGAATGTGGCCAGCCAAGTAGTTCAAGTGTTTGACACAGAAGTATTGAGTTTCCTGTGTATTTGTCCGACCACTGAGAACATCCTCCATGACACTGTGCATTTGAAATATACATAAAAATGGCAACACACACACACACACACACACACACACAAAAAAAAAACCTTTATAAGGCTTTTACAGTTGCACCTCATCTTTACAAATCGATAGTACAATTCTTATGTGATGTTGAATAATCGAGACCGAGAGAGCTTCTTTGGCTTCTCTGTGATGTTGGAGTACTGCTGCAAACACAGTGGTGTGTGTGATATCAGCACAACCGGGGATGAGGCCCACTAGTCTCACCATGATACAGGATTTGAAAAATGAATGTGGCATGGCTTTTCGATATGTTGTTTCACTACACCATCTACTTTCATCGTGTATCATCACTTATCATGCTCCACTCTCATGATGCATTCATACATAGCCTGGCTTACATCTGTACTAGGTCTGAGAGACAACTCGACGCTAAACTATTACATACGCGTTTTAATAACGCATTCAACAAAAAAATTGATGAACATCAAAAGACAAAACCCAAACACTTGTTATAACAGAGACCTAAATTCAAATGTCAATTTCACTTTTCAGTGCAGCAACACACAACAAAGCAAATACTATTTGAAATCTTTCAAAGACTTTGGCGTTTTGGGTGAGCCTCCCGGGGCGGGGGATCAGTTCTTGCACATTTGGGGCTATTCCATTGGTTACATTGTGCCAGGCCAGCTCAATCAAGCACAGCTAAAGTATTTGAAAGATTCTGAATACTATTTGAATCCAGGGTCTGATATCAATGTAATTTGTTGTTTATATCTGGTGCTACAAAATGTTTCCGAAGATGGATCGCTACAAGGGACATCTCATCTAGTATAATCCCCCTATACTGACATGTTTCAATGCTTATTTAGAAGTCTAAAGTACATGACAAGAGCTCCTCCTGAAAGGTTGACCTGTGTTGCTATTAATTTCCTCTATGGAGCCCTTGGTGACAAGTGTTCTTGTGCATGTTGCGTCATCTCGTCGGTCCCTCTTCGTCTTGTCACACCCTTCGGAAGACTTCGAAGAGGGAGGCCACAGAGTGCATGCGGTAAAAGAGGTTCATGGGCACGGCAAAATTGAGAACTGTTGTCCATATGGTGAAGCCAAACGTCTCCTGCTCCAGGCCGTTGTCATACTGGGGTCTGCAGCCGAAGGCAGGAAGGATCCAGAGCTGCAGTGAAGGAGATACCAAATAAGGTTAAACTTACCTTGTTGTTGTTTTTTTTGTTTTGTTTTTGTGTGTGGTGAATACGCCTTGTATTTTCATAAACTCACGCACAATACATTTCCCTACTGAAACATTGCATTGAAGGTAGAGAATAAGAGTAGTTAGTAGGGTATGAAATGGGGAATCCTATGTGTTTGAGAACAAGTTATGAGACAATAACATCAATGCTGACTATTGTCAATAAATAAATAATAAATCATAAGTTTTAAAAAACAGCAAGCTTACTGAGATGTTGCACATGAAGAGGAAGACAGCGATGTTCTTCAGAATCTGCCTCTTCTTGCTCGGGGTCTCCGCCACGTTGCTCCCGGCGTGCAGGGGCACCGCTGAATGTTTCCGTGAGCTGAATGTTCCGTACACCTGTCCGTTCTCCACCTGCTCGTTCTCCAGCGTGACACAACCCTTGTCTGGGTTCTCGTACGCCCGGTTGATGATGCCGTTGTAGGGCGGAGCCAAGGAGGAGGTCACAGAGAAGATCTCCGGCACAGGCCCCGCCGCTTCAGCGTCCTCCCTCTCACCGTCCTCCCGCTGGCGGTAGAGGGACTCTATGATGAACAGGTTCTGGATGTACTTCTCCAGGACAATGAGCAGTGAGTACATCAGGTTGGTCCAGCGGTAGCTCGGGCTGCTGCTTGAGGCTGCCACAGCCACCACGCTGCACCAGGACATGAGCCAGGAGCCCACCGACGATCCGAATAGGATCTCTGTGTCCAGCGTCCGCGAGGGGTTCTTGGTGGTGTCCATGGGCATAGGGTCGGCACGGTATATGAGCAGACCCGTGGCCCCGGCCGAGCACATGAACACCAGCATGACGATGCCGTAGCAGTAGAACATTGCGATGGCCGACTCCCGGGTGTCCATCGACTCTTCCACGTGGATGATGTAGACCACCAGCACGCCGATGGTGCTGGCCAGGGCGACAAGACCCAGGATGGGGCCGACAACCAGCCCCTGGGTCCTGGTAGCCGGCCTTTTCCGGTTGTACTGGAGGTTAATGCTGCGCCCTATGTTCTTCCACATGACGAAGAGCATTGCAGAGACAAAGATGTGGTACTCTATGTTGAAGGGGTATAGGTAATAGAGGCTGTTGGAGAACATGGAGCAGGCGCTGGTAGTGCAATTACAGTGAGGCTCCATATCCACTGAAACACATTAAAAAGAAACAATATCTTGTCAGTTTCAAGCACAGTGAAATCCCACTTCTGCAACCATAATGTACCTTACAAAACAGTGGCCTCCAGTTTGTGTATACAAGTAGACTACACAGAGGATGTAAACTCCCAAGTTATTCAAATATAACCAAATAAATTATGTATGGCAATAAAGTAGATTTTAAAGTTTGTTTGCATGAAGCCAGTTGTTTTCTTTGTGTCTTATGTAACATAATGAATCAATTATGTGCCATCAGAGTCTAAAGCAACAATACACTTTAAATGGAGGTAGGAATTGACTTTCAGAATTCAGATATTTACCAAATTAATTGGTCTGGACTTGAATATAGAGAAAATGTCCTGTTTGGGCCTCCCAGCTCAATGTCCTAGTCATTTCAACTTTGACAATCCTTCATGTACCAGTGGGTGGTCTGATAAATATTCCCACAACTGCTCTTCACATGTGTGATGAGGATCATCAGGTTGGTGGATCAAGTATATCAATCAACCTTCTGAACACCAAAATACACAATTCCACAAAATGGTATACAATGACTTCCAGTCTTTCCTCAAAATAATGCTTCCCTTTGTACTTGAAGCCCCTACTATACTCTTTCCTAGTGCTGCCCTCTAGAGACTGCTTTTAAACTCAACCCTGAAGCACCACTATCTCTACCCACTCACGACCCCCTCCCCAAAGGGTACCACTACGGCCCTGCTCTCTTTAATTAAAAAGGGAACAACAGCGGCACAGTCAGCCTCACAGTCGGCCCGGATATGAGGGGGCCGGTGGAGCAGCCACGGCTTAAGATGTATCAGTTACTGTAATTGCAGCGCCCTCGGGAGCAGCCCGGGCCTGGGACAAAGGCGTCTGAGGTCGCTAGAGCTGGGGGGGGTGGGGGGGGTGGGGTGGGTGGTGGGGGCCAGCGACCGTGCATGTCTCGTGAAACCGAAGAGAGAGGCGTTCGACACAAACAAGACCTGCCGGACTGCCTAATCCATCCCACTTTCCCCTCCAACCCCCCCTCGCACCCCTGTCTTTCATCCAATGAAGTGAGCTTCTCAAGTGAACTATTGTCCTTTTTCTTTGGGTACAAGCAGCCACTCGACCCCTGGTCCCCTTACCTATGGTGAGGTTTACATAGCCCAGGGAAGAGAGCCTTCTCTTGTGGTTGTTTAGGAAGTGCTCAGCCTCAGACATCACACCGTTGCACCACAGTAGCAGGTTGGTGAAGACTGCATGGATGACGCCAAATCTGAGGGAAACACACATGAAACAATATGAAACAACACTTTAAATTAGTACAATGTTAATAACAGGATAAATAAACTCATCAACTGTTTTATTGAATTGCACCAATGAAAAATGTACATGAGCATAACCTAAACATACCTTAGGCTTGAGAGGCGTGCATGAGTTGTGACAATCTCAAAATACTGGTTCATTATATTTCACAATACCTTTCAAAGGTCTCGAAGGTCTTGATGACGTCCTTGATGTGAAACCAAAGGAAATGGACCTAAAACAAAACTCAAAAAAATGATATTTGTATCACAGCACTGACAAGACACACTATATAATACATTTAAAAAAACAAATAAATTAATAAATAAAACATTCCATTTCTGGTGAAGGCTTTCATTTGGACTGTGAAAATGAATCATCAGAATGTGAAGGCCATATCAAGCGACCTCTCAGCTGATGGATTACCTCTGTCTGTGCTACATTAGACTCCAATAACATGGACAATGACAGGATTATGTTGTACAGACAACTCTCTTTCTTGCCCGAGTAACAAAGCTTACATTATTCCACTTCAAGACAAAGCACTATACCTGTTTAAGTGGAATTTTGATACCATTACTCAATAACTTTTCAAACAGAGCAGCCAGCTTACCTTTAACACTTTACACATTTAAGAGGACAAAGGGGCTTTATTCATGGTTTATAAGCTGTTCATTGTTACTTAGCATATGTACCTTGCAATTGTAGGCTCTAATAATACATTGGTTTAAACTGTGTGCTTGTCATTTAGCTGCTTGGCAAATACTGAGCTTATATGGCTGCACTGTCAATAATGACAGTAATAATCAATAGAGCATTCACAAGCATATTATTAAAGCAAGCACCAAAATAACAATCTTTAAATGAATAATTAACCGTTTATAAATTACAGACCACTTTCTAAATCCTTGAAAGTATAGGCCATCATGAAAAGCGTGATCAAATTAACATAGAATGGGGGGTTGTGTCTTACCTGTGCTATTGTGTGAGTTGCGTGGATGATAGGGTATACCCCTAGAACAGCCGACACGCATGATCGATAGCCCACAAAATAACCAATTCGGAAGGCATCCATGATCAACGAGAGGAGCGCAAGAAGAGTTAACCCACCTATATCAATGAAACATTCGTTATTATGGGGCTGCATGGAAACGGGAAAACTATGCAAATGAACCTTTAATTGCTTTTGATGTCAATAAAATGTTTGAAAACCAAAAACAAATATATTCGGAAAATACGCCACATTTAGCTAGTTTTGAGAAGCATTAAACTATATAAAACATTGGAGATATAATATAATACCACGTTATTCCTATGGACTAATAACGACCTCGAGGTTAAATAAATACATTCGCAACACCATTTTACGTAAAGGAAAGAGTAAATCTTCCAAACATGCGTGTCAGCTTCACCTCTTATCCAACAGGTAGTAGCATGCACATCCTTTTCTGGCTGTAAGTTACTCTGCCTGTCTCTGCTCACGATGTACCACATCATCCATATCAGCTGGAGGATCATGAGGGTCGTGATAAACGACAACAGGTGCTCTTCCTTCACTGATGCGCCATGGTGCGCAATAGCCAGCATCAGCGACACGCCGATCAAAAGTAAGTTAGTCCCATACTGGCCGCTCAGGATCTCCGCGTTCTTCTGCGGATAGTCCTCAGTCAAACTGACTTTCAACTTGGTGAATATTTTCTTTTCTCGCTCTGAGCTGGAGGACGAGGTAGTGGAACTGTGACTGTAGGACTTATTTAAACACATAAGATCAAGGCCTCCGTGCTCAACCATGGCGCCGAAATCTGTAACATTCGAGTCAGAAAGTAAGAGCAAAGTCAAAACTGTGCGCTATAAGTGCATTTGTGGAAGGCCACGCGCGCAACCTGTTGCAACAAGGCGGGGACGCAAATGGATAGGAACTGTGCCAATTGCATGTTGATTCAATCCAAAGACGGTCTCAATTGTTTCGCATGCTTTCAGTGTCCAGTTTCACTAACATGGTGTGTTTGATGTAACATATTGTCACCCTGGACCATTTAGCTGAAATTAGGCTACTTTATAGCGCATCATATACCCTCTAGCTGTGTGAATTCAGATTAATATATTGAGTTTCAGCCATCGGTGACCGCCATCCGTGGTCCGGTTGGACCTGTCACACGTTTTTTTGCTAAATTGGTGGACTAGTAGTGTCAATCGTTCACTTAATCTACATTTTTTTTAAAAAGTGATCATGGAATAACTTAATCCCCCAAAAGCTTTTTCGTCAACGGATCCTCGTTTCTATAGTCGTTGCCAACTAGCACTTCTATCCAAGTCTCTGAAATCCGTTTTGAGGGGTTATCCCGTGTAAGATAAAAATAAAACGATATTTGTCAAACCACTTTGGCGAGGTTTTAGGGGTATGGGGCTAAGAGTGTTCCCGACACTCCAAATGTGCTCGTACCCAACCGCCCCTCAGTCCAATAGTCCGTTAACGTGTACCTCCACTTGCCTTGTCATGGTTAAGAACTATGCTTTCCAAGAGTGAAAAAAAAAAAATGAATCGGATTTCAATGGTCGAATGTACAATGGCCCTTTTTGTAAATGGATTTGTTTAAGTAGGAGGACTCATCATCAATGAGAATTGCCCCCCTCCTCCTCCCTTGAAATGAAATCGTCTTTGGCAACATCTAGAGCACTAAGGGGATTATTTTTTATGTGAGGGGGATGTAAGTAAAGGCAAAATTAACCTAGTCAACTTGCCGTGCCCCCCACCAACACATTTATCCAATGCATGATAACATATTGCATGCAATAGGCTATCAATGCGTGGTAGATAGTGTGAGATACACTTAGTGAAATTGGTACAGGTAGGAGTAATGGTTTAACAATGGGAGCCATTATATTTCAATATCCTCCGGGAACTCTGGGAAAATCTGACCGGGGAACCCCTGACCTAGATGTTGTCCCGAGTGGTTTACACATTTTACGCATGACTCCAAATTCCATTTGGTGCTTTTTATGTTGCCATAGCTGCAGTTTTATAGGCAGCAAATTATACTTTGACCAGAGTGCATTGAATAGTGCTTACAAGAGTGGCGTAAAACAAATACAAAATAATGATCAATTAGCTCATGAGATAGGTTGGCGCAGATCTATATCGAAACTCAATACTACTCTACATGCCTAATCAGAACTTCGTTTCCGTTGTTGTATTTACACTCATTGTTTTGATCATTGCAGTCAAAGCATCAGGAAATAAACTCGTGGACTCAGTTGAGGTGATCATCAGCGCAAACCTTTCTGAATGGGAATCCTAATCGGAGATGACACCATGTCGTTAATCATTGCTCTCGATTCCTATCAGTCAAGTAAACGAACATCCATTAAATGTTAATTCCATCAACCTGATTGATTCTGTTTCGGTGCATTTCAAATTGATTGGAGAGGCGGTCATTTTGACCAGTGGAGCGCGCGCGCATGCATGGTGGGGTTCCAACTTCCATGTGCTCATATTAAACCAAAGATAGGCCTATTTAGGTTTGAATCTTCCCTTGGATCGACGGAATCGGGTGTTTTCGATTCTAGGCCAGCAATAGTTGTTTATTACAGACCGATAATATGCAGGTAGACATTTACACTTGTACCCATATACAGGTTGAACATGGCAGTTTTGGACACCGATAAGCTCCTAAATTGGAACACAGTGGCTGTACAGTAACATGCTAGAAATGACATCAAAGCTCAGGCTCTGCACGTCACAGCGCTGGATGGGTTTTGACTGACAGCAGTTCTGAACTTGAGCACTGCATGCAACAAGAAGTTGCCCTCATCCCTCCCGCTAATTAAGCAACTTGAGCTACTTGTTTGTTGTCTGAGTGAGGGACTACATTTATTTTTTTAAAGATGAGACGTTGAGGATGATGACAAATACCACTACGATGTCACACAAGCGAGCCAAACACCCGAGCCCAAATGTGCACTACATATTTCCATATGAAACTCATGGCATACAGTATCAACGTTTATGATCACTATGATGTACATAGTTATTTATGAGACGACATGGCGTTGTACTCCGGGTTGTTCTGAACAGAATGAGACTGTTTGTCTACTGTGATGAAAACGTGCCGCTGAACACACACCTAATGCACACGACTCCTTTCTATACACACAATTACGATCAGTTTCTCTGAATTGCCCCGTGAAAGCCTAAACATTAGGATTGTACTTTATAACTTAGCTAGTCATGTTAGCAATAGAACAAGCTTTCAAATGATGCCCACCTAACCCAGATTGCGTTTTACACACAGTGTACAAAACATTGACATAGACTGACCAGGAGAATGCTATTATGATCCCTTATTGATGTCACCTGTTAAATCCACTTTAAATCAGTGTAGGTGAAGGGGAGAAGATAGTTTAAAGGATTTTTAAGCTGTGAGACAATTGAGACATGGATTGTGTGCGTGTGCCATTCAGAGGGTTAATGGGCAAAACAAAAGTTAAGTGCCTTTGAATGAGGTATGTCAGTAGGCACAGGAGGTCGGTGGCACCTGAATTGGGGAGGATGCGCTCGTGGTAATGGCTGGAGCGGAGTCAGTGGAATGGTATCAATTACATCAAACATGGTTTCCATGCGTTTGATGCCATTCCAATATCTCAGTTCCAGCCATTATGAGCTGTCCTCCCTCAGCAGCCTCCACTGGTGCCAGGCGCACCAGTTTGAGTATGTCAAGAACAGCAACGAAGCTGAGTTTTTCCACAGTCAACAGTTTCCCGTGTGTATCAAGGATGGTCCACCACCCAAAGGACATCCATCCAACCTGACAACTGTGGGAAGAATTGGAGTCAACATTGGCCAGCATCCCTGTGGAATGCTTTCCGACACCTTGTAGTCCACAAATTGACTCTGTTCTGGGGGCAAAATGGGGTGGCAACTCAATATTAGGAAGGTGTTCCTAATGTTTTGAAGTGTTTTTGGATCGCGTAAACCTCAACAGTAATTGTGTGATGTCGGGGATACATGTCTGTGTTCCAAACAAAACAAATACAATTGTGCTTGCTTGGCAAGGGTAGCCTAGTGGTTAGAGTGTTGGACTAGTAACCAGAAGGTTGCAAGTTCAAACCCCTGAGCTGACAAGGTACAAATCTGTAGTTCTGCCCCTGAACAGGCAGTTAACCCACTGTTCCTAGGCCATCATTAAAAATAAGAATTTGTTCTTAACTGGCATGCCTAGTTAAAAAAAAAAAAAAAAAAAAAGTTATTCAACGGCACAGTTGGAGACTTTTCTTGGGATCATAAAAGTGCATTTGAAATACTTAGGAACTGTGCACATTTTGGAGAGTTGTGTGGCCACGTGGAGTTAGAAGTAGTCCTCTCACTACCCCACATTTTACAGGAATATTCTTAGCATGTTACTGGATGTATACAGAGTATTTTTCAGATATTGTTCTCAACAAATGCGTTGAAAACTGCAGGAAATGTAAAATGCACATAAAATCAACAGTAATATTTGGATTAAGTCTTGTGTCAGATGAACTGTTGTGTCCTCACCTTTGGTCTAATAATTTTCCCATTATCTCCAAATTGTTCCGTTTCAGTGTCTACCACAGTTATGCATATGCTTTTCATATACTTCTGTAAGAAACATTTCAATTTAGCCCTATAAGGCCAATTCCTACGAGTGTAAAGGGTTTTAAGGTGACTTTCTCAAGTGTATCTTATTGCAGTTGTTATGAAAGGGTGTTTGATTCTACAACCATCTTGCAGGTGAAGACATGTACATTTTTAGTTAGGCCTATAGATTTTCTCAAGGAGATTATAATAACTGATCCCACAAAAGTTAGACAACTACAGTATAGCTCATCTTGATGCAACAAAAACCTTGAGGATTATTTGTGACCCAATGAGTGGAAGAATGTTGTCCACTTAAATGACCTATTAGTCCCACATACAGTATTAAATAAATATAGACACTCAAGATCATATCAATAATTCTGACAGTTAGACTTTTTGCCAACAATACAGGAAAACAAGGTTGACATTAGCTACAAACCATTATTTATTTAGCAGATTTGAGAGAATGTAAGGACACATTTACAATGTTAATAGCACAATGACTTAGTGACTCAAAAATACACATGCGATTCAAAAACATATACAAAAACAATTAAAGCACTTAAAAAGCTTTGGTAATTTATCAAATATAATATATTTACGCAAAAAAAAAAAACTTTCCTGACCATTATCAATTTGTTAACACGAAAGTCAAACTGTCGTCATTGTTGAGGCTTTAGTACTGTAAATGAAACAAAAATAATTGCACTCAGCAGTAGATACTTAGTTATCTATTATTGGTAGTTATGCAATACAATGATATCAGTTTGAAATGGAGGGAGAAATATTGGATGGAACAAATATTAACAATACATTTCACAATACCGATTCTTACACAATCTATATTGTTGATTCATAAGACCATCTTTATTTACATGTTGCTATCTTACCTTAACATCTCACCCAAGCATGGATATGAGCATAACACCACCCATGAACTGGGTAAACAGGAGGATGGGAGTGAGGAACGACCACACAGGCCACAGTGCTATATTTAAACTGGGGAGAAGAAATTTAAATATTGTAAAATAGGCTAACAACTTACTAACCAAAAGCATCATGTAGCCAGCTTGCTATGCCATTTGTGTCCATTCACATACAGTGGCTTGCGAAAGTATTGACCCCCCTTGGCATTTTTCCTATTTTGTTGTCTTACAACCTGGAATTAAAATTGATTTTTTGGGGGGTTTGTTTGATTTGATTTACACAACATGCCTACCACTTTGAAGAAATATATATATTTTCAAAATATTGTTTATTCTGAAACAAAGAAATAACACAAAAAAAAAAACAGAAAACTTGAGCGTGCATAACTATTCACCCCCCCCCCCACCCCCAAAATCCAATACTTTGTAGAGCCACCTTTTGTAGCAATTACAGCTCCACGTCGCTTGGGGTCTGTCTCTAAAAGGTTAGCACATCTAGCCACTGGGATTTTTGCCCAATCTTCAAGGTAGAACTGCTCCAGCTCCTTCCAGTTGAATGGGTTCCGATGGTGTACAACAATCTTTAAGTCATACCACGAATTCTCAATTGGATTGAATTCTGGGCTTTGACTAGGCCATTCCAAGACATTTAAATATTTCCCCTTAAACCACTCGAGGGTTGCTTTAGCAGTATGCTTAGGGTCATTGTCCTGCTGGAAGGTGAACCTCCGCTCCAGTTTCAAATCTCTGGAAGACTGAAACAGGTTTTCCTCAAGAATTTCCCAGTATTTAGCGCCACCCATCATTCCTTCAATTCTGACCAGTTTCCCAGTCCCTGCAGATGAAAAACATCCCCACAGCATGATGCTGCCACCACCATGCTTCATTGTGGGGATGATGTTCTTGGGGTGATGAGAGGTGTTGGGTTTGTGCCAGACATAGCGTTTTCCTTGATGCCCAAAAAGCTCCATTTTAGTCTCATATGACCAGAGTATCTATCTTCTTCCATATGTTTGCTTATTTTCTTTATAATACAATGTTTTTTTTCTGGCCACTCTTCCGTAAAGCCCAGCTCTGTGGAGTGTACAGCTTAAAGTGGTCCTATGGACAGATACTCCAATCTCCACTGTGGAGCTTTGCAGCTCCTTCAGGGTTATCTTTGGTCTCTTTGTCGTCTCTCTGATTAATGCCCTCCTTGCCTGGTCCGTGAGTTTTGGTGGGCAGCCCTCTCTTGGTAGGTTTGTTGTGGTGCCATATTCTTTCCATTTTTTAATAATGGATTTAATAGTGCTCCGTGGGATGTTCAAAGTTTCTGATATTTTTTTATAACCCATCCCTGGTCTGTACTTCTCCACAACTTTGTCCCTGACCTGTTTGGGGAGCTCATTGGTCTTCATGGTGCCGCTTGCTTGGTGGTGCCCTTTGTTTAGTGGTGTTGCAGACTCTGGGGTCTTTCAGAACAGGTGTATATATACTGATATCATGTGACAGATCATGTGACACTTAGATTGCACACAGGAGGCCTAATTATGTGACTTTGGTTGCACCAGATCTTATTTAGGGGCTTCATAGCAAAAGGGGGTGAATACATAGGCACACACCACTTTTTATTTTTGGACTATTTTGTGTATGTCCACATTACATGAAATCCAAATAAAAATCAACTTAAATTACAGGTTGTAATGCAACAAAATAGGAAAAAACGCCAAGGGGATGAATACTTTTGCAAGACACTGTAGATCAATAACAGGGTATGCTTTAATTAATATTAAGGTACTTTTTGCGAAGATTTCAGGAAGGCTGCCGTGCTACAGAAAACAAAGAAAACTAAGGAGGGGTGCTCGACAGCAATGACAAGGAAAAAAAAGGGTTACCCAAGGAAAAATGTCCAAAAGGACTAATTCGAGGCAGAGACGAGTTGGAGAACAACAAAAAAAGAGATTAATTTCTTATTTTCTCACTTTAATCCACTGTTGAGGATAAACAATGGATTAAAGTAAGCAAATAAGAAATTAATCTGTCTTTTTTGTAAACCCTTGTTACTTTTTTGCATAGATGAGTGATGGGTTTCCTACAGCCTTCGTAGCTAAAGTAATGTTATTTCTCTGCAAAACCCCGCCACAGGAGAGTAACAATTATAAAATGTATGTTTGACAGTTAATATTCTATGCTTGAACTAATGAAATTTGTAACATAAAGCACCTTGCACTTCTACAAGAAAAAAAAAACATCCTTTATGTTAACACATCCCATGTCAATTTTGAGGATGTACAATGTAATTGAAAGAGTATTACCTGCATGATGCTGCAATGAAGGCTGCTGTGGTAATAGGGGCAATAGCAGGGTACTCCTGGTCGTAGTCCTTTATGCCCTTGAACCACTCCAGGTATACAATGCAAAATGTGGCCAAAGATAGGCATATTCCCAGCAGTATCACACCAAGATTGAACCACCAGCTGGAAAACAAAACCCCAAAGCAGCAAATACATGATAGGAACTTTGGTAAATGCAGTCGTCATAATTGCGTTTCTGCAAACATTGAGTATTCAGATAATCCTGCATGAATAAAATGTGCCTAACCAAAAAAGAACAAATAAGCACAATATTTGGGACTTTTCCAATTACATTGACCAATTCTCAAGTCTGGATCCAGGTTAACAACCCATTTGATTAGCCTACTGATCACAGATGACCCACTGCAAAGACCTACACACACATTTCCTCATCTTTTCAAACTAGCTGGATTGGTTTGCGGACAAAATATTTGTTCATCAAAACAACACCTTTTGATATCCTCATTCTCCATGAGGACCCGGAGGAAGTCAAAATAATACGTCAACCCAACAGATGACACAATCCAGAAGACAGAATGGCGGTTGATCCGAGACAGTGGTTTGGCATCTTTCTCTTCTTGACCTGCAGGTTTGAGACAAAATGCCATGGTCACTGGTAATGAAGTAGGCCTAGATCATCACTTATTCAGTATATTTCTCAAAAGAAACAGCAAAGGCCTACAGTGATCACGTGTAATTGCGCTCACAGTTTAGTGTTTAGAGATTTGTTGAAGGGTGCTACACAATCTAGCTAGGCCTATGCATGATGATAGTAGGCTGTAGCCTAGGCTATTCAGCATCATTGAGTATAATGCTGAATATTGTCAGTCTGCCAAGGGGTTATAAAAACAGATTGAATTTACAACAGAATATGAGAACAGAAGGTGCCCAATCCGCACCTTTTAAAGGTTCAAGACATTTCAAGATGAAACAGATAGCACGAGGGGCAGTAGGCGATAAGATAATTTTTTGGAAAGCCCATTAATCCCTATAATTTAGCAGTTGATGAAAAGTATCAGAGACAGGAGTTGGCTGGTGAAGTGGACAAGCTGCGAGGTCTGTCCTCAGGTATGAACCCAGTGCACTGGCATTGGAACAAAAATCTCCTCTAGTTGAAAATCCGGCCCACCAAGATGCCGCTGTCTCATACTAGACAGTTCAAATAGCAACTTAAGGTAATTTAATAGTATAAAAAATAAGGGAATATTTCACATGAATAATGTGGCACAAAATATCGCCAGCGTAAAAGAATACCATTAACTGGACCATCCAGCCAGCCAATGTTGGGTCTGCTGTTTCTTTTGATGCATATCAGCTTACGCAAGCGCTGGGCTGAGTCTTCAGTACAGTCCAGAAGTATAGTCTGAAACTATCATGTTGCTGCAGTGCTGACACAGCATTTGCACAGTCAAAACAATCAAGAATCAGTGGCATGTTGCCCAGTTTGGTCCTGAAGATAAGACAATTGTTCTCTCTGTTGTCAAATCTGCCTGCTGGACCTCCTGTGTGATGGCACAATGTTGGCTATATTTAAGTGATAATACCTAAAGACGTGGTTTGGAGGATATATTGGGCCGTGTTAGGTTCGAGGCTAGGGTTGCAAAATTCTGGGAACATTCAATAAATTCCCTGGTTTCCAGAAATCCTGGTTGGAGGATTCCGGATTTCCTGCTTATTCCCTTGATTCCGTGATCCTCCAACTAGGATTTTGGGAAACCAGGGAATTTATTGAAAGTTCACGGAATTTTGCAAGCCTATTCGAGACAAATACAACAGTTAGAATCATTAAAAACATTATTCTGAATTCATACAATTTCATCCTTCCACGAAGACATAGTCCCGAGGTTGCTACCCAAGCCGTCTGGTCGTTTGTTCGATTAGCATTGTTTCCAGCCAAGGTTTACAGGTTGTTCAATTGATTGGCAGGTTACTATGGAAAACAAAAATGGTTGCTATGGAGCAAGGGTTGGAACCAAAATTATTTTCCAATCGTTTCGAACCACTATCCGACCAGCATAATAAAGGCCTGAACTGGTTCGAACCAGAAAAGTACCCGTTTATATCGTTCCGTTCCTTTTATAAACCTGTGAAAATCGGCTGTTTTTACATTTAACTCATTAATTTACTCCACCAAACAATCAATGCAGACAGAACAGCTTTCTATGGACCAGGCAAACTAGTTGTTTACATGCTTGACGAACAGACAAGAGTAGTGTGAGATGCAACTGAAATTTTGCAGGGTGGGGAGAGAGCAAGATAGAGGGTGGACATGGAGGAGGCTTGGCATCATAATATGAGGTGCATTATGTGTTTAGTATATTAGTAGGTCTATCATTACTTCAACAAATGACAATTATTTGCCAACTAGATTCCTAGCTAGCTACGGACAAGCGGTTAATATTGTAACGACCCTGGGTTTATAAGCGCGGAAATCGACCCTGAGCATGCTTTTGCGGCACAGTCAATAGCGTGCCGGAACTCGGGCTAGAAGGCCGAGGGTTCGAGACCTGCTCCCTGCCGTTTCATTACATTGGTGTCAGAAGTGATCGGACTTTGCATCCACGACAGAGCGTGTGCTTGGCCGGTGAGAGCGTTCCTGTAAGACATAAAGCCGCGAGGACGCGTTCTTTGAAAGGAGGGAGTAGTGTAACGACCCTGAGTTTATAAGCGCGGAAATCGACTCTGCCGCTTGAGCATGCTTTTGCGGCACAGTCGATAGCACGCCGGACCTCGGGCTAGAAGGTCAAGGGTTTGAGACCTGCTCCATGCTGTTTCATTACAATATGGAGGAACTTTGAACATCCGAGAGTTGTCTCAACGCCAAGGCTAGCTCAACGCCCCTGGACCAGAGCGAGCTAACAAGCTTGTGGGTGCAGTGGCACCAGAATATATTTATTATATATATATATATATATATTTAATTTAAAACACATCTTACCTTTTGGTTGTTAATAAAGCCAATGTGAAACGTCATAACTTTAGCATCCTTAACTAGCATAGAAAATAGCTGGCAGGCAAACAATAGAAGGAGAAGTTTCTGAGTGACAGGGTGAGTGCTTTGATGGCATTTTTTTGTAGGAACTCAAAAAAATGTTAGGAATGTAAAATAACATTATTAACCTATTATCATGCTTTTAAAATAATGGTTCTGTTCCGGAACACTAGAGATCACTTTCGTTCCCAGTTCAGTTCCTCAAATTGTTATTTTCCGGTTTTCTGCTCTGTTCCCGTAGCTGGTTCCAACCCCCACTACCGAGGCTCTTCTCCCTTTGCTAGCTAGCCAACTACACAGCTAACAATCACTTCAAATTGAAGCTGGAAAGAACGCAACTACTGCATTTAGTTTAGTTTTACCTGTTTTTCTATATATACAATAAAATTATTCTGAAAACACAATTTCACAATGTTTTCTGAAAGAAAAAACAGTCTTTACCAATCACTTCTATAGTAAAGCTCAGATTAAATCATTTGGTGTGATGAACAAATAAAGGAAGAAATGCAGAGAACAGGGTAAAGCAATTTTACCAGTTCTATTTAGATTGTCATTTTGGAGACATCTATTGGAAACATGTGTCAACTGCTCTCAAAAAGGTTGGTCTAGTTTTTAGGCTTTGTGGGTGGATTTTGAGTGGTCATTGGCCTGCAAATTTTAGAAATCTATGCAGGGTTGCCATGTTTGTGGTTTTCCTGAAATTGGGCTACTTTGAAAACGATGTAGCAGGTGAAAATGTATTGGTCAGGTTTTTAGGCCACTTCTAAATTGGCCAGAGGCCACCATGGCATTTCTCTTTAAAAAAATATATATATATTTCACTGTTACCTGCTGCTGCTATGAGTGAGAGAATTGTGGGGAGGGCCGGAGAGGTGTGTGAGCGTTGAGGGCACTGGTTGAGAGAGTGCTGCAGCAGAGGCAGCACACTCACACGTTTTACCAGTTGTAGGTAGGCTATATAGATCGGTAATTATGGAGACATCCCTTTTCTATAAAATATATTAACACACTAGAACTACTATAATGGCGACAAAGCATGGAAAACGACTTTAGGTATACTAGAGCTCTTTAGATAAATTCTCTCAAAAGGTGGTTTAAAGTAAATTACATTCTGATGTCGACTTTTCTTATGGATAACAGAATCAAGCAAAGGGTTTTACTCGTGCCCAGTTCTAGGGTCTGGAGTGCTGCGTGAGTGGAAATTTTAAATGGAAGTTATGGAACTGCCTAACATGCTTCTGTTATGGGGGAAAAGTCCGCAATTAACATGACATTAAATGTGGAGAATAATAGGGTATATTTGCATCCGTTGGCCATCAGGTAGGATATTAATTTATATGCAATTGTAGGATACTGTAGCCTACCATTTGATACAATAAATATATTGAAATGACGATATCACTGAAGCCATTGCAAATCAATTTGTGCCACTTGTGTAGCCTACCCAGGTAGCTGGCAAATGGATTTGAATAAATAGCCTATAACTCAGTTTGTTGTTGTAGGCTTGTGTTATTATGCAATTGTTAATGGCCATGTTTAATTCATTAAATTGAAAGTTATCAAATGTGATCATGTTCACAGCTCTATCGCAAATGTATCATTGAGGATATTTCCCTGAAATTATATGTTGGCCTACCAGGGGCTATAGGTTACCTGCATCTAGTTCAGCAAACTATGGCTAAGTTTAATTGCAATTAGAAACACAGATTTTAGTCAGTAGCATATGCCTATTGAAATAAGTCAATCTCGCAAATAGGCAATTTATAACAGTAGTCTTAACATCTGTCACATAACACCAGCCCATGTACCACGGGAATTACTTATTTTTTTACTGTTTTAATTACGTTGTGAAACAGTTTATAATAGCAATAAGGTAACTCAGGGGTTTGTGGTAACGTTATATGGCCGATATACCACGGCGAAGGCTTATGTCCTAAGAACAGCCATTGGCCGTGGTATTTTGGCCATATTCCACACCTCCTCGGTGTAATAGCAATTGGAAATAGGGAAGTTGAATATGATAGGCAACGACACAGTCCAAATAAGTTATTTACGACTCATTCATTGATTTGTTACTTCTTGAAACTGTCGTCTGTGCTAGCTGCTAACGTTAGCTACGAGGGTAATTTAATGGCTAATAGTTAACATGACTTACTCTTTTCGTTGCGGTCACCTGCTGAAACCCCTTGCATAAGAAGTTCAGCATCTTTCTTGAATCTATTTCGCAGATTTACGAAATCACTACCAGCAAGCATGTTTGATATCAGGCTGTTTGTCTTGTCTGACTGGCTAGCTGTGGCTAACGCTTCCTGTTCGCAGGTTTGCTGGTGACGTTTATTTAATGCGACAGTCCAAGCAAGGGGAAATCAAAGAATATAGGCGCGTTCCTTTTCCCAAGTTTTCCTGAAGCATGCAAAATGTTACGATTTTTGTTGTTATAAGCAGTGGTTTAAAGTACTTATGTAAAAATAATTGAAAGTAGTATTTACTACTATTTTACTACTATCTGTACTTTACTATTTATATTTTTGACAACTTTTACTTCACTACATTCCTAAAGAGAATGATGTACTTTTTACTCCATACACCAAGAGAACATCCCTGGTCATCCCTACTGCCTCTGATCTGGCAGACTCTCTAAACACATGCTTTAAAGGATGTCTGAGTGTTGGAGCGTGCCCTTGGTTATCAGTTAAAAAAAAAAAAAAAAAAATGGTGCTGTCTGGTTTGCTTAATTTTTTAATTTTTATTTTACCTTTATTTTACTAGGCAAGTCAGTTAAGAACAAATTCTTATTTTCAATGACTGCCTAGGAACAGTGGGTTAACTGCCTGTTCAGGGGCAGAACGACAGATTTGTACCTTGTCAGCTCGGGGATTTGAACTTGCAACCTTTCGGGTTACTAGTCCAGCGCTCTAACCACTAGGCTACTAGGAATTTAGAAGTATTTATACTTTTACTTTGATACTTAAGTATATTTTAGCAATTACATTTACCTTTGATACTTAAGTATATGTAAAACCAAATACTTTTAGACTTTTACTCAAGTAGGATTTTACTGGGTGACTTTTACTTGTCATTTTCTATTAAAGTATCATTACTTTTACTCAAGTTTTGGTACTTTTCCCACCACTGGTTTTAAGTATCAACCAACCACATCATAGTTATAGAAAGCAATAGTAAGGGTGTCTTTTTGTAGGCACTGACAAAGGCGAACTGCCATGGATCATTAGTCAAAGTCTAGGGGGAAATGAATGTTTCTTGGGGATTAACACCGAAATGAGGTCTGTGGTCAACACAGAGAGATCTTATACATTTTGTTCTATGATATCTCATCAGCTAACGACACGTAAGAGAGGTTGAACAGGCTAGTAATAGGGGTGGCAACAATTTCAGCAGATACTTTTATAAAGAAAGGGTCCAGAATGTCTAGCCCGGCTGATTTGTAGGGGTCAGATTTTGCAGCTCTTTCAGAACAGCAGCTGAATGGATTTGGGAGAAGGAGAAATGGGGAAGGCTTGGGCGAGTTGCTGTTGGGGCTGCAGTGCTGTTGACCGGGGTAGGAGTAGCCAGGTGGAAAGCATGGCCAGCCGTCGAAAAATGCTTATTGAAATTCTCAATTATGGTGGATTTATCAGTGGTGACAGTGTTTCCTATCTTCAGTGCAGTGGGCAGCTGGGAGGAGGTGTTCTTATTCTCCATGGACTTTACAGTGTCCCAGAACCTTTTTGAGTTAGTGTTGCAGGAAGCAAATTTCTGCTTGAAAAAACTAGCCTTGGCTTTTCTAACTGCCTGTGTATAATGGTTTCTAGCTTCCCTGAACAGCTGCATATCACGGGGGCTGTTCAATGCTAATGCAGAACGCCATAGGATGTTTTTGTGTTGATTAAGGGCAGTCAGGTCTGGAGAGAACCAAGGGCTATATCTGTTCCTGGTTCAAAATTTCTTGAATGGGGCATGTTTATTTAAGATGGTTAGGAAGGCATTTAAAAAAAATATCCAGGCATCCTCTATTGACGGGATGAGATCAATATCCTTGAGGCAGTGATCGCTGAGATCTTGGTTGAAGACAGCAGAGGTGTATTTAGAGGGGAAGTTGGTTAGGATGATATCTATGAGGGTGCCCGTGTTTAAGGCTTTGGGGAGGTACCTGGTAGGTTCATTGATAATTTGTGTGAGATTGAGGGCATCAAGTTTAGATTGTAGGATTGCTGGGGTGTTAAGCATGTTCCAGTTTAGGTTGCCTAGCAGCACGAGCTCTGAAGATAGATGGGGGGGCAATCAGTTCACATATGGTGTCCAGAGCACAGCTGGGGGCAGAGGGTGGTCTATAGCAGGCGGCAACGGTGAGAGACTTGTTTTTAGAGAGGTGGATTTTTAAAAGTAGAAGTTCAAATTGTTTGGGTACAGATCTGGATAGTAGGACAGAACTCTGCAGGCTATCTTTGCAGTAGATTGCAACACCACCCCCTTTGGCAGTTCTATCTTGTCTGAAAATGTTGTCGTTTGGAATTAAAATTTCTGAATTTTTGGTGGTCTTCCTAAGCCAGGATTCAGACACAGCTGGAACATCCGGGTTGGCAGAGTGTGCTAAAGCAGTGAATAGAACAAACTTAGGGAGGAGGCTTCAGGCCTCCTCCCTAAGGAATATAATCCTGGCCTGTGGCTTTGGAGCATTTAAGCTCAGCAAGCATACAGACTATTTTGGCTGTTTCTACCTTTGCAAAATAAAAGGTTTGGCTGAACCCCTAACTCTACATAATACTTCTTGACTTGGTTGCTTCCATACAGACCAGAACTGGTGGGTAGCTTGCTAACCAAGCTTGCTGGCAACAGAAGTTAAAAAAAAGAGTTGAATTAATTGGCAACCTCTGCTTTTTCATATACCATCTCCTCCCTGATGTTCAGTCCAATACTGTTTAGTTTGTTTTTGGTAGTACTACTACAGCCTAGTTCCATTTCTTTTTTTTCCAAAATTATTTTCTCAACAAAGTAACCCCTCTCACTTCTCTTCTTTCTCTCTGGGGGAATCAATTGGTTATGACTAGAAAGGATACAGTTAGTCAGAATAGATTTTTCGTAATAGGTTAGGATAATTTATACAGCAGGTTAGGAGATGGAAAGTAGATGTTAGGAAAAGGGTTAGCTAAAAGGATATAAAAAATATTGTATTAAAAGTGCAGTAACTGCAGTCGTTTATGGTATTTTGGACGCAGTAATTGCAGAATAACTGCAGTGTACTGCAAATGAACTGCAGTTATACTGCACTGTAAGCCGCAGTCGCACAGAAAAACAAACATAGCATTTGCAGCATACTGCAGTTATACTGCACTCTTGTTTTCGTAAGGGGCTGTTTAGACATGACCGAATCAATTCCAGAAAATGTTTCATTAATGCCATGCTTCAGTGGGATAATGCAGTATCAATATTGACTGGATATTGTAGACAATTGTTTTGTTAGTGTATGCCAATCAGTGTGTCCTCTGTTGTACTTGCAATGTATTTGTTTTTACAGTGTTGGACTTAAAAAATGCACAAATCACAGACGAATAACATGGTTCATACAAATAAATAAAAATATCTTTACGTGTGCTTGCTGAGAGGGTACCTAGAGATCCAGTCTCAAATCCAAATTGGAATGATGTAAAAAAAAAAAAATGAAGCTTGATTTATTAAGGGCTATAGTTTCCAAGGCAAAGATGAAGCCTCGTCCTGGACTAAAATGCTTTCGATTAAGATTCTCCATTGAGCATGCTTTTTAACCAGCACTAACTTTAGGTTTAATCTGAATGGGTATGCCTATAGCCTCCATTTCACAATATGACATTGAATAGTATGTTAAGAAAATTATTTAAAAGACAGACTGCAGAAATGTCTACCTAGGGTGATGAATCCAAGTGTGGAGAAAAACCTGCTCATCGCACACTTAATTGGGAAATACAGTACTGTATTCTCAGTGGCAGGTATGGAAGCTTATCTGTTATGTATTTTGGGGTGGCAGGTAGCCTAGTGGTTAGTGTTGGGCCAGTAACCGAAAGGTTGCTAGATCGAATCCCAGAGCTGACAAGGTACAAATGTGTCATTCTGCCCCTGAACAAGGCAGTGAAAACACTGTTCCTAGGCCATCATTGTGAATAAGAATTTGTTCTTAACTGACTTGCCTAGTTTTTAAAAAGTATACTTTTACATACAGGCCACTTGGCCTGAAGTCTACACTGAACAACAAATTAAGTCTAGTCCAATTCCCAGGTGGGATTTGTATCTGTGAGTGCAATTATGCTTTTTGATGCCTTATCAAAAAATTGTTGAAACTTGCCTCAACTGATGTTGACATACATTATATTTAACTATTTATATGGGCTTTCAGTTAAGTGCGTTTTATAGTTTGGTTTACATTACTCCAATTTGGCATGTTTCCTTGACTGCAGTCAAATGTGAATGTTGACAGCAGCTAAAATATGGTAATTATGGCAAGTTATTTTGTAACACTCATTTAGGTAAGCCCCTATTGTCTCTGGCTTGTTGTCTCTCTATTTCTCCATGTCAGTTATGCAACTCATTTGTTACTCAGGCATTGCTTTTGTTTGCATAGCCTTTCAAAATAACTTTACATTTGTCTCTCTTAGTAACATAGTGTGCTACTGGGTAAGTCCATCACTCATCAGCTTATGGGTAGTGACACACCCGAGTTGTTTTCAGGTTGTTTCCCCATAATGACACTACCACAGCGTAGCCTGATAAACATGCACAGTAGATGCCAGCTGCCGTTCGAGGATGTATGAGATTCAAGTGAACATTTGAAATTCATCTGAGCACCTCACTGGTTTTGTAGCTCCAGTGAAATCTATTCATGAATATTGTATGAATATGTTTGTATATTTAAAAAGGTTGAAGGTGCTGCCTCTGGTGGCCAGTTCACTAAATTGGCTAGATAATCCGTGTCGTGATATCACATGCAAACCTATTTGTATGCCCTAACCCATCTGGACAAGAGGAATACCTATGTAAGGATGCTGTTCATCGATTACAGCTCAGCATTTAACACCATAGTACCCTCCAAACTCGTCATTTAGTTCGAGACCCTGGGTCTCGACCCGGCGCTGAGCAATTGGGTCCTGGACTTCCTGACGGGCCACCCCCAGGTGGTGAGGGTAGGTAACAACATCTCCACCCTGCTGATCCTCAAAACTGGGGCCCCACAAGGATGTGTTCTCAGCCCTCTCCTGTACTTCCTGTTCACCCACGACTGTGTGGCCATGCACGCCTCCAACTCAATCATCAAGTTTGCAGACGACACTACAGTGGTAGGCTTGATTACCAACAACGACGAGACAGCCTACAGGGAGGAGGTGAGGGCCCTCAGAAAATAACCTCACACTCAATATCAACAAAACAAAGGAGATGATCGTGGACTTCAGGAAACAGCAGAGGGAGCAGCCCCCTATCCACATTGACAGGACAGTAGTGGAGAGGGTGGAAAGTTTTAAGTTCCTCGGCGTACACATCACGGACAAACTGAAATGGTCCACCCACACAGACAGCGTGGTGAAGAAGGTGCAGCAGGGCCTATTCAACCTCAGGAGGCTGATGAAATTTGGCTTGTCACCAAAAACACTCACAAACTTTTACATGCACAATCGAGAGCATCCTGTCGGGCTGTATCACCGCCTGGTACGGCAACTGCTCTGCACATAACCGTAAGGCTCTCCAGAGGGTAGTGAGGTCTACACAACACATCACCGGGGGCAAACTACCTGCCCTCCAGGACACCTACACCACCCTATGTAACAGGAAGGCCAAAAAGATAATCAAGGACAACAACCACCCAAGCCACTGCCTGTTCACCACTCTATCATCCAGAAGGCGAGTTCAGTACAGGTGCATCAAAGCGGGGACCGAGAGACTGAAAAACAGCTTCTATCTCAAGGCCATCAGACTGTTAAAAAGCCATCAATAACATTGAGTGGCTGCTGCCAACATACTGACTCAACTCTAGCCACTTTAATAATGGAAAAATGTATGTAATAAATGTATCGCTAGCCACTTTAAACAATGCCACTTTATATAATGTTTACATACCCTACATTACTCATCTCATCTGTATATACTGTACTCTATACCATCTACTGCATCTTGCCTATGCCGTTCGGCCATCACTCATTCATATATTTTTATGTACATATTCTTATTCATTCATTTACACTCGTGTGTATATGGTAGTTGTGAAATTGTTAGGTTAGATTACTGCATGGTCGGAACGAGAAGCACAAGCATTTCGCTACACTCGCATTAACATCTGCTAACCATGTGTATGTGACAAATAAAATTAGATTTGTAATCATGTTTCAGTACTATTACTTGGATCAATACTGACAGCTTGAGCAAGCAGTATGCTTGAAATGTCCAAAGCCAATATCATGCGAGGTCTTATGGGTCGGTCCACAAATAGTGCCTTTTAAGTTCTTTAGACAAATAAGTGTGTAAATTTGTCTTAAATTCTTGTATTTATTAACAATTGGATAACCCATCTATGCTCTAACTAAACCATTTGTTTTATCTGAAGATCCCCGTTTCGGCATGTCTGGTCATATTTGTCCATCTTCTAGGAATAATTTAACCAACTTAACACCAAGGTTCTCCCCGGTTCTCACCATCAGTGGAAAGCCCTAGTTATTTTGTTGCTTTGGGAATGTCATTTCTGAAGATTTTTACTTATTAAATGTGATTATTGATTAATTTACATCTGTCCCTCCGGTTTAATGTCAACCCTCTAACACGAACTGAAGTAAAACTATTCCTTAATCTTTTTATTTTAAACATATTGAACATCTAATAGTCAAATTACAGTATAAAAAGCAGGTGCGGTGGTTCTACTTTTTTTCCAATTTCCTGGTGTTTTGTGGTGGAAAACTGAGCGCGCCGAGCATAACATATCAACTCTGTTACCCATATAGATATGGCTAGAGATGTTTTAACAAGTTCAAACCTCTTGAGATGGGAAACATATTTATTAAGAAGTTAAACATGTGCTCTTTATGACCATGTTAAAATTGAGTGAAATAAAGACTATTTGTGCAATGACATTTATGCTTTGGAGTATTCTGTAAGGTCTGCACTGAAAAACAATTAAAAAATGTGAGCTTGAACCCCAATACTGGCCAGAAAACACAATTTTAATACTTGCAAACTTGAGTAACAGCTTTGCTAATACCCAAAGTATGCAATATATAATTACAGGTAAGCGTAGCGATGAATGAGGATCAGTGTTAAACTCGGAAGGATTAGCAGGAGCTTCATAAAGCTGAGGATATTTCCTCCAGCATCTCCTAGTGACTGTGGCCGTGGGTGTTTGTGTGCAGTGAGTGTGTGTATGCAGGTAACAATTGAGTGGTGGAAATCAGACAGCATTAAAACTTCACCTGAGGCTGACACCAATGTCTTGATTCTATGGCGCTTCTGTGTACCCGGCCAAATGAACCCCGTTCTGGGTGCCGAGGAATGTGCATTAGCCCCGTCCCGTGTGAGAGTCAAATTCACCTCAGGTGCACCCCTCCCCTTCCACATCCAATCCCAGAGATAAGGTACCGTTTCACAGCCGTACTGTGGGTTGGAATGTGAAAGAGCCAGTATCCTCCACAACCACTATTAACCCTAAGGCACATGAAAATCATTTTTGTAAATTCTTATTGCTCAATTAATAGGATGCAAACGATTAAACAAACAAAGCATGCAACAAAGACAGTGTTTATCTTGCTGAACTAAAGCCTAAGTATTAGCCCGCGGTGAGTCCAGGTGGGCCTCCGCACTAAAGCAAACAGGAAAATAGGAGGGGTGTTAGACAACAATGACAAACATCCATCGAATGGGCTAACCAAGAAAAACTTCCAAAAGAAATAATTCAACTAATTCATCTCTGCCTTTTTTGTTAAGTGCTCTAACTTCTTTGTCTCGAATAAGTCCGTTTGGAAGTTTCTAGGTAAGCCCTTATCACACGAGTGCTTCTAAACCACCTCCAATTGTCAGTCTTGCTTTTACAGAACACTCATTAGGTCCGTTCACACCAATCATTAAACAAGTGTCTCTATTCAAATGAACATGTTGCAAACAGAGCGAATGCCTTTAAAAAGCAACAAATCCCCTTGAAAACAGCCTATTTGGCATGGATACGAGTCAGAAACAGTTATTCTAGTGTCAGAATTGACTACCGTGTAAATAATCATATTAAAGCGTCAGTCATGTCCAAAAGAGTTTGGAACATCCGTACGTCACAATGGGTAAATGAAGGTTGACTGCTGATTTGACAATGTCCATTTTCACACTAACATGGGATGACCAGCTGCGGTGATTGCGCTTTACCCAATAGCATAGACAGTGAGGCAGACCTGCCCAGCAGCTCTGACTTTCTTTACATAAGACAACATGTCTCATATTTTCTAACTTGAGCGATACTGCACTAAACACCTTAGTTAAATGTAAAATTGCTGAACTAAAACATCCTCGGCAAAAGTGTTAACATTTATTACGGAGTTCTTGAATTATAGATTCTTTCTGGGGATTTTGAAGACATGAAATAGGCTAGTGTCTCATAGGGGAGAAACATCATTAACCAAACGTGGAATTTTTCAGGAAGCACACCTCCAAGACTGAAATCTCATTTTCCTAATGAGCAACAGAAAAACATGTGCAAATTGGCATGTTCAGTGGCTCTTTACACTAAAGCCTGCATTGTTTCTAGTCTTAAAGAAACAAGACAACATTGGTGTCCAATTAAAAGTCAGTAAAGGGTTATGACTTGGTGTTGAAAAATGATTTAATCTTTCAGATGATGTCTTTAAAAATGACACGATTACCACTGAAGACGACGGTGAGTTGTTAAAACAGCCATGCTGGAATTCATGATCTACTTTACAAGTCTAACTTTGTCTTTTAATTCTCTAAACTTGGGGTTGCCTTTAATCTTCTTGTTGAACAGTGCGAGCAGCTCCTCTTCTGATTTGAAATTCCCCTCTCCGCTGAATGAGTAGTAAGCTGACAAAACCTGGAAGGAAAAATTAATAGTGCCATTAGTGAAAACAGTGACAATTACAATCATGACCATGTCATATCACTATTCTAGCCCTACAGGCATAATGTAAAATTGTTAAACATGCTGCTCCAGTAGTATGTATGAACTATATTTGATCAAATGTACAAATAAAAGTGAGCTGCCAGAAAAGCTGACCTATAACTATCTTGTGTGACACACAATATTCATAGATGTCTGATTCAGATGAACATACCTTCTTCCTGAGTTTTTTCACCGCAAGTCCTTCTTCAGGAGATTGTTTTAAGACTGCCTTTATCGTTCCTTTCCAATTGAACTTGCCTGGAAGTCAAACAAGAGCATTAGCTGATCATGACTAATCAAATTGTATTGGACACATGCGCCAACTAGAACAGGTGTAGACTTCACAGTTACATGCTGTCTTACGAGCCCATTCCCAACAGTGCAGCGTTAAAAAGTAAGACAAATAAAAAAGGAAATAGTAGCACAAAAACAATAAAGACGCTATATATAAAGTGTACCAGTACAGAGTCAATGTGTAGGGGTACGAGGGAGTTGAGGTACAGTATTTACAGTGCATTAGGAAAGTATTCAGACCCCTTCTCTTTTTCCACATTTTGTTACGTTATAGCCTTATTCTAAAATTTATTAAATTAAATTGTAGTAAAAACAGGCTTTTAGAAGTTTTTGCACAAAAAAAAACTAAATCTCACATTACGCAAGTATTCAGATCCTTTACTCAGTACTTTGTTAAAGCACTTTTGGCAGCGATTACAGCCACACGTCGTCTTGGGTATGACGATACAAGCTTGGCACACCAGTTTTGGGGAGTTTCTCCCATTCTTCTCTGCACATCCTATCAAGCTGTCAGGTTAGAGCGTCGCTGCACAAGCTATTTTCGGGTCTCTCCAGAGATGTTTGATCGACTTCAAGTCTGGGCTCTCGCTGGGCCCCTCAAAGACATTGAGACTTGTCCCGAAGCCACTCCTGTGTTGTCTTGGCTATGTGCTTAGGTTCATTGTCCTGTTGGAAGGTGAACCTTCACCCCAGTCTGAGGTCCTGAGCAGGTTTTCATCAAGGATCTCTGTACTTTGCTACGTTCATCTTTCCCTCGATCCTAACTTGTCTCCCAGTCGCTGCTGTGGAAAAACATCCCCACAGCATGATTCTGCCACCACCATGCTTCACCGTAGGGAGGGTGCCAGTTTTCCTCCAGATGTGACGATTGGCATTCAAGCCAAAGAGTTTAATCTTGGTTTCATCTGACCAGAGAATCTTGTTTCTCATGGCCGGAGTACATTAGGTGCCTTTTGGCAAACTCCAAGCAGGCTGTCATGTGCCTTTTACTGAGGATTGGCTTCCGTTTGGCCACTCCACCATAAAGGCCTGATTGGTGGAGTGCTGCAAAGATGGTTGTCTTTCTGGAAGGTTCTCCCATCTCCACAGAGGAACTCCGGCGATCTGCCAGAGTGACCATCATGTTCTTGGTCACCTCCCTTCTCCCCCAATTGCTGAATTTGGCCCGGTGGCCAGCTCTAGGAAGAGTCTTGCTTGTTCCAAACTTCTTCCATTTAAGAATGATGGAGGCGACTGTGTTCTTCAGGACCTTCTATGCTGCCGACATTTTTTGGTACCCTTCCCCAGATCTGTGCCTCAACACAATCCTGTCTCGAAGCTCTACAGACAATTCCTTCAACCTCATGGCTTGTTTTTTGCTCTGACATGCACTGTCAACTGTGGGACCTTATATAGACAGGAGTGTGCCTTTCCAAATCATGTCCAAACGATTGAATTCAATATAGCCGGACTCCAATCAAGTTGTAGAAACATCTCAAGGATGATCAATGGAAACAGGATGCACCGGAGCTCAATTTCTTGTCTCATAGCGAAGGGTCTGAATATTTATGTCAATAAGGTATCCATTTTTGTATTTTTTTAATGCATTTGATAAAATTTCTACACCTGTTCTCGCTTTGCCATTGGGTATTGTGTGTAGATTGATGAGGGGAAAAATGCATTTAATCCATTTTAGAATAAGGCTATAACGTAACAAAATGTGAAAAAAGGGAAGAGGTCTGAATACTTTCCTAACGCACTGTACATGTGGTTAGGGGTAAAAGTGACTAGGATATATAGTAAACAGAGTATCAGCAGTGTATGTGAAGTGTGAAAGTGTATGTGTGAGTGTGGCGTCAATATGAGTGTGTCTTTTGTGTGTGTAAGCGTATGGAGTGTGTGTGTTGGAGTGTCAATGAGTGTGTGCGTAGTCTAGTAAGTGTCCTTAGTGAATGTGCATATAGCCAGTGCAATGGAGTCAATGTAAAACAATTAAGATAAAGAAATAAATAAGAGGGGGAGGTTCAATGTGAATTGTAGCCATTTGATGAACTGTTTAGCAGTCTTACTGCTTGGAAGCTGTTCAGGTACCTTTTTGGGTCAGACTTGGCGCTCCAGTACCGCTTGCTGTGCGGTAGTAGAGAACAGTCTATGACTTGGGTGGCTTGAGTCTTACTACATGCATGACAATTTAAAATTGAAGGTGCTTTTGTCTGATATCTGATAATCACTGTTTCCAACTATTATTGAAAGCACATTTATGTCGGCCTACTCTGCAGCAAAGGGATGCGTCAACACTGTCCCCTGGTGGCAACATTTTGAAAATGTAAAAAACTGAGGTAATGACCTAAGTCCAATGTGCGTCCCAATTCTCCACTCTTCTCAAAGTGTGCACCCTTCTCGGGCATGGATTTAACAAAATTGAAAACTCCCTCCAGCCAATGCTTTTCAATCCATGAAAGGGCCATGTGCAAGTGCACACTTCGGGAAAAAAATGTGGTGAATTTGGATGGAGCCCAAGTCTTTTCTCACTATGAAAACTATGCAGGACAATGAGCACATTCCCAGAATAACTGGTACCTTTGGAACTTGCTTCTCCTGCAGCACCCTCTGCCTCCTCCTCAGCCGCCTCTGTGTTTTGGTCATCTGGAAGGTAGAATAAAAAGAAACTGAATCAAAGACTAATGTGCATTTTCCAACAGCAAGTGTGAAGAAGAACAGAAACGCAGAGTGTCACACTCACTTGAGAAAAGAACCCCCTGAAAATGTGTTATATACCTTCGGAACTGTCCTTTTTACTGGTCTTCCGTTTCTTGGTGGTCACCTCTCCTCCAGCATCGTGGCCTTTTTGCTCCCCATCTTCCTCAGAACTCCTCTTCCTTTTCTTGTCCTTTCGTTTGCCTGCGCTTGCTTCCTCCTCCTCGGTGCTATCGTTCTCCGGGGCTTTCTTTTCTTTCTTCCCGCTTTTCTTTTGTCTTGCCTCTTTGCGCTCACGCTTGTTCAACTTCTTCTTCTCTGGTGGTGGCTCCTCCGATGTGCCATTCTGATGGCTCCCATTAGTCTCGGTCTTGCTTTCAGCAACAGACTGCCTGGGTTCCTCAGTCTGATTCGGGGCTTCGGAAGCCAGCTAAAATCAAAAGTTTATTCATATAACATTGCTTTGAATTATGAAAATTAAATCAATTGCTTTAGTTAACGTCACATGATTTGTAAAAATACACATTGATTCTGTTTAATATATCATATAAACTGAGTGGACAAAACATTAGGAACACCTTCCTAATATTGAGTTACACCCCCTTTGCACTCAGAACAGCCTCAATTTGTCAGGGCATGGACTGTACAAGGTGTCGAAAGCGTTCCACAGGGACGCTTGCCCATGTTGACTCCAATGCTCCCCAAAGCTGTGTCAAGTTGGCTGGATGTCCTTTGGGTGGTGGACCATTCTTGATACATACAGGAAACTGTTGTGTGAAAAACCCACCAGTGTTGCAGTTCTTAACACATAAACCGGTGTGCTTGGCACCTACTACCATACTCCATTCAAAGGCACTTAAATCTTTTGTCTTGCTCATTCACCCCCAGAATGCACGATATATCAGTAAGCATATTGGAATCGGACAATATTAGCTAAAAATGCCAACATCGGCCTGATGTCTAGATTAACGTCGATGTGCAAAACCAATGTCAAAGCTGACTAACCTAGTCTGCTGTGTGGATCTATTTTTTTGAAGTTTCAAAGGAAGATGACGAAATGTCCATATGCAACGTCTGTGTTGCTATTATTTCCCGAGGAGGGGAGAAAGTGAAATCTGTCAATACCACAAACCTAATTACTCATTTGAAAGTGCATCACCCCCAGACAACTAAACAAGTTCAAGTCGAGCAGTCATTAGAAAGAGACAATTCAAAGACAAAATCCATTAACGCCAAGATAACCTAATTCATTACCCTTAACCTAATTCATTACCCTTAACCGTTATCTATCGTGGATGATGTTGGCTTTCGCCGACTGATTGAGCACCTCGAGCCCCGGTACACACATCTAAGTAGGCGCTATTTTTCAGATGTTGCCCTACCAGAGTTAGATAGTATTGTTGAAACACACATCCCTGAACTACTTGCTATGGGCGTCACTGCTATTAGCTTCACGACTGACATTTGGACCAGCGACATCAGCCCCATGAACATGCTGAGTCTGACAGCACAGTGGGTCGACGAGAATTTCATACTGAGGAAAGCCGCATTGCATGCTCAAGAATGTGTTGATTCTCATACCGCTACTGCCATTTGAGAACATGTTTAAACTAGAGGTCGACCGATTAATCGGAATGGCCAATTAATTAGGGGCGAATTAAAGTTTTCATAACAATCGGAAATCTGTATTTTTGGGCGCAGTTAAAAAAAAAATGAATTAAAGAAAATATTTTTTATACCTTTCTTTAACTAGGCAAGTCAGATAAGAACACATTCTTATTTTCAATGACGGCCTAGGAACGGTGGGTTAATTGCCTCATTCAGGGGCAGAACGACATTTTCACCTTGTCAGCTCAGGGGATTCAATATTGCAACCTTACAGTTAACTAGTTCACCAACTACTTTGCAGACAAGAGTTCAGTGTGTCAAATCGGAGGGCATGCTGTCCAGTCCTCTGGCAGTCTCTATGGGGGTGCCACAGGGTTCAATTCTCGGGCCGACTCTTTTCTCTGTATATAACAATGATGTTGCTCTTGCTGCAGGCGATTCCCTGATCCACCTCTACGCAGACGACACCATTCTGTATACTTCCGGCCCGTCCTTGGACACTGTGTTATCTAACCTCCAAACGAGCTTCAATGCCATACAACACTCCTTCCGTGGCACCCAACTGCTCTTAAACACTAGTAAAAACCAAATGCATGCTTTTCAACCGTTTGCTGCCTGCACCCGCACGCCCGACTAGCATCACCACCCTGGATGGTTCCGACCTAGAATATGTGGACATCTATAAGTACCTAGGTGTCTGGCTAGACGGTAAACTCTCCTTTCAGACTCATATCAAACATCTCCAATCTAAAATCAAATCTAGAATCGGCTTTCTATTCCGCAACAAAGCCTCCTTCACTCACACTGCCAAACTTACCCTAGTAAAACTGATTATCCTAACGATCCTCGACTTCAGCGATGTCATCTATAAAATAGCTTCCAATACTCTACTCAGCAAACTGGATGCAGTTTATCACAGTGCCATCCGTTTTGCTACTAAAGCACCGTATACCACCCACCACCGCGACCTGTATGCTTCAGTCGGCTGGCCCTCGCTACATATTCGTTGCCAGACCCACTGGCTCCAGGTCATCTACAAGTCCATGCTAGGTAAAGCTCCGCCTTATCTCAATTCACTGGTCACGATGGCAACACCCACCCGTAGCATGCGCTCCAGCAAGCAGGTGTATCTCACTGATCATCCCTAAAGCCAACACCTCATTTGGTCGCCTTTCATTCCAGTTGTCTGCTGCCTGTGACTGGAACGAATTGCAAAAATCGCTGAAGTTGGAGACTTTTATCTCCCTCACCAACTTCAAACATCTGCTATCTGAGCAGCTAACCGATCGCTGCAGCTGTACATAGTCTATCGGTAAATAGCCCACCCAACTTTACCTACCTCATCCCCATACGGTTTATATTTATTTACTTTTCTGCTCTTTTGCACACCAATATCTCTACTTGTACATGACCATCTGATCATTTTTCACTCCAGTGTTAATCTGCAAAATTGTAATTATTCGCCTACCTCCTCATTCCCTTTGCACACAATGTATATAGACTCTTTTTTTCTACTGTGTTATTGACTTGTTAATTGTTTACTCCATGTGTAACTCTGTGTTGTCTGTTCACACTGCTATGCTTTATCTTGGCCAGGTCGCAGTTGAAAATGAGAACTTGTTCTCAACTAGCCTACCTGGTTAAATAAAGGAGAAAAAAATAAAAAGTCCAATGCAATAACGACCTGCCTCTCTCTGGTTGCACTCGAATTCAGTAATCCAAGGTAATTTGCTAGCTAGCATTAAACTTATCTTATAAAAACAAATCAATCATAATCACTAGTTAACTACACATGGTTGATGATATTACTAGATATTATCTAGCGTGTCCTGCGTTGCATATAATCTGACTGAGCATACAAGTATCTATGTATCTGACTGAGCGGTGGTAGGCAGAATCAGGCACGTAAACATTAATTCAAACAGCACTTTCGTGTGTTTTTCCAGCAGCTCTTCGTTGTGCGTCAAGCATTGCGCTGTTTATGACTTCAAGCCTATCAACTCCCGAGATGAAGCTTGTGTAACCGAAGTGAAATGGCTAGCTAGTTAGCACTCGCTAATAGCGTTTCAAACGTCACTCGCTCTGAGCCTTCTAGTAGTTGTTCCCCCTGCTCTGCATGGGTAGCGCTGCTTCGAGGGTGGCTGTTGTCGTTGTGTTGCTGGTTCGAGCCCAGGGAGGAGCGAGGAGAGGGACAGAAGCTACACTGTTACACTGGCAATACTAAAGTGCCTATAAGAACATCCAATAGTCAAAGGTTAATGAAATACAAATGGTATAGAGGGAAATAGTCCTATAATTCCTATAATAACTACAACCTAAAACTTCTTACCTGGGAATATTGAAGACTCATGATAAAAGGAACCACCAGCTTTCATATGTTCTCATGTTCTGAGCAAGGAACTTAAACGTTAGCTTTCTTACATAGCACATATTGCACTTTT
Organism: Oncorhynchus keta; assembly: GCF_023373465.1. NCBI lineage: Eukaryota > Metazoa > Chordata > Actinopteri > Salmoniformes > Salmonidae > Oncorhynchus > Oncorhynchus keta. The sequence continues at coordinate 57,077,042 of NC_068430.1, read as the reverse complement.
ACTTTCTTCTCCAACACTTTGTTTTTACATTATTTAAACCAAATTGAACATGTTTCATTATTTACTTGAGGCTAAATTGATTTTATTGATGCATTATATTAAGTTAAAATAAGTGTTCATTCAGTATTGCTGTAATTGTCATTATTATTATTATATATATATATATATTTGTATACATAAATCGGCCGATTAATCGGTATCGGCTTTTTTGACCTCCAATAATCGGTATCTGCGGTGAAAAATCATAATCGGCCGACCTCTAGTTTGAACCTTAGAAACATGAACACACTCCTAGCTCCACTGACTCGAGAAATAAGCTCATCAACTGCATCTGCAGCAGACATGATACCCTCTGACATGGCATTAAAAAGCCTGCTCAACAAAACTGCAGATACAGACGGTGTTGTTAAAACTTGCAAAAGTACTCTACAAGAGGCTGTGAACAAGCGATTCAGTGGCATTCTCTCTGAGCCTCTTTACTGTGTTGCCACCATGTTCGATGCTAGGTACAGGGACCACTACTTCGAAGCAGACAAGAAACAGGGTTTACGTGAAATGTTACAGACAGTTGGACAAGATGGAAAAGGACACAGTGACAGTGCACACCGAGGAAGAGGACCCACGACAGAAGAGGCCACAGACAGACAGAGCTGAAACATCACTGCTTGACATGTATGATGAAATTCTGGTTGAGAATGAAACGACTGAACAAATGAACAACGAAACAGCACAGCAAGTAAGTGAAAGAAATAGGTTTTGATTATGTTTTACTGGTAATAGGGACATACGTAAATGGCAACAAAATAACCTTTGGCCTGTGTGTGTGTTTCAACTATTTAACTGTACTAGAATGCTTAAAAGGCTGCTTAAAAATGTAATATTGGGTATCGGTATTGTGGTTTTTGGCAAGGAAAATATCAGCATCGGCCAAAAATTATAATATCGGTGCATCCCTAGATAAGAGTTTGCTAAATGACCCTAATTATGTTAACACCCTTCCTTTAAGAGATACTCACGCTGCTGGTTGCTGCTGAAAAGATGTCCCACACCTGGTCATGCAGCGTGGGATTGTGGATCTTCAGACTGTTCTTCATCCAGTTCTGATGGAGTGAGCACCACGTGACAGCATTATTACAACAGAGTGATTTAACATTTCAGCAAGCCAAGCATAAAATAGCAGTAAACGGACACTGCGGTCCAGCACAAAGTCACGCACCACTGACAATAAACGGACCATAATATCCTTAGCAACCATAGAAATAACCAACCTGGAACTTCGACTTCTTTCTTGGGACGTTGTCATACGAACTGACTTGATTTAGAACATCTTTCAGCTTGGCACCGATTCCTGGTTTGTTCATGGCTTCTTGAATCCTCTATGGAAAAATCTCATCCATTAATCATCTACCTCACAAAGTGCTGAGAAACAAAAAAGGGGACTCAGATGAACGATCTATTTCTCACTTGAATCCATTGTTGCTGTTTGACATCCCCTTTGTTGGACTTAGCCTCATAGCCCTTGCCCCCATACTTCTGATCCTCGCTGATGCATTTGATGTGGTTCTTGTAGTCATTTCCCCTGTTGGGGGAAGACATAGAATAGCTATGTACCCATCATAATCATTTACCTGTTCAACGTGTGATGTTGGCTTGAACCAGTATATGTGTTTGAGACAAAGCACAGATTCAAACTCCCATTCACCAGCTCTGCAAGTGTTACGTCAAAACACATTTGTTGATCGCAAAATATGGAGTTTCACTAAGCAGCCATCTTCATTTACTCCAATTACGGCCAGCATCTATCCCAATACCTAATCAGTTTAGTCCTAGTAATACGGTGCCTATAGAAAGTATTCATACCCCTTGACTTATTCCACATTTATTTTGTTGTGTTATAGCCTGAATTCAAAATGGATTCAATAGATTTTTCCCCTCACCCAACGACACACAATATCCCATAATGACAATGTGAACCCGAGATAATACATGTTAGAATCACCTTTGGCAGCAATTACAGCTGTGAGTCTTTCTGGGTAAGTCTCAGAGCTTTGCACACCTGGATTGTACAATACTTGCCCATTATTCTTTTTCAAATTATTCTGTCATATTTGTTGATCATGGATAGAAAAACCATTCAACTCTTCACATACATTTTCAAGCACATTTAGGTTAAAAAACAATTCACTCCAGTGTAGATTTGGCCTTTTGTTTTAGTTTATTGTCCTGCTGAATTAAATCTCCCAGTATCTGGTGTAGAGGTCGACCGATTAATCGAACGGCCGATTTCATGTTTTCATAACAATCGTCATCGGCATTTTTGGACACATATTATGGCCGATTACATTGAACTCCACGAGGAGACTGCATGGCAAGTTGACTACCTGTTATGCGAGTGCAGCAAGGAGCTAGCTAGCATTAAACATGTCTTATAAAAAACAATCAATCTTATTAACACAATCACTAGTTAACTACACATGGTTGATGATATTACTAGTTTGTTTATCTACCTTGTCCTGCGTTGCATATAATCAATGCGGTGCCTGAAAGTGTGTCACTTCTCTTGCGTTCAGTGTAAGCAGAGTCAGGGTATATGCAGCAGTTTGGGTCGCCTGGTTCGTTGCGAACTGTGTGAAGACCATTTCTTCCTAACAAAGACCGTAATTAATTTGCCAGAATTTTACATAATTATAACATGACATTGAAGGTTGTGCAATGTAACAGCAATATTTAGACTTGGGGTTGTCACCTGTTCAATAAAATACGGAGCGGTTCCGTATTTCACGGAAAGAATAAACTTTTTATTTTTGAAATGATAGTTTCCGGATTTGACCATATTAATGACCTAAGCCTCGTATTTCTGTGTGATTATATATTATAATTAAGTCTATGATTTGATATTTGATAGAGCAGTCTGACTGAGCAGTGGTAGACAGCAGCAGGCTCGTAAGCATTCATTCAAACCAAACTTTCCTCCGTTCACCAGCAGCTTTTCGCAATGCTTGAAGCACAGCGCTGTTTGACTTCAAGCCTATCAACTCCCGACATTAGGCTGAAAATACTATAGTGCCTATAAGAACATCCAATAGTCAAAGATATACGAAATACAAATGGTATAGAGAGAAATAGTCCTATAATAACTACAACCTAAAACTTCTTAACTGGGAATATTGAAGACTCATGTTAAACGGAACCACCAGCTTTCGTTTGTTCTCATGTTCTGAGCAAGGAACTTAAATGTTAGCTTTTTTACATGGCACATATTGCAATTTTACTTTCTTCTCCAACACTGTTTTTGCATTATTTAACCAAATTTTACAAGTTTACTTGTTTATTTGAGACTAAATTGATTTTATGTATTATATTAAGTTAAAATAAGTGTTCATTGTTCATTCAGTACACATTTTTAAAACACATATTTAACCCTTTTTTAAGGTAGCACAACACTGCCTTCATATTTCCATTTGTTTGTTTTTTAAACCAGTAACGGTTACCTTCAGACTAGTCCCGTGACACACCATCGTGCCAGCAAGCCAAGCCAGCAGCATACCACCCTGCATACCACTGCTGGCTTGCTTCTGAAGCTAAGCAGGGTTGGTCCTGGTCAGTTCCTGGATGGGAGACCAGATGCTGCTGGAAGTGGTGTTGGAGGGCCAGTAGGAGGCACTCTTTCCTCTGGTCTAAAAAATATCCCAATGCCCCAGGGCAGTGATTGGGATACATGTTATTAACTTTCTATTATTTCGTATACTTTCTTTCTCTGCATAGTTTGGAAGGGCCCGTAAGTAAGCATTTCACTGTTAGTCTACATCTGTGTTTTACGAAGTATTTGATGAATGCAATTAGACTTTTATGTACTTCCAAATAAGGTCTAAATAAAAATGCACAAGCAACCTAAAAAGTGCCTCTTCGGCAGCCCCAATACATACATTTTTATTTAGACCTTTTTTGAAAGTACATATCAGCCGTAACGGGAGTGAATTAAGATAGTTAGTTACTCAGCGAAACTCCATATGTAGTGATCAACGAACGTATTTTAACGTTATAACGCTTACACAGCTAGTGAATGAGAGCTTCAATCTGAGCCTTTTGGGCGTTAGAGGTGTCTAAACGCACAGAAGATACTGGTTCAATGTTGGCTATGCTATGCAAAGCAAGCAACCAAACTGCGATGTACCCAACACAGCAAGAAGGGGAAAAACATTCACAAGCACTTACCAAAAGTCTTTCCCGCAGTCAATGCATGACAAAATTTCACATCCACGGCACATGTTCACATGTTTTTCGACTTGGGCTTTCTTTAGTGATTCACCACACGCATTGCACGTGAAGAAGACCATGTTGGACTAACGTTAGCTGATACTACCGTTCTTTTAAGTCTCAATGAATACTACCAACTAACACAAGTCAATGAACTCAACAAAACAAATTCCTTTTGGACAACGTTGCCTTGCTTGCTATATACTATGGCAAATTACGTGTTAATCGATACAGAGTGAGACACATGGCATGGGCCAACAATTCCTGAACTAACTTACCGGGCGGTAGCTAGCGTACGTTAGCCGGCTAGCTAGCTTATTCTAGTCATGCAAGGAACAAGCTTGTTACTTACTAAGTTACAACGGCATTTCAAAATAACATTGTGTCATATTAATTATATAAAGCTACTACACATGTCATTAGCTGTAGTAGCAATACAAACACGTTGGGGAAAAAAACCCGTGTAGGTTCGTCAGAGCAAAAGTTTTTAAAACACGCGACTTCTTCCAAGCCAGGAAGTGTTACATTATTTACCTTCCGGAAAGGCGGCAGATGGTTTTGAGGAGTTCCAGTTGATGGCATGAATCTTAAATATTTTCTTATGGCCCTGGGCCCAGATTGACAAAACCTTCTTAATTAATCCTCCTGTTGTGTTCGTTTCATGTTAACTAATTCTGTGTTCCCGGTCCAAAATGACCGCCCCATTATAGCTGATTATAAATCCATAATGATACATATATTATTACCTAATGTTGTGTTAGATCTTTTTAATCAACTTAAGTTCTTGTGAACATTACAAGTTTTGAACTTCTATTTGCTATTTATGGCCTGTAGACCTCATTGACCTGAGCATTTTTTTGTTAAAAAAAAGCATAATGTATGGATTATTTTGACTATAAAAATACTCAGATGAAATATATTGTGCTATTTATCATAGACTACTTTGTGTCAACGTTTAATAAGGACATTTGTTTTGAAACCATTTCAAATGTTTAAATGTGGCACAAAATAACATCTGTTGTGTTCACGGTCAAAACAGACCGTTATGATTTTATAAGTAAAGAAAGGACATAGGCCCAAAACTACACATGAAAACTTTACCATATTACAAAATGAATGTCTGAACACATTAAAGAACAACAGTAACAATAACAGTATTACTAACAATAACAAAAAAATTAAAATGTTCACAATCTGTCAATCAATGGTGGTTACATTTTGTGTGTTCTCATGCACATGTTGGACAATCCCTGGTGGTTGTTGCATGTGCCTTGCAAATATATGCTCTGGATTTATGGCACATAATGCTCGTTTTGACATCTCTTTTGCACCTCTTCCTTTAGTCTCTTCTGTCTCTGGTGGCCATAGATCTTGCTTCTGGCCCTTGTATATCTCTCACCAATCCAGCCGAGGATGGTGTTTGAGGAAGATGTTGACGCCTTTGAATGAGGGGTGCCACCATGGCTTTCCCCAACTCTTCAAGGAATAGTCTCCTCTTGAAGAATTTCCCCTGCTTTCAGCCTGGATTCACCTTCATCCACACCACAAACGCATTGTAGGCCGACACATCTAAGGATGTTGAAGAACACCACCATGGGCCAACGCGCCGTCATCCTCTTACAAGAGTATGTGTTAGTAACCTGTAAAAGTGGAACAATCAGTAAATAAAATAATGACTACATGCAATTGATACTTCATGTCTTGCATGGTAAAGTGAAAAATTGCATCAAGCGAATATTTACATATTCAAATGAATAGAATTCACTCCATATTGTTCACAAATTCAATGAGCATTTCACCAAACAACAGCGTGTCTTATTTTTTACGGTGCAGATAAAACAATCTGGTAATAGGAAAAAAAGTACAAGACTTGAAAGATAAAAAGTAACATGCCTTATCAAATTTGTCAACTCCCCCTCTGTTCCTGTTCTAATCCAGGACAGCGTTGGACTTCTTGTCCTCCCTGGTACTCACAGCGACATCCCTGTGCAGAGTTGTCATCAGAAGCACATTCTTATTTTTCTTCGGGCAGTAGGACACGAGTGTGTGTATCGGTGAAGGTAAATTGAGAGGGAAAACGATCCCTGTCCTTGGTAGTGAATAAGGCAGGAGGCAACTCAGGCTTGTTCCTCCTGACCGAGCCCACCATGGTCATTGTTTGGGGGAGTAGCTCCTGACCATGAGCATATGAGGTGAAGAAATTGACACATGTTATGTTGTGCCCCTGGAGACCTGCAGTCATTTCCAGGACCCCCCGCTTCCCCTGGTTCCTTTCGGGAACACCGTCAGTATCGTCGTATCCCGGTGTGAACCTGCATGTTCCAGGCATAACTTGTCCTGGCATCACATGCTGCCCATATCATTATTCCATATTTTGACGGTTTGCTTGGCATGTACTGTTTGAATGGGCAGTGTTCCCTAAAAGCGACCAGACACTCATCCACTGTGATGTCTGGACTTGGGTTATAGATGAGTGGCAGCCACTCCATCCACTTGTGCCAAATCTCTCTGATCGCTGCCAGCTTGTCTTGTTGACGGAGGCCTGGTCTTGTATCACGGTTGTCGAAGCGAATCACCCGTGACAACACGTGAAATGTCTGGAGTGACATAGTGGCAAAAAAAATTGCCCGATCAGACTCTGCATCCCATAAACTGGTGGTAGATTAGTTTCTGGATCTGTACCAACCAGCCAAAATCAAGAGACCTACGTATGCTTGGATGTCTGTCCGGTGTACCTCCTTCCAGTTGTCTTTGTAAACGCGTCTCCCCTCCAAGTTTCTCATGTTTATCACTATAGTTTCGATTGACTCTGTCAGGAACAGCTCGAAGCAGGATTTTATGTCATCAACCTGGGATATGGCGTATCTCGATGGCCCTGGGGTCATCCTGATAACATTTTCAGCCGACAGCCGACCTCTCAGGTGGGGATGAAGACCAGGACAAATTCCCATTCTTTGACTGGAATGTAACAACAACCTCAGCAGGGCCCTCTTCCTCATCACTGGATTGCGCCACATCGGTAGTCTCTTGGTCTTGATCATATTCGGTATTGCATTCAACTTCTGACACTTCCTCCTCTAATGTATCTTCACTGTCAGTTTCCTGGCTTCTCTCCTCCTCACCAGTGTCATGATCAAATATATGATCAAGAGCCTCACATACAGTATATCGTTTGGTCATTGGGCTGCCACAGAATGAATTGTGAGCAAGACATCAAAAAAGCTTTTATATACCATAGCTGCGAGAAAAGTTCCATATATTATTGAAACAATGTTGCGATTGTTTGTGAGAATGCCAACAGGTGTGGTTCCCGTGGGGGAAAGATTATTTTAGGGAAAGGTCCCCTTGGGGTTTGCCATGGAAGCCAAGAAGGGGAGTGAGGGGTGTGTGCTCAAACACACATGCATGTGGGGGTCTGGGAGAAGAAGTGTGTCCATCTGATGAATGTGCATGTGCCTGAACTCAATTGTATACACTAATTGCAGTCTCACCAATTCATTTCTAATTATAGTAATTTTTGACCGGGAACACCACAGGTGTACAAAAGTTAAATAAAACGCCCAAAATGTAATGAAAATCATCTAAATATATTTTGTGTGTTCAGATACCCTGTGTGGACAAAGTCATGGAACCATATGGCAATCAGATTAAATCAACTACATTTTTCAGAGAGAAAACATGTAAATAGGTCCAATTCGACTGGAAAACAACAGGGGGGTTAAGAAGAAATGTCTTCTTCTTAACAGGCATTTTTTCCTTAACTATAGACTTAAGAAGGAAGTTAAGCGAAGTTGCTATTCCTCAAAAAGGTTATTGGACATTTTGTTGCGCTGTTTCTTATGTTTCTCCTTAAGCAAAAACTTCATGGAAATGTTCGTAGTTCCAAGACAGCCAGGCAGTGAGAGAAAAAGCTAATGAAAGCAATTTTTTAACTCACTCACAAACTTCATTTGAAAGTTTCAGTATTTATTATTTTAAACCCAAGAACATGTTTTAGAACAGTAATATCAGTCACATAATTAGTTGAATAAAGTCCAAATGTGTGCAATCTAAGTGTCACATAATCTGACACATGATCTCAGTATATATAAACCTGTTCTGAAAGTGGAGTCTGCAACACCACAAAGCAAGGGGCACAACCAAGCAAGTAGCACCATGAAGACCAAGGAGCTCTCCAAACAGGTCAGGAACTAAGTTGTGGAGAAGTACAGACCAGGGTTGGGTTATAAAAAAAGATCAGAAACTTTGAACATCCCACAGAGCACCATTAAATCCATTATCAAAAATGGAAAGAATATAGCATCACAACAAACCTGCCAAGAGGGGGCCGCCCACCAAAACTCACCGACATACTGTACTCTACATCATCGACTGCATCCTTATGTAATACATGTATCACTAGCCACTTTAACTATGCCACTTTGTTTACTTTGTCTACATACTCATCTCATATGTATATACTGTACTCGATACCATCTACTGTATGCTGCTCTGTACCATCACTCATTCATATATCCTTATGTACATATTCTTTATCCCCTTACACTGTGTATAAGACAGTAGTTTTGGAATTGTTAGTTAGATTACTTGTTGGTTATCACTGCATTGTCGGAACTAGAAGCACAAGCATTTCGCTACACTCGCATTAACATCTGCTAACCATGTGTATGTGACAAATAAAATTTGATTTGATTTGATTTGACCAGGCAAGGAGGGAATTAATCAGAGGCAACAAAGAGACCAAAGATAACCCTGAAGGGTCTGCAAAGCACCACAGCAGAAATTGGAGTATGTGTCCATAGGACCCCTTTAAGCTGTACACTCCACAGAGCTGGGCTTTACAGAAGAGTGGCCAAAAAAAAAAGCCATTGCTTAAGATCTAAAGGTCCCTGGTTCGATCCCGGGTTTCGGCAGCAGATCGGTGTCAACCATTTTCCACTAAGGAAAGAAATAAGCAAACACGTTTGGTGTTCACCAAACGGCAGGTGGGAGACTCCCCAAACATATGGAAGAAGGTACTTTGGTCAGATAAGACCAAAATTGAGCTTTTTGGCCATCAAGGAAAACGCTATGCCTGGCGCAAACCCAACGCCTCTCACCACCCCGAGAACACCACCCCCACAATGATGCATGGTGGTGACAACATCATGCTGTGGGGATGTTTTCATCAGCAGGGACTGGGGAACTGGTCAGAATTGAAGGAATGCTAAATACAGGGAAATTCTTGAGGGAAACCTGTTTCAGTCTTCCAGAGATTTGAGACTGGGATGGAGGTTCACCTTCCAATAGGACAATGACCCTAAGCATACTGCTAAAGCAACACTTGAGTGGTTCAAAGGGAAACATTTAAATGTATTGGAATGGCCTAGTTAAAGCCAAGACCTCATTCCAGTTGACTGAAAGATTGCTGTACACCATCTGAACCCATCCAACCTGAAGGAGCTGGAGCAGTTTTGCATTGAAGAATGGGCAAAAATTCCAGTGGCTAGATGTGCCAAGCTTATAGAGATATACCCCAAGAAACTTGCAGTTGTAATTGCTGCAAAAGGTGGCTCTACAAAGTATTGACTTCGGGGGGGTTAATAGTTATGCACGCTCAGGTTTTCTGTTTTTTTTGTCTTATTTCTTGTTTGTTTCACAATAAAAAATATTTTGCATCTTCAAAGTGTCATGTTGTGTAAATCAAATGATACAAACCCCCCAAAATCTATTTTTATTCCAGGGTGTAAGGCAAGAAAATTGGAAAAATGCCTAGGGGGGTGAATACGTTCGCAAGCCACTATAGCAGATGTTAATGCGAGTGCAGTGAAATGCTTGTGCTTCTAGTTCCGACTATGCAGTAATATCTAACAAGTAATCCAACAAATTCACAACAACTACCTTATACACACAAACGTAAAGGGATTAAAAAGAAAATGTACATATAAATACACTTAGGTTGGAGTCATTAAAACTAGTTTTTCAACCACTCCACAAATTTCTTGTTTATCAAACTATAGTTTTGGCAAGTCAGTTAGGACATATACTTTGTGCATGACACAAGTCATTTTTCAAACAATTGTTTAATGTCACGCCCTGGCCATAGAGAGGCTTTTATTCTCTATTTTGGTTATGCCAGGCTGTGACTAGGGTGGGCATTCTATGTTCATTTTCTATGTTTTGTATTTATTTGTTGTTTGGCTGGGTGTGGTTCTCAATCAGAGAGTCTATAGTTGTCTCTGATTGAGAACCATACTTAGGTAGCTTTGGGTTTTGTGGGTAGTTGATTTCTGTTTAGTGTTTTTCACCTTTCAGGACTGTTTCGGTTATTCCCTTTGTTATTTTTGTATTTAGTTTTCAGTCTCAATAAACTAACATGAACACGTACCACTCTGCGCTTTGGTCCTCACCTTCTTCCACCAACAGCCGTTATATTTAAAGACAGATTATTTCACCTATAATGCACTATATCACAATTCCAGTGGGGCAGAGGTTAACATAGACTAACTTGACTGTGCCTTTAAATGATGATGATGTCACCTGAGTCAGCTCTCCATACTCGTCCTGAGGTGAGTGCTAGCTGTCTGGTGAAGACTGTGCCAGCCCCACGCACCAGGCCCCCTGTGCGCCTCCCCAGCCCTGCACGTCTTGTGCCAGCTTGGCGCTACCGATCTCCAGTATGCGTTCTTAGCCCGGGGCGCTACATTCCAGCTCCCCGCATCTGCCGGGTTAGGGTGAGGATCCAGCCAGGACGGATGGTGCCAGCCCTGCTCTCCAGACCTCCAGTGCGTCTCCTCGGGCCAGGATATCCTGTGTCGGCTCTCAGCACGGTTTCCCCAGTTCCCCAGGAGATGCCAGTGCGGCCTGTTCCAGCTCCCCGCACGTGCCGGGCTAGACTGGGCATTCAGCCTGGAAGAGTGGTGTCAAGGCTACGCACCAGATCTCCAGTGCTCCCCCACAGCCCGGTTTATCCTGTGCCTCCTCCACGGACCAGGCCTCCAGTAGGTCTCCCCAGCCTGGTGAATCCTGTGCCTGTGTCCTGTCCAGAGCTGCCAGAGTCGCCCTCCTGTCCGGAGCTGCCAGAGTCGCCCTCCTGTCCGGAGCTGCCAGAGTCGCCCTCCTGTCCGGAGCTGCCAGAGTCGCCCTCCTGTCCGGAGCTGCCAGAGTCGCCCTCCTGTCCGGAGCTGCCAGAGTCGCCCTCCTGTCCGGAGCTGCCAGAGTCGCCCTCCTGTCCGGAGCTGCCAGAGTCGCCCTCCTGTCCGGAGCTGCCAGAGTCGCCCTCCTGTCCGAAGCTGCCAGAGTCGCCCTCCTGTCCGGAGCTGCCAGAGTCGCCCTCCTGTCCGGGGCTGCCAGAGTCGCCCTCCTGTCCGGGGCCCGTTGCGAGGGTCCCCAGTCCGGGATCGGCGGCGAGGGTCCCCGCTCCAGAGGCGCCACCTAAGTGGGCAAAGCCTAAGGTGGAGCGGTCGCCGTAAAGAAGGCCCGCCCGGACCCTCCCCTTTAGAATCAGGTTCCGCACCTTTGGGAGGGGGGGGGGGTACTGTCACGCCCTGGCCATAGAGAGGCTTTTATTCTCTATTTTGGTTAGGCCAGGGTGGGCATTCTATGTTCATTTTCTATGTTTTGTATTTCTTTGATGTTTGGCCGGATGTGGTTCTCAATCAGAGGCAGCTGTCTATCGTTGTCTCTGATTGAGAACCATACTTAGGTAGCTTTTTCCCACATGGGTTTTGTGGGTAGTTGATTTCTGTTTAGTGTTTTTCACCTTTCAGGACTGTTTCAGTTATTATTCCCTTTGTTATTTTTGTATGTAGTGTTCAGTCTCAATAAACTAACATGAACATGTACCACGCTGCGCTTTGGTCCTCACCTTCTTCCACCAACAGTTGTTACATTTAAAGACAGATTATTTCACTTATAATTCACTATATCACAATTCCAGTGGGTCAGAGGTTAATATACACTAACTTGACTGTGCCTTTAAACAGCTTGAAAAATTCCAGAAAATTATGGCATGGCTTTAGACGCTTCTGATAGGCAAATGGACATAATTTTAGTCAATTGGAGGTGTACCTGTGGATGTATTTCAAGGACTACCCTCAAACTCAGTGTCTCTTTACTTGACATCATGGGAAAATCAAAAGGAATCAGCCAAGACTGCAGAATTGTATTTTTAGACCTCCACAAGTCTGATTCATCCTTGGGAGCAATTTACAAATGCTTGTACAAACAATAGTAACAATAGAAGGGAGTTGCAAACATAGTATAAATTCATAAAAAATCCTACAATGTGATTTTCTGGATTTTTTCCCCTCATTTTGTCTGTCATAGTTGAAGTGTACCTATGATGAAAATGTACAGGCCTCTCTCATATTTTTAAGTAGGATAACTTGCACAATTGGTGGCTGACTAAATACTTTTTTGCTCTACTGTATTATGTGTGTAAAATTATTTGTACTGATTATGATGAGCTAAGCTAATTCCAGCTATGTGTGTGGAGCCATGTTTGTTGGCATACAATGCATTCTGGGTTTCACGTAATCGTCTGTCGGACCAAAGATGCTATAACAAAATTAGGCGAGTAAGGGTTCATTCATTTTTTGAGAACTTCAGGAAGTGAATGTTGAGATGTGAACGATGGTAAACACACCCCTTCAAAATGCATACTATAAACAGACCAAACTCATCTTGTATTCTCTTATTATCTTTGGTTTCTGTGAGGAAAAAAAGCATGGCGGTGCACTGAAACTAATCGTCGGATTACTTTCGATTTCTAGAAAGTGTTCTACTAGATCATTTTGATCAATGGTGAGCTCACCCGCGGTGTGATTAATTATAAATAGTAATTGCTATTATCTAATTCATATTGTAGTTTGTCAGCTGAGAGTTATACAAATATGACCACGTGTGTTGCATCAATCTTTCCTCAGCGCTAGGACAAATGTTGCCTCCATTTTCTTTCCCCGGTTTGGATGATTGTGTTATGCTATAGATACTTCTGTGAATATCTGAACACTTCATCCAAAAAATAAACTGTTCACATTGTGGATATAACTTTGTAAGGACTGAGTTTGTGTAAATAGTTTCTGAAAAAAAAGTGTGGTCAGCTCAAATGCTGATTGTTGCGTCATTTGAAACTGGCCATTCTAAATAAGCGTTCTAATCACACAGGGGTGATTTTACGCTTCAGGGACCACTGTAGAATGATCACACCCGTGTGATGGTACATGTGAAAGGGTTAATAAGCATGAATTGGATAGCCTCACTGTGATTCCCTGATACTCATAGGTTGATAGGAGTGGTATTGTGGGTGAGCCTGCCTATAGAGCGTCGGGCGAGACGCAGATGCAGACATGGGAGGCAGATGGTTTGAGGCTCTGATATTTATTATGATCCAAGGGGTAGGCAAGAGAATGGTTGTGGACAGGCAAAAGATCATAACAAGGTCAGAGTCCAGAAGGTATTGAGTGGCAGGCAGGCTCAAGGTCAGTGCAGGCAGTATGGTCATGCAGGTGGGTTCAGAGTCTAGGCAGGCATGGGTCGGGAGGACTAGTAAAAACAGAAAAGGAAAATGGCGGAGCACGGAAAAACACGCTGGTTGACAAACAAGACGAACTGGCACAGAGAGACAGGAAACACAGGGAAAAATACACCGGGGAAAATAAGTGACACCTGGAGGGGGTGGAGACAATCACAAGGACAGGTGAAACAGATCAAGGCATGATAAACTATCCAGCAATCTAACATCCATGGGAATGGAGAGGAGCTGAGTGAGGATGCCCAGCTCGGATGCCCGTGTGGCATCAATAAAACTCTCATCGTCCCCAGAGTCAATGAGTACCCGGAGAGTTTTCGACTGCTTCCCTCACAGCAGGATGGCGTGGAGAGGGGTGCGAGTAAGCGGAGAGGGAAAGTTCTCCGTATGGCCTACCAGAGTACTCACCCCTACCGGTGAGCCTGGTCTTTTATTGGACATGCAATACAGGAAACTCTTCGTGTTAAGCCTGAGTAAACTGTCGCCAACCTACCTCTGCCTAGATGCATCGGCTCGGGAAGAGGCGAATCGGCAGTCTTTAGAGACTCTCAGGGGAACTTGGGTAGCATCGGATTTTCGCGGAAATGTAGAGGTCGGGGATTTCCGGGATGCCTCGGAGGTGAGGTGGAATCAGTCCTCCTCTCCTTCCTACGTTCCCATAGCCGCCCATAAATCTGGATGGTCAAGGCGATGAGTGAGTCAAGATCCGTCGGTAGTTCCCGGGCTGCGAGCTCATCCTTAACTTCCTCCGATAATCTGTGCAGGAACGTGTCAAACAGCGATTCCAGGTTCCAGGCACTGTCAGCCGCCAATGTGCGGAAATCTACCACATAGTCTGGCACACTGCGGGAGTCTTGCTGAAGCTGGTCCTTCTGTGGCTCAGTTGGTAGAGCATGGCGCTTGTAACGCCAGGGTAGTGGGTTCAATTCCCGGGACCACCCATACGTAGAATGCATGCACACATGACTGTAAGTCGCTTTGGATAAAAGCGTCAGCTAAATGGCATATATATAAGCTGGAGTAACTTCACTGGAGTAACTTCACTGGTCACGATGGCAACACCCATCCGTAGCACGCGCTCCAGCAGGTGTATCTCACTGATCATCCCTAAAGCCAACACCTCATTCGGCCGCCTTTCGTTCCAGTACTCTGCTGCCTGTGACTGGAACGAATTGCAAAAATAGCTGAAGTTGGAGACTTTTATCTCCCTCACCAACTTCAAAAATCAGCTATCTGAGCAGCTAACCGATCGCTGCAGCTGTACATAATCTATTGGTAAATAGCCCACCCATTTTCACCTACCTCATCCCCACAGTTTTTATTTATTTACTTTTCTGCTCTTTTGCACACCAATATCTTTACTTGTACATGATCATCTGATCATTTATCACTCCAGTGTTAATCTGCAATATTGTAACTATTCGCCTACCTCCTCATGCCTTTTGCACACATTGTATATAGACTCCCCTTTTTTTCTACTGTGTTATTGACTTGTTAATTGTTTACTCCATGTGTAACTCTGTGTTGTCTGTTCACACTGCTATGCTTTATCTTGGCCAGGTCGCAGTTGCAAATGAGAACTTCTTCTCAACTAGCCTACCTGGTTAAATAAAGGTGAAATAAAATAAAAAATAAAAAATGTGTCGCATCGGATTTTCCCAAACATAACACTTTGTATTCAAGAGAAAAAGTGAATTGCTTTGCCAATTATTTTGCTGTATTACTTTAGTACCTTGATGCAAACACAATGCATGTTTTGGAATATTTTTTTATAGGCTTCCTTCTTTTCACTCTGTCAATTAGATTAGTATTGTGGAGTAATTACAATGTTATGATTCATCCTCAGTTTTCTCCAATCGCAGCCATTGATATTTGTAACTGTTTTAAAGTCACCAAGGAAATCCCTGGGCGTTTTCCTTCCTCTCCGGCAATTGATACTGTATAGGAAGGACACCTGTATATTTGTAGTGACTGGGTGTATTGATATACCATCCAAAGCTTGATTAATAATTTCACCATGCTCAAAGTGATATTCATGTCACGTTCTGACCTTTGTTTTGTCTTTTGTTTTAGTATGGTCAGGGCGTGAGTTGGGTGGGTTGTCTATGTTAGTTTGTCTATGATTTTCTATTTCTGTGTTTGGCCTGGTATGGTTCTCAATCAGAGGCAGCTGTCAATCGTTGTCCCTGATTGAGAACCATATTTAGGTAGCCTGTTTTCCATTGTGTTTTGTGGGTGGTTGTTTCCT
This sequence comes from Oncorhynchus keta, assembly GCF_023373465.1. Classification (NCBI taxonomy): domain Eukaryota; kingdom Metazoa; phylum Chordata; class Actinopteri; order Salmoniformes; family Salmonidae; genus Oncorhynchus; species Oncorhynchus keta. Next base: position 57,061,026 of record NC_068430.1, on the reverse strand, counting down.
GTTTAGTGTTTTTGGTTCACCTTTCAGGACTGTTTGCTTGTTTGCTTGTTTGCTTGCTTGCTTGCTTGTTTGTCTGTCTGTCTGTCTGTCTGTCTGTCTGTCTGTCTGTCTGTCTGTCTGTCTGTCTGTCTGTCTGTCTGTCTGTCTGTCTGTCATGTTTGTTGTTTTGTCTAGTGCATATTTCATTAAATAATATAAATAGTTACCACGCTGCACCTTGGTCCTCCTCTCCTTCCCCAGACGACAAGCGTTACAATTCATTGTCAGGTTAAAAACGTTTTTTTTTTTTGTACCCATCTACCAATAGATGGCCTTCTTTGCGAGGCATTGGAAAACATTTTTTATTAAATGTTCAGCTCAGTACCAATGTTTCTTTCTTTTGATTAGATTTAAAATAGTCTTTCAAAGTTTAGATGTAAAACCATCATCTCCCTAGACCTGCTCCCATGTGTTATCTCGTGCGTAGCCTATGCATGTGTTGTTGGCTAATGTTGCCAGCAGCAGCATCCGCTCAGAGGGTCCGCCTTTGAGGAGCATCAGCTAGAGCTAGTCCATATCGTGCATCTACAACATCTTAAATCGGCTGAGTCACGCCTACACCAGCGGTCTCAGTTATAACAATAAAATACGACCATCAACAAGGATTAAAATAAAAAAAACGTTAGCAGGTAAGGGTTGATGTATTAGTCAATGTCATATACAAGTTTATCGTTCTTATTATGATAAAAAGTGCGAATGGAAAGTAACATCCAAAGGATACTACAAAGGATGTTTTATTTGCGAGCGCTCCTTCTGGTATCATATAATGAAATTAACAAAATAATCAACGTTCCATATCTATGTTATCAATTGCAGTGTGTTTGAAATGCAGGCGTGTTTTTGTTTCAGCTCATGAATGATTGGCTACGTTAAGAGAAAACTAAAACAATCATATGCCATTCATAATTTAGACGGCGCATAGGCCTACATGTATTCATCATACAATCACTATTGAACGCCCTGTCCTTCTCCGAACAGGTTTTACACCCTATCGTCTCGAAAAATGGTCAAATTGGGGAATCATTTAAGTGACAAAAACAACGCCAAAACCGTCTCAGAAGATGGATACGACACCATTCCCCTCATAACACCCTTAGATGCCAGTCAACTGCAGTTCCCTGTACTCGACAAGGTAATATTTATTCGAGTGAATTGAAAGCCTATTGGTGCAGTATATCTACTCTACCCATCGTCCATGAGTTTTTTTTTTACAGGATGAAATAATATGAATGTGACCATCTAAGGATCCAATAGAAATAAACGTGTCAATGTAACCACTATTTTGTCAATAGCCTCAAATAAAAATCTATCAATCTATTAACCATTACACACATGAAGGATATAGCCTACAAATGTTACACCTTCGTGCAGGCCTATGATCAGCATTATTTATCTACATCTTGGCATTTGCCATTGTGTTTCAGGTGGTGGTAAAGACCAAAACAGACTATGATGGGGAGCACAAGAAGAGCAAGCTGCACTCCCCCAAGATAGCAGAATTCTCAATACGCATCATTGAAGGGGTATCTGAGCGACTTAAAGTAAGATATGTTTTCTTGTTCTTCACCCAAACCCAAGCCCCCCTTGATTAATGCAACTGTTGCCATGGCAATGGTCTTGTAATTGTCATGTCTCACTCAGTTTTTTTTTTCTCAGTTTTTTAAAATGTAACCTTTATCTAACTAGGCAAGTCAGATAAGAACAAATTCTTATTTACAATGACGGCCTACCAAAAGGCCTCCTGTGGGGACGGGGGCTGAGATTAAAAATAAATTAAATAAAAATATAGAATAAAACACACATCACTACAAGAGAGACAACACAACAGCACATAACGAGTGACCTAAGACAACAACATAGCATGGCAGCAACAGATGAGTTTACATAGAGGTCTTTGAGAAGCAAATTGCTAGGCTACAGATCACCTGAAGAAGCCATACCTGCTCACTATCTTAAGAGTGGTCCATCAAAAACATTGGTGCGAATGCATTCCATGACATCCCATAGCACAATTGATTTCCCAATCTGTAGTGCTCAAATGCTCTTTGTGGTATTTTCCAGCTCGCTATGCTGATATCTTTGTATCTGAAGTCTTAAGGCATAATCTGTTATCAGATAGGGCAAGACATTTACTTTTCTGTAGGCAATATGCACACTGTAGTTGAAAGGGACATTCCCTACCTGGTTTCTTTTTTGTCTGGCTCCATGCTGGTTTTGCAGAGCAGCCCTTGATATCAATTCTTTAATGATTTCCACAAGATGTTTCTAACTCTAATAGAGAAATATGACATCATCTACATCCTGGAAAATCAGAAGGGAACTCTTAGTAAACCTCAGTGTCAATAAAAATCGATGATATAATACACTAAGTTTGGGCCCGTGATCAAGACAAAATCAGGTCCCATATTTATAAAGCGTTCCAGAGTAGGGTTGCTGATCTAGGACCAGTTTTGCCTTTTTTATTACACTGGTCTTAGTACAGCACTCCTTCTCTGAGACGCTTTAAGAATACGGCCCTGGCCTCATAGCTGAGGCTGGCATATTTGACAAAGTGATTTTCCCGACAACTCTCTCCCACTCCCCGCCTCCTCAGTTCCTTGAAACGCCTGTAGCCATTGCATAATACCCTGGAGATGCCAGTGCAATGTACTTTGACTCTTTTAAAGACATCATGAGTCTCACTCTGTTCGGTCTAACGTCCAATACCTATTCCCTAATCAAACCCTTAGACATGTCTTGATGAGTCCCAGTAGAGCTGAAGTAATAGGATAGGTGTAATTCGCCCTCTGGCCCCATATTCATAAAGTGATTCAGAGTAGGAGAGCTGATCTAGGATCAGATTGCCCCCTGTCAATGTAAACTTATTCATTATGATCTAAAAGGAAAAACTGTTCCTGGATCAGCATGCCTACTCCTTCTACTGAGACGCTTTATAAATACGGGCCATGGAATAATTGGATTGGTAGAGGCAAAATAGTAATAACTCTGCCTATCCCTGTGGTTGGGCAAATGCAGATTCTGTCATATTTCTTACACCCATCTAGTTCAGTAATCTACCACAGAGTAGTATCTAGTGGCTAGCCGTCTAGGGATTGATTTGGGCTTGGGCATAGTGTGACCTATCAGTAGCCCAGAGATGATGTTTGTGTCTCTCATCTTCCTAGATCACTCTGCTGGTGATTTGTGCTTTGGCATTTCTGGTCTGCGTGATGTTTCTGGTGGTCTATAAAGTCTACCAGTATGAGCAGCCCTGTCCAGATGGCTTCATGTACACGGTAAGCTACTACAGTAAGCATCCCACTGGGCACACACTGGTTGAATCAACGTTGTTTAAATGTAATTTGTCAGCGTATTGTGCCGTGGAATCAATGTGGAAAATGCATTGGATTTGAAAAAAGTCATCAACCTTGGCTCGGTTTCCCGATAGTGATGAAATTTAGGCTTATGGACCTTATGCTTAACTATGCATCATAAAAATAACTTCTGAAGATGTCACACCTGTTTCCCAAAACACCACGCAGTGCACTCGTTACAAAGTTAAACTTAACCGAGTCGCTTCAGGAGCTGTATTGTGCTGAAAATGATTCCAGAATATAGGCTAAAGAGCTCCCTGTTGCTCTTAAATTGTTTATGGTTATTGTTTTACACAATAGTTTTCCCATCATGAGAATAAATGTTCTGTAGTCTATTATGTATGTAAGTGTTTGTATTATGTTTGTCATCTGTTATAAGTGTTTACTCATACCATTTTTGTAAGCAATCTTTGATTAAGTAAAATATGAATTGTTCAGTTTGTCTAAACTGTGAGCCAGAATGAATACAAGTTGTTTGTTTGCTATAGACAATATCAGCTTGACCTAAAAATAGGATATGATGACAATGGTTTTCGTAATTGCTCAACAAATCATTGTAGCCTAATGGCAGGAAGGAATTGGGCTTCAAGTAGGCCTAACAGATATTCTACAATTAAATCATTAAACAAATACAATAATTAAACATGAAGTAGCAAGTTAAGCGACTTTGCTATAGACCTAATATGTTGACCTTTAGGTTATTGGTTAGGTTACAACGAAATGCGTCAGCTTCTAGATAATAGTAGCCTATAGGCCTAATAGATACGAATATGGAATAGACTCAGATGTAGCCTAATGGCTTAATGCTAGGTAGGTCTATCAATTGCACATGAAAGTGCTGTCAAACATTTAACCTAAATATATAATTGCTAGATTATTATTCTATTTCAGTTTTCATTAAAAAAGCACATTTATCCTTGCTTTGCTTGGTTAAAACATTGCACACTTTTTAGGCCATTCAACTATGACGTTTTCGGCGGTCACAGAGAGACAGATAAACATCTTCATTCTATGTTTAGCTGAGATTTTCTATGTGTAAAGTGGGTAAATGGTGATCTAATGATGCACTTAGCTGTTCTACGAGGGGTCTGAGGCAGGCGTTAGATTACGAGCAATTTCAAGTACAGCGTTAATAAAGACAGTTTTGGGAAATGGCTCAGAAGTTCTAACGATTAACTTAGCCTTAAGATGATTTTGCGAAACCGGGCCCAGGATTGTTTTCATCTCATTTCAACCAGCATTGTAAACATTGAAATTAGGGTAAAACGTCAACTTAAATTCATTGACTTAACCGGATTAACAAGTTTTTACATCGATCTAATTCCAACATAATCATCAGAACTATGTATATGTTGAAATTGCATTGACAATTCCATGTAGAAATGTTTATTTAAAAAAAAAATCCTACATCAATATATATTGGGTGGTTGAAGTTTTGTAGAATTTCATATTTGATTAGACATTTGACCTTGTTTCACTGTTGATAGTAAAATTATATTTGAATCAACATCATTGTTTCAACATCATTCTATCAACCGAAATAAATAGATATATTTAAATCAAATGTGAAGCCAATGTCTATTATTATAGCTAGAATAAAAATAAAATATTTTTCTGTGTGGATTGTGCTTAAAACAGCCCTTTGACAATACTCAGAAAGCTGATTTCTTAAATTTGAGGAAATGACATTAATGTAAGTGCCACACAGAATTTAGGTACACCAGAAAGCTGAGATTATTTAATGGAAAAACTGTTACTCTAGTGAAAGGAGGATAAACTGCACTGATTCCAGCAAAACTATTTTTCTCAAGGCTCTGAAAACTGAGCTGCCTCATGCTGGGAAACGACATAGGACACATTTTCAATGTATTCATATTTAGCTATGTTTTCATCAATTGTAAGGCTATTGCCACTGAATTCTGGTAGTTGTCACTTGAAAGGAAAAATATCAATCACAAAATGCGCCGCTGGCACAGCGTTGCCTCAGTGATAGGTCCTTGCTATCTGGCATCCTTGGGTTGTCCCTACTCCATTGAAGTTGACATTTAAAATGGTTACGGTTCGGGATTAACGTATGTATGTCCTAAGGATCCCAGATATCACTAACCCTCCATGAACGCCGTCAAGTACACAGCTAGTTATCTGGCTAGTTAGTTAGCACGCGTCATGGAAATGGCGATTAGTGAAACGTGAATTTGAACCAGTGCCTGCCTATCAAGTCACAATGAGTCCATACATCAAAACGTAGCTACGAAGCGCTACTTTGTAACCTGATATGTTTTTTTTTAGTGTCTCTGAAAAAATTTGAATGAAAGATCTTGAGGAAGACCCTTCGCAAAGAGCAAATATAACACCAGATTTCGCTGGCTTCACTAAAGAGCTGTAACTTTGTGTAGGGTGGTAGTGTCCTTGAAAGGGTAGTAACATTGTGTAGGGTGGTAGGGTCCTGTCTTGAAAGGGCTGTAAAATTGTGTAGGGTGGTAGTGTCCCGTCTTGCTGTAGCGCACCAAAGCAAGATAGGCTTATAGCCATGCAAAGAGTGCCCTCTTCAGGACAAATAATAAAATGCAACAACAACAAGCATTTAATTATATATATATATTTTTTAAATAACTTTTCTTCGTATTTTATATCGGTCATTCTCGGTGGATTAAACGGCGATAAAAATACATCGATAAAAGGTTAATATCGGCGGATATTATCGGTCACCGAGAATGACGTTTCTTACGTTTCTTTCTAACGTTTCTTACACAAGCTGTATGTGAAAGTAAATTCGGAGTGAGGTTGGGTTTATCTAGGCTACATTGACATCTGATTTGCCCAAAGGATAATCATTGGTTCATGGCATATGGATGATCCATGGATGATTGGATCTTTCGAAGTAGTTACCATTAGCCCTATAAATGGGATGCCCAATTCATGATATTAGTAGAACATTTTTACCTTTGGATATTATCTCTGGTATTCATTATAAGTGGCCCGATTAAGAAATCATAGGCTCTGGGGCTCTTTTTTTGGCTGTTACCTGTATGTGCTTGTCATAAGATTTAATCCACAGTTCTTTTTTTTAAATAATGTTTTAGAAACAAAATGATGCTCTCTGCTGTATTTTGAACATTGAAAGTGGGCTCCTGTCGGTTTTTTAAATTATTATTCTCTGCCTCGGGCCCCCTAAGGGCTTGGGCCCACATACACTTGTGTAAGAAAAGTTAGTTACTTTTAACTATTCAATGTTATGTAGGTAGTCTATGCAAATGAGTATGGAAGCTGATCAATGTCTGAACATGTTGACATGATAGCTCAGCCGAAACGTACACAGCTTGTCTCCCAAGCCAAGCAGGGTACATACAGTGCATTCGGAAAGTATTGACTTTTTCAGACCCCTTGACTTTTTCCAATTTGTGTTGCGTTAACGGCCTTATTCTGAAATGTATTAAATTGTTTGTTTTTCCCGCCATCAATCTACACACAATACCCCATAATGACAAAGTAAAAGCAGGTCTTTAGACATTTTTGCAAACTTACACAAAAAAATTACTGAAATATCACATTTACATAAGTATTCAGACCCTTTAATCAGCACTTTGTTGAAGCACCTTTGGCAGCGATTACAGCCTTAAGTCTTCTTGGGTATGACACAACAAGCTTGGCACACCTGTATTTGTGGAGTTTCTCCCATTCTTCTCTGCAGATCCTCTCAAGCTCTGTCAGGTTGGATGGGGAGCGTTACTGAACAGCTATTTTCAGGTCTCACCAGAGATGTTCGATCGGATTCAAGTCCGGGCTCTGGCTTGTCGAAGAGTCCCAAAGCCACTCCTCCATTGTCTTGGTTGTGTGCTTAGGGTTGTTGTCCTGTGGGAAGGTGAACCTTCTTCCCAATCTGAGATCCTGAGTGCTCTGGAGCAGGTTTTCATCAAGGATCTCTCTGTACTTTGCTCCGTTCATCTTTCCCTCGATCCTGACTAGTCTCCCAGTTCCTGCTGCTGAAAAACATCCTCACTGCATGATCCTGCCACCACTATGCTTCAACATAGGGATGATGCCAGGTTTCCTTCAGATGTGACGCTTGGCATTCAGGCCAAAGAGTTCAACCCCCCCTTATTGCTCAGTTTGGCCTGGCAGCCAGCTCTCTGAAGAGTCTTGGTGGTTCCAAACTTCTTCCTTTCAAGAATGATGGAAACAGTGACGTTGTATAAAACATACAATTTGACTCTCAACATTGAAACATGGTCAAATTAAATGTCTAATCAAATATAAAATGAAACAACTTCAACCACCCAATGTTTCAATGTATACATAGTTCTGAAGATTATGTTGAAATTAGATTGACGTAACAACCTGTTCGTCAGGTTTAGTCAATATAATTAAGTTTTACTCTTATTTCAATGCTTACGACGCTGGTTGAAATAAGATGAAAAAGGCACTGGCGGATGATATAAAAAAAAAATCGAAATGTATTTTTCCACGTTGATTCCACATCACAATGCATTGATAAATTATGTTGAAACAACCCGTGTTTGCCCAGTGGGATGCCTCTTGTAGGTACCAATGAAGACCTTCTTTCAAAAGAAATGCAGCATACAGTTGCACTTGCAAGACAGAACTTGAATCAATTCTCCTTTAAAAAAATATTATTGGCACCTTGATGTTATCTTCTTTTCAGCGACAGGTTTTCACAAGCACTTCCAGGTCTTATCTTGTCAACATTTGTAGAGTTCTGCCTCTTGTTCCTATGCTAAAATCGCTCTCTCCCTCTTGCAGCAAGGCCGGTGCATGCCGACGGGGATATACGGCTACTACCCCCCTGGTGGTCGCGGGCGTCTCTTCACCATCATCAACCACTACAACATGGCCAAGCAGACCATCACCCGGTCCGTGTCCCCGTGGATGACCGTCATGTCAGAGGAGAAGGTCACCCAGCAGGAGACCGAGACCCACCAGAAGCTGGCCTAATCCACTGGGCTGTATTCAGAGAAGTGAAACGTTAAGAATGCTACAGATACAATTGCAATGATTAGAGCTGACCTGATGCCCAATTCTACATGAGCGCTAATCATATGTGTGCTACAAAATGTGTTTCTATCTCAGTTGTTCTGTAACGTTGCAGCCTTCTGTACTAGGATCACCATCTAGCCCTGTGAATAACTCCAAATCTGGAAAAGCGTTGGAGCTAAAATGATTGTTCCTGAGCTGCACCAGTTTTAATTGTTATTGTAGAACTGCAATATATCAGAAAAAGTATTGTTTTAAATCAGTTCAATTATTTTACAGACGCCTTTGTGTAAGCAGACTGGAACAGGGGTTGGAGGGATATTGGTTTTGCTTGAATAGCATCCGCGGTTAGTTAAAATTATTTGAGGTGAGAACATGCGCACAAACACGTCTTGCCACATACTCGTTGACAAAACGTATTTTTACACAAACGTAAAATGGGGAATAAAATCGCAGTAACCCAAATATAAACTGACTGAACCATCTAGTGTCTGTGGAGCTGGTTTAACCACACATGCACGCATGACTTTACAAGGCTTCTGCATTTCACAAGCAGACTGTCAGAGAATGTCCTGTTTAGCCCTTGAGATCCAGCTAAAATGACTGATAAAAAAATACCATTTTGCCTCCCCTATTTGTGGATGAATGGGGTATGACTCACTTGAAGATGCATTTTGAATATCAAAAGTCATGTCCTATTGATGTTTTGGAAGTCAAATGACTCCAATGTGTAGATGAGTTTTAATTCTGGGTCTTGTTCAGTAAGCATGAAACAGGGGATCACATTTTGAAACAGGGAGATACTACCTAAACTTATCCAATAAGAAATGCCCATTTTCTGTTTCCGTTTCAAAACACTTTGCAACGCTGTGCTATACTGAACACGGCCCTAATATGACGCTGACTATATGTCTGTAGAGCTCACTGTTTGATCAGGCACTATGTCAAGGTCTTCAGAAAGCATGTGAATGCTTATTGTCACTGCATAGCATATCCCATGTCTTGTTGTTGATACTGAATGTTTTTGCATTGCTCTTGAATGTAACGTGTAATGCCATTGAATAGGGTTCTGTAGTAGTCAGTCACCCTAAAAGGCAGTCAAGTCATACAGATATACCAGAGTGAGGGATGCGTGCAGTGCAACTCTAAAAACAGCATATTTGACAGGAGAAATCTTCATTGCTTAAAAAAAACTTTTTTTAAAGTGTCATTAGTTTTTTTCAACGATACAATGACTTAAACAGAAGTACATTTGATGCTGTTTTTTTGGGGACACTTGAGGAAAATGGATTGGCTCTGAACTGTACACCAAATATCTATTAAAATGCACACATTTCACATCAACCTTGGAGTAATCCATCATATGTCTTTTAAAAAAGTGATGAAGTTCCTTCATGCTCATTTCCAAAGCCAATTATTTGGATTGTGGTTCATGCCATAGGCCCAGATTTCTAGATCTGTATATAATCTGGATACTATTGTTTTGCCATGAACTAGACTAGAGAATGGCTGAAGTACAATCCATATAATATATCAACTAGTGAAAGTGTGGATTTCTTGCTGTAATTTGGGGAAATAAGAAAAAAAAAAGAAATGGAAAATGTCATTCATAAGTAGTGCTTCATTTTATTGGTGATCGGACCAGGTTTTTACACAAGCAGTGTAAGTGCAATGTGAAGTTATACCAACACAAATACTCCCATTGATTGATCATAACCACCATCTTCACACAAACAAAAGGCTTACACGCTCATTGTAACTAACTATTCTTGAAAATATCCCATCTGCATAAGCTTAGCCTTAACTCTTGGTATATTAGTAATTATTAGCCAGGTGGTTTGAGCCCTGAAAGCTGTGGTATGACAAAATATACCACAGCTAAGGGCTGTATCCAGGCACTCCGCGTTGCGCCGTGGATAAGTCCAGCCATTAGCCGTGGCATATTGGCCATATCCCACACCCCATCGGGCCTTATTGCTTAATTATCTCATATCTTCTAAATGTGTACATACCATTGAAATAAATACATATGAAAGACCACAAGGGTTTAAAAAAAACATTTCTTCATCTCAACAAAGCATAAGTACACAATATCAAGATCTCAATACAGAAAGAAAGACTAATAGTTCAGAAACCAGTTCCTTCTTTTAAGAAAGACAGCAGAGGACAGTTGCTGCAATAACAAGCATAGTGGTCAGTATGTGTGCGATACCGACTGCCCATATATACACAGTGCAGGTGGATGACAGCACTTTGTATTCAGCCAAAAGCGTGCTTTGCTGAACAGGAAGAGTTACCTAGTAACATGCATTTACACTGACTTCTAGTGGCTCGAGTACGGTTGACATGTAGTGAAGTTGTCATCAAAGCACTGGTCTGGGGTCAGTTTTCTGGGGGGGGGGGTCCTATACCCAACACTCTGTCCATCCAACCATATACTTCAATGTGAAGGGCTAGGCCCGGGCTGATGTCACTTCCTGGTTCTGCCAGGTTCAGGGGGTTAGCTGTCGTACCAATCCAGGAAGAGCAGAGAGAAGGAGCACATGACAAGGAAGAAGAGGATCCAGACACGGAATCCAGCATTGTTTTTGATGGCCTGGAAACAAGTTAAGCGTACAATGAAACATACAGAGCTAAAACAGATCACTACTGGCTGTGTTGAGCAACCTCAAGAGTCAGTTCTGAATATTTGGTTTTAAAAAATGGTTATAAAAGTTATATCCAATGGAAATCTATGGATACTGCCGTAATCTATAAATACAACAATATACAGTATAATGAGTAGGGCAAACTACTGGGGTTGTTTAGCATAACCTGCCATTACCTCTCGGATGTCCTCGTTTCCCTCTTTAACGTTTTCAGTGGCTCCCACAACTAGCTGATGGATACTGTCGATCTCAGTTTCCTGTGAACAATGCATCGACAGGAAATAAGTAACACACACTAATAACACTTTATTAAGTGGGATGGGCGTTCTTTTCAATAGAGGCATTTTCCTTCAGGGATGGCCAAATGGAGGTCACTCACTTGCATTAGCACCTTCTCCGCAAAGATCTCCTGGAGTCGCGAGATCTCGACGACCTTGCCCTCGATTTGCCTGAAAGACATTCGGGGAGGAGATTGACTCATCTTTTTCACCTTTGTTTCATCTTTGCTTCACCTCAGTCATATCTAGAAATGTAGTGGTAAAAAATAAATGGTCTGAAGGACTGATTAGACACTCACCTGACTTCATCTACTAGGTTGCTCATCTCACTCACCAGCCTCTGGTTCTCTTGTTCAAACTAGACAGAGTGAAACGCATGTATTGTAAATGCTGTGTAGAATCTGACCCATCAGACAACAACATAAAGGCAAGAATATAAGTCACACGGAGAGAGAGGGAGAGCACATAGAAGCATACACAACATCTCTGTTCCATAGTTCCATACCATCTGCATCTCCTCAGGCGAGAGCTCGTCCTCCACACGGCCCTGGCCCTCCTCCCACAGGCTCACGTTGTTCTCCGGTACCTCCGTCACGCTCCGCTCTTCAGGGAGAAAACACAAAGGGAGAAATACACCCCGTCTTCACTTCAAACTCACGCAAACTTCAATTCACTCCTGTGACTGTCATAGCCATTTACTTTCCGCTCTATCCATTTCCCTTCATCACACAAAACCACTCCTTTCATAACCATCCCATTACCTCTGTCCAATTAGCTTTATTTTAAATACAGAAGTCGACCATTTTCATTCAAACATTTGAGTTTTAGGCACTAGGATTTCCACGTGCAAATAAGCGCTAAATGTCAAATGATTATACCGGCAGTAGTAAATAAATGAAAATCCATGAGAGAATAACATGTTACATGTAGAGATGTGTGGGGCTGTAAATAAAGACAAACACCATGTAAATAGTCGGCTGTAGTGACTCAAAATAGATGTTCTTTCCAGCCAGAGTCTCTTTGGGAACTCGTCTTGGTCTCTGTACTCACCACCACCGCTGCTGCTGCTCTCCTCCTTAGCTGTTTTCTCCTCGCTGTGCTGCTCCGCCGGTGAGCTTCTCTCTACCGCCACCCTACTGTGGTGGTGCTCTGGCTCTAGTCTGGACCTGGAGTAATAGCAAAACACCAAAGACAAGGTCAGGCTTCCTAAAAGCCCCCCGAAAAAACACAAGGCAAGGTCAAAGCATATATTATGGAGATGGCTTACTGCCAAAATGTTGTCAATGAATGAAGAATCATTCACAAATAAACAATGTGTTATGAATATACATTTGTCAGAATTCAACTCAACGGTCCCCGAAATCAAGAATTCTGTCAATAAATGAATAACTCAAGGTATTTTCTTCCATAATAGATGTGATTACTTTTAACCTTCCATTGCAATTTGTTCAACTTTAAATAAAAATATCTTTAAAACACTCACAGTCTCTTCTTGTCCACCACTCTCTTCACTCTTATAGCCCTCTGCTCGGAGTAAAGCTTGCATACTCCTGCAAACAGGGATGATCAACACAAATCCGATATTGTCGACATTATTACAAAGTACTTACAATATGCACTGACGTCAAATATATCGTGACGTCGCCAATGAGCCCACCTCTCAAATATATCTCGATGAGGTCGAGGACCGCCCCCCTGTGCTCTCTGATTTGTGCCGGTATGACCTGCTTCTCGGCTGGAAGGGCGACAATAAAGGACAAAAGGGTTGTTATTATTGTGTATTATACAGTATGTCTCGTCATCATCCAAGATGGCATAGCAGTCAGACGTCCTTTGTCCTCGTCTTGTCGTGTCCCGTGTATATACAGTGGGGCAAAAAGGTATTGTCAGCCACCAATTGTGCAAGTTCTCCCACTTAAAAAGATGAGGCCTGTAATTTTCATCATAGGTACACTTCAACTATGACAGACAAAATTAGAGAAAAAAAATCCAGAAAATCACATTGTAGGACTGTTAATGAATTTATTTGCAAATTATGGTGGATTTTCTTTTTTTTTATTTTCTAAAAACTCTACTTCAAAACACTCTCCTGCAACCCGCCTCACCAATTCATTTTTAAAAAAGTATTATTGACCTCAAATCTGAAATCCACAACAGAAGCTAGCCAATTCACTGGCAAACGTTAGTATTCAGCTAACCACGGTTGGCGGTCATCAGCTATACTTGAGCTCGAAAAGCTTTCACCAGTTTGGTACAACGCGACTCAGACCAGAGCATACCGGACCTATTTCTCTCCATATCCCCGGATTTCTACCGCAAGCTCTGGACATTTACACCTGGATCTTGCAGCTAGCTAGCTGCTATCCGAGTGACTATTGGCTTACGTCGGTCCCGGAGCAAACATCAATTATTCCGGAGCTAGCCAGCTGAAGAGTACCATCAGTCTCTCCTGGGCTACAATCACCTATCCGGACCCATTTTACTACGGACGCGGAGCCCCACCAGGCCTTCACGACTGGAATACCGACGTTATCTGCCCGAGGGAGTTATCCAACTGGCCCCTCCGTCCCGACGTTACCTGAACGCCTATCTGCGGCCCGCTCATCGTTAGCCATCTTATCGGCTGCTATCTGAATAGGTCCATCGGACAATTTTCTTGGGTCACTATAACTATATCTATTTTGCCAATTGGATTGGTTTCCTCTACCACATGGAACCCCACTAATCTACCGACAGAAACGCACAAGGTGGCTAAAAACAGACCTCCATCCTCTGCCAGCTTGCTACCCCTGACCCGGCTAGCTGTCTGAATCGCTGTGACCCCAACCAACCTCACTACTCACTGGACCCTTATGATCACTCGGCTAAGCATGCCTCTCCTTAATGGCAATATGCCTTGTCCATTGCGGTTCTGGTTAGTGTTTATTGGCTTATTTCACTGTAGAGCTGTTTCACTCTAGCCCTGCTCATTATACCTTATCCAATCTTTCAGTTCCACCACCCACATATGATGACATCACCTGGTTTCAATGATGTTTCTAGAGAATATCTCTCTCATCATCACTCACTGCCTAGGTTTACCTGCACTGTATTCACATCCTACTCTCTGTTTCCAGACGTCCTAGACGACCAATTCTCATAGCTTTTAGCCATACCCTTATCCTACGCCTCCTCTGTTCCTCTGGTGATGTAGAGGTGAATCCAGGCCCTGCAATGCCTAGCTCCACTCCTATTCCCCAGGCGCTCTCTTTTTATGACTTCTGTAACCGCAATAGCCTTGGTTCCATGCATGTTAACATTAGAAGCATCCTCCCTAAGTTTGTTTTATTCACTGCTTTAGCACACTCTGCCAACCCGGATGTCCTAGCCGTGTCTGAATCCTGGCTTAGGAAGACCACCGGTGTTTCAATCTACTGCAGAGATAGCTTGCAGAGTTCTGTCCTACTATACAGGTCTGTACCCAAACAGTTTGAACTTCTACTTTTAAAAATCCACCTCTATAAACAAGTCTCTCACCGTTGCCACCTGCTATAGACCACCCTCTGCCCCCAGCTGTGCTCTGGACACCATATGTGAACTGATTGCCCCCCATCTATCTTCAGAGCTCATGCTGCTAGGTGACCTAAACTGGGACATGCTTAACACCCCAGCCATCCTACAATCGAAGCTTGATGCCCTCAATCTCACACAAATGATCAATGAACCTACCAGGTACCACCCCAAAGCCATAAACACGGGCACCCTCATAGATATCATCCTAACCAACTTGTCCTCTAAATACACCTCTGCTGTTTTCAACCAAGATCTCAGCGATCACTGCCTCATTGCCTGCATCTGTAATGGGTCAGCGGTCAAGCGATCACTCATCACTGTCAAGCACTTCCTGAAACACTTCAGCGAGCAGGCCTTTCTAATCGACCTGGCCCGGGTATCCTGGAAGGACATTGACCTCACCCCGTCAGTAGAGGATGCCTGGTTATTTTTAAAAAATGCCTTCCTCACCATCTTAAATAAGCATGACCCATTCAAGAAATTTAGAACCAGGAACAGATATAGCCCTTGGTTCTCTCCAGACCTGACTGCACTTAACCAACACAAAAACATCCTATGGCGTTCTGCATTAGCATCGAACAGCCCTCGTGATATGCAACGTTTCAGGGAAGTTAGAAACCAATATACAGAGGCAGTTAGAAAAGCCAAGGCTAGCTTTTTCAAGCAGAAATTTGCTTCTTGCAACATAAACTCAAAAAAGTTCTGGGACACTGTAAAGTCCATGGAGAATAAGAACATCTCCTCCCAGCTGCCCACTGCACTGAGGATAGGAAACTCTGTCACCACCAATAAATCCACTATAATTGAGAATTTCAATAAGCATTTTTCTACGGCTGGCCATGCTTTCCACCTGGCTACCCCTACCCCGGTCAACAGCACTGCAACCTCCACAGCAACTCGCCCAAGCCTTCCCCATTTCTCCTTCTCCCAAATCCAGTCAGCTGATATTCTGAAAGAGCTGCAAAATCTGGACCCAGACAAATCAGCCAGGCTAGACAATCTGGACACTCTCTTTCTAAAATTATCTGCCGAAATTGTTGCAACCCATATTACTAGACTGTTCAACCTCTCTTTCGTGTCGTCAGATTCCGAAAGATTGGAAAGCTGCCGCGGTCATCCCCCTCTTCAAGGGGGTGACACTCTAGACCCAAACTGCTACAGACCTTTATCTATCCTACTCTGTCTTTCCAATGTCTTCGAAAGCCAAGTTAACAAACAGATTACCGACCATTTTGAATCGCACCGTACCTTCTCCGGTATGCAATCTGGTTTCAGAGCTGGTCATGGGTGCACCTCAGTTTAGGACGCTCAAGCTCCTAAACGACATCATAACCGCCATCGATAAGAGACATTACTGTGCAGCTGTATTCATCGACCTGGCCAAGGCTTTCGACTCTGTCAATCACCACATCCTCATCGGCAGAGTCGATAGCTTTGGTTTCTCAAATAATTGCCTAGCCTGGTTCATCAACTGCTTCTCTGATAGAGTTCAGTGTGTCAAATCGGAGGGCCTGTTGTCTTGGCCTCTGGCAGTCTCTATGGGAGTGCCACAGGGTTCCATTCTTGGGCCGACTCTCTTCTCTGTATACATCAATGATGTAGCTCTTGCTGCTGGTGAGTCTCTGATCCACCTCTACGCAGACGACACCATTCTGTATACTTCTGGCCCTTCTTTGAACACTGTGTTAACAACCCTCCAGACGAGCTTCAATGCCATACAGCTCTCCTTCCGTGGCCTCCAACGGCTTTTGAATACAAGTAAAACTAAATGCATGCTTTTCAACCGATCACTGCCTGCACCTGCCCGCCCGTCCAGTATCACCACTCTGGATGGTTCTGACTTAGAATATGTGGACAACTACCTAGGTGTCTGGTTAGACTGTAAACTCTCCTTCCAGACTCACATCAAACATCTCCAATCCAAAGTTAAATCTAAAATTGGCTTCCTTCACTCATGCTGCCAAACATACCCTCGTAAAACTGACCATCCTACCGATCCTCGACTTTGGGCGATGTCATCTACAAAATAGCCTCCAATACCCTATTCAATAAATTGGATGCAGTCTATCACAGTGCCATCCGTTTTGTCACCAAAGCCCCATATACTACCCACCACTGCGACCTGTAAGCTCTCGTTGGCTGGCCCTCGCTTCATACTCGTCGCCAAACCCACTGGCTCCAGGTCATCTACAAGACCCTGCTAGGTAAAGTCCACTCTTATCCCAGCTCGCTGGTGACCATAGCAGCACCCACCTGTAGCACGCGCTCCAGCAGGTATATCTCTCTGGTCACCCCCAAAACCAATTCTTCATTTGGCCGCCTCTCCTTCCAGTTTCTCTGCTGCCAATGACTGGAACGAACTACAAAAATCTCTGAAACTGGAAACACTTATCTCTCTCACTAGCTTTAAGCACCAGCTGTTAGAGCAGCTCACAGATTACTGCACATAGCCCATCTATAATTTAGCCCAAACAACTACCTCTTCCCCTACTGTATTTACCTCTTCCCTTGAAATATTTATTTATATCTACTTTGCACATTCTTCCACTGCAAATCTACCATTCCAGTGTTTCACTTGCTATATTGTATTTACTTCGCCACCATGGCCTTAAAACACACACACACACACACACACACACACACACACACACACACACCTTCAGAGCGGAGCTGCTTGATGGCTTCAGAGCAGGTTCTCATGAAGATCTGGGCGTCCTGGTCGATCTGGTCTCGCTCATTGTCTGTCATCCGGGTTAGGTCTGACGAGATGAGACTACAAAACACACAAAGCAATTGAAAGGAAACAAATCATATTTGGACCCAGGTTTGCTGTAATGAAGGTCTGCAGATTCTCTACAGTTAAATCAAAGTGCTAAGCCTATGTTGCCCTCTAGTGGATTCCTAATTTACAGCTCATAGATCATTCCCTCAGTTCAGGATGACTGACATGCTCATTTTTCATTTTCTGTCAAAGAAACATGAAAAATGGCACCCAGACCTTTCCTGTGTTTGCAGTGTTTAATACGTTTAAAAAATCCAAATAAATACTTAAGTCAATTCTATGGGAAGATCACATAATGTACTTCTTCCCATGTAAACTAATGTTTTAATTTATTACATTCTTAATGCACGTGACAGGTTTTTAGTCACATTTCTTTGGGGGGATGGCTCTAAACTAAGGCAAGAAAATGTGAAAACGTTTTTCAAGGCCCGCCCTGCGAGCGCGCACACACTGCCCTCGGGGCCTTGACCAGATGAAGCCTATGATTAGTCCCAGGGCGTGATTTGCTCTTCACTTGGTTGCAGCTCAATTATTCCACCCAATTAGACTGAGTCTCCAAAAGACCACCCCACTCGCTACTGACCTTGTGCCAGCGCCTGCCTTTCCCAACCACCCACCTCAATTAGACCAGTCAGACCTTAGAGCCTGCAACACAGCCTGCAGTCAACTCGACAGACAGACAGACAGACACAGAGACAGAGACACACCAGACCAGACCAGGACAAACAGGACAGACGCTCCGCCCACTTTAGCCCCTAAGCCTATATAACTACTGCTTAGGCTTATGGTGATTAGTTAATGCCATCTACTTCTTTGACAATGAAGGCTCTAGGGTTGAGAAGGTTAAAACCTTTTTTGGATCCTTTATGAGACTGATGTTTCAAAGAGTAAAAAGCTCAATCAAGTTGTCAAAAGGTTAGATACATCCCAATCCACGTGGAGGCCGAGTTGAACCTTTCCTGGAGGATTTTCTTTAGGACAAACATGTGAAAAGGGATTAGCCCTACATCTTATAGCCACATGAAAGTCGCCGTTGAAAACAGACAGTCAAAAGGGCAGGGTTTGGTGACCTGAGACGAGGATTACCTTCCAGCATTCACATAGTCCTTCCTGTGCTGCAGCAGAAAGTCTTTCAGCTTGGTGATGTTGGAGATCTGTCAAAATGAAGAGAAAACACATTAGAGAAGTCTATCAATGTCTTCATGTCTCGCTGTCTATTTGTGGGCCACATGTCTTTTCCTCTTCATGATTTTGTCCCTGTCATGTCTTAAAGTAATGATGGACTGTCGTTTCTCTTTGCTTATTTGAGCTGGTCTTGCCATAATATGGACTTGGTCTTTTACCAAATAGGGCTATCTTCTGTATACCACCCCTACCTTGTCACAACACTACTAATTGGCTCAAACGCATTAAGAAAGAAAGAAATTCCACAAACTTTTAACAAGGCACACCTGTTCATTGAAATGCATTCCAGGTGACGAACTCATGAAGTTGGTTGAGAGAATGCCAAGAGTTTGCAAAGCTGTCATCAAGGCAAAGGCTGGCTACTTTGAAGAATCTCAAATACAAAATATATTTTGATTTAACACTTTTTTTAGTTACTAAATGATATGTTATTTCATAGTTTTGATGTCTTCACTTTTATTCTACAATGTAGAAAATAGTTTTAAAAAATAAAGAGAAACCCTTGACTCAGTAGGTGTGTCCAAACTTTTGACTGGTACTGTATGCATGTATGTATATAATTATTATTATTTTTTACACATTTTCTCCGCTCCTGACTGCATGTGCTGCCATAGAAATAGAATGAATAGAACGGGTGTCCCCATTCAAGTCAATAATGGCATAATGGGTGGACTGGTAGCCATTATGAGTGTATCCATAGGAACAACGCTAGGTTGAAGATGACAATATTATATGTCTCGCACAGCCGAATGCTGCAAAGACGTCTGAGAGGTTGGTGGATTTCATTCATTCACTGGTAGACCAAAGAGTTCGTTTCAGGCCCTGCTTGCATGTCTCAAGTTAGGCCTTCCTTTAAAATGACCAAACTTAGCAGTCATTGACTGTGACAGGCCACCTTGTCCATCTGTCTCGCTCTATCCATTCTGAATTTTACAAATTAATATTTGTTTACCGCAGGACATACCAAATTCAAACTGGCAATTTTCTTGTTAGTCTAGCTCATGTAAATAAAATTATACTCTTCTATACACTGTTGCTCCCTGACAGAAAACATTTAAATACGCCTGAAATGTAGAATCTGTCGACTATGTATCACAGATAAAATGTCAGGGAAGATGTGTGCACAGGAAAACCAGAGGAAACTCTGTGGAATCCAATATTTGCTCCTATAATTCGGTTAACATCGAAAAACCCTTAATTGCTTCCCCATCCACAGAGTGGAGCGCAAGAAGGACAGACTACACACACAGCAGGCTCTGTTTGTGAAAATATAGGTATTTTTTTCTTATGAGAGAATCCAGACAAGCGCCATGTTGAAAATGACACAATGAGTTCGACTGTGACAGAGACCCAGGGCGAGCGGGAATATTTTTCTAAAGCCAAACTACGCCGTCTTCGGCCCAGTTTTTTTCTTCTAATGACCGTAATTATCAAATTGCTGCAGTGGTAAAAGCACGACCTGGGTCTTGGTCTCTAATGGCGACTCTAAAAATATCAACGAGAAGAAAACGACAGGACTTTGAAAAGAAAAGGTTAAAAATAAAAAAATAAATACAGAGCTACAATTTGCTTGAAACCCATCACCTCTCCTAGGAAGCAAATAAGCATAGACGACTCGAGGTGTGACATTGCTTCAGAGCAATTAGAACAGAGCA
This sequence comes from Oncorhynchus keta, assembly GCF_023373465.1. NCBI lineage: Eukaryota > Metazoa > Chordata > Actinopteri > Salmoniformes > Salmonidae > Oncorhynchus > Oncorhynchus keta. Next base: position 57,040,542 of record NC_068430.1, on the reverse strand, counting down.
GGTTTAAGATAACCGAGTAAAGGGCTGTGGCGGTGAGTCGACCCTTGTAATAATACAATTATCAGGGGTCAAAAGTTAATCGTTGTTCAGAGCACTTGTGAAGGGGTTGAGTGAAGCACAATGTTCCCATGGTTGAAAGGCAGGAGTGTGTTGTTGTCTGCTGTCTGTGTTGTTGTCTGCTGTCTGTGTTGTTGTCTGCTGTCTGTGTTGTTGTCTGCTGTCTGTGTCGTTAGATTCAAGATGAATGCCCTGTCTGGGATGGGCAACTCCAATCCTCAGGGGCCTGAGTGTCTTTATTTTCCTCTTCTCCCAGACACTGACTATATAAATCGCAGCTATAAACCCATATCATGCTATTTTGGCATACACTAGATTACTAATGTGCTATTTGAAATAACGGGCTACATTCTGCTTTTGTATCACACCTTCTCACCGGCAGGTAGCAATAGGCTGCCAGTATTGGATCCCCACTGGCTTTCAGGAGAGAACAGAGGAGAAGAGAGAAGATGTCAAGAGTGCTGGTTCGGGGGGGTTGATCTGTCTCCTGTGTGTATACATTTGGGCTCAGATTCCCACTGCAACCTCCAGGGTTTGCAGGGGGTCACCGGGATCAATTGCTCTTGTAACTTAAGACTCTAAAGAGCTAGTAATACCTAAACAATGAGGAAGGGGGTAGCCTTGTGCTTGCGGCTGGAGGAGAGTGCGTGTGTGTCCCTGCCAAAGTATGCGAATGTATATGAAATGTGCTTGTGCGCGCGTATGTTGTGTTTGGAGCGAGGCAGCAGGAGGAGACAGTCTGCCGGGCTACATCTAATCTCATCATCATCAAGGACCCCCACTTTATCTTCTCACTCTCTCCTGCCCCTCAGCCTGTACGAAGCGCAAACAAACCATCACAGTGCATTATTATAAAAATGTAAAAAAATACTTAGTCAGCTGATTTTTTCTTAAGTCAGTCTGGGTAGGCTCTTTATTTGACTAAAACCAGGTAACTGAGACAATTTGATAATGATCACCCAGACTCCATTGCTTGACCCCGAGCTGTCCATTTTGAAGCCTGTCCAAATCTGATTTGAGATCTATAGACTATAACTAGCCTAATTGTTCAAAGAAGACACTATGATAAACACTTAAAGCTCTATGCAGTGGAGGGGACGTCGCCACATTGATTTTTTTCACTGCATTTAATCTTGAGTATTAGAAATTGAGATTTCTGGTCAGTCACAGCAACGCAGTCAATAATCTACGCTCGCATTCAAAGGCAATCTAGGCACTTAAAAAAAAAAAAAATTGTCAAAGAATGTGCATGTTGTAGGGTAATAATCTGGACTACAGCAAACATTCCTAAACATCTCAGATTTCAAAAGAAATAGAGAAAAATACATTAAATACCAAAATAAGTTTTATTGTTTTAGTTAAAACTAGGCCTATGAATACTGCGGTGTTCCCATAGCAGACTCACGGCGGCAGGATGATACCGGATGTCACTGTTTTCAATGAGATGACGACAGCAAATTCTGCCACAAAATACCATCCACTGGGTCCACTTTGTGGTTCAAAGTGCTTTATTTATTCAGTTAAAAATGTTGGCCGTAAGTTAGCGTGTTCTTCTAACCAGCTAGCCAGGCCAACTGCCAAGAAGCGTACGGTAGTCCACGAGTTTTCATGCCATCCAATCCGACTTTTTGGAGTCACATCAACGCAGCATAAACAAAGAACAAAGTATAAGTTTAACGAGGAGACCACTGTCTTTCTCCTGTTGCTCTAATGTCAGATGTCGAGATTTTGCCCTCGACAAGTAAATTGTTTCTGAAAACTCAACAGCAGCATCTTGTTTTGCAAATGCATCCAAGTTGTGCACATCACTGTATTTAAAAACATTATTTTCCTTTTGAACGTGTTCACTTGATGAACAAAGGCTCTGAGGTTTATCCTGTTCAAAGCAGCGCTCTCTCCTGACTACAATGGATGCGAACCATGTCAATTTTCGAGCTTCATTGAGAAAGAAAGGAATTGGGAACACATCAGACTTCCCCTCAGAACCTCTACCCCTTCACTTATTTTAGCCCAGTCTTTGTTTTGAACTTTAATGGAAAACATGACTAACAAACCTGCATGTTGTGTTGTTTGTTGGGTAGTTGAGCAACACTAATGTTTGGTTTTGTTGCACTTCAGAGATTCATTGATGAAACACACAGATGGACACATTCCCCTCGAGGCCTGTGTATATGGTGACCACGGTAGAACAGACTAGATTAAACTAATGTAGGCTACCCAAATGCAAATATTAACTGGTAATTAGGTTTGCCTAATTCTGACACATGTTCAATGTTTATCGTGTCTTTGTGAAAAAGGTTTGTACGAAACAAATGAGGTGAAAATATATTTTTTAAACGAAGTAAGCTTTTATGCAACACCTTATGGTTTGTCCTATTACAAAAGCCCTGAAATAGTTTACAATTGTTTTGAGAAAAGTCGCTTTCCCCTCTAAGGTTTGTTCTGGTTGTCCCTGAGCCTGAGAGTGGATGTTCCCTAGTTTGTGATTGAGGACATTTTTCTGCCTATTTTAATACAGATATGTTAAATAATAACTTAATTGAGAATGTTTGAGTAACCAATTATCCTATTGATTACTTATTGTCTTATGTGACCTAGGCCTATTTGTCAAGGAATGAGCCTCATTGCTTAATTAAATAATGACGTTATGGCTCATATCAATCTGAACTTTGCCTATAAAGCCTGTGTCTCTGAAGCAGTACAGTATTTTTGTTACAATTATACTGTTTAGTCTGCCAAGTATCTGGATTTCATCTCGCTGCCCCCTAAGTTTGACACTCGTCCACAGACCTGTGTTTGTGCATTTACGTCTCCATATTTTACACTTGATTTTTTTGCCAAACTGCCAAAATCCCCTTTCTTGAAATGTCTGTGGGGAAATGCTAGATAAGATTGTATTCCGCACTTGCATTTGATGCCTCGAAATTACATTTTCCTGGCCTCCGTGCGAAAACAGAGCAGAGATGAAACCAACTGGTAAAGACAGTGTTTAGCAGGACATTCAGATCAGGTAAATCCCCTCAAATCCCAACCTGATGGTGAGAGAATGCAGTTGATGAGTGAGTGAGAGAAATAGATATATTTATTTTTAAAAAAATTAAAAAACTGTGTGTGAGATAAAGACTAGTGAGACTACAAAACATAAATCACTGATCATGACAGCGGATGCAGGTTCATGGCAATTATTGTGAGGTGACATGCAAAAACTTGCTCTGTGTCAAAAGGGAGAAGAGGAAGCAAATGGGGTGAAGAGATTTGTTCAAATTAGGTGTGTGATTCTCAGGTAATGGGGCCAACAAATATAGCCTAGGCTTGTACCTTATCTCTTAGCCTAACAGTTAGACAGACTATGGCTTTCTATTTTTAGAGCAGCTACATTCCATCAAAGCATCACATTTACTGCCCTGTGTAAGCACTTCAAATCCTTAGATTTTGACAGAAAGTGTTTTTCCCCAATAGGAGAGACTGTTTTAGGGAATTTCTCAGACATTGACAGTTCACTTGTGAACAGAAAAATAAAGTCTGAAAATGCACCCAGGTTATCAAAATGTAACTCGATGTTTTGAGAATATACCAGATTCTAATTTCCATTTCAAAATACGCCATGAGAGGGCAACCCCTACCTCGCTCGAGTTGGGTAATAAAACACATATTTCTAAGTGCTGGCTGATCACCTCACTTTTCGGACATTCAAAGAAAACACAGTAAAAAGCAGTCCATTGTGGAACGGCGCTCCTGATTTTAACAATTTCGAGGTGACCTCCTGCATTTAAACACGAGAAGAGCAGCCTGCTGTGGAGATGAGGAGGAGAGCGGTGAAACTGAGATCACAGTGCCCCAAACCGACCCATGAGGTAAAAGATTCCCTCCCGATCACCGCACCCTAGACACTTACTAGCCGCTCTTACTTGTCCATCAAGCATTTTGCTTCGCCATAAAAAAGGTTCACTTGCTGCAAAGGGTAAAGTTTTAAGAGAGAGAAAAAAAAACAACCCATACATGCTACTTTATATTTGTTTACTTTGAAGTTTTTCCTCCCTATCTGTTTTGTGAAGTGTCACTGGGAACTGAGAAGGCAGTGCATGTCTTGGAGGGCGCCCACATATGTTCAGCATTAGGGGCCGGCCGTCAACATTGTTACTTGGGACCTAATTTAATGTTTTCTCTGCTTTGATCTTCCACCTTTAATCACTGGCTCTTGGGAGGATCGGCTTTCCTCAAGAAATTGTTAGAAAGCTGAAAGAAAATGTTATTGCAGCATGTTTATGGAATCAAACATGTGAAGAGAGGGCTCGCACACAGAAAAAATAATGGATCCTGAATCTGAAGTCTTACAGAGAAAAGGATGAGGGGGTGGGGGCAGATGAAAACCACCACATAACTGTATGCAGTGAGGACATTCCAAAATTTCAATTTCTCCAAACATTGGTTCACCAAGATCGTTTCAGATGATATCGGTAGCACAGGGGAGACAGCGGGAGGGTGGGGGCCCAGGGTCGGGGGGTGGGCACCACAGGCTAGGTTTGAGTTTCCTCAAATCAGCATCCCTGCTTTCATTAAACCATCATTTCCAATATCGTTGCAACAGGGGTGCGAGAGGCATAACAAAGCATAGTTGTGTGGAGCTGAGTGACTGGGCTTGTTTCTCCTGGCTATGGTTGGTGGGGACATCAGGTATGGATCAAGAGCTGATGTCCCTGGGGAAATCCAGAGGAGTTCTTCAAGGTGCCTTTGATAGAGCTTGTATCCATGATACTCACTTCTGCATAGTGGTCACGCTGCATGTGGCGCACTTATTCTATTTGCCAGTCGCTTTCAATGAGTCCTCTTTATTTCTACACCAATGATGGGTCACGACTATGTGGTGGTGAGAGTCTGAAAGTCCGGGAAGACCACAGATCTTGATCCACGGATCTATTCCCAACCTACTGCATTTGAATGACATGTAAGAAAAAAGAGGAAGATGTGTTGGGGGGGGGGGGCACAGCCTCTCATCAGGACGGTCCATCACTGGGTGTTTCATATTAGGCTAACATTGGAACTGGCTTTAATCAAGGAAGGCCCAAAACTTTTTCAGACTCCAGCCGCCCAAGCCAGACTGTTCTCTCTGCTACCGCACAGCAAGCGGTACTAATGCACTAAGTACTAAGTCTGGAATCAACAGGACCCTGAACAGCTTCTACCCCCAAGCCATAAGACTACCAAACGAGACAGGTTATAGCTAATTAAATGGCTACCCGGAGTATCTGCATTGACCCAATTTTTACACTAACTCTATGCACATACACTGGACTCGACCCACACATACTTACCCTCACAACCCAACACACACTACATACTGTGCATTCGGCAAAGTATTCAGACCCCTTCACATTTTGTTACGTTACACCCTTATTCTAAAATTGATTTAAAAAAAAAATAATAATAATCCTCAGCAATCTATACACAATACCCCGTAATGACAAAGCGAAAACAGGTTAAGAATGTTTTGCAAATGTATTAAATATTTATTTTAAACAAATACCTTATTTATGTAAGTATTCAGACCCTTTGCTATAAGACTCGAAATTGAGCTCAGATGCATCCTGTTTTCATTGAACATCCTTGAGGTGTTTCTACAACTTCGAGTCCACCTGTAGTAAATTCAATTGATTGGACATGATTTGGAAAGGCACACACCTGTCTATATAAGTAACCAGAGTTGACAGTGCATGTCAGAGAAAAAAAACAAGCTTTGAGGTCGAAGGAATTGTCCGTAGAGCTGAGACAGGACTGTGTCGAGGCACATATCTGGGGAAGGGTACCAAAACATTTCTTTAGCATTGAAGATCCCCATCATTCTTAAATGGAAGAAGTTTGGAACCAAGACTCTTCCGAGAGCTGGCCGCCCGGCCAAACTGAACAATCGGGAGAAGGGCCTTGGTCAGGGATGGTGACCAAGAACCCGATGGTCACCCTGACAGAGCGCCAGAGTTCCTCTGTGGAGATGTGAGAACCTTCGAGAAGGACAACCATCTCTGTAGCACCCCACAAATCAGGTCTTTATGGTAGAGTGACCAGACGGAAGCCACTCCTCAGTAAAAAGGCACATGACAGCCTGCTTGGAGTTTGCCCAAAGGCACCTAAAGACTCTCAGACCATGAGAAACAAGATTCTTTGGACTGATGAAACCAAGATTGAACTCTGGCCTGAATACCAAGTGTCACATCTGGAGGAAACCAGGCACCGGTCATCATCTGGCCAATACCATCCCTACGGTGAAGCATGGTGGTGGCAGGATCAGCAGCAGGGACTGGGAGACTAGTCAGGATCGAGGGAAAGGAATGGAGCAAAGCATAGAGAGATTCTTGATAAAAACCCACTCCAGAGCGCTTAGGACCTCAGACTGGGGTAAACGTACACCTTCCAACAGGATAACGACCCAAGCACACTGCCAAGACAATGCAGGAGTGGCTTCGGGACAAGTCTCTGAATGTCCTTGAGTGGCCCAGCCAGAGCCTGGACTTGAACCCCATCGCACATCTCCGGACAGACATGAAAATAGCTGTGCAGCAACGCTCCTCATCCAACTTGACAGAGCTTGAGAGGATCTGCAGAGAAGAATGCGAGAAACTCCCCAAATACAGGTGTGCCAACCTTGTAGCGTCATACCCAAGAAGACGGGAGGCTGTAATCACTGCCAAATGTGCTTCAACAAAGTACTGGGTAAAGGATCTGAATACTTTAAAAAACATATATATATATATATTTGCCAAATTTTCTAAAAACCTGTTTTTGCTTTGTCATTATGGGATATTGTGTATAGACTGATGAGGAAAAATACAACTTGATCAATTTTTTAACAAGGCTGTAACGTAACATAATGTGGGGAAAAATAAAGGGGTCTGAATACTTTCTGAATGCACTGTATGCTCACAAACACATATGCATACTGATTCCACACACTTTCCCACTCAGCACATACGCTGGTACTGTCTATTTTCTATCCTGTTGCCCAGTCACTTTACCCCTACCTACAGTGCATTCAAAAAGTACTCATATACCCTCCACTTATTCCACATTTTGTTGTGTTACAGCCGAGCAGATGGGCTGAGAACGGAGGAGAAAAAAACGCAAGGAAATCTAGAGGGATTTGACTTCTCAAACACAGCAAAAAGACGACAATATGATGCCCTGACACCTTATTAATTCAGCCACTTACTTAGCTAACTAGTAAGTAAAACATTTAGGGGTCATGTTAACGCAGAATTCTTCATTTTTCATGCAGGAAAAAAAATTCTAAACGCATAATACATATCTTGCTGCGTTTTGTAAACGCAGATCTAAAATGCTTTTTATTGTAATTTCTGCTCAGCATCAGACTAATTTTGTGCTTGCACTAAAGTATTTTCTGTGAAGAAAAACTATAGTTGTACATCCGATAACTCTATTGAAGCAACAACAAAAAACACGACTTTCAATATAAAATGTGACAGCTGGACTCGACTGTTCCTGCTTTCCCCAGTTGTGCTATTTACAAACAAACACATGACTGGCTCAACTGTTCTGGGGAACTATGGTAAGCTTCATAATGCAAAATACTATGACAGGTGAAATGAAGAAACCAATCGGTTTTATCTTCTAACATATTGCACGAGTTGATGGCAGGTATTTCCTAAAAATGTAGCTACAAATAGTAAAATGTATAGAAACATTTCAAAACAGTATTCAAAAAACATCCTGTGGCTATTTCCAAATACACCCAAGCCTAATATTTGCCCATTATTATTTTCAAACGTCTTCAAGCTCTGTCAAATTGGTTGTTGATCATTGCAAGACAAACATTTTCAGGTCTGGCTATAGATTTTTAAATAGATTTATGTCAAAACTGTAACTCGGCCACTCAGGAACATTCAGTCTTCTACATCTCCAGTGTAGATTTGGCCTTATGCGTTAGGTTATTAGGTTATTATCCTGCTGAAAGTTGGATTAATCTCCCAGTGTCTGGTGGAAAGCAGTTTTCCTCTAGGAGTTTGCCTGTGATTGGCTCCATTCCGTTTTTTTTATATTCACGACGATTACAAGAATACCCATAACCTGATGCTGCCACACCTATGCTTGAAAATATGGAGAGTGTTACTCAGTAAATCGAATTGTGCTCAAGAATATATGTTAGTCTCATGAACCACAATTACATGAGGCAACAGTCCAACAATCTGTGACTGTCCACTTTTGCGCAGAAAATGTGTAGCTATCTAGCTAGTAGAATACACTGACGGTATGTAAAGCGATCTGGAACGCACCACTAACCTGTCAAATGCAAAAAGTAGTAGGCGGTTAGCTAAGTTACATGCCAAGTTCTGAACGTTTGAGCAAAGTATTATTGTTTACTTAGAGGTCGATATAAGTAGCGAGCACGTCATAGACCTAGGCCTTTTTAGATAGCTGGCTCGTTGTTAGCTAACGTTAGGTGTTAACTTTCACGACTTCCAGATACATTTGACTAATGTCGTTAGCACGCTAGCCTCTGACTCGGCTAACGTTATCTAACTGACGAGCTAGCTAGCTACCATTAGCTATAACGGCACGCGAACTCTATCAATTTCCATCTCTACACAACTGTTATTAAAATACATTAGCTACATTAACTAACGTTAGCTAGCAAGGCAAACGTTAGCCTGTGCAGTGAATGTCACTCACCACTTCCTTCGCCTTGAGAGAAAATCCATGTTTGGGTCTGCTTTTCTTGAAGATTTCATCTTTAGGCAAATCAAACCCTACTCCGATAGCTTTATTTCGTGTTTTTACCGTTTTGACACTGGCTTTGAACAGTACAGTTATATCAACAGCCATTTCTGTCAGTAGCACGGCAGCACACGCCACTGTCAACAGCGACACGTCACCACATTCAACGTCATATTTTTGCGACGTATGGGTGCGTTCGAAACATGCATGGTTCGCCACTTTAGTGACAATGCCGTAGATGCCGGTGTTTGGAGGATATATTGGCAGGATGTTGTTAGGCCCGAGACTAAGTCGATGGTCGGCAAACCATGCAAGTATATCCTCCAAACACCGGGTTCGAGGGCATTATTACTTTTATACAAAAGGTTACCAACATTTTCAAATAATGATTGACATATTTTCATTTAAAAAAAATTATTTTCTTGAATTTATTTATAGTATTTTATCCTTCCATATGATACAGTCCTGGCACAAATTTAGGGTTGCTGCCCAAGCCATTCGTTCTATCGATTCAGTTGCCAGAGCTGCGACCCAGTTGTTTTTTTGTTCTGTATCTATGGACGCGACCCAGTCATTCGTTCTAAATGTTCCATTGCCATACTGGCTGCCAACGTTCTTATCCCTTGCTTGCTAGCTAGCCAACTACAGTTAATTTACAGTCGTGTCAAACAGTGCAGCCAGAATAACAACAGTAGCTGCATTTGCATTTGTTTAAACCTGTTTTCTAGTGAGATTTATTTCACCGCATCCATTACAATGAGCTAATGAGCCGCAATTTCGCCTGATATAGAAAATGTGATCCTTCATCAGGACACTATTTTTCAGAGGAGCTAGCCAACAACACAGCCAACACAATCACTTCAAACTGAAGCTGGAAAGAATGCAAACTAGCTGCACTTCATTTCGTTTTACCTTTTTTAAAATGTACATTTATTTGTATATATAGCCATAAAAATGCCTGTCTGTCTCATCCAGACTGCCTACACGTTCATTACTATGGGACAGCTGGAGATCAAATTTGAATATTGAAACAATGTTGCAAATGTCAGAGAGACAGATAGCAAGGTTTATACACAAATGTCCACTGTTGAAAACTAAATGTTAGTGTGCAATGTGAGATAATGTCTAGATGCTTTTCAGAGTGGAGATCAAGTTTATAAATTGCCTGGCTGGGCTGATGAGACAGTGGATTGCGCAGTCAGGTGGAACAGAGTAAATAAGCGGGAATGTGGTTTTAACCAACCAGTATTCAGGATTAGAACCACCCGTTGTATAATTAAGCACAGATACTGTAGAATAATGAGTTATAAAAAATCTTTGACACATGTGCAGCATTCCAGTAAAGGACTATCGAGGGATCAAAAGTGCAACAGAACATATAATAAAATGAATAGCATGTATTTCACCCCAATATTCTGTGGAAGAGTTGCTGACTATTATGCAAGGGTGGTCTTAATGTTTAGAATGTACATTAACCACATTTTAAAATGTATGAAGACATTTTGCTAAAGCATAGACCAAGCTAACAATTCTAGGGAGATAATGTTTTTGTAATGTTATCTGTAATGTTCCCCTAATGTTTGAGTCTCCAGTTTTCTGTTAGTTAGGGGAACATTCTATTTATGATAGCTAAAAACCTTCTGAGAAGCTTTTTTTTTAGCAGGTTTTGGCGTTAGAGTTAGGAGAACATTGCATTAATGTCAAGCCAAACTTATCTACAATGTGGTTACAATGTTCTGAGAATAGACATGTTTCGAGAATAGACATGTTTCGACATCTTGTTACTGTTGCCAAGCCCTGATTTGTGAACCACTGATCTATTCACAGCTCTTTTTGTCTGTTGGCAAAGGATACTCACACACACACACACACACACACACACACACACACACACACACACACACACACACACACACACACACACACACACACACACACACACACACACACACACACTTTGACACGTGATTACATTGTGCATGTTCATTTATACAGTAATTATTATTCAACATCAATAAAATACAGAATAAAAAAATATTGAATGTACTTTTAACAGAGCTGAGATTGAATTAAAAGTGTGTTCATCTTGTTGATTACACCTATCAAGTTATTTCATATCTACACAAGTGCCCAAGGAGTAGAGGTTAGGGTTAATACTGGACAGGGCCTCACTATATTGGCCCAATAAGCACATACCCTAATGACATCCCTTATTGGCACAGTGGTTATGGTGTTTGTCATGGGGGCTGTTGGCCTGGGTTTGAGTCACCCTACTCTCACATTCTTAGTAATATACTGTATGTTCATGTCATTACTTCACAACAGTTACAACACACCTATCTGATATAATTCAAATGGTTTCTCATTGAAAAAAAATGGGAATTGGTAGAATTCTAGATAGCTGAGCATCTCAGAGAACTCTCTATCGTCTTTTTGAAATCCACACCACAAATACCACATAGAACAAACATGTGTCTCAAGGAATCATCAGCTCTCGTCATTGCATTTCTATCTGTAACGTTCCTAATTTGTTGCCGAAACATGGCCCAGGTGGTAGTGTGTTTTCCTGATAGAAACATACCCAGAACATGGTTGCCATATTCTCAGAATAACAGAAATGTGTACATTTCCAGTAGCATATTTGTACTTTCTCACATTTCCCATTTAAGCAATGATGATATCAGTTATACCAAAACAATACACAACACAGAGTTTCACAAAATTGCAACAGAATATATTACGGCAATATATTACTTTTATGAGTAACAGAGCAATATAACGAGTTACTGTCTTCAAATATTGTAATATTATTAGTTACTTTTTGAAGTAACCTGTATATTACTTTCAGAAGCATATCTCTACCGGCGTGTTATATACATAACAAAAGAGAAATCTATACACATTATACTAATAAACAAAGATGCATAAATAATATTTTCAAATAAACAATCAAAATGTGAGACTCCCCTCATAGCTCTTGAACCAAGGCCACCAGAACCAACACCCTAACCACTGTCCCATTAAGGGACACAGTATAGCTAAGCCCTGTGCTTATTGGGCCAGTATTTTTTTGAATTTTTACGTAACCTTTATTTAACTATATTTAACCAGAAGAAACCAGAAACCATCCTCCTTAGGCACTTGTTTAGATCTGAAACAGCTTGATAGGTGCAAGCAATAGGGAGAATGCACTTTGAAGTACTGTAAATCGTAGCTGTGCTAAAAGTACACTCCAGAAAAATGTTTTATTGATCATATGGATTCAGGAGTGTCATTTAAACAGGTTCATATCCCCCACCAACATTAGACAACTATACAGAAAGCACCTCAATTGCTGAAATAAGTAAATCAAATCAATGATGAGAATAGGAACTGATACATGGACATGGTGGTTAAACAGGAAGCTCAGAATACTGTGAATCAAGAGGTTGTGAGTTCAAATCCCAGGGAAGGACACAGTGAGAAATAAATACATACACAATGTAAGTAAAAAGCACTGTGTTTGAGTATTGACAAGGAGCTATGAATAGATCAGTGTATTACCAGTAACAAGACCTGATGTGTAATAACCTTTTATTTGGACAAATAAACGTTCTTGCAAAATGACCCATGAAGCATTTCTAGAACATTAATATCTTAAGTTCTGAGAACATGGTAACCAGTTTGTTGCTAGCTTGGCAAGCAGGCTACCAGGCTAGGAATTCAGGCAATTGACAAAGAGTTTCAGTGCTGCTGTAGGATTCTTACCTAAGTACACTGTAGAATTTTGAATGCTGAAGTCATTTAATTGCTTAGGTATGTGATGTATACTTAAGTGCATATTTGGACGTTGTAAATGTTTGACATACACCAATACAGATATTTATTTAAAAAATGACACTACAACACTACCAGGTTAAGTAAAACTAAAAATAATGTCCTGTCTAGACGAATGTAGTAATTTGTATATAATATTTCTCACTTGGGTTGGCACCTAGATATAAGTGTAGGAGCCCAACGTGTTGAATAAAATACTGTTATTTGCTGTGCGGTTTGCTCATTTCCTTTGTTAGTGTTGTGCCAAACAGTAGAGTGGTGCGACCGTCTCCTCTTCTGCAGCTTCAGCACTCAGCTGCTTTACATCTCAGATGTTTTTCCCCCTAAAGGAGTCTGCACTGTAAAAAAAAAAAAAAAAAAAACATTTAGCTGGTTTTACTTTTATTTAAAAAAAAAAAAAGGTAACAATTTGTATCAGCTTTTTGAGTATTTCCAACATAAGGTGTTCTTTGTGTATAATATACTTAGCTTTTGGTGTTTCACAAACACTAATATATTGAGTCCAGCATATTTGTTGTTTCTGCTGAGATCCAACTTAATTTGATCAATTCCAAAATTGTTATTATTCATAACACCTACTTCAAACTTTTTGATCAGTTAATTTCAGTGATCATGTCTTGATGTTTGTAAAAAAAAATGTTTGTCTTCAATTATTTGCCTTTTTTCCCCACTTAAGCAGGCAGTGCTGAACACAGCTCTCATTCCACTAGTAGTCAGTGGAGGTAGAACTGAAAGCATTTTAAGATGCTGCATGTGCCTTTAGCATTAAAGGTTGTGTGCGGTTGTGCCAATGAGCTTGTTGTTGATGGTGGGACTGGGGGGGTCTCATCTTTGAATGTCAATTTGCCGGATGGTTTTGATATCCATTCATCATGACCCGTTACACCATAGCATTGTTGTAGTCGAGTCATTAAACCTCCAGTCCAAGTCGAGTCCCAAGTCTCCTGTGCTCGAGTCGGGTCAAGAGTCCCTATGGCTAAGTCCGAGTTAAGTTTGAGTCCAATTTCGAGTCATCAATGGTCGAGTCACGAGTCGAGTCATCAATGGTCGAGTCACGAGTCGAGTCACGAGTCGAGTCATGAGTCTCTATGGCTGAAGTCCGAGTCCCAGTGGTCCAAGTGCTTAAGTCTGAGTCACTGGGTCTGTTTAACAAAAAATACCACATTAGCATTGGTTTGTGTGCACATATATATTTTTTTAACTTTTGGAAACAAAACAACTGATTCTGTGTACTTTAGACATATTTGGTAGTTTGGTTACTGCTGTTTTTTTGTTTGCTTATACTGCCGGCTTGCTGGTTCGATGCTTGTCTGTTTCTAGATTCACACTTTTATTGATTTGGCCTGGATTTGGTAGAGAAAATCTGCTTAGCAACGACTAGTGGCGGGCTAGCGGGAAGATTTTTATGTGACCATTGAAGTCAAGCAAAGATTTTCCTCTGGTCATAATTGCCCGCAAACAAATAATAGCCTATGAAACAAAGAAGTCCTTCATACACAGGCTCACACACATTTTATTTTAATATAATTACACTACCATTAAGAAGTTTGAGGTCACTGGGCTCACTGTCCATTAAAATATCATCAAATTGATCAGAAATAGACTGTAGACATTGTTAATGTTGTAAATGACTATTGTAGCTGGAAACAGCTGATTTTTAATGGAATATCTAAATGGGCGTACAGAGGCCCATTATCAGCAACCATCACTCCTGTGTTCCAATGTGTTAGATAACCCCAGTTTATCATTTTAAAAGGCTAATTGATCAATAGAAAACCCTTTTGCAATTATGTTAGCACAGCTGAAAACTGTTGTTCTGATTGAAGAAGCAATAAAACTGTCCTTCTTTAGACTAGTTGAGTATCTTGAGGATCAGCATTTGTGGGTTTGATTGCAGGCTCAAAATGTCCAGAAACAAAGCACTTTCTTCTGAAACTCGTCAGTCTATTCTTGTTCTGTGAAATGAAGGCTATTCCATGCGGGAAATAGCAAGAAACTGAAGATCTCGTACAATGCTGTGTATTATTCCCTTCACAGAACAGCACAAACTGGCTCTAACGAGAATAGAAAGAGGAGTGGGAGGCCCCGGTGCACAACTGAGCAAGAGGACAAGTACATTAGAGTGTCTAGTTTGAGAAACAGATGCCTCACAAGTCTTCAACTGGCAACTTCATTAAATAGTACCCACAAAACACCAGTCTCAACGTCAACAGTGAAGAGGAGACTCCGGGATGCTGGCAGAGTTCCTCTGTCCAGTGTCTGTGTTCTTTTGCCTAACTTAATGTTTTATTTTGATTGGCCAGTCTGTGATATGGATTTTTCTTTGCAACTCTGCCTAGAAGGACAGCATCCCGGAGTCGCCTCTTCACTGTTGAGTTTTATTGCTTCTTTAATCAGAACACAAGTTTTCAGCTGTGCTAACATAATTGCAAAAGGGTTTTCTAATGATCAATTACCTTTTAAAATTATAAACTTGGATTAGCTAACACAACATGCCATTGGAACACAGGGGTGATGTTTGCTGATAATGGGCCTCTGTAGATATTCCATCAAAAATCTTCAGTTTCCAGCTACAATAGTAATTTACAACATTAACAATGTCTGCAGTCTATTTCTGATGAATTTGATGTTTTTTTAATGTACACATTTTTTTGTTTTTGTTTCTTGAACAAGGACATTTCTATGTGACCCCAAACGTTTGAACGGTAGCCTAATGATGTTTTAAAGGGATGAATGCAAGAGAACAGAACCCTTGTTGCTCTGCTGCACACCCCACTGCTGCTAATATTCTGTTTATCATAGTAGCCTATCCAGTCCAAGTACAAATACATGTCACGGGAAGGCGAGTGAGTCCGAGTCACCAAAAGTCATGAAAATCGAGACTTGAGACGGACTCGGGGCCTAGTCTAGGACTCAAGTAATACAACACTGCCTCATAGCACACATTCTGCTTAATACTGATATAGAAGTATGCTTTTGTTTCTTCAAACGTGCACATAACGTTGTGTAAAAGTATAGTAAAGTCTAAAAATGTTGAATTACCCACAACCCTCTAAAAACGGAGCCACATGGAAAGTTGTTGCAAAAACGTACAATTCTTAAGTTGAGAGTAAATATTACGAAAACTGAGTAAATGAAACCCAGTATATTAGATTGAATTGACATTTTTGAATGTCATGCTTTTGAACACATAAAAAAAGGAAGTATTTAAATATTGAAAGAAAACCAGAGCTGTTAAAAGAGATAGTCCTTTAATGAACCGAGGCTATATGGACACAAGACTGTGACAAGACTGGTGGTTTGACCCCCAATATGTTCATTGGAGGGCTATCCAACCATGGTATTCTAAATAGAGGAAACTCATGCATTCTTTAAGAGCCATGGTAGTTCTTGCTAAGCCACCTTGACAATTCAGTGGTGTCAAGAATGCCCAGCGGAGAAATAACCATCCTGGAATATAAAGACAAAAATGAAAAGAAAACTATTTACATGATCACTCCAACTTCAAGGCTGCTTGACATTAGCATAGTAGATGTGGCAGTTATGTTCTGTCATGATAGGCTATATGTCAGGGTGGGTGGTTAGCTTGGCAAAACACATTAGCACTGGCAGCCTAACCTACTGTACCATTGTTAATTAACTGACTTGATTGCAGACAAAGTATTTCTCATGACAACATACAACCTCCGCCTTGTCATGTCTATGACTAAGTAAAGTAGTGTCTGTCTATCCCTGTTCTCTCTCCTCTCTGCACAGACCATACAAACGCTCCACACCGCGTGGCCGCGGCCACCTAATCTGGTGGTCCCAGCGCGCACGACCCACGTGGAGTTCCAGGTCTCCGGTAGCCTCTGGAACTGCCGATCTGCAGCCAACAAGGCAGAGTTCATCTCAGCCTATGCCTCCTCCAGTCCCTCGACTTCTTGGCACTGACGGAAACATGGATCACCACAGATAACACTGCTACTACTACTGCTCTCTCTTCTTCCGCCCACGTGTTCTCGCACACCCCGAGAGCTTCTGGTCAGCGGAGTGGTGGCACCGGGATCCTCATCTCTCCCAAGTGGTCATTCTCTCTTTCTCCCCTTACCCATCTGTCTATCGCCTCCTTTGAATTCCATGCTGTCACAGTTACCAGCCCTTTCAAGCTTAACATCCTTATCATTTATCGCCCTCCAGGTCCCCTCGGAGAGTTCATCAATGAGCTTGATGCCGTGATAAGCTCCTTTCCTGAGGACGGCTCACCTCTCTCAGTTCTGGGCGACTTTAACCTCCCCACGTCTACCTTTGACTCATTCCTCTCTGCCTCCTTCTTTCCACTCCTCTCCTCTTTTGACCTCACCCTCTCACCTTCCCCCCTACTCACAAGGCAGGCAATACGCTCGACCTCATCTTTACTAGATGCTGTTCTTCCACTAACCTCATTGCAACTCCCCTCCAAGTCTCCGACCACTACCTTGTATCCTTTTCCCTCTCGCTCTCATCCAACACTTCCCACACTGCCCCTACTCGGATGGTATCGCGCCGTCCCAACCTTCGCTCTCTCTCCCCGCTACTCTCTCCTCTTCCATCCTATCATCTCTTCCCTATGCTCAAACCTTCTCCAACCTATCTCCTGATTCTGCCTCCTCAACCCTCCTCTCCTCCCTTTCTGCATCCTTTGACTCTCTATGTCCCCTATCCTCCAGGCCGGCTCGGTCCTCCCCTCCCGCTCCGTGGCTCGACGACTCATTGCGAGCTCACAGAACAGGGCTCCGGGCAGCCGAGCGGAAATGGAGGAAAACTCGCCTCCCTGCGGACCTGGCATCCTTTCACTCCCTCCTCTCTACATTTTCCTCCTCTGTCTCTGCTGCTAAAGCCACTTTCTACCACTCTAAATTCCAAGCATCTGCCTCTAACCCTAGGAAGCTCTTTGCCACCTTCTCCTCCCTCCTCAATCCTCCTCCCCTCCCCCCTCCTCCCTCTCTGCAGATGACTTCGTCAACCATTTTGAAAAGAAGGTCGACGACATCTGATCCTCGTTTGCTAAGTCAAACGACACCGCTGGTTCTGCTCACACTGCCCTACCCTGTGCTCTGACCTCTTTCCCCTCTCTCTCCAGATGAAATCTCGCGTCTTGTGACGGCCGGCCGCCCAACAACCTGCCCGCTTGACCCTATCCCCTCCTCTCTTCTCCAGACCATTTCCGGAGACCTTCTCCCTTACCTCACCTCGCTCATCAACTCATCCCTGACCGCTGGCTACGTCCCTTCCGTCTTCAAGAGAGCGAGAGTTGCACCCTTCTGAAAAAAAACCTACACTCGATCCCTCCGATGTCAACAACTACAGACCAGTATCCCTTCTTTCTTTTCTCTCCAAAACTCTTGAACGTGCCGTCCTTGGCCAGCTCTCCCGCTATCTCTCTCAGAATGACCTTCTTGATCCAAATCAGTCAGGTTTCAAGACTAGTCATTCAACTGAGACTGCTCTTCTCTGTATCACGGAGGCGCTCCGCACTGCTAAAGCTAACTCTCTCTCCTCTGCTCTCATCCTTCTAGACCTATCGGCTGCCTTCAATACTGTGAACCATCAGATCCTCCTCTCCACCCTCTCCGAGTTGGGCATCTCCGGCGTGGCCCACGCTTGGATTGCGTCCTACCTGACAGGTCGCTCCTACCAGGTGGCGTGGCGAGAATCTGTCTCCTCACCACGCGCTCTCACCACTGGTGTCCCCCAGGGCTCTGTTCTAGGCCCTCTCCTATTCTCGCTATACACCAAGTCACTTGGCTCTGTCATAACCTCACATGGTCTCTCCTATCATTGCTATGCAGACGACACACAATTAATCTTCTCCTTTCCCCCTTCTGATGACCAGGTGGCGAATCGCATCTCTGCATGTCTGGCAGACATATCAGTGTGGATGACGGATCACCATCTCAAGCTGAACCTCGGCAAGACGGAGCTGCTCTTCCTCCCGGGGAAGGACTGCCCGTTCCATGATCTCGCCATCACGGTTGACAACTCCATTGTGTCCTCCTCCCAGAGCGCTAAGAACCTTGGCGTGATCCTGGACAACACCCTGTCGTTCTCAACTAACATCAAGGCGGTGGCCCGTTCCTGTAGGTTCATGCTCTACAACATCCGCAGAGCACGACCCTGCCTCACACAGGAAGCGGCGCAGGTCCTAATCCAGGCACTTGTCATCTCCCGTCTGGATTACTGCAACTCGCTGTTGGCTGGGCTCCCTGCCTGTGCCATTAAACCCCTACAACTCATCCAGAACGCCGCAGCTCGTCTGGTGTTCAACCTTCCCAAGTTCTCTCACGTCACCCCGCTCCTCCGCTCTCTCCACTGGCTTCCAGTTGAAGCTCGCATCCGCTACAAGACCATGGTGCTTGCCTACGGAGCTGTGAGGGGAACGGCACCTCAGTACTTCCAGACTCTGATCAGGCCCTACACCCAAACAAGGGCACTGCGTTCATCCACCTCTGGCCTGCTCGCCTCCCTACCACTGAGGAAGTACAGTTCCCGCTCAGCCCAGTCAAAACTGTTCGCTGCTCTGGCCCCCAATGGTGGAACAAACTCCCTCACGACGCCAGGACAGCGGAGTCAATCACCACCTTCCGGAGACACCTGAAACCCCACCTCTTTAAGGAATACCTAGGATAGGATAAAGTAATCCTTCTCACCCCCCTTAAAAGATTTAGATGCACTATTGTAAAGTGGCTGTTCCACTGGATGTCATAAGGTGAATGCACCAATTTGTAAGTCGCTCTGGATAAGAGCGTCTGCTAAATGACTTAAATGTAAATGTAAATGTAAAGAAGGTTGATGAATTGCAGAGCAGGATATCAAGATATGCTATTACATTCCATATACAGGCTATCAACTGCAGATTCGCTGAATAGAGAAAGAGATTCTATCAATTGCACCTTCTAGTATTTTCATATAAATCCCAAACAAAATTGGTCCTCTACGAGGTTTGAGTGGGACTGATTTACAGTACCATGTGACATGAAATCCACAAACTGCCAAAAAGAAAAGTAGGTGATATGCTTGATAGAGAAATACTCTGATGTATATCTTTATTTTGACAAGCGGGGATAAGCGTAGCTTGGTCATAGTATTCAGTCACTCTCTCTGTGACAGATGAGCCATGTTGTTGAGTGTCCTCTGGGCAGACCACTTAACTCACTGAAAAGGAGCCCTAACTCCTACCCTTAATCTTCACTTTCTCTTTGTCTGGACTATTATCTGGCCTGTCAGTCCTGGCCACTTTATCTTCAGAGGGCTCATCTATTGACTGTTTCAACGTGGCTAGATTATATCAAAGGCCCTTATCTTTGGTCCCTGCAGCTATATTCTCTTGTTTCTGACCAGTTGGAATGGTTTCAGGATTTGAATGCAACGTTTTGGGATGGATATTGTTTGCTGGTTCATCTCATATTTTGGATATGCATCATATGTAATTGTGTGAAGACGTACTTCAGAACATTAGCAGGTAGATGTAGAGTTGGGAATAAAGTATGAATTCAACCAAAACACTATTGTCACCTTTCAATCCCTGATAATAGCTAAAACAATGGTAACGATCTAAACCCAAGATTAAGTTGAGTTTCTTCTTTGTCCATAAGACTGAAATGGGTGTTCAAAGACCTTTACTGGAATGCAGACAGTGACCCCTATAACCAACACCTTCCCTGGTTTGAGTTAATGGCTTCCTTACGTTTCTGCAAGCTCCTGAAGAATTCCATGCAGTTAGATCTGATGGTAACCGATTATCTGGTAAGGCAACTGACGTTGAGGTGGATGCTTAGTCGCCACACCCCTCCAGCCTCAGCGACTGACGAATCAACTCTTGGTTTAGTCCCAATAGTCTTACAATGACCTCCTTTCTCTGTCTGCTTCCTTTCGTGGCCCATGGTCTGACAGTGTTTGACAGGTGAGAGCGGTGGTGGCGACTCCGCCCTGCCTTCATGGGATTTAACCCATCTATAGTCCCCTCAGATCAGCTGTCATGACAGCAAGGAGATGAGGAAAGGAAGTCATGGTAGTCATTTCAGAGAGTTAGGTCATAGATGAACTGAGTTGGCAGACACCAATCCCTGTAAACTCCCAAACTGTTCATATTGACACATTGATTACTATTTTTTAAAAACAAAGTGTATGACAGTTGTTTTCCCACGCGTATGAATACATGTCTGTTGTTGCATGTCTACATGTTTTTCAATGTAATATAATGCAACGCAATAATGTATATAACACTGTATAATGTAATAATATAATGCGTCATGCCACAATAACTGGGACGTGTTTTGCATGTACAGTATGACAAATCTCTGCGAGCAAGGTCAGCGACATACAGTGTGCTGTAAAACAATTGAATGGAAAAGACATGTCGCTCAGCAGCTCCGATGAACGAAGAATCTGTAGCTTAACCGTTACAACTGTAATTTATACGTTTTTTTTGTTTGTTGGCCCTAGTAGTGGCAGCCAAGAATAGGGAGAAAAAAAATTGAAATGAAAGAAAACCTTCACGAGGTTATACAACAAAGTATGCCTATACTTTATTGGTTGTGTCTTTATGCCTTACCACACGCACAAACAAAATGCTTAATATGAATGCAAACTTTCCAATGGCTCATGTTTAATTAAGAACCCTGAAGATCATTTCTTCATTGTCTCCAATACCATGAGTTTTTCCTCTGCTACACATCTTACTCTAGGAACTTTCGATAAATAAATCTACGAAAGGTCCTATGTGCAATATGTTGACTATGTCACATATCACACAAAAAATAACACCATCAGATCAGCGGAGGCTCCTCAGAGAAGGAAGGAGAAAAACATCCTCCTCAGTGAATTCCATAGAAAATAAGAATAGTGAAACTATGCATAATATATTAATGTCACCAAATAATTTATTAAAAAATATTGTTTTGCAATGAAGGTCTACAGTAGCCTAAACAGTACTCTGTAGGGTAGCACCATGGTGTAGCCGGAGGACAGCGAGCTTCCAACCTCCTCTAGTTACATTGACTTCAATTCAAAACCTAGGAGACTCATGGTTCTCACACCCTTCCATAGACTTACACAGTAATTATGACTACTTGCAGAGGACATCCTCCAACCTATCATAGCTCTTGCAGCATGAACTGACATGCTGTCCACACAATTAAAGAATCTAGTACTGAATGCATACGCTACAGCTAGCTAGCACGGTAGTATATACAATGTGGGGAGTAGTTGACTCAAAGAGAGAAAAAAGACAATAGTTGAACAGTTTTGAACAAATTAATTTCTTAAAAAATGAAGGGGGAGCAAGAGCGAGAGAGAGAGAGAGAGAGAGAGAGAGAGAGAGAGAGAGAGAGAGAGAGAGAGAGAGAGAGAGATAGCTAGCTAGCTAGCTAGCTAGCTAGCTATATTTCGGTTTTTTTCTTCTCTTCACTTTCACTTTTGAGTCGGTGTTCTAAATCTTTTGACCGGTAGTGTACAATGCAATACATCCAGGCAGAGCAGATCAGTTGTACCTTACTTGATCTTTCATAGGAATAGTCAGTCCTAAAACTGGACAGCAATTAGCCCACCAATGAAAGGGGATCCTCTTTGTAATTAAACTAATAGATAATTTACCCATATATAATGTTTTTAAAAAATGTATGTACAAATAAAAAGCATAATTTATGCATGGTCTTTTTTCACATTCCTAGGTCGTATGACATTAGGGGAATTTGAGTTCCCGTGGCAGTTCGAAATTATACCTTTCATCAAGCAATCATGAGAAAATGGTCTGACATCCTCGATAAGCAACATGTTTTTGGTCCTGAATTAATGTAATTGACATGAGCCTTTGTATGAGAGCACTACCTTCATTCACAATGCAAACAACACTTACCTGTTTTACAGAGATGTGGTGTTACTAATCCACGCATTATAGTTGTTAATCACAAAATGTACTGAGTTTTATGTTTGTCTCATTCTTTCCTTCATTCCTCCATTCCTTCATGTACCAATTTTAATAAATGCAGCCATTTCATGTATTGCCGCAAGTTTGTTTTACTGCGGAATTCAACTATAATGTAAATAAAACCTTGAAACCCTATTGTTTATTTGTGGTTGACATCTCATTTAAACAAAACCTGTGTGCATTGATGACTTGCAAATTCTCACCAACTAGCCTCACTAAGGTGAGTTGAAATAATGCTGAAACAATGTTGACTCAATCCATTTTTTTCCTGGAGGGCAGCTACGTCTGAACAGGTCTCTGGTGAGCTAATACCTGTAACAACGAAATTAGCACACAGTGTTTATTCATTATGACAAAATACCCTTAGAGGGAAAACTGTTCTACAGAAAAATGTACAGAATGGATCATAGATTGTCCTATTGCCTCACCATAATAGGACAGCTTTCACATAAAGCAAATAGTTGAAATATGAACTCATTTAGGCACTTACGGTTATTTACTGAAGTCAATGGGAAACAGGTAACCTAGTGGTTAGAACATGGTGCCAGTAACCGTAAAGTTACTGGCTCAAATACCCCGAGCCTACAAGGTCAGAAATCTGTCGATGTGCCCATGAGCAAAGCACTTCATCCTAATTTGCTACAGGGGTGCCGTAATACTATGGGGGACCCTGTAAAACAACACATTTCACTGCGTGTATGTGACAAAGAAAAGGTAGCTACAGTGTTCAGTGCATTGATGGCTGCAAAAAAAGTACATACAGAAAGTATGACTGTAGTCAAACATCAGAGCACAAGGTGCACATAAAATCTATATATATTCTGATAATGGAATACTATTCTATTAAAATAAAAATGTAACTAGGCAACTCAGTTTAGAACAAATTATTATTTACAATGACAGCCTACCCGGGGAACAGTTGGTTTAACTGCTTTGTTCAGGGACAGAACAATTTTTTAAAAAACTTGTCGGCTCGGGGACTCAATCCAGCAACCTTTTGGTTAGTGACCAAACGCTCTAACCACTAGGCTACCTGCCACCCCTCTTATGAGCTACTGTATGTTGAGTCTTTGATCCATTAGAGCAGACGGGACAACTTAAGACATGTCAAGACATGACGTTGAACAGCACAGTCACTTCAGCACTTCAATCTACCACGACTACAACTGGCCCATTTTGAGGTCAGTAAAAGTAGGACTCTTTTGTTTCCGCGAATGCACAGTAGGCTTCTCTTCATGAAAAATGACCTAAGTAACATTAAGAAAACAGTGACTGATATTAAATTTATATGGACACTTTCGACTAAATCGCTTGCTGCAAAACCAAAGCCCTCTGCAGCACAGGGAAATTAACTAGAACTAATTTGTGTTTACATGATTTCTCTCATTCTTAACCTCAGGCCGGCCCCCTCTGGCTAAGGCTAAATATTTGCTAGAGACTCAATGTATTTATAAATAGGCAGAGAGTGGAGAGGAACCCGAATATGTGACTAGAACCATATGGGTATTGGTAAGAAAGTAACTAATCGTGTGACAATATA
Organism: Oncorhynchus keta; assembly: GCF_023373465.1. NCBI lineage: Eukaryota > Metazoa > Chordata > Actinopteri > Salmoniformes > Salmonidae > Oncorhynchus > Oncorhynchus keta. The sequence continues at coordinate 57,016,459 of NC_068430.1, read as the reverse complement.
GCGTGGCCGTCCCTCAGAGCTGAGCAATCTCCATTCTGTGTCATGTCAGAGTCATTCCCGAACAGACTGCAAGAGGAGAAGGTCAGTCCGTGGCTAGGCAAAGAACATACTGATCATGATTTTAAAAGTACATGTGGGATCTGAGGAGGAAATGACTTTGCCACCTTCATCTGAATGGCACATTTTTGTCATTTTATCTCTTGATGACTTGTGCGTTGCCGTTTAAAGTTTGATATGTCTTCCCACACTCACTGGTGTGCCGTTCCTTTACCCTGTGATGACCTTTGGAGAAAGACAATCTCTAACCATAACAAATTAGCATTCCTTTGCCCTTTTTTCACTTCTACAAATTTTACAGTGGCAATACTGAGCCTAGATTCAATCCGGACCACGGAAGATCGCGTTATAGCACGATTGACATTTAAAGGTAATTTTCCCGATTGAGCCAGAAAACATGAATTACCGTTTTCCATGAATATGCATAGCAGACAAAATGCAATCGGATTGAATCTGGCTCAGTGGAGACTCCTCAGAGGAGGAATGGGAGGACCATCCTCCTCAGTGAATTTCATAAATAATAATAATAATAAATAATAAAAAGAGTGAAGAGAGAGAAAGAGAGATATGTAGCTATATTTTGTCATTTTTTTAAACTTTCACTATCACTTACTAAGCTAGCAAATGCAGCTAGCTAGTTTAGCCTACTCAAACACCCAGCTCAAATAGAGGGATACTATGTTGGCGAGCTGGCTTTGACTTTCCAACACTGGAACTCTTCCAAGTCAAGGTAAGCTTTTGGATTTTCAAATGTATTGCCACCGGGACCCGTCGGTGTAACTGCTGAACTTCTTACTGACTGTACACTGTACTGCAAGATCGTGGCAGGTTTACTAACGTATTAGTTCTATTAGGTATGTTGACTATGACGTTACTTTAGTTAATATGGTGACAACGATGTCAATCAATCAATCAAATGTATTTATGAAGTCCTTCTTACATCAGCTGATGTCACAAAGTGCTGCACAGAAACCCAGCCTAAAACTCCAAACAGCAAGCGGGTGTAGAAGCACGGTGGCTAGGAAAAACTCCAGAGAAAGGCCAGAACCTAGGAAGAAACCTAGAGAACAACCAGGCTATGAGGGATGTCCAGTCCTCTTCTGGCTGTGCCGGGTGGAGATTATAACAGAACATGGCCAAGATGTTCAAATGTTCATAGATGACCAGCAGGGTCAAATAATAATAATCACAGGTGTTGTTGAGGGTGCAACAGGTCAGCACCTCAGGAGTAAATGTCAGTTGGCTTTTCATAGCCGATCATTCAGAGTATCTCTACCGCTCCTGCTGTCTCTAGAGAGTTGAAAACAGCAGGTCTGGGAAAGGTAGCACGTCCGGTGAACAGGTCAGGGTTCCATAGCCGCAGGCAGAACAGTTGAAACTGGAGCAGCAGCACGGCCAGGTGGACTGGCTGTGGGTAGCGGTTATGATTTGACGGATTGGCTTGGAAAGGTTTTTTCACCTGGTGACAGACAGCTGATGGGTTGTGCATTAAAGTCCACAAGCGAAGGGCAAGGTGAGAAGAGGAGAGCGCGTATATTCGAGAAGGAAGACAACAAGCTGTTTGTATGTGGTTATGAAAGTGAACTGTTTGCGTCTGATCACAGGTGTATTCATTCCGCCGATTCTGTTTAAAAAAGCTTTTCTTAAACAGAAGCAAATGGAACGAAACGGGGATGAACATCCTTGAATTTGTCCAATACAAACTCTTGTTTGCAACTGTTGGACTAATGGTTACACCTTAGATCATAGATACAACCCTAAAATAAGGCCATAAACAAGGCTCATAAAAAAAAGAATTGTCCTACCTGATCTTAAACGGCACCGACTGCCACTGATCTGGCCCTTGGTCTGAATAGACTAAATTGATAGGGCCTATTTTTATTTGTTATTTTATCCTCTGAAATAAGCTCTATAAAACGCTTTATATATCACCATCATCACCTCACTAGTGAATATTTGAACTAGAAAATGTGACATGGTTGAATTGAAGCCTTTGTATGTATATATTATATCTCTCTCTTGCAAAACCCCACTCAGCAAATACCTGTATTAGTATATGTTAGACAGACTGTGAACTGAGGTATACACTGCACCGCAACTGAGTACAGTGGCCCCTGTGTGATTGATAGTCACTTTTAATTTAATTTAGTCTCTCTGTGTGTTTCTCCAATGAATTATAGGCCCCTTAAACATACCAAATTGTAGATGAGGGTAGAGAGGGCCTTTGAAATGAAGCAACCTCTGAACCAGAAAATAATCAGGGGACTTAGACATGGCACTGTGGCCGGAAATTCGCTGTGAATACTAGTTTCAACCATGACCATTTTGGAACCCGCCTTTTTGGCTTTAGCATAGATTTATTTTGCCCCCTCCCCCCCCCATCTCTACCCTTCACTGTATGTCACACAGTCAATTTGGGCTCTTTCTGACCTAGAATCTGATGAGTAGCTTCTCTGTTTTCCAGGGGCTTGCGTCAGCAAGAAAAATGAATAGATGCACGGCTCCATACCACCCCACCTCCCCAGTCTAGACCTGTGGCTTGCCTTCTCCATAAACATCACAAGAATGGCTACTTTTCTGCTCTTCCAGCATAATTCTTTACTATTTTCCAACTGTTTTCTTTCTACTATTTCTCCTCATCTTCCCACCCGGAGCCAGATATTGTGGTTGGACTTTTATGGATCTTGGCCAAGTCTTCGCACAGCTTGTCCTGATTATCAACTAGACTAGAGCCTAGTGGTTAGATGGAACCAGGTCCGCTGGCCGTTTGTTTCCCTTCCTTCATGTTTTGACGTGACAACCTCTAAGGGTTTCCTGAAGGACAGGGCGTGTGACTACAAGGGACCCCTGAAAGTGTTGCAAAGGCAACACACAGAGAAAGAAAATATTATCATTCAGTCCTACTGTAAATGATTAAGTTATGAAGTATGAAGAATAATGATTCAGAAGGCAACTTACGGTTTTCTCACTGAATTACCCATTACAGAAAACCAAGCACAGTCGTAAGGATAATATCACCTCTGACCTTCCCTCTGAGGACCTACTTACAGCATACATCTGCTTTGTCAGGCCAGTGTTAGAAAACGCTGAACCTGTTATGACCACTGGGTCTCTCTCTCTCCCATCATCATAGGCATTATGCTTCACCTCCACGCTTCCCCTCTGCATGCAATGAACTGGGGTTACACACCTTGGAGCCTGACGCATCTATCTACCTTTGTATAAGAACTGTTTCGGGCTCTGTCTTCTGTATGGGTCACGCCTTATGCGGTTGCAAGTTTTCTGCATACATTCCCCCGTAAGCCTCCCTCTCCTCTCCTTCCTTCTGATTACTGCTTTCTAAGCAATTAGTACAGGCAAACAGAGCAGACAATCAGGCCTGAGCCTTAATGCACTGTACTGCTCCGGTAGTAAATACTGACTGATTCTTGAAAGCATTGTCATTTAAAACCCAGTGGCTCTGGTCTTTGTCTGAGCAGAGAGTTCCTTTGAATTGGCAGGCCATAGGAAAACACAACCCGAGGTGGATCACAATGGCTGATTTTGCCTGATAAAGGGAGATTATAGTTAACTGAGTCTTTTCATTGTCCAAACAAGTTCTGTTTTATGGCGTAACAAGGGCAGGTCGCAACACAGAGGCTCTTAACTGCCGAATACTCCCTGTTCGAAGGGGGATGACTTGCATCTTGCCACACAGTCCATGAAACCCTATTGTTGGGTTGTAATCAGGTTAGAAAGAGGCGGTTGTACATGTATTGTATGTTTTGACTCTGCAACTTCAGCAGTCTACAACTGCAAGGCTCCTGAACACCGTGCAAGACGGTGAAGAGAATGTCGTTCTGATGGGAACTCCAGTCGCCAGACCTAGTGGCAGTGCTATTGTCACCCTTTCCTCTGAGGCTTTCACACAGAGAGCGGGAGGGCAGGAAGAAGAGGGTGGGACCGAAGGAGAGAGAGAGGGAGAGAAAAGAGAGAGGCGTTGCTAACGATGGCGGGGGGGTCAGGCGCCTGTGGGCCATGGCAGGGGACAGGGGCTGACAGGGGCCCGAAAGATGGATGGAGAGGGACCCCCGCTGGGAGTGCGTCTCAGGGGCCCGTCTTCGACTCCTCCGCGCTCCCATGAGCACAGAGTGGGGGCTGCAAGCAGGACAGTGTCCCTATACCGTTCCCTCTCCCTCCACGCCCCCTGCCTCCCCCTCCTCCACTCCTTCACTTCATGATACTGGATACCCCCCTCTCTCCTTCCATCCCTCCCTCCTCTTCCCTTCTCCCTCTCCTCTCATTAGGGCCCATTTTCACTTCAAAGTAGGTATTATCAGCCATCTCTGAAGGCAATTAGGAATGGGTGGCTTTGAGCGGTGGACACGCCACGGCTTTAAGGGACTCATCCCCATTGTGGCCTTTGTGGGCCTGCCGACATTGATAGAAGGAATGCCACGCAGGCCCCATGCAGCCCCCGCCAGCCTTACCTTTGACTGGTAAACAGCAGAGTAAAACGGTGTGTAATTAACTGACAATCAAAGCAGGTCCTGTTCAGTGCTTGACAGACTCATGGGGGTAGTTGGGGGAACTTCAGGACTTTAAAGGGCTGGGGGGTGGGACAAAGTCATAAGGGGTCCTTTGGAATGAATGAGAAAGGAAGGGGCAGTGGGGCACAATGACGAGACTATGAAACAGAGGGGAGAATAACTCTGGGCCAATGAAATAGAGTCAATGTTTACTCACGCACACCTAGGGACGGTTTCAATGTGTAAGAGCAGGGGAGGGGCTGGTTTTGTCAAAGCACTGCCTGACTGCATCATATATGACAGCGATAATGATCAACTGTATACAGAACAACAACAACACAACCTGATATCCACTTCAGTGTCCCAGATGTGTTAAATCTTCAAATGTATCTGTCCACACCACAGCAGATCAAGTCAAGGTCATTTCTGAGATGTTTTTGAGGCATAATAATTCCGTTTTATGGCTGAGAATTGTGGAACGTCTGGCAGTAGAACATCTCTTTCAGTGTCTATTTTTCACAACTTTCATCTGACCATATATTATGTCACTTTTTGAATTGTGGGGAATACAGACAGAGAGAAAGACGCTGTCACCAAATAAATACATATTTTTCGCGTCTACAGCTACTTTCGCTATGCAACTCAAAAGGGGTGAGAGTCCATGGAGCCCTCAGTTTCAGCGCTGAGTGTTATATATGATTTTGAGAATGGCGGTTTGTGTAAAGTCAGCCTGATGGCTATTAGTGTACTATGGCTGCCAGGCCAATGAAAAGGGTACACAATAAAGTGCAAAGTGAAGACAGCTGTAGCGCTGGAGACCATTGGTGAGGGAGCAATGATATATGTGTCTACACTGCAAGCAATGAGTGCAGGATAGAAGAACTGGATTGAAGGGTGTGTGAACAAAAATGGCTGTGGTCAAATGCAAGTCAATTCTCATGAGGTGTTGGGACAAAAAATAATGACAAGCATCTCTCTCTCTCTCTCTCTCTCTCTCTCTCTCTCTCTCTCTCTCTCTCTCTCTCTCTCTCTCTCTCTCTCTCTCTCTCTCTCTCTCTCTCTCTCTCTCTCTCTCTCTCTCTCTCTCTCTCTCAATACTTTTGAAATTCACAGGTAAAAACAGGCAGACAAGCTAAATTAGACTTGTGATTCCACAATCATCTGTTAACAACTGTCTAGTGTGAACAGAAAATGTATGCACATCTAGCATATCCTTTACAGCTGTTTCAGACACTTCGAGAAGTGCTGAGCAACACATCTGTTAGATTACATCTGTAAGAGATTACACGTTTATATCCTATATGACATAATGTAGAAAGGACCTCAGATTGAAATTGTGATACTAGGGAGCAAAGATAATGTGGACAGAGAACTAATAATAGACATGCCGTACATACCCAGGCTATCATATTCAGAGGATTTTAAAGGCAGTTTTCCTGACTCAATGCTGCACTTCGTAAGGGCGTACATTTCTATTGGATATTGAGGTTCAGGGTCATTGGGTTTCGGTGTCAATCTCTCGGGGGATTTCTGAATAATAACAAAATTGCTGTGAAATTGTTGTTTCTGGTTAATTTTGCAAGGAAAATACTACAAACACGTCCTCATGACTTGGGCAATATACCCCAATCACAGCTGAAACACCAATCTTTTTTATATTACTTTAACCTATTAAGGGGGTGGGGGGTTCTACTAAGCTAACATATGGAATTGTTTTTAGATGATCATACCATGGATAATTTGGCTATTTGATTTTGAATTTTAGGAATAAAAAAAAGGTGTCAAAAAAACATTAACAAATTATTTGATAAAATATTGCATTTGGCTTTTACTACTATATTCATAGAAGCGCATTGAAAAACCCATTAATAAATGGCAAAAAAATATAAAATCATAAGGTTTTCTATCACGACTCAGGATAAGACCCAGATGCAAATCTGACGTTTAAGTTTATTGACCAAAATGGGGCAGGCAAAAGACAGGTCAGGGCAGGCAGAGATCCGTAATCCAGGGCAGAGTCAGAAAGGTACAGAACGGCAGGCAGGCTCGGGGTCAGGGCAGGCAGAGGTCCGTAATCCAGGGCAGAGTCAGAAAGGTACAGAACGACAGGCAGGCTCGGGGTCAGGCCAGGCAGAATAGTCAAAGCAGGAAGAACTAGAAAACAGGGACTAGAGAGAACAGGAGTATGGGAAAAAACACGCTGGTAGGCGTGAACAAACAAGACGAACTGGCAACAGACAAACAGAAAACACAGGTATAAATACACAGTGGATAATGTGGAAAATGGGAGACACCTGGAGAGGGGTGGGGGCAAGCACAAGACAGGTGAAACAGATCAGGGTGTGAAAGTTTTGAAAGCTCAGTTTTTTTGGGACACATTTAACCCCTTGTTTTTGTTGGCACAAAACTACCTCAGTCGTATGGGTTACCTTGGCGCACTTGAGGGGGTGGTAGCCCAAGCGGTTCGGGCACCTCAGACAGAAGTTGGCACATCAGTTTCTACCAACTTCAGACGAGTCTCGCGGGGCTTTTGCCAAACCGTTCGAACGCTGCAGATGTTTTCGTGAGAAGACTGATTTTCGGGATGCCTCATGGTCCGACAAACACCGCTGTAGCTCGAACACCTTACACCGCAGATGGATTGAGATGCAGCCCATGAAAACCCCCAAATATCTCTAGCTTAAACTGATGGATGATACTTCAATAGACTCGTAGCCCTTTCCTACAGTCAATGACCAAAAGCGTGCTCTTCCTCATGGGTGGAATGTTATTAAAAAATATATATATATATTTTTTTTTACTGGCGAAAATCGGGTGTTTCTATATCAAACACTTTTGTTATATTTTAGTCTTCTGTGATAGATGTAAAGTGTAACATTGGGATACAAACTGAAAATGTAACACATTTAAACACTATATCTGACATGGTACAGTTATCTTATTTTTTGAGGTGTATGCTTTTGTTTCAAAGAAGATTTGTTTAAGAATACCAAGAATCACTATTTGTGTCCCTCATTTAGCCCACTGCAGTAAAAGGTTAAGGATTCAACTGTGTTCTTACTCTTAACAGCTTAAAAAAATCACCACCACACCCCTGCTTTAACTACATTTAAATGTAAAACTCATTATTCTATTTGTGTACCCTTCACCATGCTTGGCTAGTACATGGTCTTGAATAACTAATTTCTTAGTTTTTACTCTGCCATAATCATATGACCAAATTCCATTATCATATTACAGAAATGGCTGGCCTTAACAATAAATTAGATTCTGCTCATCTGAAACTGCAGTTGAAAAGGAAAAGGGGAAGATTCAGACACTATGCTAGCTTTGGTGCTAGCTTAGCTACCTAGTTAGCTAAGGTTAGCCTAGCTAAAATAGCCAACCAAGCATTGACTCGGTATAAAACTATTTTTACACAATATTGTCTCATTACCAATAGTTCACTACTTACACAACAACATTGGAAAATTTATGAAATGTGCAATTTCAACCGTCCCTGACTGAAGAGGAAATGTCCCAAATTAAAACACTTTGTTTATTTTTATGTTTTGATATGCCAACATGGGTCTACTCTACTCTCCTTCATAGTGATTTAGAAGGCTAATAAGAGTACTGCTGAAATCGATTAATGGGGCTTTCAACTGAGTCAGAAATTCACATTTAAAAAATGCTCTAATAAGGACAACATTGGAATAATATTCACATCATGTTTCATAAATGTACAGATAACTGACAAAATAAAGTAAACATTTGAGTAAATGAGGGATACAATGCATATTGAAAGCAGGTGCTTCCACACAGCAATTAACATCCCATCATGCTTAGGGTGAGTTGACTATTATTTTGGCTACCATGGCTCTCTCTTTGACTTTGAAAGAGGGGTCTCAAAGGAGCAAAGTTGATTTAAAGTGTGTGTGTGTGTGTGTGTTCAAGTGAGTGTGTCTCAGTCACCAGATCTCAACCAAGTTGAAAACTTATGGGAGATTCTGGAGAGGCGCCTGAGACAGCATTTCCCACCATTATCAACAAAACATCAAATTATGGAATTTCTCATGGAAGAATCATATCACCCCATTCCAATTGACTACGCGACACTTGTAGAATCTATGCCAAGGCCCATTGAAGCTGTCCTGGCGGCTCGTGGTGCTCCAACACCCTATAAGACACTTTATGTTGGTGTTTCCATTATTTTGTCAGTTACCTTACATAAATCATTTTAAAGTGTAGCCTAGGTGATATGTCGACACCGATGCTGACATGAGGGAGGTGCCATGTTGTCCAAAAAGTGAAGACTTTTGAATCATCTGTCCACAGAACATTCTTCCAAGAGTTCCGATGATCATCCAGTTGCTTCCAGGTGCTTTTTGGCAAACTTGAGTAGACGTTTTGGATGACATGGGTCCCATTATGCCTGGTGAAAACCAAACACGGCATTGCACAGTAAGAACCTCATACCAACGGTCAAACATGGTGGTGGCAGTGTGATGGTTTGGAGATGTATTGCTTCCTCAGGACCTGGACGACTTGCCTTAATTAGAAGGAACCCTGAATTCTGCTCTGTATCAGAGAACTCTACAGGAGAATGTCAGGTCATCCGTTTGAAGCTGAAGCTGAAGCTGAAGCTCAGTTGGGTCATGCAGCAAGACAATGATCCAAAGCACACAATCAAGTCTACCTGAAAATGGTTCAAAAGCAACACATTTGAAGTTTTTGGAATCCCCTTAGTCAAAGTGCAGACCTAATCCCAATTGAGTTATTGTGGAAGGACTTGAAATGAGCAGTTCATGCTTGAAAACACACAAATGTCGCTGAGTTACAGCAGTTCTGCATGGAAGAGTGGGCCAAAATGCCTCCACAGGGACGTGAGACTGATCAACAACTACACAAAGTGTTTGGTTTAGAGTCATTGCAGCTAAAGGTGGCACAACCAGTTATTGAGTGTAAGGGGACAATAACATTTTCACACAGGGGTGTTAGGTGTTTTATATTTATGTTTATAAAATAAATTAAATAAGTACAGCTATTGTGTTATTTGTTCACTCAGGTTCCCTTTATTCAATATCAGGTTTTGGCAGAAGATCTGATAACATTCATTATCAAAAATATGCAAAAGTATATATTTTTTTGAAAGGGGGCAAGTTAGTTATACACGGCGCTGTATATGGCTGACGAGTGGTTTCTGTGGATATTTTAGTATATGCTAGTTAGCAACCTGTGTTGCTGCAGCCAAATGAGGAAAGAATTTAGTTGGATCAGAGCGAGGGTTGTTGAGGCAGCTGCTCCTATCAATGTCTTTCTGCCTCTCTCTGCTGCCTGAATCAGCCAACCGGACCGAATATTGATGATGATATAAATCAAGTGTTATCAAGTCTTAATCAAATGATTTGCTGCTGCGATAGTACTGTTGATAGTTACACTAGGTAGCTTGCTACACACACTTGACAGGTGGGATGGCATCTCAAGCCATGCATGTTTGGATGCCAAGCAGACTGGCAAAAAGGCACAACATGGAACATGAGCTCTGTATGAACAGACCAACGGACAGATTAGGGATGGGGGGTGGAAAATGTGACGATATCACGACGACTTGGGGGCAGTGGGATCAGAACAACAACAAAAATCTATACGGGCACTTGGTGGGAGAGCCAAGGGGCAGGTGCTCGGGCACAAGTAGGCTAGACCCCTATCTGTCCACGTGCCTGAAGCTAGTAGCTCCTTGGCGCTTTACAGTATGGAAATGTTTTCAATTCATTCAAACTCATCATGGTATATTATTGGGGGTGTCAAATTCACCTGTCATCTCCGTAATTGTCAAGTTATGCAATAAATGAGCAATAACAGCAAGCAGAACAGACAACTAAGAGAAAGACTTTTCTAAGGCTAAATATTTCAAAATGTCCTACATATTTTCACTACCGGCTCAGAGAAAACAATTTTCCTATATGTCACCACAAGTGACATATAACTAGTATGGTTAAATGTCAACAATCTGACATATTTCTAATGAGATCAAAGTCTGTTCAAAGACAACATTGTTCCTATATCTTTTAGATGTTAAATTTAGAGGAATGTAATTACTTCTAAGCAAATCATCAGAATGAAATGATTTAGTCGTTCTTTGATGTTCTCCCTAGTTAGCAACCTCCCACTGTGCACTGACATCCTGTCTGATTGAGCCTGTCGGCAGGAAGCCTCTTGTCAACCCCCTGGTAAGTCAAAACATGAACACAAGATAGCCAGAGAGGAGATATGGTAGAGACATTTTTTAAAAATAATTTAGCTAGGCAAGTCAGTTAAGAACAAATTCTTATTTACAATGACAGCCTACCAGGGAACAGTTGGTTAACTGCCTTGTTCAGGGGCAGAACAACAGAGTTTTTCCTTGTCAGCCCAGGGATTTGATCCGGCAACCTTTCAGTTATCAGTCCAATGCCCTCAACACTAGGATACCTGCCACCCTTGAAAAGATGATACAGATCAGAGAGAGAGAAGGAAAACGAGAAAGAGAAAGAGATGAGAGAGAAAAGGAGCGAGAGAGAACGGGAGAGAGAGGGGGAGCAACAACGGGAGAGAGGGGGGGACGGGAGAGAGAAAGGGGGGCAACGGGAGAGGGGGGCAGACGGGAGAGGGGGGAGAGAAAGGGGGGAGCAACGGGAGAGAGGGGGGAAGAAAGGGGGCAACAGGAGAGAGGGGGGAACGAGAGAGAAAGGGGGAAACGGGAGAGGGAGAAGCAAGTCAAAAGATGACTAGTTATTAGAAGAGGAGAAGCAGGAAGAGGAATTAATAAGAGAGGGTGTGGTGGCTAAAAAGAGATGACATCAGGCTAGAGGAAAATTACCCAACATGACCATCAGAGTAAGAGTTACTTTTTTAGTATACTTTAGCATACTTTTTAGGCCAGTAGTAGGCTTCACTAGGGCATGTGGTGACAGAGTTTCTCTCCTTGCACAGCTACAGTTGAAGTCGGAAGTTTACATACACTTATGGTTGGAGTCATTAAAATTTGTTTTTCAACCACTCCACAAATTTCTTGTTAACAAACTATAGTTTTGGAAAGTCGGTTAGGTCGGTTAGGACATCTACTTTGTGCATGACACAAGTCATTTTTCCAACAATTGTTTACAGACAGATTATTTCACTTACAATTCACTGTATCACAGTTCCAGTGGGTCAGAAGCTTACATACACTAAGTTGACTGTGCCTTTAAACTGCTTGGAAAATTCCAGAAAATTATGCCATGGCTTTAGAAGCTTCTGATAGGCTAATTGACATAATTTGAGTCATTTGGACGTGTATCTGTGGATGTATTTCAAGGCCTACCTTCAAACTCAGTGCCTCTTTGCTTGACATCATGGGAAAATCAAAAGACATCAGCCAATAAAATTGTACACCTCAACAAGTCTGTTTCATCCTTGGGAGCAATTTCCAAACGCTTGAAGGTACCACGTTCATCTGTACAAACAATAGCACCCAAGTATAAACACCATGGGACCACGCAGCCATCATAACGCTTAGGAAGGTCTCCTAAAGATGAACGTACTTTGGTGTGAAAAGTGCAATTCAATCCCAGAACAACAGCAAAGGACCTTGTGAAGATGCTGGAGGAAACAGGTACAAAAGTATCTATATCCACAGTAAAAGGAGTCCTATATCGACATAACCCGAAAGGCCTCTCAGCAAGGAAGAAGCCACCATAAAAAAGCCAGACTACGGTTTGCAACTGCACATGGGGACAAAGATTGTACTTTTTGGAGAAATGTCCTCATATAACTATTTGGCCATAATGACCATTGTTATGTTTGGAGGAGAAAGGGGGAAGCTTGCAAGCTGAAGAACACCATCCCAAGCATGGGGGTGGCAGCATCATGTTGTGGGGGTGCTTTGCTGCAGGAGGGGCTGGTGCACTTCACAAAATAGATGGCATCATGAGGTAGGACATTTATGTGGATGTATTGAAGCAACATCTCAAGACATCAGTCAGGAAGTTAAAGTTTGGTCGCAAATGAGTTTTCCAAATGGACAATGACCCCATGCATACCTCCAAAGTTGTGGCAAAATGGCTTAAGGACAACAAAGTCAAGGTATTGGAGTGGCCATCACAAAAACCTTGACCTCAATCCTATAGAACATTTGTGGGCAGAACTAAAAAGCATGTGCGAGCAAGGAGGCCTACAAACCTGACTCAGTTTCACCAGCCCTGTCAGGAGGAATGGGCCAAAATTCACCCAACTTATTGTGGGAAGATTGTGGAAGGCTAGCCAAAACGGAGTGGAAGGCAATGCTACCAAATACTAATTGAGTGTATGTAAACTTCTGACCAACTGGGAATGTGATGAAAGAAATAAAAGCTGAAATAAATCATTCTCTCTACTATTATTCTGACATTTCACATTCTTGAAATAAAGTGGTGTCCCTTACTGACCTAAAACAGAGCATTTTTACTAGGATTAAATGTCAGGAATTGTGAAAAACTGAGTTTAAATGTATTTGGCTAAGGTGTATGTACACTTCTGTAACACCTGTCTTCGGAAGGAGTGGACCTAAGCGCAGTGTGAAAAGTGTTCATGATTTGTATTATTATCAAAAAAACACTCAAACAAAGTAACAAAACGAAAGTGAACAGTTCTGTCAGGTAACAGATACTAAACAGAAAATAACAACCCATAAAACACAGGTGGGAAAAAGGCTACCGAAGTAGGATTCCCAATCAGAGACAACGATAGACAGCTGCCTCTGATTGGGAACCTCCCTCGGCCAAAAACAAAGAAATAAGAAACATAGAATGCCCACCCTAATCAAATAGAGAAATAAAACGTCTCTCTAAGGTCAGGGCGTGACAACTACCGACTTCAACTGTATACGTAACCTGGGAGATTCTTAGGAGTGGGTGGAATTAGTGGTAATTACTATAGGTAATTACTAATGCTAAACTATCCCAATAAACCCATTCATACTGCCTCCGAGGGGTTCTTACACTGTCATTTAAATGTGGCACGGGAATCAAGATCTAACAAAACCCGGGTGTCACGCCACCTTAATTGTATAGTAAAATGGGCCTGCAGGTGGTTGGAGTTTCATATTGATGTAATTGCAGAGGAGAAAGAGGCACTACACAGATAACACCATTTAGGATATGTGAATGTTTAGCTGAATGTTGGATTCATTCACAGTCACACAAACAAAAATGGAGAGGTCATGTACACTATAGTTAAAAGCACAATGTATGGGGACTCAAAGACCATGCCTTTTACCTAGAGCTAAAAACTATTACCATTTAAATGCAAAAGCAGTTACTATGTAACTATATGTTGCATGTATGTTTTTTTGCTACAGTTATTACTGTGTAGTTACATATTGTGCCTGATTACAGATGCAGTATTCCAATGAGACACATTGTTGCATGCTAGTATACAAAAGAACAGTGAAAGAGCTCTCATGTTCATCAGCTCCATCAGTATGTGCACTGTATGTGTGAGCGTGTCTGTCTGTCTGTCTGTCTGTCTGTGTCTTTTTGCAGAGACATAATGCCCATAGGGGACACAGGGGCACGTGCCACCTCAGGTTTGTGCTGTCAAATGTTTAAAAAAAAAGTAATACTACTTGCCACATAGCAATTTTATGAAGTTGGTTTTATCTAGCCCAGATAAATTCCCAATCTCCCAACCTCATAACTATCTACCAAGAAGCCATTTCAGGCTATCAATCAAGTTAGAGTACCTAGCTTGTCTTACTATATTAACTGGTATGCCTTCTGGCAAGGTTGGTAGACTTTAGAAAAGCAAGCAATTACTAAATGTACTGAATAACACTCACATTCCATTCAATCTTTTACCCAGATTTTAGCAAAGATGCGGAGAAGCATATTTAGTTTCTTTAAGAAAAGAACCACCAGTCAGGACACAGACAGCTAAGAGGTCTGCTTAGATATGCAGATATTTACATAGAATCAAGCGTAATGATTATGGCTCTAAATGACAGGAAAAAGCTGTTTCAGGTGTTTGAAAAATGCTAAATTCTCCACCCCCAGCAATCCTGACGGCTTGTCAGTCTGTCTCTCTCTGTGTGTGTGTGTGTGTGTGTGTGTGTGTGTGTGTGTGTGTGTGTGTGTGTGTGTGTGTGTGTGTGTGTGTGTGTGTGTGTGTGTGTGTGTGTGTGTGTGTGTGTGTGTGTGTGTGTGTGTGTGTGTGTGTGCGTGCGTGCGTGTGTGTGTGTGTGTGCGTGCGTGCGTGTTGGGGGGTGGGGGGGAGTGCCAGCCCCCTAGTCACCCAACACAAAACTGTGAAGTCCTAATGAGAAATAATCCCCCTTAGTCTCTAGAAGAGTCAAACGGGCGTAATTGACCCGGTACTCGACAGCATGTTCCCAAAGATTAAGCAAACACTGGTAATTGCCCTGGCTGAGATGGAGTTCTGTTTTGACTGTTTGTCGTTCTGTCGGCTGACACACCACCACATCCACTGACTGATGTGAGTTTGATCTCTTGGCCCTCCCACCCCAGTACTACGACAGCTGCGGTATGCATTCACTCCTCACTTCTCAACTCTCTCCCGAGAACAGAGGGCTTAGGCAAACAGAGCTAACTAGCTGACATGCTAACTGGGTGGTAGGTAGACTTAATGTTGTGTTTGGCGCAATAGGACACTGTGAAAATGCCTATTAGAAGGACCTTAGTAATTGCTTGGTGATGTATGAGCAATTGTGCATGCAATTTGGCAAGTTTAGTCTACAACGGACTTTTAACGTTAGTAGTATTCTTTAGGGTTACCTTTATCGTTCCATATAATAAATATGTTTTCAAGACAATTAACGTAATTTCAGATTATTTATGGGTGAGTTTGGGAAATTTGAATTTCTTGAGTGTGTTGTTTGAAATATCTCAAAAATAGTAACACTGAACCATTGTAGTTATACTGTAGTTATATTTGTATCTTTATTAAAAAAAAACATAAAATATGGAACATAAAACACTTCGGTTTCCTGTAGAAATCTACTTTAATATCATTAAAATCCAATTCGTTCCCTTAGCGCTGTAAAGTGATTTGAAAGGCAACGTGAGAAAAATACAGAAAATGTCATACCTACATGGAGGTTCGTGAGGTTATTAGAAACAAACATTTCCAGTGGCCCTTTATTATCACAAACAAATCTACTCCAAGTAACTACAATAAGTTATACAATCACTTTAACTGTTCACATTTGATCCTTGATTGTCCAGTAAATTGTAAGCGGTTAGGAGGGCCTCCAAGTCAAGTCAGATGGTACATATTAGGACCCTGGCCGGTCCGGTTGTTTGAATCTCAGAAGCGAGTCATCCACCAAAATGTAAGTGTTGCGATTTCAAATTCATTAATGTTTGGACTATTACCCTTCACGGGCTAAATTGAGGGGCTCTCAACTTGGAGCTTTTTGCTGACTTTGCGAACAGGATTTGGGTCAATCTCGTGGAAAGAACTTATCCCAGCTATGAAATCTGCCAGAGAGCGTGGGGACATTGCTTACTTCCGCTACGACAAGCGCATTGTCCACCCTCCCTCCCAAAAGCCTGGGAGGAGTGTGAGAGCCAATCTCCTGGGTCAGTAGCTTCGGCCCAACATCACACACACACACACACACACACACACACACACACACACACACACACACACACACACACACACACACACACACACACACACACACACACACACACACACACACACACACACACACACACACACACACACGCACACACGCACACGCACACGCACACGCACACGCACACACACGCACACACACACGCACACACACACACACACACGCACGATTGACTGACTATTATCTAAACAATGTTTTTCTCCATAATGTTAATATGGGCTATTCTTGACATTTGCTGGGTAGCTTAATATTACGTCTATCTCCAACAAGCTACCCAGGAAATGGCTAGAATAACCCCTGTTAACACAGATAGCCTTAGAAATAAGGATCATGAAATCAATAACTTTTAACATCAGATAACATTCATTTATTGGCCATCTCTGAAACTCACTTGGACAATTCCTTTGATGATACAGCAGTAGCAAAACAAGGATATAACATCTACAGAAAAGACAGGAATGCCTATGGAGGAGGTGTTGCGCTATATGTTCAGAGCCATATTCCTGTAAAGCCTAGAGAGGATCTCATGTAAAACGTTGTTGTATTTAGGGCTGTTATGGTACAGAAGCCTAGAGAGGACATATGAATAAAAATAAATGTCCCTTCTTATGTCAAGATCACTACATAACAAAAGTTGTTTTGTCGGGATCACGAAATAATCAAAAGTACCACCGTTCAGGTGCATGATAATCACTTCATCAAGGAGCCCTGTGGCAACGCAGCTAATTTGGCTATTCTTGTGAGCTAGCTAGTTAGCTAGGTAGTCTTGTTAGCTAGGTAGCTAGTTATGAGCTGACAGCTGTTTTGCACTGTCTCGCTATGGTTTTAGTCATCAAGCAAAAGGGCAATATTTTATTAATGTAGTAGTGTAGTAGCCTTACCTATGTAGCCTTACCCATGAAACAGCATACAGGGCAGGAATAGAGCTCACTCATTCTGGATCATATACATAATGCACTGACTGCTAACCTGCCTGCAAGGAGCTTTACCTATGAAACAGCCTACGAAGCAGAATCCCGACTTATCATCCTCTTAGTCTGCTATTAAATCTGATCAACCTCTGAGGCTGAAATTGAATCTGATCAGCCTGTCAGGAATGGAGCTCACCCACTGTACATGTTTATATTATCCACAAAACATGAAGTGTCCCTTACAATTACTCTGAGTGTACAAAACATTAGGAACACCTGCTCTTTCCATGATATAGACTGACCAGGTGAATCCAGGTGAAAGCTATGATCCCTTATTGGTGTCACTTGTTAAATCCACTTCAATCAGTGTAGATGAAGGGGTGGAGACGGGTTAAATAGGGATTTTTAAGCCTTGAGAGAATTGAGAAATGGATTGTGAATGTGTGCTATTCAGAGGGTGAATGGGCAAGACCAAAGATTTAAATGCCTTTGAACGGGGTATGTGCATTGGTTTGCATTGGTTTGAGTGTGACAAGAACTGCATCACTTCTGGGTTTGTCACGCTCAACAGTTTCCCATGTATCAGGAATAGTCCACCACGCAAAGGACATACAGCCAACTGTGGGAAGCATTGGAGTCAACATCACTGTGGCATCACTGTGGCATGGACATGACCTGATGAATTGTCATGGCATGTTTTGTACACTCAATGTATACACATCAGCTATGCAAGCTAACAGCCGGCATAGATAACAAGCTAGCTAGCTAACAAGACAACCTAGCTAACTAACTAGCTAGCATGCTCATAAAATGGGCCAAGTTTACTACGTTGTTGCTTACATGCGATTGGCTGTGGTCTTGGGGTGGCACACAGCCTGGGAGAAAAGGTTGCCTGTCAGGCATTGTTCAGGGCTTAAATGCCCCACAAAGGCTTACAGTTGAAGTTGGAAGTTTACAAACACTTAGATTGGACTCATTAAAACTCGTTTTTCAACCACTCCACAAATTTCTTGTTAACAAACTATAGTTTTGGAAACTTGGTTAGGACATCTAACAATTATTTACAGACAGATTATTTCACTTATAATTCACTGTATCACAGTTCCAGTGGGTCAGAAGTTTACAGACGCTAAGTTGACTGTGCCTTTAAACAGAAAAGGATGTCCTGGCTTTAGAAGTTTCTGATAGGCTAATTGACATAATTTGAGTCAATTGGAGGTGTAACTGTGGATGTATTTCAAAGCCTACCTTCAAACTCAGTGCCTTTTTGCTTCAAATCATGGAAAATCAGAAGAAATCAGCCAAGACCTCAGAAAGACAATTGTAGACCTCAACAAGTCTGTTTCATCCTTGGCAGCAATTTCCAAACGCCTGAAGGTACCACGTTCATCTGTACAAACAATAGTACCCAAGTATAAACACCATGGGACCACGCAGATCGTACTTTTTGGAGAAATGTCCTCTGGTCTGATGAAAGAAAAATAAAACTGTTTGGCCATAATGACCATCATTATACTTGGAGGGAAAAGGGGGAGGCTTGCAAGCCGAAGAACACCATCGCAACCATGAAGCACGGTGGTGGCAGCTTCATGTTGTGGGGGTGCTTTGCTGCAGGAGGGACTGGAGCACTTCACAAAATAGATGGCATCATGAGGTAGGAAAGTTATATCGATATATTGAAGCAAAATCGCAAGACATCAGTCAGGAAGATAAAGTTTGGTCGCAAATGGGTCTTCCAAATGGACAATGACCCCAATCATACCTCCAAAGTTGTGGCAAAATGGCTTAAGGACAACAAACGTTTGACACAAGTTAAATAATTTAAAGGCAGTGCTACCAAATGCTAATTGAGTGTGTGTAAACTTCTGACCAACTGGGAATGTGATGAAAGAAATAAAAGCTGAAATAAATAATTCTCTCTACTATTATTCTGACATTTCACATTCTTAAAATAAAGTGGTGATCCTAACTGACCTAAGACAGGGAATTTGTACTAGGATTAAATGTCAGGAATTGTATTAAATGTATTTGGCTAAGGTCTTCAACTGTAGATGCCCCACCAGCTCTCAGATCAACATAAGGGACATTTAACTTGCTTACATTCTATGATGTTTGCATGATATTTAGCACCCTTTAGTGTAGCAATCAATAAAAATGTTTGTGCTGATCCACATACTTTCAATCTACCATCAATACGTCCACTCCTATTTATAGAGTTTAACTCATGATTTGACAAAACAACTTTTGTTATTTCGTGATCATGAGATACGTTTGTGATCTCGACATAATGTGGGAATATTTTTTTAAATCTGGATTTCCATAGTTACTGTGACCCTATTACTGCCTCACCGGCAGTCACCAGTCATGACTGCTGTCAAATTCTAAGACAGCTGATGACTGCTGTCAAATTCTAAAAGTATTCATCCCCTTGGCATTTTTCCTATTTTGTTACATTACAAGCTGTAATTTAAATATATTTTTATTTGGATTTCATGTAATGGACATACACAAATAGTCCAAATTGGTGATGGGAAATTAAAAACATAACTTCTTTCAAAACAATAAAAAAAAATCAAAAACTGAGAAGTGGTGTGTGCATATATATTCACCCTCTGTGCTATGAAGCCCCGAAATAAGATCTGGTGCAATCATTTACCTTCAGAAGTCACATAATTAGTTAAATAAAGTCCACCTGTGTGCAATCTGTCACATGATCTCAGTATATATACACCTGTTCTGAAAGGCCCCAGAGTCTGCAAAACCACTAAGCAAGGGGCATTAATCAGGGAGGCAACAAAGAGACCAAAGATAAACCTGAAGGAGTTGCAAAGCTCCACAGGGGAGATTGGAGTATCTGTCCATAGGACCACTTTAAGCCGTACACTCCACAGAGCTGGGCTTTATGGTAGAGTGGCCAGAAATAAAGCCATTGTTCACCAATAGGCATGTGGGAGACTCCCCAAACTTATAGAAGAAGGTACTCTGGTCAGATGAGACTAAAAATTGAGCTTTTTGGCCATCAAGGAAAACGCTATGTCTGGTGCAAACCCATCACCTCTCATCCCCCCGAGAACACCATCCCCACAGTGAAGCATGGTGGTGGCAGAATCATGCTGTGGGGATGTTTTTCATCGGCAGGGACTGGGAAACTGGTCACAATTGAAATAATGATGGATGGCGCTAAATACAGGGAAATTCTTGAGGGAAACCTGATCAGTCTTCAAGAGATTTGAGACTGGAACGGAGGTTCACATTCCAGCAGGATAATGACCCTAAGCATACCCTTAAACACTTGGGTGGTTTAAGGGGAAACATTTATATGTCTTGGAATGGCCTTGTTAAAGCCCAGACCTCAATACAATTGAGAATCTGTGGTACGACTTAATGACTGCTGTATACCAGCGGAACACATCCAACTTGAAGGAGCTGGATCAGTTTTGCCTTGAATAATGGGCATAAATCCCAGTGGCTAGATGTGCAAAGCTTATAGAGACATACTTCAATAGACTTGAAAGGTGGCTCTACAAAGTATTGAGTTATGCACGCTCAAGCTTTCTGTTTTTTTTGTCTTATTTCTTGTTTGTTTCACAATAAAAATATTTTGCATCTTCAAAGTGGTAGGCATGTTGTGTAAATCAAATGATACAAACCACCCCAAAACATATACAGTATTTTAATTCCAGGTTGTAAGGGAACAAAATAGAAAAAATGTCTAGTGGGGTGAATACTTTTGCAAGCCACTGTATAACATTGGATGGTGATTTATCACGGTCATATTGACAAAGTCGTTGTGAAGATGGCGAGTGGTATATCTGTTATAAAAATATGTTTGTGTGTTTTTGACACAACAATCCACTGTACTAGTTTTTCAGGCTCTGGTCTTGTCCCATTGTGATTACTGCCCGGTAATATGGTCAAGTGCAGCAAAGAAAGACCTAGCAAAGCTGCGGCTGGCTCAAAACAGAGCAGCACCTGTTACCCTTAACTGCACAAACAGAACTAACATGAACAAAATACATGCCAGTCTTTCCTGGTTAAGGGTTGACGAGAGATTAACTGCTTCTCTTGTAGTTTTTATGAGACATATCACTATGACGACAATTCAGGATTGTCTGCATAATCAAATAACATTCAGCTCAGACACCCATACATACCCCGTAACACATGCCACCAGGGGTCTCTTCACTGTCCCCAAGTCCAAAACAAATTCATGGCCATGCACAGTATTATACAGAGCCATGATCGCATGGAACTCCCTTCCATCTCCAAGTACTCAAGCAAACAGCAAAATAACCTTTAAAAAAACAGATTAAAAAACATCTAATGGAACGGCGTGGACAGGCGACACACACAAACACATCTTTTTTTTAGTTGCGTTGTTTGTATTATTACGTTTACATTTTTCGTTGCTGTATTGTTAGTATATCGTTTGTATTTTACATTTGCGTGACCATACTTGTCTATCAGTGTATCGGTGTATTGTTACTTGTCATGTCTCGTGTTTTTTTTTTTTGTGGACCCCAGGAAGAATAGTTGCTACCTCTGCAAAAGCTAATGGGGATCCAAATAAACAAACGGACAAATCAGCAGATACTGTTCAAACTATGCAAGTTATCTAGTACACAGACAATTGGCCACCAATGAGTATCTCTTACCTAAACCTTGAGGCAGAGATTGTTTTGTCTCACTAGCACTGAACTTTGATTGATAACATGTGCCGTGATTGACATTCAAACAAGGCGCTACCTGATAGGAGAAACAAACGCTGACTTTCCCCTTTCATCTCATGTACTATCTCTGAAGTAATTAAGGAGAGATATTCAACATACAGTATCTGTCGGAAATGTCAAGCTGTTATCTAAGACTTCCAAAACCTCTTGCTCTTGCTTAGTGGTGATCGCTCTGGAGTAATGCCATCCTCAAAATGGAAGAAATGGGTTGCTAATACAAATATTTAAAGTTGACATCAATGAAGGGTTTGGTAATGCTATCAGGACGTTCACATTTCTGAAACCAATCAGAATGTTCTAACTTATAGATCCCACCTAATAGGTCCAGTGATGGCTTGTTTGGTAGGAGTCTTGATTGGTTGGCGTCTGAAAAAAAGCTTCTGAGGTTTAAAATGTACACTTTGAAATTTCAGACTTGATTTTCCCTTATGAAAAATGTATCAACCCCTACAAAAATGTCCATAAATTGTAATCCACATAATATTTCACTTTTCCTGTTGCTGCAGGCTTATTTTCCTGCTGTAGCAAACTGGCCCAAATTATATATACATATATTTTTTTTCTTTTAACCTTTATTTAACTAGGCAAGTCAGTTAAGAACAATTTCTTATTTGCAATGACGGCCGACACCGGCCAAACCCAGATGACGCTGGGCAGATTATGCGGCGCCCTATGGGACTCCCAATCACAGCCGGTTGTGATACAGCCTGGATTTGAACCAGGGTGTCTGTAGTGACGCCTCAAGCACTGAGATGCAGTGCCTTAAACCGCTGCACCAATCGGGAGCCCCAAATTAAGATCCGACATCTGTATAATGAGCGGACAGGAACAGGAAGGGTTGAGTGAAAGAGGTAATGACAGGGCCCGAAGCTGCTCTAATGCTAATAAAACTGTGTGACAACTCTACAGAAATGTTGCTGCAATTAATGAACCTCCCGGACGTCTTGCTGTCTGGTGCCAAGGCACATGTGGAACCTCTAAAAAGCTGTATTTCTGGGGGAGCAGATTATCCCCTCAAACCAGTCACACCAGGATATCAGGATGCAGCTCTCTGACTGAAGTTAAAGGGCCGTTCAGGACTCCTGATCCCCTCAAAGCACAACATCCACACGCACACTCACATGGCGCAGGAACACACACTCACATGGAGGACGGCATTGTGGCGCAGGAACACACACTCACATGGAGGACGGCATTGTGGTGCAGGAACACACACTCACATGGAGGACGGCATTGTGGCGCAGGAACACACACTCACATGGAGGACGGCATTGTGGCGCAGGAACACACACTCACATGGAGGACGGCATTGTGGCGCAGGAACACACACTCACATGGAGGACGGCATTGTGGCGCAGGAACACACACTCACATGGAGGACGGCATTGTGGCGCAGAACACACTCACTCACGAACACACACACACAAACACAAACACATCACGTACACTCAGAAACAGTTTAGACAGTAAAATACAAAAAAAAGAAACTCAAATTCCACATAATCGGTAGAGAGAGAGAGACAGATAGAGGGACAGAGAGCGAGAGAGACAAAAAGGGAGAGGGAGCGAAAGAGAGAAATAGAGAAAAAGAGAGAGAGACAGAGAGAAAGAGTGAGAGAGAGGAAAGGAGAGATGCAGGGAGAGGTGCATGCTATCCAGCAGGAAAGGCAGGCTACACAACAAAAAGTGAGGGAGGGAGGGGATATTCCAGACAGTAATTGCTGGAACTGCATGAGGGCAGATCCAAGGCCTTAGGCTGATATTAAAGTGACCTTTGAGGAGCAGACACAGACAGACAGGACAGGCCTCTAAACAAGACTGTCTCCACTGAGGAATGGGCCTGAACTCCCTCCCATTCCGGTAGCCCACGGTAACTCACCCTCAAACACAGTGTGCCTGCTGGCTGGGTTGCCAGGGTTGCAAAAAATATATACAGATAATAATCAACAGTAGAGGGGAGTACAAAAATAAATATGCCTGCTGGGTTGCCAGGTAGGGTGAAGTTTTGCACAATATATGAATGTTCAAGAGATGTTAATCTAACTGTTGAGATGGATAGAAAAAGAGAAATACATCAACTGGGTTGCCAGGATGAGGGAGAATTAAAAAAGTTATAGAGATGCTCAAAATGTTGGCGCGAGGTAAACAGAGAGTTAAAATCTCTACCGCCACTGTGAAGTTAAATCAGGACAATGTCTGTGAGTTGACTGTTGGTAGACCGAGCTACGGTCTACTGACTAGATACAGTATATTACTCCTATGCTCAGAGTACGTTTCTTGAAATCTGTGTTGTGTTTTCTCTTTGTGAGAGAAGAAATTCAAGTTGTGAAAAGAAGAATGATCTCCTTTAGTACAGTACAGTATCTTTGTACAGCATTTCCAAAAATCTCTCTCATATCGCTGATATTTACTTCATCAAAAGTCTTGCAGACTCGTAAAAAAAATCCTGTGTCTCTATACGGGTAGCCAAGGCAGGTGGTCCGACCACTACTATATAAAAACCCACACAGTGAGTGTGTGATTGCACCAAACTCCATGTAATGGTAAGGAATCAGCTTGAGTGCCCGGTTATTGTGACGAGCAAAAATAATCACAATACGCATAATTGGCCTGAGACGATGTCGTTAAGTCAAATTGTAATTAAACATAATTGTCAGTTTGGATGTAAACAGGTTCAATTACCCCTGTTCTTAGTATTCCACTAACATAGTAAAAAATGGCATAGCCTGAGGTTATGGTACTGAAAGTCAATTGAGATTTACAGCAGACCTGGATTCAAATACTATTTGAAATCATTTAAAATACTTGAGTTGGGCTTGATTGAGTTTGCCTGACACAATACAACCAATAGTGTAGTCACAAAACTGTTAACTCTGCCCAACTGGTACTTCAGGCAGGCTAAAGTAAATGTTGAAAGTATCTGAAAGATCTCACAAAGTATTTGAACCCAGGTCTGATTTACAGTCTACTAAACACATCACTAAAAATATCTCTACAAATTCAATACTGTAAACAAAATACATAGCATGGATAATCGGTGATGATTCTCAACAAAATTCATAGGATGTAGAATATCCCATAGCAGTTCATGCAACCCAACTCGTGCAACGGGAACAGAACGATATGCATGCATTTCGTTTACAATAACAAGCATTGTTCATGTAAACGTACCAAACAAGAGACATATTCAGATACATGAACACATCTAACCTGCATCCCCCACTATTGTCTCTGTTTCACACACACGCAAGCTCATACGCAGCTCACACACACACACTCCGGTGCACACGTACACATACACGCACAAACCTTCTAAGCATTCACATGTTGCAGTGAGCCTACGCAATACCTTCGTGAGAGAACAGTTACCGGACGCATGGCCCAGTAAGGTCAGAATTTGGGTCGAGAAAGCTGATCCGAGAGCAATGCTGGCCTTTCTAAAATGTTCGAGACATACTCCTGTGTGTGTGTGTGTGTGTGTGTGTGTGTGTGTGTGTGTGTGTGTGTGTGTGTGTGTGTGTGTGTGTGTGTGTGTGTGTGTGTGTGTGTGTGCATGCATGCATTCGTGCATCAGGGTTGGGCTCAATCCGAATTGAAGGCAGTCAATTCAGGAAGTGATTTGAATTCAAAATTCAGACATTTTTTTTAACTTTTGAAATAAATAGCGTCGGCCCTGGTGTGCATGTGTGCAAATGTGTTTGTGTGAGACAGAGAGCAAGCGTGACTGTGTGCTCGTGTGTGCGTGTGTGCATGTGTACGTGTATGTGAGTGCATGTGTGCTAGTGTGCGAGCCTGTGCGGGAGAGTGTGTATCCCAGTATCCGTGTCTTGCCCGAGTGTGTTTATTTGCTGTAGGTCAATGGGGCCTTGATGCCTTCAGTTGCCTGGTCTCACACAGTCGCACTGGCTCCATAGTAGGTGGGGTCGGTAGACAACATTACCTAGCCCCAGCAGCCACTATAATTACATTTATTGGACCTGTCACTCAATGACCCACCCAGTCCAGTCCTAGAACAGGGGATGGCTGACTTCAGTCTGACTTCAAGGGGAGTTGCCACAAGCAGCTTCTGTAATGGTTAGCCTTGAAATGCCAAAGGGCAGAACGAGGTATCTTTTACTCTTTCAATAATGCCATTTGTCACATACCTCTGACAGGACTCTGTTCTCAACTTCTCAACATTTGTAGCTTATTTTTGTCGTTTTTTTGTTGTTGTTGTCGTTTTTCAGTCATTTCCGTGCTCTTTCTACTTATTTGGCATGACGCGATGTAACGAGGCATGTTACTGAAAAAGAGTAGGAAAATGAAAGGGAATTACGGTCTTTTAACACAGAGGAAAATCCAATTTCAGGACCCAAAAGTAGAACAAAATTTGACTTCATCATCTCACAGTATTTACTTTTATGATGAGGTTTATGATGAGGTTTATGATGAGGTTTATGATGAGGTTTATGATGAGTTAAAATGATGTGTTCAAAGAAATAGTGTTTTTTACAGAAGCCAAGTGTATTGGCGTTAAGAATGTACCGTAAGCTCACTCCACAGCTAGCTTGAAATGTTGACGATGGGAGTCATCCATGAGGTACATTTTGTATGGCTCAATCGATTTGCACGTTGTCAAGGAGGGCGCTCACGAGTGTTGCGGAGCAAAGGATCACTGGTTAGAGCCCAGTATGGGACAGTTGGACAGTGGAGGACGCTACTGTAAGCTGTTAGCTGCACACTGAGCCCCATTACACAAGGACAAATATAAAGCACATATGAGCGACACACAGATTCATCATTTATGGGAGGTTTTACTATATTATAAACTGGGTGGTACGAGCCCTGAATGCTGATTGCTGAAAGCCGTGGTATATCAGACTATATATTACAGGCATGATAAACCATTTATTTTTACTATTCTAATTACATTGGTAACCAGTTTATAATAGCAATAAGGCACCTCAAATGTTTGTGGTATTTGGCTAATGTACCACATCTAAGGGCTGTATCCAGACAATCCTCGCTGCGTCGTACCTTAGAACAGTGGTTCTAAGTGGTCCTTCTGTAGCTCAGTTGGTAGAGCATGGCGCTTGTAACGCCAGGGTAGTGGGTTCGATCCCGGGACCACCCATACGTAGAATGTATGCACACATGACTGTAAGTCGCTTTGGATAAAAGCGTCTGATAAATGGCATATATTATTATTATTAACAGTCCTTAGCCATGGTATATTGGCCATATACCACACCCCCTCGGGCCATATTGCTTAATTATATCATTCCTACTGTGTCTCAATTTGTCTCAGTACTTTAGGAAGCAGAGTAAATTCATGGAACTTCACATACAGTGATACTTTTGGAGTTTGACTAATGTACACATTGCTTATGTCATGCCCTGGCCATAGAGAGGTTTTTATTCTCTATGTTGGTTAGGCCAGGGTGTGACTAGGCTGGGCAGTCTAGTTTCTTTATTTCTATGTTTTCTATTTCTTTGTGTTTGACCGGGTGTGGTCCCGAGGCAGCTGTCTATCGTTGTCTCTGATTGAGAATCATACTTAGCCAGCTTTTTTCCCACCTGTGTTTTGTGGGTAGTTATTTTCTGTTTTGTGTTTCTGCACCTGACAGAACTGTTCGTTTTACTCTTTGTTATTTTGTTCAAGTGTTTTGAAAATAAATCATGAACACTTTCCACGCTGCGCTTTGGTCCACTCCTTCTTCGGACGAGCGTGACAGAACTTCCCACCTCCAAATGACGAAGCAGCGTGGTAAGGAGGACTGGACATGGGAGGACATCCTGGACGGCAAAGGATCCTACACGTGGGAGGAGATCCTGGACTGCAAAGGATCCTACACGTGGGAGGAGGTCCTGGCCGGAAAAGATCGCCTGCCACGGGAGCAGGTCGAAGCAGCAAGGAAGGCGGAGGCAGCTGGTAAAAGGGCCAAGGATTACACTGCGCTACATCCCAGCTCCCTGCATCGGCCGGGCTAGGGTGAGCATCCAGCCAGGAAGGATTGTGCCAGCCCTGCTCTCCAGATCTCCAGTACTTCTCTACGACCTATGATATCCTGCGCCGGAAGCCTCCAATGACGTCTCCAATCCGGAGCCTCCAGCGACGGCCTCCAATCCGGAGCCTCCAGCGACTGTCTCCAGTCCGGAGCCTCCAGCGACTGTCTCCAGTCCGGAGCCTCCAGCGACTGGGTGCCCAGTCCGGGCCTCCAGCAACGAGGGTGCCCAGTCCGGGTCCAAATTGGGAGGAGGGTCCCCGCACCAGAGCCGCCTCCGTAAAGGAGGTTAGGCCAGGGTTAGGCCAGGGTGTGACTAGGGTGGGCAGTCTAGTTTCTTTATTTCAATGTTTTCTATTTCTTTGTGATTGGCCGGGTGTGGTTCAGAGGCAGCTGTCTATCGTTGTCTCTGATTGAGAATCATACTTAGGCAGATTTTTTTGGTTTTGTTGGCAGTTATTTTCTGTTTTGTGTTTCTGCACCTGACAGAACTGTTCGTTGTCGTTTTGCTCTTTGTTATTTTGTTCAAGTGTTTTGAAAATAAATCATGAACACTTACCACGCTGCGCTTTGGTCCACTCCTTCTTCAGACGAGCGTTACAGCTTAGTTGGTGACAATATAGAACTTCTTACACACACATGGTAGTTGAATAGACCTGCGCTAGAAAATAAGACATGAACATCGGGACAAAGAAAAACGTAACTACTACATAAACATGAGTACTGCATGAAAAGGGAGATAGGGGAGGGGTTGATGTTTAGGGGAGTCAGGGTGAGATAGGGGGGATGTGCTACATGGATGACATTGACATTTATTGACCTTGTCTCCAGAGACAAAATACCTGTGCTGTACAATGGAAGAATTCTGAAGTCCGTTACTCAATTCTGTAATGAGTTGTAATACCAAATGTCCAATTCATTACAGGACAGAGAATGTTCCTTCAGTTAAAAATACCTCAACATTGGTCAATTAAAAAGATAGCAAACATTTCTGTTCTGCTTAAATTATTTCAGAGTCAGTTAAGCGAGCTCTTGATTTCAAGGATTTAAGAAGGTAGAGTACATACACGCTGGTGAGTAAATGTCTGCTACGTAAAAGTCTGTTACGAAAGTTTGATATATTTGTGGTCTTAATTACATTCATTTCGCTCCCGGCGTTTTTACGGTTAAACACGCTGCTCTGGTATTTTCATTCCCTTTGTACACCATTGTTATGAACACAAACCCATAATTGTTTCTCACCCATGGGCACCAGATCTTCCAATTTTCCATTGCGGGCTGGGCTGCCGTGCCAAGTTCTCCTCAGGTAAAGCAAGGACTAGAGGAGACTGAGAAAGAGTAGAGAACAGGCGCCAAGAATGCCTTTAATGGAGCCAAAAATACAGGGCCTTCGGTTAGTATTCAGACCCCTTCCTTGACTTTTCCCACATTTTGTTATGTTACAGCCTTATTCTAAAATTGATTTTAAAAATAAAAACATTCTCAGCAATCGACACACAATACCACATAATGACAAAGCATTTGAGCAAATGTATAAAACAATTATAAACAGAAATACCTTATTTACATACGTTTTCAGACACTTTGCTTTGTGCGCTGTGCTCGAAACTGAGCTCCGGTGCATCCTGTTTCCATTGATCATCCTAGAAATGTTTCTACAACTTGATTGGAGTCCACCTGTGGTGAATTCAATTGATTGGACATGATTTGGAAAGGGACACACTTGCCTATATAAGGTCCCACAGTTGTCAAGTCAGAGCAAAAATTAAGCCATGAGGTCGAAGGAATTGTGTTGAGGCATAGATCTGGGGAAGGGTACCAACATTTCTGCAGCATTGAACATCCCCAAGAACCCAATGGCCTCCATCATTGGAACCACCAAGGCTTTTCCTAGAGCTGGCCGCCCGGCCAAACTGAGCAATCGGGGGAAAAGGGCCTTGGTCAGGGAAGTGACCAAGAACCCGATGGTCACTCTGACAGAGCTCTAGAGTTCCTCTGTGGAGATGGAGATGCACATGACAGCCCACTTGGAGTTTGCCAAAAGGCACCTAAAGACCATGAGAAACAAGATTCTCTGGTCTGATGAAACCAAGATTGAACTCTTTGGCCTCAATGCCAAGCGTCACGTCTGGCACCATCCCTATGGTGAAGCATGGTGGTGGCAGCATCATGCTGTGGTGATGTTTTTCAGTGGCAGGGACTATGAGACTAGTCAGGATCGAGGAAAAGATGAACAGAGCAAAGTACAGAGAGATCCTTGATGAAAACCTGCTCCAGAGCATAAGATGTTTGTTTCCACGCTTCCAAGCAGCTAGCATAAGATGTTTGTTTCCACGCTTCCAAGCAGCTAGCATAAGATGTTTGTTTCCACGCTTCGCAGCAGCAAGCATAAGATGTTTGTTTCCACGCTTCAGAACATTTTCCTAGCTCCTTCAGATTTTCTTTGGTGGAAATTAGTCTCCTCTTAAATTTGAATGTTGCCTCTAGATCGAGTGTCGAGACAATATTTGAAAAAGAAACATATTAATTTGAATATGAATTGTCCAAAAGTACACCTGCATTGAATGAATGATAAAGTAGTAACAAAAAGAAGGAGAAATGTGGACCGTGAATGACAGACAGGACAACATGAAGTTGCATGTGAGAATGCTTAGAGGTTGAGATGCAGCTCTCTTCACTAACACAGGAGGGTGCTAGCCTAGTTTACCTTTCTTGCTACTCTGTGGCATTGTTTTAATCTGAAAAGTGACATCATATAAATAAATGATCATATAAACAAACATCATACTGTCTACTCTAAACTCTGTAAAGAGTCTCAACAGCCCCTCATTGAAGAGAACACACACACACACACACACACACACACACACACACACACACACACACACACAGCTGACAAATCCTTTATGATTCATTTGATGTGTGGCTTGTTTTCCAAACACAATGATTACATAGAGCATTCTGAATGATCTTGTTCTCGCATTTAGTTGCAAGTTAGTTGCCCTTTGCCGTTCTGATCTAGGATCAGTTTATACTCCCCATATCTAAACCTTAACCATTGGTGGAGAAAGTGAAAGACCGACCTTAGATCAGTGTCTAGGGGCAACTTCACCCTTTACTATATCACAAATCCTTAGAGGAGGGGGATAGTGCTGTCTGATTGGATGGTTCTGTGAAAAATAAGTGTGTGTGTGTGTGTGTGTGTGTGTGTGTGTGTGTGTGTGTGTGTGTGTCACTCTATGGGTGGTCTAGGCTTCACGTTCACTTTTTGAGGTGTATAATTATGAGAAACATTGGAAAATGTCATCAAGATTCAAAGATAATGACGTGCTACGTACATAAACACATGTTCGTACTGTATGCGTGTTTCCTAAACAGATTTCAAGATGCGGGCTTGTCTTTAAATGTATCTTTTTATGACCCTGTGGGATGTACCATCAACAAAGCTCAGCGTCCTGATTTTACATGGTGGACGAATGACTGTGGCATGACACGTAGGTTGTACGTAGGTGTTCCTGCGCTGACAAACACAGATATATGGATAACACAGGTGTGCGCATATACACACATATATGCATATGTGTGACAGGGTCGTGAGGGCAACTGATCTCCACAGACATTTAAATGTCACACTTACTGTTTGCAGGCGCACACACACACACACACACACACACGTTCCAAAAGAAACTGTAAGTGTGACAGAGTCATCAGAGGGACGGGTACGGGAACGCTGTGAGAGATAGAGTGAGTGTTACAGCTCCAGCTGTAATGGGTGTTTAATGAGTCATTAGCTTACATTATGGGTGGTACGGCCCCTTCACTGAGTGTGCCCGGTTCCAAAATCAAATGCGTATGTGATTACCATATCATGTGGTGCTCTTTCTTCTCTCTGCATTTCTCTGTACATTGTTTTCCTTTGAGAAATCAAACAATACACATTTTCTATCATTCGACATATCCAATGCTTCCCAAAATGTCACCATAATCAGAATCATGTTTTATAATGTAGTCCAATATATCCACAAGTGTACTCAGTGGTGTGAAGATATACTGTACTGCAAGTGCCTGGAATGAGACAATTGGGTTGTGAGAAAGTATGTATACATTGTCTGCGTTCAGAAATGGTAGCATGTGTGTGGGAACCGCTAGTGACCGTATGTATGAGAGTGAACAAGCCCTCGGTGGAATAAATTCCTGTGGTATGTATGTATCTGCCTGTTCCCAGGTGAGACTTTCTGGCACCAGCCTGCTAGTGCAGCCCGGGGGAGCCTGCCAGCAGCATACACTGATACATAACTCTTTCTACAGGCCAGAGACGCCAAGCAGCTCAGGCAGTGCCTCCCTTGAAGGAGATATCGTCTGCTGTTTCAGTCAGACAAAGAGAGGAGGAGAGTCACACAGTCTGTCTGTCTGTCATCGTTGCCTGACAGACGTGTCAGATTGGTCTGACGGACAGAACAATATGTACTGTACGATAATAGCAAGATCAAAGTTGCAAGGTAATTGGGAAGTGCATCACTATCATCAACTGCCAAGTCATTTCCTTTGTTGAATCCTGTCAAATCTAACATCATCTACATTTAAACATAGAATTTCTATTGGAGAATATCCCCATAGACACATCTTGTAGATATTGCTGCATAGTACTTACATTTGTGAAACCTGTTTGGAACTTTATTAAGTAATTGAGAATATCAGACTCAATAACCCTGAAGTAACCTTACTGTTCACTAAATGTATTTAAAGCCATTTTTCTATTGTACAATGTACAATATTATGTTTTTTTAATGACCCAATTGAATCTGGCAATCAGTTTTTTAGTCTTGCAAATAAAATGATATAATGCATGTCTACGAAGTCAGTGGAAATGCATGAAATCCCTTTACCTTTACCAAAATGTTTCAGAGTAAAAATGATATGGAAAACATAATGAGATGATGAAACAATTCCATACCATTTAGGACATTTCTATAAATGAAGTACATTCATAAATAATTCAATGATTGCCCTAATGTACAGAAATATTTGTTTTTGCTTGAACTTGGCTTAATTTCTGAAATAGTTTTTCATGTACAGAATGCCCCAGAATTCATTTCAACTCCATTTTGAGTATTGAGCTTCTGATTACCCAACAATTTCAGCTGATTGAGCTCTGAGGTTGAGGAGCAAATCCTGGCGCCCAAACCAAACTGACATTTAAATCCTAAAACAAAACAAATAACTATTAGTACCCTTAAAGAAATGTAATAATGACCAGCTCTGAAAAGTGGAAAATATGTGAATGAGTAGAATGAAATATCTTAATATGTTATCTTATCTCTCTTTATTTGTTCATATTTCTTATATAATGTCGTAAAGACATTAAGACCTATTTTCTTGATACCGTATGCACTTGTAAGTTGAGTAATATAGCAGCTACCTATGGTTTCTCAGGCTAAACAACAAGCTTCGGTTTCAGTTAGTGGGGGACATGTGGTCTGAGATGTGGCTAGGAAGGTGGCTGGACTGTGGCTAGCGTTTATCTGCTGAGTGCAATGTTAGGATTAGCACAGGGCTAGTTTAATGCTAACCTACTGTACCATAACAGACCTCCCTGACAGAATTGTCATATGATGCAAAGATAAAACATGGGGTTTGGTTTACCTTTGTTTGCTTTGGGACACACTTCCTAAGCCATGGGAATGGTAATGTGATGGGAGAAATGACTGGGTAATTGTATTCCCGAAACCCAAGAACATATTTTCTACCTTAGCCTGCATATGTATGGGAATTCTTTCCAAAGTATGAAATGGCGGTTGCAAAAACAAGATGCAGTGCTATACTCGGGGGTACTTAAGAAACCCGGGACTGCAGTTGTGTTCGGATTACAAATTGCCATCCAAAACATTTCCACGCAGACAAAATGTTTTGAATGGAGTAAACTGAAATGCCAGACTTACAAACCTGTCAACCGAAATGAATAAGTGCACCAACAGGCCGCAAACTCCTTGTGTTTTGTACAAGCAAAGAATAATACGCTCATTATTGCTCAGCTCATGCGCAGAATTCAATTTGAGAATAAATCCTCAAGCTGTGATACACACAAAGCATTTGCAGTTGTTTTCAAGTAGGCCTAAATCAAACCGTCCGTTGGAATACGGCTAAGAAAGTTAAAAGAGGCCCCATATAACAAAGACTGAGTACTGCGTTTGGACTCCGCTCTATTCATTTGTTTAACAATATTATGAGAGCTGCCATGTAATTCAGAGTAAATCCTCTGTCCAGTCTGACTTTATTGGGGATAAAGGCTGATGGTTATTGGAGCTATTAGAGAGTAATGGCATAAACTCCCCTGATGTATCAGCTCGGTCCCAAAATCCTTCAAATCAAATCAAACTGTGTTTGTCACATACGCCGAATATAACAGGTGTAGGTAGACCTTACCGTGAAATGCTTACTTACAAGCCCTTAACCAACAGTGCAGTTCAAGATGAGTTAAGAACATTTTTACCAAATAAACTAAAGTAAAAAATAATTTTAAAAAGTAGCACAAATAAATAATAAAAACGAGGGTATACACAGGGGGTACCGGTACCAAGTCAGTGTGTGGGGGTACAGGTTAGTTGAGGTCATTTGTACATGTAGGTAAGGGTGAAGTAACTATGCATAGATATAAAACAGCGAGTAGCAGAAGTGTACAAAACAATGTCCATGTAAATAGTCCGGTGGCCATTTCATTAATTGTTCAGCAGTCTTATGGCTTGGGGGTAGAAGCTGTTAAGGAGAATTTTGGTCCTAGACTTGGCACTCTGGTAGCAGAGAAAACAGTCTATGACTTGGGTGACTGGAGTCTCTGACCATTTAATGGGCTTTCCTCTGGCACCGCCTAGTATATAGGTCCTGGATGGCAGGAAGCTTGGCCCCAGTGATGTACTGAACTGTACGCACTACCCTCTGTAGCACCGTACGGTCAGATGCCGAGAAGTTGCTATACCAGGCTGGTGATGCAACCAGTCAGGATGCTCTCGATGGTGCAGCTGTAGAACTTTTTGAGGATCGGGAGACCCATGCCAAATCTTTTCAGTCTCCTGAGGGGGAATAGGTGTTATCATGCCCTCTTCATGACTATCTTGGTGTGTTTGGACCATGATAGTTCATGGTTGATGTGGATACCAAGGAACTTGAAACTTTCGATCCGCTCCACTACAGCCCCATTGATATTAATTGGGACCTGTTTGGCCCTCCTTTTCCTGTAGTCCACAATCACCTCCTTTGTCTTGCTCACATTGAGTGAGAGCTTGTTGTCCTGGCACAACACTGCCTGTTCTTTGACCTCCTTCCTATAGGCTGTCTCATCACTGTCGGGGATTAGGGCTACCACTGTTGTGTCATCAGAAAACTTAATGATGGTGTTAGAGTCGTGTTTGGCCATGCAGTCGTGGGTGAACAGGGAGTACAGGAGGGTACACACCCCTGAGGGGCCCCAGTATTGAGGATCTGCGTGGCAGATGTGTTGTTGCCTACCCTTACCACCTGGGAGCAGCCTGTCAGGAAGTCCAGGATCCAGTTGCAGAGGGAGGTGTTTAGTCCCAGGGTCCTTAGCTTAGTGATGAGCTTCGTGGGCACTATGGTGTTGAACGCTGAGCTGTAGTCAATGAACAGCATTCTCACATAGGTGTTACTTTTGTCCAGGTGGGAAAGGGCAGTGTGGCGTGCGATTGAGATTGCATCATCTGTGGATCTGTTGGGGCGGTATGTGAATTGGAGTGGGTCTAGGGTAAC
Organism: Oncorhynchus keta; assembly: GCF_023373465.1. Classification (NCBI taxonomy): domain Eukaryota; kingdom Metazoa; phylum Chordata; class Actinopteri; order Salmoniformes; family Salmonidae; genus Oncorhynchus; species Oncorhynchus keta. The sequence continues at coordinate 56,980,870 of NC_068430.1, read as the reverse complement.
CGGGAGGATGCTGACCAGCCTTTCAAAGCACTTTATGGCCACTCCATGGCTAATCATTTAGGCAGGTTACCCTTACTTCCTTGGGTGCAGGGACTATGGTTGTCTGGTTGAAGCATGTAGGTATTACAGACTCGGTCAGGGAGAGGTTGAAAATGTCAGTGAAGGCACTTGCCAGTTGGTCTACGCATGCTTTGAGTACACTTCCTGGTAATCTGTCTGGCCTTGTGGCTTTGTGAATGTCGACCTGTTTAATGTTCTTGCTCACATCGACTACCGAGAATGTTATCACACAGTCATCCAGAACATCTGGTGCTCTCGTGCCTGCTTCAGTGTTGCTTGCCTTGAAGCGAGCATAAAAGGCATTTAGCTCGTCTGGTAGGCTCATGTCACTTGGCAGCTCACGTCTGGGTTTCCCTTTGTAGTCCGTAATAGTTTTCAAGCCCTGTCACATCCGACGAGCGCCAGAGCTGGTGTAGTTTGATTCAAGCTTAATCCTGTACTGACACCTTGCCTTTTTGATTATTCGTCTGAGGGCACAGCAGGATTTCTTAGAAGCGTCCGGATTAGTGTCACACTCCTTAAAAACGGCAGCCCTTGCCTTTAGCTCAATGCGGATGTTGCCTGTAATCCATGGCTTCTGGTTGGGATATGTACATACGGTCACTGTGGGGACGACGTCATCGATGCACTTATTGATGAAGCCAATGCCATTGGATGAATCCCGAAACAGATTCCAGTGTGTGCTAGCAAAACAGTCCCGTAGCGTAGCATCCTCGTCCTCCGACCACTTCACTGGTACTTCCTGCTTTAGTTTTTGCTTGTAAGCAGGAATCGGGAGGATAGATCAGGATCTTGTGTTTTCACAGAAGTTTCTGATCTGCAAGGCAGAATGTTTGTATAGATGTGAGCGAAATCTTAAATGGTTCAGGAAGCTCTGATCTGAAATCTAATCTAATAAAGATAATCCTCTGCCGAATTCATTGTTCATAATATGGGAATATTGCGGTAATCATGCAAGAGGTTTCCCAGGGTGTGACTAAATCCTTGTTCACAGACACTAGTGAGATAAGATCAAAGTAAACGACGAAACTATTTGAATAACGGACATGGATTATTTTCCTACTCTGGATATGGCAAGAATCTTTATGAGGTTTTCGCAAAGATTTGATGAATTGCTTTATTAAACTTTCATAAGAGTTTCGTAACAGGACAAATATTCTATAATAGGACAATGTCTTTCGTCGAAATGTCTGTTGGTCAGGAGACTCACAGACAGACATGTCTTTCTCTTTTCCTACTCTCCCTGTCACGCTTTTCTCTTTTTCCTTCACTCCTTTACTTCTCTTTGACCTCCTCTGTCTCTATCTATCTACCTCTTCTTTATCCCCCCTATCCCCCTCCTCTCTCAACAAAAAAGACAGGCAGACAGACAGACAGACAGACACAGGCAGGCAGACACAGACAAGTCAATTAGCAACAAAAAAGACCCGTATGCTCTTCAGAATTCATTGTAATAAGGCTCTTAGGGCCCGATTCAGACTCATGAAATGTATGCCGTTCCTACGCACGCCTTTTCCATGCACTTCTCATTAGTTGGTATTCAGACTTACCGTATGCAGGTGTGTAATGGGCTTTGCAGAAGTGGTTCCCTTGCATGCCTTGAAAACATTTAATTCAACCACTGAAAATCCCCCCACTTGCTGGCCAACATATATTCTCTTGGAGTTTTCATTCAATAGGGGTTTCAGTACATTTATCTAAAGCGATCCCTTTAAACGTGGTGTACCTTTAATTAGAATCTTCTCGACAGACTCACTAGAATATATGGAGAGAACAGTTCAGAATATTAGGGATCAATGAAAGAAAGCCATCTAAACACACGGATATTCTTCTACTTTTCAGCACCAATTGGTAGATGTAAATAGGCTCTGATTTGGTATATTATTTAGGGTTAGGAAAGTATTTTAATGAATAATTTAAAAGAACTGCTTCGGAGAGCCTTTACGCACTAAAATATTGGTGAATAAAAAATAAAGAGTTTTGATTCATCCTGAAAGTTGCCATATTCACTTGTTCAATCCATGAAATATTGAAAGCTGAGAAAAGTGTAGAATAGGGGTTGAACATTAGTCCTATAAATCTACCCTCATAATCCTCACCAAGGATGGAACTGTATGACAACCATCCAGTCGTCGTGAGCCGTGTGCTAGTTTCCAGGTTTAAAGTGCTACATTTAGTCTGCGTTCCATAATGATGATTCCATAAACGTGACAGAGGAAAGGTAAACTAACGATGTAATGGAATGATGCAACATTTACGGAAACTAACACTAAAGTCAGTGACAGCTATAAATGTATGTGGGTATAACTGACAGTGGCTACTGATCATCATAAATCATAAACCAACTCGGTAAGTTTGGCCCTATACTGTAATTTGCGGATGGCTACAGAAGCTTATAGCTTGGGTCTCCAAATTTCATCCCAATTTATAAGGCCAGCATTTAAAAAACTTCACTGTGGAAAAGATGATATGTTGATATGCTTTTACTGCCATTTGACTGGTTTCACATTTGTCTCCAGCGATCATAAGGTAAAGAATTGCGCTACACCCGCAATAACATCTGCTAAACATGTGTATGTGACCAATAACATTTGATTTGAGTTGAAATAGAGCTAAAACAATTGTAATTTATATTTCAAATCCGGGCCACGACGGTCCAAACTGCTTACTCATTTGCTCTGGCGGATCCCGGCTGAATGGCGACTCTGGAAGATCCCGGCTGACTGGCGGCTCTGGAAGATCCCGGCTGACTGGCGGCTCTGGAAGATCCCGGCTGACTGGCGGCTCTGGAAGATCCCGGCTGACTGGCGGCTCTGGAAGATCCCGGCTGACTGGCGGCTCTGGAAGATCCCGGTTGACTGGCGGCTCTGGAAGATCCCGGCTGACTGGCGGCTCTGGAAGATCCCGGCTGACTGGCGGCTCTGGAAGATCCCGGCTGACTGGTGGCTCTGGAAGATCCCGGCTGACTGGCGGCTCTGGAAGATCCCGGCTGACTGGCGGCTCTGGAAGATCCCGGTTGACTGGCGGCTCTGGAAGATCCCGGCTGACTGGCGGCTCTGGCGGCTCCTTGCAGACTGGCGGCTCTAGCGGCTCTGGACAGACGGGAGACTTTAGCAGCTCTGGACAGACGGGAGACTTTAGCAGCTCTGGACAGACGGGTGACTCTAGCAGCTCTGGACAGACGGGAGACTCTAGCAGCTCTGGACGGACGGGAGACTCTAGCAGCTCTGGACAGACGGGAGACTCTAGCAGCTCTGGACAGACGGGAGACTCTAGCAGCTCTGGACAGACGGGAGACTCTAGCAGCTCTGGACAGACGGGAGACTCTAGCAGCTCTGGACAGACGGGACGCACTGTAGGCCTGGTGCATGGTGTGCCCCCAATACATTTTAGGGGCTGACTCTTGGGCTTCCTACCGTGCCACCGTGCTCGTTTCTCCAACTCCATTCTCCTGTAACCCTCCTCGCACTGCTCCAGCGAATCCCAGGCGGGCTCCGGCACTCTCCCTGGGTCGACCACCCACCTGGCTATCTCTTCCCAAGTCGTATAGTCCAGATTTTGCTCCCAAGTCCAGTAATCCTGACATCGCTGCTCCTCCTGCCGCTGCCTGTCACCACGCCGCTTGGTCGTGGTGACAGTCGTGGGTGGTTCTGTAATGGCTTTCTTCCTGGGACGGAGAGGCGGACCAAAACGCAGCGTGGTTGAAGTTCATGGTCATTTAATAAGGTAACTCAAACATGAACAGGAAATACAAAACAATAAACGTGAAAACCGAAACAGCCCTATCTGGTGCAGTAAACACAAAGACAGGAAACAATCACCCACAAAATACCCAAACAATATGGCTGCCTAAATGTGGCTCCCAATCAGAGACAACGATAAACACCTGTCTCTGATTGAGAACCAATCCAGGCAACCATAGACTTACCTAGACACCTAAAAGAACACAACCCCATAAATCTACAAAAACCCCTAGACAAGACAAAACACATAAATCCCCCATGTCACACCCTGGCCTAACCAAAATAATAAAGAAAACAAAGATAACTAAGGCCAGAGCGTGACTGTTCCACTTGGAACCGACAGGTTGCTCGATCTTATTGTTTCGTCGCACATAAAGGTGGTGGAATTATGAGGGAATTAAGTTCAGAACACGGTGTATCTGTAGACACACGCCCGCCACACCTTCATTTCTTTGATCGCCACCCCAAAGGAATAGGGGTGAATACCATGCTATTATTCTCATACTTAAGTTCAAGGCCAGAATACACATAGAGAGAACAGTGCATAAAAAGGGTATTTACGTTCCATTTATGCGTGCTTCACTCGCGGCAGAATTCCCCTTTAGTTTCTAGAACTGCAGGACCATTGTGTCCAATGGAGGTGAAAAATGCTTTGGTGTTGATTGACTTAAAATGTTGTATGCCGGGTCATGACGGTCCCCTGGTCACAAATATGTACAATTTGGGAAGATTCAAAAGAATGTTTTACCCTTTCAAACCGACCCTATCACCCCCAATGAAGTCACTTCCTGAAATTGCAAATCAATGTACAGCCTCCTGGGGACACTCTTTAGCAATGCCCTGAGTTTCAAGTCCTTACGTTAAGAATTGACAGATCTACAGAGGATGGAAGCCAGTGTTTTTGTGTAACTGCAGGGAGAGAATGAAGCACTATGTTGAGGATGAATTGAGCTATTTCCTGTTGCCACAGTAAGCTGAACCTCCACACAGGGCATCCGTATAAGGTCACGATAGGGTTGTGTGCAAGGACAGTTAGCTAGCTCAATTGCAGTCCACGGGTGCATCCTGGTTATGTGAGGGCTGTAGATAGTGCTTTTCTATGGAAGAAAGGCCTAGTTCTCTTTGGGAAAGTTTTCACTATGAAGAGGTCATTTCACATGGCCAGGTGTAGGCTGGCGTTCAGTTCATCGGGAGCATCTGTTGAACAATCCCATACATTCATTTTGTTTCTAGCCTCAACCATTCTGTTGATGTCACTGAAAAGCACACTAACTCTAGGTCAGGCTTCAAGTAAGGGCGGTGGGGCAAATTAATTCATTGTTAATTAGGGTTATCTCTAGGGTTGGTAGACAAGAAATAAGGTTTAGGGTTTTGGCTAGGGTTAGGGCTAGGGTTAGGGTTAGGGTTAGGGTTTTGGCTAGGGTTAGGGTTAGGGTTTAGGCTAGGGTAAGGGTTAGGATTTTGGCTAGGGTTAGGGTTAGGGTTGAGCCAAGATGTAGAGATGAAGCGAGGGTTAGGGTTAGGGTTGAGGCTAGGTTCAGGGTTAAGCTGGGATGTGGACATTAATCTGGGTTAGAATTAGGTGTAGGGTCATGGTTCGGGTAAGGGTTGAGCCGGGAGTGGTTATGAAGCTAGGATTAGGGTTTATGTAAACTAACGTAACAGGCATAAAATAAACACCTGAGCGGGGTCCCCACATCTGGTGTTCAGGGGGAAAGGAAGCTAGGTTGAAGATACTGTATCTGTTAAAACCGGATATTTTCAGTTTCTTCAGACTCTGCAGAGGGTGGGGTTGAGGTTAGGTTTAGGGTTGAGCTGGGATGTGGACAAGAAGCTAGAGCTAGAATTAGTGTCAGGGTTAGGATTAGGGTTTAGCTAGGGTTAGAGTTAGAGTTTAGGCTTGGTTTAGGGTTGAGCTGGGATGTGGACATGAAACTAAAATTAGGGTTAGGTTAGGGCCTTAACCCTAAAAATAACCCTAATTAACAATTTGTTAACCCCCCACTACAGTACTTTTGAGTGACATCGGCGAAATGGTTGAGGCTGGAAACAAAATTCACACAATCCATCATGACCTTATATGGATGCCCTGAGTTGAGGTTCAGCTTACTGTGGCAACAGGAAATTACTTTATTCATCCACAACTTGGTTCTTCATTCTCCCCCTGCAGTTAAACAAAAACACTGTCTTCCCGTTCTCTGTAGAACGGTCCATTCTTAACGTAAAGACTTGAAACAGGGCATTGTTAAAGAGTGTCCCCAGGAGGCCGCACATTGAATTTCAGCTTCCTGCGATTACAGGAAGTGACTTAATTGGGGGTCGTAGGGGCGGTTTCGAAGGGTTAAACATGTTGAATCTTCCAAAATGTTACATATTTGTGACCAGGGGACCGCCATGACCCGGCATATTAGATTTTAAGTCAATCAACCCCAAAACATTTTTGACCTTCATTGGACACAATGGTCTTATAGTTCTAGAAACTAAGAACCTTGTTAGAATGTATTCTGAAGAGGATAATTGGTATAAAAAAAGATTGACTTGAAACTGTCTGTCTGTCTGTCTGTGTCTACGTCTACGTCTGCGTCTGCCTGTCTGTCTGTCTGTCTGTCTGTCTGTCTGTCTGTCTGTCTGTCTGCGTTTGCGTCTGCCTGTCTGTCTGCGTCAATATGCTGTCTGTGAAGATGGTAGCAGAGAGGAGGGAGAGAGGGGAGGGATCGAGCGAGATGAGAAGACAGGGAGGGAGGGAAAGAAGGAAGGAGAGAGACTAGAGGGAGGAGGAAGGACAGAGAGAAGGGGTAGAATGAGGGATGGAGAGAAGGGGGAGGGTCAAGGAGGGAGGGGAGAGAGAGGAGGCAGTGGAGAGAAATAGTCAACAGACAGACAGAGGTGGGGGAGGGGAAGGAGGGAGAAAGAATGGAGGGGGAGAGAGGGGAGAGAGAAGGAGGAAGAGAGATGGGGAGAGGGTGGAGGAGGTGAAAGAAGGAGGAGGGAGGGGAAGAGAGATAAGAGGGGGCATAAAGAGGATGTAGAGAGAAAGAGACAGAGACAGAGGGAAGAAAAGAGAAGGAGAGAGGAGAGAGAGTAAGAGAGAAGGGAGAGATGGTGAGATTAGAGAATGAGAGAGAGAGAGAGAGAAAGAGTGAGAGAGAGAAAGAGAGAAGGGAGAGACGTTGAGATGAGAGAGAGAAAGAGTGAGAGAGAGAGATGTCTGTCACTTTGTCTGTCTGTGTCATCTTTTCATCTTTTCCCACTGACCGGAAATATATTGACATAAGCATCAACCCTGTGACACTCATATTTTCCCATTGAATGGAATGTATTGACATAAGCATCAAACATGTGGCACTTATCTTTTCAATTGTTTGACGCTCGTCTTTTCCCATTGACACCGCAAGCTTGCTGGGAGCATGACCAGTTGACATAAGCATCAATCCCTTGAAGCAAACCGTTTTGCAAAAACGTGACAGGATGACATTTTGAGGCTGATAATGGACTGCACAAAATTTGTCTTGGAGATGAACATCGCTTTAATAATACAGGAATCACATTTCAACTAAACACCCTGTTGTGTTCAAAGAATATAAACACATTGTGCAGACTGTTCATAAATGACTACTATGATGTGTTCAATGCTTTTTCTCTCTTCCTCTCTTTTTTCTCTCTCGCTCTCTCCTTTCCAGTGCCATTATCCACCATTAGTGTCCAGGCACAGCGATGTTGTGCTAAGCATCATATTTGAAGAAGTCTTAATTACGGAAGAGGTCGGAGAAAAAGGCTCGAAACGTCTTAGGCAATATTGTCCGATGACAAATTCTTCACAGGTTGCCTCCACTTCTCCTATCCTGTCACACGTTAGTGTGAAACGGAAGCCATCTTGAAATACATGTAGAAGACTTGGTCATTGCCTCGATTTCTTTGTTTTTCTGTACTTTCTAAACAGACATTTTGTAATAGTGTCAGATAAAAGTCTACAGAAAGACATTCAAAAACATGTCTTCAGAATGATAAAAAAAAGTTCAATAGTTTGGAATACGTTCTGCCCCTGAACAGGCAGTTAGTTAACCCACTGTTCCTAGGCCGTCATTGAAAATAAGAATTTGTTCTTAACTGACTTGCCTAGTTAAATAAAGGTAAAATAAAAATACAAATAAATAAGTCATGGTTTTAGTTGATGATCAAGGAAGTCTAGTATTGGAACATGATATTGATAATAGGTTAATGAGGGAATTTTGGTCAATGACTAGCGACATTTATAGGGACATTGTCTGGTTTTTACCACAAAGAGCAATTTGTGTGGCAATTTTGATGAATCATTGTGCCTATGTAACAATCAAATACCTTTGAGGATTAAATTATTACATTATTTGAACAATCTCCGGATGGTGAGATAATAATTGAACTAATCAATGACAGGGAAGACAGCAAATTATTTGAATATTTGGCGAAGTTAAAATTTTCAATATAAAACTCCAAAATGTCCATTGAATCTGTGAATCTATCTATGATATCTAAAAATGTATATTATGTGACATATACTGTGACTATAATAGTTAAATGCCACTATTTTATGTCACCATATGGACATACATGTATAAGTAATATGTCAGCTTACTATTTTTTGTTGTTGTTTAGTTTACACACATAAAACTTCAAAAAGCCATAGATGCACATGAGTAAAATCATTGAGGATAACACACAATAAAGTCTGGGACTTATTTCCATTGTGGTCCTCTTTGACATAATTCTAATGAGACCATGTTGCTATCGAACCATCCATCCATCATGGATAGGAGAGAAAGAAGGAGAGAGACCTCAGGATAACCTGCACAGGCCCCAGTGAAGAACAAGGGACTGCGGTGGGGCGTCTGCTGTGCTGTGAGAACGTGCCGCGGAGGCTAAGCCCCTGTTCCTGTGGGCCCTGTCCCTGTTTTCCTTTCTCAACATGTTTGTACACACAGCAGACAAATGGAGGTTAGGACAACACTCCGCTAGGAGCCAGAGACTTAGACTACAAGTCATTAGGACCCGGGGTCAAGTTGAGAGAACTAAACCCCTATAATTCCCCCAAATGCCTTTCCCTGAGAAGGTACTCCGGGCTCTAGTGGTGCACCGAGAGAGTGACAGTCAGAGTGGGACGGATGAGAGAGAAATGGAGGGATTGTGACCCGAAAAATACAAAGAAGTGTTATTTGACAATGACGGGTGAAAGTAAATGAATAAAATCAGTCTACAGATTTGTAGTTGTTCTCCATTTTAAATAGTGTATCATTGTAAAAATTCAACCTTTACTACCACGTCGATAGATTAGCTCTGTCTATCGATGCATCTGTAGATCTGTCTCCCCTTCAAACACTCACTCAGACAATCATTTGAATCTATTGAATGGGTCATTAACTTTAGATTTATGCATTTTAGTGCTCACCTTTTCAAACCTTTACATACTGTAGCAACTCCGACAATCAGTAGAGATCCGTCTCTTAGATTAGACATTTTTGGTTCCACCTCAGGCACTACCTTAACTTTTGCAATTCAACCGTTGCCTGCTAAATAAGCAATAAAGATGCTTAGACTCCGAGCTCCTTTAAAATAGCAAGCAGACACAGACTATTTGAAGAAATTGACTCCAATTGCCCAATCACCTTTCAACGTACGAGGCGTGAACCTGGAGAACATGTTTATGTTTGTGGACACATTCTCCCAAAAATGTCCCTCTTTAGAATTACCTTTACCTTTATCTTCTACCTCTGATTGACTCACAGAGTACACGGTCAAATAAGTAACTGGTATGACAATGTATGATACTTACATATTATTGTTAATGCCAGTTCCAGGGAAATAGCTGTGCATTCCTTTGAACGTGTTAACATCCAAATCCAAGCAGTTAAGGTTAGAGTTCGTCTGGTTTTGTCTTGGGTTTTAGTGTCTAGCTTTTGAAGAACAGGAGATGCACATCACGGGCGTGTTTTTTAACATGTTTTTTTTAGGTTATTGTAATAGCGTTATGCGGGGCCTCTTACTTCCTTATGGTGGTCAACTTCATTTTTTCTTTTGAAAGCAGGCAAACGAAATAAAAAAAACTGTCAACCATAGACGCATTTCCCAAAGGCCACCTCAAACATGCACTTTGAGAGTCAGACAGACAGCCCTCTGGTCAGGAAACACAGAATGCACTTTGAGAGTCAGACAGACAGCCCTCTGGTCAGGAAACACAGAATGCACTTTTCTTTGGGACGCATATAAAATTACCTGGTGACGAAAAATCCAATTTACTTTTTGGGTTGGACTTTCCCTTTGATCATGGTACGGTAAAACGTGACCCCTGCCTTTGAGTCCAGTATATTCGTGTGAGCCGTAGTGGAAAAACACAGATGATATTTTCATAGCCACAGTAGGGCATATGCTATTGACCTCCACCTCGGCCTTCATGTGGCCAAATCTAAAAGCCAACCTCGGGAAACCACATCATGTTAATAACTCAGCCAGACATGAGACATGAGCACCGAAGCGATGATGCTGTCTGTAATCCACTTCACATGGTGGAGTCGCACATGTAGGAAAAACACAAATATATTCAGACTTTCCCTATTTTCTGCCTTCATGATCAAGTTGTTTGGGTTTCTGTTTGTCTTAATAAAAATGTATTTTTGTTTGTGACTTATTTTACTGTGTTGAAATGTTTAAATTCCCTTTAAGTAAAAGCAAGATTTGGATTTCATTGGGAATCTATCTGAAGTCACTAAACACAGTGAGGGGGAAAAGGGGCCTGTGTATTTTTTAGATGTCTCTAAACTAAATTAACTGGCCAGTTTTGAGAAGCACTTACAGGGCAGTTTCCAGTACCCCGTCCTGGACTAAAAATCGGTTTCAATTTATATTCTTGATTGTTTATGCGTTAGTCCAGAAGTAGGCATCATCTGGGCCGGGGAAGGACAAACACTGTACTGATTGCCTTAAACGAAAAAAATTGGTCAAGTAGAGAATGAAAAAAAAAACGGCCTTTCACCTTGTGAAACACACATCTTGTATCACTGAATATGACACCTGACTATTGACAGTCCGAGCTCGTCTTTAATGAATGATCACACGTATAGGAAAAACACAAATATATTCAAACGTTTCCTATTCGTTGCCTTCACTACCAAGGCATCCTTATTAGAACGTCGTCAGACGACACTGGCATACACGTGGAAGAAATACGACGCAACGAAGAGCCCGTGTCGATATTTGCTACAGTACATCGATGCGTGTTCTTCACTAACCCACCTCTTGATAATACAACGAGGAAGGATGGCTAACAGCTATGGTTCTAGTCTCATCCACGAGGCCTGACGCTGATGGTGTCCTACAAGGGACGCGGTTACAAATCATCCCAATGTAGGCTTCCTCCGGAATACATGTTTTCTCACCTACACAAAGAGATCCTCAAACTCCATAGACGAACAACAGGCAAACACGTCTTAGTGACATATCAACATATAATCAGGTCCGTGTCTCTGCTACTCTCTCCCACTTATTTCTGTTCACCTCCCATCTGTTCGGAGGACGGGACAATATAGCCATGTTAGCGAACGACAGGCTCTGTATTTGGACATGTTTGCATGTCGTTTGTTGTCGGTTTTTCCAGGGCTGGTTGAGACTTATGTTATGGGGGTGATGGATCAGGCATCACGGTCTGGGATTAAAAGAGACTCGGAGGGTTCTGGGAATGGGCCCTTCATTAGAAACACTGGAAATAGACCTCTGTTTTATAAAGAGCTATTAGCTTTTATTGATGAGACTAATGTGTGTGTTTAAAGTAAATTATAAGGGGAGAGGCGGTGCTTCAGGGGAAGGGGTGATGAAAGGCTTGCATTAATGTACACGGCCGGCGGACTGCTGTTTTTCATTTGCAGTAACTGCTTCCTGCTTTCGCTCTCCTCAATACACACACACACACACACACACACACACACACACACACACACACACACACACACACACACACACACACACACACACACACACACACACACACACACACACACACACACACACACACACACACACACACACACACACACACACACACACGCACACACGCGCAATTCCCTCCCTTTCTCCTGTCGTACACATGTAAGTCATATACAAACCAGAAAGGGGCTTGGTGCCCAGGGAGAGTGGCCTGGAATTGCCCCCAAGAAACCAAATCCACTTTATCAAACTGCCAGATGTCATTCCCAATCTCGATCCCTTGGACATTGGTTTCACCAGGCAGCAGGGGATAGACATGAGGTACGCCACCACCGCTAGAGCCAAAATGGCACTGCAGAGAGAGAGAGAGATAGAGAGAGCGAGAGAGAGAGAGAGAGAGAGAGAGAGAGAGAGAGAGAGAGAGAGAGAGAGAGAGAGAGAGAGAGAGAAGTGTGTGATTCAAATAATCATGTATTACTGTAAAGGCCTATTTAAGAACATATTAAAAAGTTACCAGAAAACGTTTTTCATGCCTTGTTTTGAGTGACCCCCCCCATTATCATTCTATATCAAAGTTGCAAAGAAGTATCTGTATACCTGTCTTCGTTTGTGATGTTTTAATGACAGCGGAGTAGCTCCCCTACTTCATGCCTTAGCTCGGAGGGCGCAGACAAACCAGGTTCACACCCAGGCAGTCAGTCACACTTGCACTCTTTCAGATCTGCTATGGTAACCTCAAACTAAAAGGAAGCATCGTTTCACTGCCGGTCTGATTCACATGGTAAAAAAAGAAAAGATATTTGGCTGTTTATCTGTGAATAACTTTGACAAGACTTTTCATGTAGCCATCAATATTTATGGTAGTGAGGCAGAGTATAAACAATGATGTCCACAGTGTGTTACACAAATACATCAATGTCAGCTGCAGCTTACCCCTGTTGTGCACAACAATAACAAGAAAAACATTGAGGCTGTCCTAATATGGACCCTGTACATGAGCACCAATGAAGTCTCCTACAGTACATGGAAAGGATGGCTTCATGACAACATGTCATGCTCACTAGAGATGCCAACCTAAGCAAACACTTTTCAACGTTGAACAACTCCCTCTGCGGCTTGTTCCCCGTACGTTTTCACAGGAAGTGGATGGTAATTTGCCGTGAGGTTCTGCCCAATCTCAGAACCCCCAGACATGATGTGGTCCGATTAGAACAGAGTCACCAGTGGTGGGGTTGGGTTAGGGAGGGGGACCCACAGTGATTTGGACAGATATGGAGTCACCGGGTCATAAAGTTGAACTGGATTCTTGATGTCCCTGGACAGTTGATTGAGCTGCTGGTGTACAGATGTAGGATCTTAATTTGCTCACTCTTTTGTTGCTGAGAATTTTCCAGGACAGCAGGAAACGCAAACGTGTAGTATATTCAAGGTTTAAAAAGGCTTTTAAAGTTAGCAATTTCCACTTAAAAATGTCAGCCTTGACTTGCTCTAACAAAAAAAATGTATCAACCCCTGCAAAAATGTCCATTAATTATAATCCACATAATAATTCACATTTCCTGTTGCTTCAGGATGATTTTCCTGCTGTAGCAAACTGGCTTAAATTAAGATCCTACATCTATACTGCACGCCAAATTCACTTTCTCATTTCCCGGTCAAAGGCATAGAGGGAAAAAAATCTGGTTTATTTTATGTGTTTTGCATAACTTAATACATTGTCATATACCTGAGGGAAAAAAATCAACAGCAAATGGAAAAGACAGAGAATAATCAATATTTTTGGAAATAAAACACTGTGTTACGGTGCATTTTAAGGACTGGGTTCAGTATAGAGACATCCAGAACACGCACAATATGTTTTGAATCAAGTCTACCTTATTTTGCCATGATTATGTCACTAATTACATTTCGGCCTTTTCCATTATGAAAATGGATGTCGTTTTCACTTGGGCAGAGACATTTTAATGCATTTCCACGCCTTAATTAATTAGTTATGCTTAATAACTTGGAAGAGGCCCTTGATTGTGCGAACAACAAGCTTCTTTTGCCTAATCAAATCCAGCCCATTTCAATCAGGAAACAATTTGAATTAGTGGTAGGCGTACTGGAGTCTAGGGCAATAGGCTTTAAGGAATCATTATTGTATCATTCAAATTCTTTCCATTTAACTATTTCTACAATGTTTGCTGGAATAAAATCAAATACATGATGGAAATAAGATGAGGTATATTTAGTCTAATGTTTTGGGAACGTCAATTTAGGAAGTTGAGAACGGAAAGCGAGGCAAAAATAATACTTTCAAGCCACAGTGATGGCTGCATATTCCCCATTGAGTTTCAAGGTTACATACAATACGAATGCATTAATTAATGAATAATTAATTACATGTAACTACATAGTAACTACACTGGTTAATTTATTGAAGAACATTGGAATTCTTTCCAATTCCTTTCACTGTGATTCAGTCATTGTTTCATATGGCTTTTTCTGCAGTGACAGTATACAGCTGAGTAACTACTTGGCATGGGGGAAAGTGATGCAGAAAGATGTCTTTGAAAGAGCACAAATATACTTTATTTGACTAATTTACAGCTCTACCTAATTTTAGAGCTCAAGTTGCGACTACTCACTCACAACCACAAAAAAACACAAACGTCTGAAAAGGCTAATGTAGGCTAATGCGTTTATCGAAAGGGTACACACTGGCCCAATGCGGGAATCAAACCCACTATAGAGTTGCAAAGCACCATCATCCAACCAATGGACCTTCTGGTTGAGTTGAAGTTATGACTTGCACCTCATAAGGGACACTTCTGCTCAATGGTCTATTTTGTAAGATGAAATATGAACAATTAACCAGACATTTAGTAAAATGGAGTATTAACAGTCTCCCACCCTCCCGCTCTCTCTAATGCACACACACGTGCGTGCGCACACACACACACGCACGCACGCACGCACGCACGCACGCACGCACACACACACACACACACACACACACACACACACATTTACAGACACCAACAGTGAGCTTTTGCCATTTTCCCATCATAGACAGGAAGTGGTTTCTCAGCCATCATCATTCCCATGTTGCCATGGGTAGCATGGTGTTTCCTCCCCCCTTTGTTTTTGTGTCCATGTCTCTCCCTCTCCCCTTGTTTGTTTGTTTCCCGATGTTTTTATTTAAAACATCAAAAGAAGGCCCCCTTCCCTCTTGACGTCCCCTTCAGCCCCAGAGCCTTCAGAATGATTTGTAAACTTCAAACGGCTAAGAATCCAAGTCTGGTCTCCTCAGCTCATTTAGGTAATTCAATAAGCCAAGGGGGACAAGCGCAGCAGCACACCGCTTCCCCCCTGCCCCAACTGCCGCCAACCCCCCCCCGTCCCCCCCTCGCCCTCACTCTCCCCAACTGAAGCCCCTCTGGACTATGGGGAACACATGTCAGCTCCGCTGGACCAAACTCCCACAAAAGAAGCATTTATTGACGTCTTGTTCAGAGTCACTGATGGTGTTTGTTTTCCGAGTGCATATCATGTTTGTTGTGTGGAGGCCTACTCTCTCTCAATGCCATCAGTGAAGCTGTGAAGTTCAGTCCTTGTGCCTTTATACGAAAAGTACACTAGGCCTGCTTGATGGCGAGAATACACAACCACATTTAAATTGGGGACACTAACTAACTGTACCCATACATTTGCCTCACTTCCACGATGGGACAATAAACATACACTGTAACAAAAAAAGATTGTTTTCATTTTGTCTGTCGAATCTGAATCAGCACATTTTGGGAAGTTCAATCAGTGGACTTTGACTTGTTGTAATAATATATATATGTTGATTCAATGTACAATTGTAAGGCAACCAGCTGCGATAGGATTGTGACTTGTATGTTGAATCCCCCCCCCCAAAATGTACTTTTCATCAATTGACATGAAGTATGTGTAGATGTTGGCAGCGGAGAAGGTATTAAATACTAAGTCAGAGCGCACTGATTGGGCTTCCCAAAATTTGCCGATGCAGATTCGACAGACAAAACGAAACGATAATTTAAAAAAATTGCACATGCAAAAGAAACTGTGATGTTTAATGTTTTCAAATTTCTGAAATCATAACTCATGATCTAGGGTCATTTTCAAATGATTTTGATTGCACATCAATATGCATGTTTGCATATTTGCATAACGGAATTCCATTTATTACAAGGTTATGAAAGTAGTTTAGATTCCTAACTAACTCTTTGTATATTGATGAACTTGACAAAACAATTTGCCAAAATGAGACTCAACTGCGTACTAATTCAAACATGTCTCTGTGCTTTCACTGCGACAAGGCCTATTGTCAGTAACTTCATTTAGATTGGTCAACAAATAATCCATTTTCTAATTAACTATAATTACTTTAAGTCATTTCTGAATCATTGAATTCTCACATTTGAGTTGGCGATCAAAATGGTAGATTTTTAGATTACGTTGATTATTACATCCCTAAAAGCTTTTTTGTAGAAGATTTATTTTTTTAACCTCTTACCTACTGCCTCCTCTCTTTCACATGATAAATTATTATAAATCATAATATGGTCTTCATCGAAATCCTGCAGTTTATTTATCTGGTGGCATAAAAGATAGGTAGCAAGTAGGGGGGGGGGTGTTGCCTGAGGATTCCCATTCCACAGCTGTGACACAGGACAGTGTGACACCAATTATTGTCACGATTATTCATCAAGGAGGAGGTCAGTGTATGTGGACCCAGTAGGCTATCGGGGCTAAGTCCCCAGTAGGGTAGACATGTAGGGGGAGTGGTGGTGGGAAATAGTCTGTAACAGATATGCGCTTCTCCCCTTCCATTGTGTCCAGACAGAGGCGGTGGCGGCAGTGGCTAAATAGGCAATGTAGCGAAGGCCCTTAAACGCTGGAGGAGCATCAATCTCGGCTTTATCAAAACCATGCAGACATCGGCGGCCACTCCCCGTGGTGGGCTGTCTTAGTCCAGCAAATCTGCATCAAATAAAGAGAGGGACACTCCTGTTAATTTCTCCCCCCCCCCCTCCCGTCAGACATAGCTAAAAATGCCGCAATAAGCCTTCTTGGGAGATATCACAGCAGGTTAATGGTACTGTACATCCTCAAAAGTTATAGGTTCATATTTGGGGATTTTGTCCCATTATGCAAAATAATCATCCTCACCACCCGGTGCCAACCAACCAGCCGGACCTCTTTAGGGGGTGAATTTAAATCATGAAAAAATCCAAACATCTGACAGAACCCCAGAAAATGGGTTTGCATTCTGCTTGTTCAAATATTATGAGTGGCTGACACCACATCCACCACTGCCGCCGCCATCGGAGCCAAGGGAGAGACACTCTCTAATTCATTTAATTATTGGTAATTACCCGAATGTGTTTTTGTGTACATTCTTGAGTCTGACAGGACAGAGGAGCGGGGCTGCTTTGCTAACTATGTGTTCCATAGTAATTCATGCTGTGGCTCAGACTTGTTAAAGCCCAGTCGTACAGACAGATTGAGTTGTAATTTGGTCCCAGATTGACATAGATCCACACTGAGGGTGGCAGTCTGGCAGTAAACTGGGCTACAGCCTGGGAGCCACTGTGGACTGGATTTTTAAGTTAATGTGCTAGGGCTGTAGTGAAATTAAATTAGTTTGGTCACTTCTCAGATGTTTTGAGAGTTTTGGGGAAAAAGCGTCCTTAACGTGCGATTATGTGTTTTGACCTGTGCGTTGCTAAAAAAGTGGTTGTCAAGATGGAGACACACACACACACACGCACACACACAAAAGTGACCAATCATTAGAGAGAGAGGGAGGGTGGGGAGACAGTTGAAAGTCCTGGCCTATAAATGTCATGTTTGGTAGGAGATTTCCGGTTTTGCCTTCTAATTGATGTCAGGGGATTTGGGTTTTTATAGGGGAGGGGGGGGGAAAGAGAGAGGGAGAGAGAGAGAGAGAACCCACAGCACTGAAGTTGAGTTGAGTTGAACCCAAACTGAGTTTTAAACGGCCTCTTCCCCAGTAGACCATACCTCAGTTCATTACGGAGGGAAAAAGGGGTCACCATAGAATAATAATCCTTAGCTTTTATTTGACAGTTTAAGAAAAATATTGTGTCAACAAGTAAAAAAGGTTACGGCCGATCATAAACTACTTTCGTCGCTCCAAAAGAAAGCCACATTCTTCAATTTGGCCAATAAAATCTGTCATAACACGACTGTGCGGCGCAGTTTGATCTCAATCCTTCTTCACTTCATTGAAGAAACGCGGAGAGAGGGTGAGAAGGAGGGCGAGAAAAACGTTTCTTCTCACCATTCTCCGCCTCAGTTTCGTAGGAGTGACTTCTTTTGGAGGTGGCTTCAAAGTGGAGGAGTGAGGTTGTTGTTTCTCCTAAATATGTGGTCATTTGTACGCCTGGTTACAAAATGAAAATCTGAAAACACTTTACTTTCATGTGCTTGACTTTTCATCCGTAACCCCAACCCCTCTCTCGGTTTTCGACAGTGAGTGGGTTACTATTCTGTTTACAGTATTTCAAATTCCCTCTTCAAGTGTTTGCTTTGGCAGGTATTGCAGGCCTTTCCTTAGCAATTACAGGCTTGCTGGGTTTCTCAAATGGGCCTTTTGAAGAAATAACACTTTTCTCTCAGAGCTAAAGGGAAAAAATTACACATTTGGCCTACAGCGCATGTACTGTAGTCAATCACAGAGACTAAACTCTCAGAGTGAATGAGGAGGCATTAGTCACATTCAAGTTGATTGGGATGTCTTTGTATTGCCTGACGACTCAAACTGTATTCTTCCACTGCACTATGTTCGCTACATATTTCAGACTGCCACCGTTGAAGTCATTTATGTTGACGTCAGAATGAAGGGTGTTGAACAAAACAAAGTCATCAGTGACGGCAGCATTCACGCAAAACTGAAAGCACGAACCAACCAGTGCCTGGGAATATGGTTGAATAAAAACAGTCCAGTTATGATCTCCATAAGGCAATCAAACAGGCAAAGCATCAGTACACAGTACAGGTTTAACTCTGGACACATGAAAGGTGGGATGTATATGGAGGAGGGTACAGGGCAACAAAAGACGAACAGCAGAGATGCTACTGACTTTGGAGATGGGAAAAGGGCCGATTAACCGTGAGGCGAGTCTGCGGGATTCCATCTGGAGGGGCAGATCCTGGGTGGACAGTTATACCTTCTGCCAGAGATGATACCGGGGAGCTGGGGTCCGGTGGATATTCGCTTGTCGTCGATATCTGGAGGTGGTCTTGAGAAGGGCCAACCGGGCTCTCCTCCAGGTACGACGACAGTGGCGGACAAACATCTGGGCCGAAGGTATGCCAACCTCCTTCTTTTTACTCAGGGAAGAGCGGAGGCTGATACCCCAGAGAACACTCAAAGGGGGATAGGCCTGTGGCAGAGCAAGGAAGAGTATTGCGGGTGTATTTGACCCACACAAGCTGCTGGCTCCAGGTGGTGGGGTTGGCGGAGACCAGGCAGTGCAAAGTAGTCTCTAGGTCTTGGTTGGCTCGCTCCGACTGGCCATTGAACTGGGGGTGGAACTCGGAGGACAGGCTGGGGCGAAGACCCAATGAGGGTGTAGAACGCCTTCCAGAACTGGGACGAGAACTGAGGACCCCGGTCGGACACCAAGTCTACAGGTAGTCCATGGATCTGGAAGACGTGCTGCACCATGAGCTGGGCCATCTCTTTGGCAGAGGGTAGCTTTGGGAGAGGAATGAAGTGGGCGGCTTTGGAAAAATTATCCACTACGGTCAGGATGGCGGTGTTGCCATCAGATGGGGGAGATGTGAGACCAGGGATGATGAGGGACATGCAAAGGTTGGAGGAGACCAGATGGAGCTTGCAGATGAGTCTTGTTCTGTGCACAAACCGTGCAAGCGGCGATGAATGCGGAGACGTCAGGAAACATGGTAGGCCACCAAAAGCAATGTCGCACAAAAGCCAGGGTCCGATGGGTGCCTGGGTGGCAGGCAAGCCTGGAGGAGTGTGCCCACTCCAGGACTGAGGAGCGGACTGCGTCAGGAACGAACATCCGGTTATCTGACCCCCATCGGGGTTTGGCTGGGAACACTAGGCCTCACGAACCTGCTTCCCTATTCCCCAACTGAGTGCTGTCGTCAGGCACGAGGTGGGAAGGATGGTCTCAGGTTCCGGGGTAGTACACATGGGGTTATAGCAGCGTGACAGCAAATCCAGCTTGACATTCTTGTATCTCAGCCAGTATGAGAGGGAGAAGTTGAACCGGGCGAACAGTTAGCTTGCTTGGAATTGAGGCACTTGGCGGTGCGGAGATATTCCAGTTTCTTGTGGTCAGTCCACACAATGAAAGGATGTTCCGCCCCCTCCAGCCAGTGCCTCCACTTTTCCAACGGCATCTTCACCACGAGAAGCTCCCGATTCCCCAGATTGTAGTTCCTCTCCGTGGCCTTGAGGCAGTGAGAGAAGAAGGCGCAGGGATGTAACAGCCGCCACCCCGACATCCGAAACATAAGCCATCACCACAAACTGGCGGGACGGGTCAGGATGAACCAAGATGGGATTTGTGATGAAGCGATGTTTGAGATCCCGGAATGCCCAATGGAGAAGCTGGAGATCACGTGAACGGAACCCTGAAAGAGATGAGTGCAGACCGGGGGTAAGCCAGGATGCTGTAGCCCCAGTTAAAGTGGCGATAAAGGTTGGCGAATCCCAGGAAACGTTGCAGCTGTACACTGGATGTAGGCTAGGGCCAATCCACCACCGCTCTCACCTTCCCAGGATCCATCTGTACATTTCCTGCAGCGATGATGTAACCCGGAAAGGGGATGGTGGAGCGATGGAATTTGCACTTCTCTGCTTTTACAAAAAGCTGGTTCTTCAGGAGGCATTGGAGAACCTGTCGGACATGGTGCACGTGTTCTTGGGTGGAGCGGGAGAAGACGTGGATGTCATTGAGGTAGACGAAGATCAACCGGTTCAACATGTCGCGGAGAACATCGTTATCCAGAACCTGGAACACAGTAGGGGCGTTGGTGAGGCCAAATGGCATGACCAGATATTCGTAGTCACCGCTGCCCGTGTTGAAGGCAATCTTCCACTTGTCCCCTTCCCATATCCGCACCACGTGTTAGGCATTCCGTAAGTCCAACATTTAGAACATGGTGGCCCCCTGGAGAGGCTCGAAGGTCGAGAAGAAGAGAGGTTGTTGAGACCCTGGTAGTAGATGCACAGGTACAGGGTTTTGTCCTTCTTCTCCTCAAAGAAGAACCCTGCGCCGGAGGGGGAGGCAGAGGGTGGATGAACCCTGCAGCTAGGGAGTCCTCAATGTAGGTCTCCATAGCCTTGGTCTCAAGACCCGACAGAGAGTACATTCGTCCTCTGGGTGGAGTGGTGCCTGGGAGAAGGTCAATCCCGCAGTCATATGGTCGGTGCGGCAGCAGTGAAGTGGTCCGGGCCTTACTGAACACCTTTCCGGAGGTCCTGGTACTCCGCGGGAATGGCGAAGAGGTCCAGGGCAACTTCCGAGCCCCCAGGTTGACTTCCTGGGGCAGGCTGCGCTGACTTCAGGCAATGGGCGTGGCAGAAGGGCTCCAGCCCATGATTTCGCTACACTCGCATTAACATCTGCTAACCATGTGTATGTGACAAATAAAATTTGATTTGATTTGATTTGATTTGACACGGGCAGACCAGTTAATGAGGGGATTGTTGCACTGGAGCCAGGAAAATCCCAATACCACGGGAACCTGAGGATATTTAATGAGCAGGAATTGGATCATCTCGCTGTGGTTCCCTGACACACGTAGGTTGATGGGGTGGTATTGTGGGTTACCCGGCCTATAGAGCACCCGTCGAGTGCTCTAACGTCCATTGGAATGGAGAGGGGCTGAGTGGGGATGTCTAGCTCCGAAACCAGGGTAGCATCCATAAAGTTCTCATCGGCCCCAGAGTCGATGAGTACCCGGAGAGATTTCCACTGTTTCCCCCACAGCAAAATGCATGAAAAGGATTATGAATAAGGGGATAGGAAAAGCCTGGTCTTTTAGTGGACAGGTGAATTACCATTAGTCCTGCAATACAGACAGCTCTTGGTGTGAAGCCTGTATAGCCGTTCAGCTGGAGAGAGCCTAGCTCTGCCTAGTTGCACTGTCCATGATGTCGATGTATCCCATCACATATACAGTTCATTTGGAAAGTATTATGAAATCCTCATCAATCTACAGAAAATAACACATAATGATGAAGCGAAAACAGCTTTAAATTTTCTGTGCAAATGTAATGAGAAAAACAACAGAAATACCTTAATTACATAAGTATACAGACCCTTTGCTATGAGACTTGAAACTGAGCACAGGGGCATCCTGTTTCCATTGATCATTCTTGAGATGTGTCTACCACTTGATTGGAGTCCACCTGTGGTAAATTCAATTGACTGGATATGATTTGGAAAGGCACACACCTGTCTATGTAAGGTCCCACATCATGTCAGATCAAAACCAAGCCATGAGTTTGAAGGAAGTGTCCATAGCTCTGAAACAGGATTGTGTTGAGGCACAGATCTGGGGAAGGGTACCAAAACAATTCTGCATCACTGAAGGTCCCAAAGAACACAGTGGCCTCCATCATTCTTAAATTGAAGAAGTTTGGTACCACCAAGACTCTTCCTAGATCTGGCAGCCTGGCCAAACTGAGCACTTGGGGAGGAGGGACTTGATCACAGAGGTGACCAAGAATCATATGGTCACTCTGACAGAGCTCCAGAGTTCCTCTGTGGAGATAGGAGAACCTTCCAGAAGGACAACCATCTCTGCAGCACTCCACCAATCAGGCCTTTATGGTAGAGTGGCCAGACGGAAGCCACTCCTCAGTAAAAGGCACATGAAAGCCCGCCTGGAGTTTCCCAAAAGGCACCTAAATGACTCTCAGACCATGAGAAACAAGATTCTACAA
Source organism: Oncorhynchus keta (assembly GCF_023373465.1). Taxonomy (NCBI): domain Eukaryota; kingdom Metazoa; phylum Chordata; class Actinopteri; order Salmoniformes; family Salmonidae; genus Oncorhynchus; species Oncorhynchus keta. The sequence continues at coordinate 56,958,154 of NC_068430.1, read as the reverse complement.
AGTCAATAATGAATTTTCTAAACCCATTTTTGTACAGGATTTACCCCAGTGTTTAACTCAACAGGCTCAGACTTTTGTGTTTCCATCTTCAACTCACTGGGCCATGGTGCCGGCAGACCTGCTTTCACCTGGGGACAAAGCCAGGCCACTGGTACTTTTCAACTGACATTTGCAAAACAATGGCCAACTGAGAACTTTAACACCTTCTCAAACCAATTGTCTTGATCAAAATCTAATTTTATTGGTTGCATACACATGTTTAGCAGGTGTTATTGCTGGTGTAGTGAAATGATTGTGTTCCTACTTCCAGCAGTGCAGTAGTGTCTAACAATTCACAAAAATACACATATGATGATGGTGAGGTTGTTGATTCTGCTCTCCCCAAGGTCAGAAGAGTCACACTCCTATTGGAAACATAATTACACTAGAATTTACATTAACATAAAACACTAGTGAAACACTGGTGTGGGGGTAAGTCTCCATGGAACAACACAGGACCAGAGAAGACAGACAGGCCCATGGGGTGTAGTTCTGTTGGAGCCAGAGTCTACAACACCACAGAGAAAGAGAGAGAGAGAGAGAGAGAGAGAGAGAGAGAGAGAGAGAGAGAGAGAGAGAGAGAGAGAGAGAGAATGAACTACAGGACAAAATACAAATCCTCCAACCAATACAAACCCCGCTATGGTGTTGATGGCATCCTAAATGAAATGATAAAATATACAGACCACAAATTGGCTATACTTAAACTCTTTAACATCATCCTCAGCTCTAGCATCTTCTCCAATATTTGGAACCGAGTATTGATTACCCCAATCCACAAAAGTGGAGACAAATTTGACCCCAAAACCTGCTGTGGAATCTGCGTCAATGGCAACCTTGTGGAAATCCTCTGCATTATCATTAACAGCAGAGCATGTTATATGGGCTTTTGCCAAATTACAGTAAGACAGACCAATTATTCACAACACAAACAACTATTTATTTCCTTAGCGCCGTGGGGTGAGACAGGGATGTAGCTTGAGCCCCACCCTCTTCAACATATATATCAACAAATTGGCAAGGACACTAGAACAGTCTGCAGCACCAGGCCTCACCCTACTACAATCTGAAGATAAATGTCTACTGTTAGCTGATGATCTGGTGCTTCTGTCCCAATCCAAGGAGGGCCTATAGCAGCACCTAGATCTTCTGCACAGATTCTTTCAGACCTGGGCCCTGACAGCAAATCTCAGTAAGACAAAAATAATGGTGTTCCAAAAAAGGTCCAGTTGCCCAGACCACAAATACAAATTCCATTTAGACACCGTTGCCCTAGAGGACAGAAAAAACTATAGCTACCTTGGCCTAAACATCAGCACCACAGGTAACATCCACAAAGCTGTGAATGATCTGATTGACAAGGCAAGAAGGGCCTTCTACACCATCAAAAGGAACATCAAATGTGACATCCCAATTAGGATCTGGCTAAAAATACTTGAATCAGTTGGAGAACACATTTCTCTCTATGGGTTGGGAGGTCTGGGGTCCGCTCAACCAACCCTGAATTCACAAAATGGGACTCTGCATGCAGAATTCTGCAAAAACATATTCCGTGTGCAACATAAAAAGCCAAATAATGTACGTGGATGACTTTACCCACTAATGATCAAAATCCAGAAAAGAGCTGTTAAATTCTACAACCACCAAAAGGAAGTGATTCCCAAACCTTCCATAGCAAAGCCCTCACCTACAGAGAGATTAACCTAGAGGAGTGTCCCCTCAGCAAGCTGGTCCTGGGGCCCTGTTCACAAACACAAACAGACCCCACAGTAACACAATTAGACCCAACAAATCATGAAAAAAGATAATGAATTGAATGAATTGAAAAATAACAAACTGGAATTATATTTAGCTCTAAACAGAGAGTGCATAGTGGCAGAATACTATGTACAGACTCAGTGAGCATAGCCTTGCTATTGAGATAGGCCATCATAGGCAGACTTGGTTCTCGAGAGAAGACAGACTTTGCTCACTGCCCACAAAATGAGGTTGACACTGAGCTGCACGTCCTAACCTCCTGCTAAATGTATGTCCATATTAGAGACACATATTTCCATCAGATTACACAGACCCACAAATGATTTTGAAACAAATCCAATTTTGATAAACTCCCATATCTATTAGGTGAAATACTACAACGTGCTATCACAGCAGCAAGACTTGTGACCTGTTGCCACAAGAAAAGGGCAACCAGTGAAAACACCATTGTAAATACAAACTATATTTAGTTTTACTTATTTTCCCTTTCGTACTTCTATTATTTGCACATTGTTACAACACTGTACATGGCCATAAAATAACATTTGAAATGTCTCTATTATTTTGGAACTTTTGAGAGTGTCATGTTTACTGTTCATTTCTGATTGTTTATTTAAATTTGGTTTATTATCTATTCCACTTGCTTTGGCAATGTAAACATGTTTTCTATGCCAATAAAGCCCAATGAGTTTAATTGAGAGAAACTAAATAAAGGGGAGTGTAAAATAAATGGACTTGAGAGAACAGAAAGAGACAGCATTCAAATGTGTGTGTGAGAGAAGAGGGAGAAAGGAGAACGATAGAACAATGGCAAAAGAAATGGAGAGAGAATGAAAAAGAAGCTTTGCGAGAGAGGGAGATTGTAAAGAATCCGTCACAGAAACGGGGGACATTGACCTCACCATTGCCTCATCGCATATCGGATAATTGAAATAATCATAATTGCCTGATTGCACTTGAACATTTCTCAGTGAAGATTATGACTTGGCGTTTGGGATGATGAAAGGCATAATAACATCAACACAGTTGGCCTTCGCATTGTAGAAGAACGTTGGGGGGCAAAGGGAAGGGGGTCATAGGTTTCATACCCCAAGGCAAAGAATTCTCTCTCTCTCTCATCCCCCTCTCTCTCTTTCTCTCCCACACACACACACACACACACACACACACACACACACACACACACACACACACACACACACACACACACACACACACACACACACACACACACACACACACACACACACACACACACACACACACACACACACACACACACTCAGTCTTTCCCCCTATCTCTCTCTCTCTCCACCCACAAGGGAGAGAGTAGAAATCCCATTACCCAGACTGGAGCCGGAGTCGGCAGTGAAAAGGCACAGGGACAAAAAGCGATTTTCCACGGAACAAAACCATTACAATGGTGCGCCTTTGATCTCGCTCCCCCCTCTACCAGTGCCAATTGAACTTTGTCACCATGCAACTGTCATCCGCAAAGGGAGAGACACTCTGAATGAAGCGGTCCACAGCAATTTACTCCCAGACAGGGCTTTGAAGTGTCAGTGAAAAGTCAGGGCTCCTTCCCTCTTCTTCTTTGGACTCTCTCTCTCTCTGTTTGTCCAATGGCCAGTGGGGTTGACTGGATGGCAGTTTATTAGAGGGACCAGCAGGGGGGGGAGAGAGAGAGAGAGAGAGAGGGAGAGAGAGAGAGAGAGCCAACACTCCTTCTCTATTTCTCCTTCTCTCTCTCTCCATCTTAGAAACAGAGGCATGCAGCGCAGGCATGTGGATAACCAGTCTGGGCCCCACAACATCAAAAGCCTGAGAGCCCCTGAGAATACAAATGTGGGGCCTAATGGTACACTTCATTAATGTCCCCCCATCAAAGGCCACTTTACTGACTTTGGAGATTGACTAATTTACACATTGTGGGAAATTGCTCCCAGCCATGCGTGAAACTGCCAAGCATTTATGGAGAGAGAGAGAGTGTTCGAAAGAGAGAAGGAGAGAGAGAAGAGGGAGGGAGAGCGAAGGAAAGAAGAGGAAGGGAGAAGATAGAGGGAGAGGGCAGGAGGAGACAGAGAAGGAGACGAATGCAGGGAGAGAGAGAGAGGAGGGACACCCTGTCTCTTTCTTGAGTGCATGAACTACTGCGAATGGTGGCTGTCCAAGGCAAATTCACCCGCATAGCCTACTGTACGTCTGTGGGTTTCTCAAGCATTGCTGTAGCAGTTCTGCTGGTTTCTCTCTCTCTCTCCCTTTCTGTCTCCTGTCCCTTTCTCCTTTTCTCAGCTAAATCCACTCTCTTCTCTCTCAAGTCACACTTATATTGCTGTCGTCACCAGTTATTACAAGCGCAGGGCCATATGTAGCCCAACATGTTTTACAACCACGTTAACCATGCTTGAGGACTTAAGTTACTGCTTTAAATATTTTCAATAGCTCTCTTATAAACTTCAGTAAGTATGGGCGGGAGAGGGAAGGAAGTTAACGCCTGCGTCCAGCCGGGCACCTGCGATACAGAGGGAGTCTTTCACCTAGAAAATTATATGGCTTTAATTTGTCTTTTTGAAAAAGATTGTAGCGGCAGCAAGTTGGGGCCAAATTGTCAGTGTAGCGAGGCAGAATGTGAGAAGTGTGTTGAGTTTCTGTGTATGTAAGCACACGTTTTGACATAAGTAAATACACCGGCCTGGGTGGAACACCTGTTTATGTTGGACCTGCGGAACTGACCGAAATTAGAAAGGAGTTTTCAATGTGGCAGAGTTCTCATGTAGCGGGAAAAAGTACCAATAGGACTTATTTTCAAAAGCTGGACTGGCAAACAAAGTATGCCACTGGACCTAGATTTGGTCTGCTGGGAGGGAAGGTAGAGTAGCAGGCTAATGTGTCAAGCTAACTGAGCACGGCTTCTGTAACTAACTGTTGGCAGCCAGCGGTAACTACACACTTTTCCCATTGGTTGGTTAACACCGAATATTTGAATATGATGACTTATTCGACCAATTAAACTGTCACAGGCTTTTTTTTTCCCTCTCTCGCACTCTCACTGCTCCTTTATCAGAGGCTGCTCATCCATAATACACTCTACTGCTGCTCCGCAGGGCTCCAGGCTTCTCACTTAACTTTGTCCGTAGTCACATCAAAGTGGTAAAAGGAGGTAGATCACAAAGTATGTCAGACGTTAGCCAGAGTCTCTCTCTCTTGGGCCAAACCACCATAGGACCAAACATGGCTTATTCTCTACCATTTGAACACTTAAATCAGTGTAAATGGTGAATAGGTCACTACTATTCAGGGAAAGGCATTCATGCACTTGGTAAAAGTCCCAATACTTGCTAATGATGTCTGGTGAGTTGATTTTTGGACATTGCAGGCTCATTGCCAGATGACATTAAATAGAGGCCTACATTTTAGTATAGATGCAGCTTATCCAAATCTTTTCTTGTCAGTTTGTTGGATAAGGTATAAAATATGTACAATTTTCATGACATACCTACGTATGGAGTGCTATTGGAACCAATAAAATACTTGAATTTCTATCACTCAGAATATTATACTGATGATGTGATATTCCCTCCCAAATTCCTTTTTAGAATGTTCCTCCTTTGGTTTTATGTTTGATGTATAACTTAAAAGGGCTAAACGTTTGTCGCTCTAACCGCGGGGACACGACAATGGCTCTTGATCAACTGAAACCCCGGCGAGACTTTATCAATAGACCCGAGGTTGTAGTCACGTGAGCCTTAAAGGAATAGCTGAATTCGTCTTTTGTCCGGCCAAAACGAGACGCTTGAGACCCAGCCAATCTGCCTGCCCGATCAGGAGGAGAAAAGCCACGCACGGATTGAAGTAATGCTGTGCTTCTTGTTGAACAAATTCACCATTGTGACTCGTTAGTGTGATACTATCCACATACCTGCTTAGGAAAAGCCACCAGAAAAGGGGGGAAGGGGGGCTGGGTATTTGCCAACAGTGTGGGATGAGTATGTGTGTGTGTGTGTCGGTGTGTGAGTGTGTCAGTGTATCGGTGTGTATGTGTGTCGGTGTTGGTGTGTGTGTGTGTTTGGGGGGAATAGGAGGGGGACCACTTACTGGGTCACAAATTCACATTGAGAGGAGCACATCTGCATTTTATCAGCTTCACCCAGATAGGGTTTCAGCGAGCGATTGTCTGCGGATTGGCCATTGGTTTTTTTAAAAGTGGTAAATTGTTGAGGAAAAGCAGAGGACATGCACAATGACGTAGCATGCTGCTGCCACTCACTGAGGCAGTTTGGCTCGGCAGGCTAACGCCACTGTGAGTTAGTGGGATGAAGGGGGGAGCATGAGGATGGAGGTTGCTATGAAATGTTGATACCCTCCCTGTTCTCCAAACCCAGGAATTTCCAGTTCTCCCAATCCTTCATCCCTCCTATGCTGTGTCAGGTCAGGGTGTGTGTGTGTGTGTGTGTGTGTGTGTGTGTGTGTGTGTGTGTGTGTGTGTGTGTGTGTGTGTGTGTGTGTGTGTGTGTGTGTGTGTGTGTGTGTGTGTGTGTGTGTGTGTGTGTGTGTTGCAGCCTGTTGAATTCACATGTGAGTATTTCCATTATTCATTTGGTTGGTATGGCCCCAAATTGCTCAAACAGAATACCGCACACAAAACCTCACGAGGAAAAAAAAAAAACCTGTAAAGAAAACAACAGTGCTAAAAAAAAAAGTTTTCTCACCCTGATTTGAAGGCCGTATGTATATCTTGTATCTTCACCAAGCAAGAACAATAATCCACCAAACACATACATAGATAACAGTAAAGGAGGAAAAAGTGGGTTGTCTGTTTATGATGACCAACCCCAATACATGACCTTGCACGCTGGACCTATCTGACACCACATCATGCCTACTGATACCCTAAAAGGAGGCCGGAGACTGTGGATGCAGGCGTGTGGCGATTGGCAAGAAAAACTAGTCCCCTGGGACCTTTCTCCCCGTCCCTCTACTCCATTTCAGTCTTCCTCCTCTTTCCCTTCATTCATCTATGGTCAGGTCCATAATTATTGGCACCCTTGATAAAGATGAACAATAGGGACTCTTTAAAATAGATAATACAAATACTGCGGTATAGTGCATGCATTTAAAATATATAATTATATTCATTCATAGTATTACAATTACACTAATCAAAATCCCCCCCAAAAATTGAGGGATCAAAAATCAACATTTCGCATTGGACATCTGTCTCCGGACTAGAACCCCATTGAAAACCTGTGGTTTGAATTGAAGAGGAAAGTCCATAAGAGCAGACGAAGGATATCAATGATCTGGAAAGATTCTGTATGGATGAATGGTCTAAGATCCCTCCCAACGTGTTCTCCTATCTCATAAAACATTTTTTTGAAAAAGGCTCAATGTCGTTATCCTCGCAAGAATTGTATTGAAAACAGGGGTGCCAATCATTTAGAACCATCTTTTTTTTTATTTGTTTCTCTGAGCAATTGTATTAGTGTAAAATAATATAATTTTGGTCATATTTATCAAGGGTGCCAATAATTATGAACCTGCCTGTTTATCGCTGGCTCCTAGCCGATAACAGACAGGAATATGATGAATGTGGGTGTCAGTGGGGATGAAAGAGTGGGAACAGATATGGGAAAAGGCAGGGGAAACAGTTACGTTTTTTTACGAGTTTAAGAGTCCACTTTATATTGTTTACTACAGTAGAATAGCGAAATAACCAATTGTTGAAGATATGGGAGTGTAATTGAATGGAATGATAGAATGAAATAAGAACATTTTCACACCCCTTTACTTTTTTCTCCACATTTTTTTGTGTTACAGTCTGAATTTAAAACTGATAAAATTAAGATTTTATGTCACTGGCCTTACAAACAATACCCCATAATAATGTCAGTGGAATGTTTTTTTGGGGGGGGGGTTACACATTACACATGAAAAGCTGAAATGTCTTGAGTCAACAAGTATTCAACCCTTTTGTTATGTCGAACCTAAATAATTTCAGAAGTAAAAATTTGCTTAACAAGTCACGTACAGTATGTTGCATGGTCTCACTCTATGTGCAATAATAGTATTTAACAATTTTTTATGACTACTTCATCTATGTACCCCACACATACAGTTATCTGTAATGTCCTTCAGTCGAGCAGTACATTTCAAACACAGATTCAACCACAAAAACCAGGAAAGTTTTCAAATGCCTCACAAAGAAGGGCACCTATTGGTAGATGGGTAAAAAAAGGAGACATTGAATATCACTTTGAGTATGGTGAAATTATTCATTAGACTTCGGATGGTGTATCAATACACCCAGTCACTACAAAAATACAGGCGTCCTTCCTAACTCAGTTGCCGGAGAGGAAGGAAACTGCTCAGGAATTTCACCATGAGGTCAATGGTGACTTCAAAACAGTTACAGAGTTTATTAATGGGTGTGATAGGAGAGAACTGAGGGTGGATCAACAACATTGTAGTTGCTCCACCATACGAACAGAAATAACAGAACAAAAAGCAGGAAGCCTCTACAGAATAAAAATATTCCAAAAAAAGGATCCTGTTAGCAATAAGACACTAAAGTAAAACTGCAAGAAATGTGGCAAATAAATGAACTTGATGTCCTGAATACAAGGTGTTATGTTTGGGGCAAATCCAACACAAAATATCACTAAGTACCCCTCTTTATATTTTCAAGCATGGGGGTGGCTGCATCATGTTATGGGTATGCTTGTCATCAGCAAGGACTAGAGAGTTTTTGGGGGGGACAAAAATAAACGGAATAGAGCTAATCAGAGGCAAAATCCTAGAGGAAAACCTGGTTCAGTCTCCAGACACTGGGAGATGAATTCACCTTTCAGCAATAACCTAAAACACAAGGCCAAATATACAATACACTGGAGTAGCTTACCAATATGACATTGAATGTTCCTGAGTGGCGTAGTTACAGTTTTGACTTAAATCGGCTTGAAAATCTATGACAAGACTTGAAAATGGCTTACTAGCAATGACCAACAACCAACTTGATAGAGCTTGAAGAATTAAAAAAGAATACTGTACAATACAGGTGTGCAAAGCTCTTAGAAACTTAAGCCATCCTCATGCTTCCCAGCCAAAACAGTTTGGAAGAGTTTGTGCATATACTATAAAGACATTTTATAAAGTTTTTGTTCATTTTGGACTTCAGTGAGGATTTTTGGGCTGTTCGGACACAATATTCTTTCTGGAGGAAAGCCGAAGTTCAGAGCTGAAGTCTACACCCCTTCGTCGGTAAATGGTCAACTGTCCCAACCGTGAAGCACAGGGGTGGTAGCACCATGTTGTGGGGGTGCTATGCTGAGGGACTGGTGCACTTCATACAATAGATGGTATCATGAGGGGGGGGGAAATTGTGTGGATATATTGAAGCAACATCTCAAGACATCAGTCAGGTCAAGTTAAAGCTTTGTCGCAAATGAGTCTTCCAAATGGACAATGACCCCAAGCATACCTCCAAAGTTATGGTAAATGGCTTAAGGACAACAAAGTCAAGGTATTGTAATGGCCATCACAAAACCCTGACCTCAACCCTATAGAAAATGTGTGGGCAGAACTAAAAAAGCGTGTGCGAAGAAGAAAGCCTACAAACCTGACTCAGTTAGACCAGCTTTGTTAGGAGGAAATGGCCAAAATTCAACCAACTTATTATGGGAAGCTTGTGGAAGGCTACCCAAAACATTTGGCCCAAGTTAAGCAATTTAAAGGCAATGCTACCAAATACTAACTGAGTGTATGTAAACTTCTGACCCACTGGGAATGTGATGAAAGAAATAAAAGCTGAAATAAATCATTCTCTCTATTATTATTCTGACATTTCACATTTTTAAAATAAAGTGGTGATCCTAACTGACCTTAGACAGGGAATTTCTACTAGACGTTGTGTAGATGAACAGATGATCTCTGCATGTGTATTTCCCACAGTAAAGCATGGAGGAGGAGGTGTTATGGTGTGGGGGTGCTTTGCTGGTGACACTGTATGTGATTTATTTAGAATTTGAGGCACACTTAACCAGCATGGCTACCACAGCGTTCTGCAGTGATACACCATCCCATCTGGTTTGGGCTTAGTTTGACTATCATTTGTTTTTCAACAGGACAATGACCCAACACACCTCCAGGCTTTGTAAGAGCTATTTTACCAAGAATGAGAGTGATGGAGTGCTGCATCAGATGACCTGGCCTCCACAATCCCCTGACCTCAACCAAATTGAGATGGTTTGGGATGAGTCAGACCGCAGAGTGAAGGAAAAGCAGCCAAAAAGTGCTCAGCATATGTAGAAACTCCTTCAAGACTGTTGGAAAAGCATTCCACGTGAAGCTGGTTGAGATAATGCCAAGAGTGTGCAAAGCTGTTATCAAGGCAATGGGTGGCTATTTGAAGAATCTCAAATATAAAATATATTTAGATTTGTTTAACACTTTTTTGGTTACTACATTATTCCATGTGTTATTTAATAATTGTGAGGTCTTCACTATTATTCTACAATGTAGAAAATAGTGAAAATAAAGACAAACCCCCGAATGAGTAGGTGTTCTAAAATTTTGACCAGTAGTGTATCTATATATTTTACTGTGGCCTACATTTTAATCTATTCTCCTTATCTTAATCAAATGTTGATGATGGGAGGGTGAGCCATTCCGTTCTGTGATCACCTATTTGGCCTGTGAGGATGTTTATGACGAGGACAAGGGTAAACAAACACAAATGGCCACTGATGATGAAGATAAGCCATGAGAAAGAGAAGAGATTGGAACACTATCAAAACAGCCAGCCAGTCCCCATCGCGATCTCTATGGACTGCAGAAGAGCTTCAAAGACAGATGAGATTTTTTTCTGAACACACACACTCACACACGTACTGTACATCTGCTTGCACGCACGCACGCACGCACGCATGCACGCACGCACGCACGCACGCACGCACGCACACACACACACACACACACACACACAGACAAAGTATAACTAAGTCAAGGCAGAGGATGGTGTGGGAAGAAATCAAAGAAATGTCAGAGTCCAGGGATTTCTGATGTATGTCTCTGTTACATCACTGGGGACGCATTTCCTCCATCTTTATTTTGACTGCATTAAAATACAGATTCAGATAGAAGAAAAAAAGACAGGAAATGGGGTGCCGTTTTGACTAGATTTGGTGGGAACAGATTTGAACAAGCTTGGCACATTTTTTTCGTCAATCCACAGGTTATTTTAACTCCATTTATGACGCTCCATTAACAACTTTTCCCATGACATTTGGTTTTGATTTCCCTGACCCCTGACAAAAACACACCTTCTCTAAATACATATACATCTATCTGCCTCAGTAGTCACTATGTCCCCCCTCCCCCCCACTCTCTCTGCCACTTCACTTACACAAGCACATGCGTGCACACGCACACACACACACACACACACACACAGAGCTCTTATCGCCAGACTCTCATGCGCGATTGCGCCCCCAGACTCTCCTAATCAAGACAAACGGCAGCCCCCTCCCCCTGTGCACCTCTCTCATTCCTGCAGCCCCCCTTAATCTCCTCCCATCCTACCCGCCTTCCCTCTTGGCCTGGTGTGGCCGCTAGCCCGCTTGGGGTCCTGCTGTAATTGGTTTAGACATAATTTACTGCTCACTTGGTAATGTAGCATTTCAGCATCTGATAAAAATCATATCAAGTCACAGCAATGGGTGCTCCAGCTTGAAAGGGAGTCATTGTAATCATTTAGATACCAAAGGGGGATCCTGCCCTCTCCCTTACTCTCTTACTCCCTCTCTCTCTCTCTCTGTCTCTCTCTCGCTCGCTCTCTCTCTCTCTCACAGACACAGACACTCTCTCTCCCTCCTATTCCAGCTCATTTTCACGGGTCGGGGCATGGCACTGTAATCATTGTTGTTTAAAAAAGAAACTGGCTCCCCTCACAGGCTCCAGTCCCCCTCCTCTCTCCCTCTCTCTTTCTTTCTCTCGTTCTCTCTCCTCCCTCCCTCAGCATGGAAGTGAGGGACCAGGATACAGAGGGGGCAAATGAGAAAAAAGTCAGAGAGAGAGAGAGAGAGAGTGGGTGTGGACTGGGGGATGGAGGGAGGGATTTGTCACAGAAATAAATGCAAAGAAAAAAGTCGCCCTGACAAACTGAATTGATGAAAGTTGTAATTATCCCTGTTTTGGACTTCCTATGGATTTGTGGGTATTGCGGCACTCTTTACTTCAAACTTTCAATGAGCCGTGAGTTTGGCCACAGGCACTTTCCCTAGCCGCCACATTGGGCTTTTGCTCGATCCCTGCAATGGTGCATTCCACCATTCCCCCGCAGATCCACCACACATTTTTTAAAAAAACATTTCACAACTCTTAATTTTAACTGCAACGCTCATTTCTGGATTCTATGAACGGACGCTTAATTTGGGATACTTTAGCGTACATCTTCCATCGACATCGATGCATAACTTAATCTTATGAGAATAAAGAATGGTTCCTGATGTTGCAACAGGCAGACTCTGCTTAAAAAAAGAAAGATATACTTGGTGTGATGCATATGGATATGAACTTCCGATTCAATTGTGTGCGAAAGGATTTTACTTCCGGGTGTGTGGAAGCGGAAAAGGAGCTTATGAGCCAGTTAATCCAAAGATAACACTTATTATTACCCCTGTGCTTGCAGATTTTGGTCTTTATATCTGTCACATACAGTACAGTATCAGACTTAGGTGGTCCATTTGCAAAGAATGGCTAGAATATTGTAGTTCGATTAATCCTTTTCCATTCAGAACGACCTTTGTTTAAACAATTCTGGACTTAATATTAATATTTGAGCCGACATTGCACACGCATGCAGAGATTTAAGAGAGAGAGTGGGTAAACAGCCACCTTAAAGCTGCAATAAGTCACTGTTTGGGGCTCTATTTCTATGCTTCTCGTTAATCCCGTTTCATTTTTGTGTCTTTTGCTTTCAGTTTTGTACACCAGCTTCAAACAGATGAAAATACAAAATGCTTTTGGAAAATACATTTCACAGCGGTTTAGGCGGTACAATCATTCTCTACACTTGCTTGTTTTGTCACATAAACTGAATTTAGGCTAACTTTTGGAATTTTAGCAACCAGGAAATGGCTAAGCGATTTCTGCATATTGCACCTTTAATTCCCTCTGGTATTTGAGGCTGTGATTTAGGAGACCATATTACCCTTACCTGGATAAGGATGACTGTGGAGCACACAAAATGCTTAGTTTTTTTTAATGAGAGGCACTAAATCAGCTTTCATCAGTGTTGTGGAGGAAGATCCCTTAGCACTCTTTGGTTTCATACATGCTCTGCGGACTCACTGGCAACACAACTCCAAAGCCCCTCTCTCTCTAAATGCTCATTGGTCGCATGCTTGACCACACAAAGGACGACCACATCCATCTAGTGAAGGTGGACGCTATCTAAACGGAACACAAATGGGTCTTGTCTATAATCTATATACCGGCCCAGATAACTAGGCAGGTGATAAAAGCCTTGAAAAGTTTTTTTTAGAGAGTTCCCTATCATTTTTTTTTTAATGACCTTAACTGATGATTTGGAACCCAATCGACTACTCACACACAGCCATTCCGTTTCCTATACATGTATCAGTTGTGTCTTAATATTGTTCGATAGGCTTTGACTTTTTTCGGTGATGCCATGTCTAGCAGTCTAGTAGTCATGTCTAATTCTGGTTGGGGTTCCAACGTTATCAACCATGTTTTCCCAGCATGTCATTTTCATTAATGACATCAAAATGCATGTTTTTTCTCAAATGTTTATTAACTGAGGTTTTAAATTATGTTTATCTTGGGCATCATTCCATTTCACTTGAGCATCATCTGTTGCCATTGCTGTACAGGCTTCATCCATCACCGTGGGATTTAGATTTGAGCTGGGCGATCCAGAGTGATCGGAGAGCAAAGCAGTCGGGTTGAAACGAACACAGCTGGGGGATCTTCGTGCAAAGAGCTGACTCCAGTGTCGTCTAAGGTTAACCATCTTGTCTTTGTGTTATTTGCATGTAGTTAGAGCCGCCACCACAATGCTTAAGATTTCACAGGCCCGGGGGCACACAACCAAGGGGGAACTATTAGTACTTATTTCCAAAAAGTGAGTTGTTGGAAGTACTCGCTAAATGAAATGCAGACTCGTGTATATCTCCAGGAAGAGAGGGGTGGGAAGTAAATAGATGGTTTCCCTGATCGTTCCAAAGTAAATAAGTTAGAAAACTGTTTCCGTCCACATTATAGTGCAATCGTCTGGGTCCTATTTACACCATGAGCTATTTATCCGTCTTCACTAGTGCATCCATGAACATACGCACAGCTGAAAGGTATTGTGCCTTGGGAGAAAACCTTGTGAGGGGCCAAATCTCCTTGAGTTGAAATAACAGAAAAGGGATTAACAATCCGTGTGGCTATGTGGTTTAAATGCCCAACCTCTAACTTGATAGATTTAACAATTTAATCATGTGTACAAAAGGGTGAAAGTGGGGCTCCAATTATGGTGGAACCAAAGTAAAATAAAATCTGATCACAGGCTATTGCTCACGGACTGGAAACCATTTCGAAAACCAAATAACAAGCAAAGTGTTTAATATTGGTTGGGTTCGTTTAAGACGGCCAATAGAAATAGAATTGTGTGGCCAAGGCAGACAGCCTAATTGTTGATCAATCCTACCGGATACGACTCAAAACGTTCCCGTCCACACATCTGCATTTAAACAATTAATCCCAAACACCCCCCTCTTACTTTGAACGCAAACAAATCACATTTCCGGCCCCCCGCCCCCTCCCCCAAAAGGTGTGGGTTGACGACTCAACCAAACTGAAGTCGAGAGTGTATTGGGCACGAATTCTCACCACAAAAGTCTCTTAGTGCATTTCCAGCCCCTTTCCAGAGGGAGTCAAGTGCAGCCCCTTGGCTTTGTTATAAGCACTCCGCCACCCCCTGTGGTATCTGAGCGCCTCCAGAAACAAGAGGCACGCCTCACCCCCCCCCATGAAACCCTCACTGAGCTGTCAAAGCGACGGGATTAACTTCAGGCCAATAACATGCAATTAGATTCATTTTCCCTCCTTAAGCCTATTTAGACCACAGCTGAGCAGCTAGTGGTCCCCTTTAGCTGAATTTAATTGTGTTTCTTGCACAATGAGCTGCGAGTTACAGGGGTTGGAAATGGGCAACCAAGGCGGGCAGTACTGTATGGTGGAGCGCCGGCTTCCGGAGCAAAGGCAGTTTGGTGACAGCAAAGACATAGAGGAGGTGATTGGGGTTGTCGTGGGGCCTCCAGGCAGAATTCTACAGAGTTTCCCATCCACGGCCCGAGGGGAAGACTGCTGGTGGGTGCTCTTTATGTCACTGCGGCCCGAGAAACCGACACCGTCCTTAATCGTGTAACTTTGTGTGCCGTCCCTTTTACGGGCGTGCTAATCCCATTACTTGCAAATAAAGACGTAATCATGAGTCCCCACCTCTCCTGTTCATTTGCAGGCCTTTATTTGCCATTGTCGGGGGAGTCCATTCAGCCCCCATTGTGTGCCGACTGACAATCCCTGCTGAGTTGAGAAGGAGAGAACGAAGGTGAGGAGAAGACGAAGGTCGGAGGATGGGTGTGTTGGGAGCATCGTCACCAAATACTTCTTTCCGAAAAAAGTTACAAAACTAGTGCCACTTGAATCCAGTGGGAAGCAGCGATGATTTGACTGATTGATTGTTTCATCGCGCTTCACGTTTCTTTGAACACATTCACACCCGAGGCTTAATATAGATCGCTTTTCTCCAAGCTTCTTCTTCCTGCGATGAATAGAAAGCTACCCTTCCATTCTCCATTCTTCTCCTGTCCTCTGCTCCCCATTCATTCAGTTACATAGGTGTTATGTACGTGTAACGCCATTACAGTGCTTGACTAATGAGAGACCATTGCTCTCTGTCTGTAGAACGGTGTACCTTTGCCAACTCGTTGTATAAGCCCATCAGCAGAGCCCTCTATCACATTCTCACTCGAGCAGAATGAGAGGCAGTAGCACCTCAGCAGCGCAAATCACAGGATATACAGTTGGGGTCCAAAAGTATTGAGCAAAAATACATAATACAAGTACTGAGCTATATTTTATGCCCCCCAAAAATGAAAAATTATATTATTTATATTAATACAATTGCTCAGAGAAAGGATAACGACACTGAGCCTTTCTCTAACATGTTTTATGAGATTGGAAAACACATAGGGAGGGATCTGAGACCATTCCTCCGTACAGATTATTTTCAGATCCTTGATATCCCTTGTCTGCGCTTGTGGACTGCCTTCTTCAATTCAAACTCTCTTCAATATTCAATCAATATTTTCTGCACATGTATTGTTCTTTCAAAGGGCAAATCCACCATTGGTGTGAGGGGCCAAATACCAGCTGTGGGTTTGGCCCTCGAAAGAACAATGCATACGCAGAAAATACCTCATACCTACTGTAACATATGGTGGTGAATATGTTATGTTATGGGACTGTTTTGTGTCCTGGGGCACATGTTAAGGTCAATGGCATCATGAACTTTATCAAGTACTAGGACATTTTAGCCATGAACCGGGTTGCCTCCGACAGGAGGCCGCGCATGGATCTTCCAGCAAGACAACAACCCCAAGATCTAGACTTTGCAATGGCCTTCTCAGTCTCCGGACTTGAACGCCATTGAAAACGTTGGTTTGATTTGAAGAGGGCAGTCCATAAGCGCAGATGAAGAATATCAAGGATCTGGAAGGATTCTTTATGGAGGAAGGGTCTAAGATCCCTTCCCCTGTGTTCTCTAGAAAAAGGCTCAGTGTCATTATCCTCGCAAGGGGATGGTGCTAGAGTATTTACAGTTTTCTTTCAATCGCTAACATGCATTGGTCAAAACTGAAGTCACATTGTCAAAACTCTTCATACAGTCAGCGAAACAGAAGTGTATGTGGACCAAACTGTCAATCATTTTGAATTGTTCTCACACAAAATGCATTCGATAACCACATTCTCCGAAATCTCCAACCACATTCTCCGAAATCTCCGACCACATTCTCTGAAACTCTTTTCTCATTCATACTCCACCACCTGTAAAACGATATATTTTCAGCACATTTTCAAATGCTAACACACTGTTTCCAAAACACATTCAAAACAGAATGAATAGCAAATGTCGTGCATTTTTGCAGCAACAAGATTGAAAGGTATAGAAAATCTCAGCAGAATATTTAATCATTCCAAACACAGCTGATTGCAATTTCAGCTGAAAGCCTACCCAAGTGTCCTGTTTTTAGTCTCGTTACCAGACAGACAAAAGAGGACGGCTTCGAAATGATTTTGTTTGGAAACATGGATCAAGGAATACAGGTTGGTGGGGAAAGAAGAGTGGCAGGGAGAGGGAGAATGCGTGGAGGACAAAGGAGAGGAAGACCAAGAGAGGTGGTCTCTGATGAGATAAGGGCCACAATTATTGACCATGTTGTAAACCATGGTCTCTCTATGAGAGAGGACGGTTTAAGGGTGCAACAAAATCTGCAGCGTTCAACATTTGCGTCAATAGTACGAAATGTGCTTCCTTCAATGATAATTGAACTACATATTACAGTACAATACAGTATGTTCACATTTTTTTACATGTACTGACATTTTAAAATATATTGATTGTTTTGTGTTTTTCAGTAGGATCCAAAGGTTGCCTCCCACAGGAGGGAGAGGCAGAATATTATCAGATGCGCAGGAAAATGCCATTGTTGACATGGTAATTGGCAACAATGCAATAAAACTGCGGGAAATTCGGGACAGAGTGCCGGCAGACAATATCACTGTTGGGAATGTGAATACGGTCAGCACAACGACAATGGCCAGAGTCCCAGAGAAACATAAAATAAGGAGGAAGCAGTTGTACCCTTTGAGAGAAACGCTGAACGTGTGGAAGAACTCCGGTATCAATATGTCCAGGTAAGATGTCTGTTCAATAACCAAACAGGGTACATACACAGCTATGCACAATGTAAAGTACTGTAAAACTATGGATTTACTGTATTTTAGAGAGTAATGGAGATGGAAGCCAGGCAAACTGCATATACATTCATCTTTGTGGATGAAGCTCGATTCAACCTGGCAAAAACGCACCGCAGGGGGAAGAAATGTGATTGGACAGAGAGCAACCATGGATGTCCCAGGCTAGAGAGAAGCTAACATCGCAAAGTGTGCAGCACTGTCCAATGATGGTCTGCTGTTAAACAAACAACTCATTGGCCCCTACAATACAGAGATACTCATTTATTTTCTGGATGACCTGCATAATCAACTTGTGCCAGTGGAGGAGAGAGGGGAAAGGAACTCCCCTACCTTCGTTGTTGTGTGAGATAATGTGTGGCATTCCACCACTCTGCTGCAGTCATAGACTGGTTTGCTACACATCCCAGGATGTCAATACTATTCCTGCCTCCATACTCCCCCTTCCTAAACCCCATAGAGGAGTTTTGCTCTGCGTGGAGGAGGAAGGTTTATGACCATCATCCACATGACCAGATGTCCTTACTGGATGCCATGAATGTGTGGAGACACTTCTTCTGAAGACTGCCAGGGTGTGGAGACACTTCTCCTGAAGACTGCCAGGGTTGGATTAGACATTGGATTGGATTAGACATTCCAGAAGATACTTTCCAAGATGCATCGCCAGAGAAGACATAAGATGTGATGTTAATGAGAACGTGTGGCCAAATGCAGGAGAGAGGGAGAACTAGAATCCCCACAGTACTGTACAGTAAGAGTGATTATACTATGCACGTTGTGGTTTTTGTAATTATTATTGCAGCCCTGGAACTTCAGGAATTCGTTTTTTGTTTCAACTTTTTATTTTTCAAAAGTAAATTACTACATGCAAAGACATAGAAAAAATAAAGTCTATTGAAGCAAATTGCTTAATTTCTGATTCATTCTTGTTACATATACAGTTGAAGTCGGACGTTTTACATACAATTAGGTTGGAGTCATTAAAACTCGTTCTTCAACCAATCAACAAATTTCTTGTTAACAAACTATAGCTTTGGCAAGTCGGTTAGGACATCTACTTTGTGCATGACACAAGTCATTTTTCCAACAATTGTTTACAGACAAATTATTTCACTTATAATTCACTTAATCACAATTCCAGTGGATCAGAAGTTTACATACACTAACTTGACTGTGCCTTTAAACAGCGTGGAAAATTCCAGAAAATGATGTCATGGCTTTAGAAGCTTCTGATTGGCTAATTGACATAATTTGAGTCAATTGGAGGTGTGCCTGTGGATGTATTCCAAGGCCTACCTTTGGGCCTCGTTGCTTGACATCATGGGAAAATCTAAATAAATCAGCCAAAACCTCAGAAGAAAAAAATTGTAGACCTCCACATGTCTGGTTCATCCTTGGGAGCAATTTCCAAATGCCTGAAGGCACCACGTTCATCTGTACAAACAATAGTACGCAAGTATGAACACCATGGGACCACACAGCCATCACACCATTCAGGAAGGAGACGCGTTCTGTCTCCTAGAGATGAACATACTTTGGTGCCAAAAGTGCAAATCAATCCTAGAACAACAGCAAAGGACCTTGTGAAGATGGTGGAGGAAACAGGTACCAAAGTATCTATATCCACAGTAAAACGAGTCCTATATTGACATAACCTGAAAGGCCGCTCAGCAAGGAAGAAGCCACTGCTCCAAAACCGCCATAAAAAAGCCAGACTACGGTTTGCAACTGCACATGGGGACAAAGATCGTACTTTTTGGAGAAATGTCCTCTGGTCTGATGAAACAAAAATAAAACTGTTTGGCCATAATGACCATCGTTATGTTTGGAGGAAAAAGGGGGAGGCTTGCAAGCCGAAGAACACCATCCCAACTGTGATGCACTATTGTAAAGTGACTGTTCTACTGGATGTCATAAGGTGAATGCACCAATTTGTAAGTCGCTCTGGATAAGAGCGTCTGCTAAATGACTTAAATGTAAATGTAAATGGGTGGCAGCATCATGTTGTGGGGGTTCTTTGTTGCACTAGGGACTGGTGCACTTCACAAAATAGATGGCGGAAGGAAAATTGTGTGGATATATTGAAGCAACATCTCAAGACATCAGTCAGGAAGTTAAAGCTTGGTCGCAAATGGGGCTTCCAAATGGACAATGACCACAATCATACCTCCAAAGTTGTGGCAAAATGGCTTAAGGACAACAAAGTCAAGGTATTGGAGTGGCCATCACAAAGCCCTGACCTCAATCCTATAGAAAATGTTTAGGCAGAACTGAAAAAAGCGTGTGCGAGCAAGGAGGCCTGCAAACCTGACTCAGTTACACCAGCTCTGTCAGGAGGAATGGGCCAAAGTTCACCCAACGTATTGTGGGAAGCTTGTGGAAGGCTACCCAAAACGTTTGACCCAAGTTAAACCATTTAAAGGAAATGCTACCAAATACTAATTGAGTGACCCACTGGGAATGTGATGAATGAAATAAAAGCTGAAATAAATCATTCTCTCTACTATTATTCTGACATTTCACATTCTTGAAATAAAGTGGTGATTCTAACTGACCTAAGACAGGGAATTTGTACTAGGATTAAATGTCAGGAATTGTGAAAAACTGAGTTTAAATGTATTTGGCTAAGGTGTATGTAAACTTCCAACTTCAACTGTACATTAGTACAGTCAATAAATTGAAAAGTTGTTATTCTTATTCCATAATGAAATACTGATTTACAGTATGTGAAAAATCATTTAAACTTCAAAGAGAAAAGTTCATCATTTATGTAAGGCTCCCAGTAGTGTTTTTTAGGTCAGCGTGTTTTCAGTGACAATGTATGCTTTCTGAGTGAGAATTCAAATCAAATCAAATGCAGTTGGTCACATACACATGGTTAGCAGATGTTAATGCGAGTGTAGCGAAATGCTTGTGCTTCTAGTTCCGACTATGCAGTAATATCTAACAAGCAATCTAACAAATTCACAACAACTACCTTATTACACACAAATACACACAAATGTAAAGGGATAAATAAAAATATGTACATATAAATATTTGGGTGAGCAATGCCGTGCAGCAAAGGCAAGATGCAGTAGATGGTGTAGAACACAGTATATACATATGAGATGAGTAATGTAGGATATGTAAACATTATTAACTGGCATTATTTAAAGTGACTAGTGATACCTTTATTAAGGCCAGTGATTTGAGTCTGCATGTTGGCAGCAGCCTCTCTTTGTTAGTGATGACTGTTTAACAGCCTGATGGCCTTGAGATAGAAGCTGTTTTTCAGTCTCTCGGTCCCAGCTTTGATGCACCTGTACTGACCTCGCCTTCTGGATGATAGCAGGTTGAACAAGCAGTGGCTCGGGTGGTTGCTGTCCTTGATGATCTTTTTGGCCTTCCTGTAACATCGGGTGGTGTAGGTGTCCTGGAGGGCAGGTAGTTTGCCCCCAGTGATGTGTTGTGAAAACCGCACTACCCTCTGGAGAGCCTTGCGGTTGAGGGAGGTGCAATTTCCGCACCAGGCAGTGATACAGCACAACAGGATGCTCTCGATTGTGCATCTGTAAAAGTTTGTGAGTGTTTTAGATGACAAGACAAATTTCTTCAGCCTCCTGAGCTGGACGAGGCGCTGTTGTGACTTCTTCACCAAATCAAATCAAATTTTATTTGTCACATACACATGGTTAGCAGATGTTAATGCGAGTGTAGCAAAATGCTTGTGCTTCTAGTTCCGACAATGCAGTAATAACCAACAAGTAATCTAACTAACAATTCCAAAACTACTGTCTTATACACAGTGTAAGGGGATAAAGAATATGTACATAAGGATATATGAATGAGTGATGGTACAGAGCAGCATAGGCAAGATACAGTAGATGGTATCGAGTACAGTATATACATATGAGATGAGTATGTAAACAAAGTAGCATAGTTAAAGTGGCTAGTGATACATGTATTACATAAGGATGCAGTCGATGATATAGAGTACAGTATATACGTATGCATATGAGATGAATAATGTAGGGTAAGTAACATTATATAAGGTAGCATTGTTTAAAGTGGCTAGTGATATATTTACATCATATCCCATCAATTCCCATTATTAAAGTGGCTGGAGTCGAGTCAGTGTCAGTGTCAGTGTGTTGGCAGCAGCCACTCAATGTTAGTGGTGGCTGTTTAACAGTCTGATGGCCTTGAGATAGAAGCTGTTTTTCAGTCTCTCGGTCCCAGCTTTGATGCACCTGTACTGACCTCGCCTTCTGTATGATAGCGGGGTGAACATGGAGTGGCTCGGGTGGTTGATGTCCTTGATGATCTTTATGGCCTTCCTGTAACATCGGGTGGTGTAGGTGTCCTGGAGGGCAGGTAGTTTGCCCCCCGGTGATGCGTTGTGCAGACCTCACTACCCTCTGGAGAGCCTTGCGGTTGAGGGCGGAGCAGTTGCCGTACCAGGCGGTGATACAGCCCGCCAGGATGCTCTTGATTGTGCATCTGTAGAAGTTTGTGAGTGCTTTTGGTGACAAGCCGGATTTCTTCAGCCTCCTGAGGTTGAAGAGGCGCTGCTGCGCCTTCTTCACGATGCTGTCTGTGTGAGTGGACCAATTCAGAGTTTGTCTGTGATGTGTATGCCGAGGAACTTAAAACTTGCTACCCTCTCCACTACTGTTCCATCGATGTGGATAGGGGGGTGTTCCCTCTGCTGTTTCCTGAAGTCCACAATCATCTCCTTAGTTTTGTTGACGTTGAGTGTGAGGTTATTTTCCTGACACCACACTCAGAGGGCCCTCACCTCCTCCCTGTAGGCCGTCTCGTCGTTGTTGGTAATCAAGCCTACCACTGTTGTGTCGTCCGCAAACTTGATGATTGAGTTGGAGGCGTGCGTGGCCACGCAGTCGTGGGTGAACAGGGATTACAGGAGAGGGCTCAGAACGCACCCTTGTGGCGCCCCAGTGTTGAGGATCAGCGGGGAGGAGATGTTGTTGCCTACCCTCACCACCTGGGGCGGCCCGTCAGGAAGTCCAGTACCCAGTTGCACAGGGCGGGGTCGAGACCCAGGGTCTCGAGCTTGATGACGAGCTTGGAGGGTACTATGGTGTTGAATGCCGAGCTGTAGTCGATGAACAGCATTCTCACATAGGTATTCCTCTTGTCCAGATGGGTTAGGGCAGTGTGCAGTGTGGTTGAGATTGCATCGTCTGTGGACCTATTTGGGCGGTAAGCAAATTGAAGTGGATCTAGGGTGTCAGGTAGGGTGGAGGTGATATGGTCCTTGACTAGTCTCTCAAAGCACTTCATGATGAGTGCTACGGGGCGGTAGTCGTTTAGCTCAGTTACCTTAGCTTTCTTGGGAACAGGAACAATGGTGGCCCTCTTGAAGCATGTGGGAACAGCAGACTGGTATAGGGATTGATTGAATATGTCCGTAAACACACCGGCCAGCTGGTCTGCACATGCTCTGAGGGCGCGGCTGGGGATGCCGTCTGGGCCTGCAGCCTTGCGAGGGTTAACACGTTTAAATGTCTTACTCACCTCGGCTGCAGTGAAGGAGAGACCGCATGTTTTCGTTGCAGGCCGTGTCAGTGGCTCTGTATTGTCCTCAAAGCGGGCAAAAAAGTTATTTAGTCTGCCTGGGAGCAAGACATCCTGGTCCGTGACTGGGCTGGATTTCTTCCTGTAGTCCGCGATTGACTGTAGACCCTGCCACATGCCTCTTGTGTCTGAGCCGTTGAATTGAGATTCTACTTTGTCTCTGTACTGACGCTTAGCTTGTTTGATAGCCTTGTGGAGGGAATAGCTGCACTGTTTGTATTCGGTCATGTTACCAGACACCTTGCCCTGATTAAAAGCAGTGGTTCGCTGGTTTGATGATTGAGTTGGAAGCATGCATGGCCACACAGTCATGGGTGAACAGGGAGTACATGAGAGGGCTGAGAAGGCACCCTTGTGGGGCCCCAGTGTTGAGGATCAGCGGGTTGGCCCGTCAGAAAGTCCAGGACCCAGTTGCACAGGGCGGGGTTGAGACCCAGGGTCTCGGGCTTAATGACGAGTTTGGAGGGTACTATGGTGTTAAATGCTGAACTGTAGTCAATGAACAGCATTCTTACATAGGTATTCCTCTTTTCCAGATGGGATAGGGCCGTGTGCAGTGTAGGTGCAGATGGCGATTGCATCATCAGTGGACCTATTGGGGCGGTAAGCAAATTGAAGTGGGTCTAGGAAATCAGGTAGGGTGGCGGTGATATGATCCTTGACTAGTCTCTCAAAGCACTTCATGCTGACAGAAGTGAGTGAAATGGGGCGATAGTCATTTAGTTCAGTTACCTTAGCTTTCTTGGGAACAGGCACAATGGTGGCCATCTTGTGGCCATCTTGAAGCATGTGGGGACAACAGAATGAGATAGGGATTGGTTGAATATGTCCGTAAACACACCAGCTGGTCTGCCCATGCTCTGAGGACGTGGCTAGGGATGCCGACTGGGCCGGCAGCCTTGCGAGGGTTAACGCGTTTAAATGTTTTACTCACATTTGCCACGGAGAAGGAGAGCCCACAGGCTTTGGTAACAGGCAGTGTCAGTGGCACTGTATTGTTCTCAAAGCGAACAAAGAAGTTGTTTAATTTGTCTGGGAGCGAGATGTCGATGTCCGCAACGGGGCTGGTTTTCTTTTTGTAATCCGTGATTGACTGTAGACCCTGCCACATTCATCTCGTATTTGAGCCGTTGAATTGCAACTCTACTTTGTCTCTAAACTCACGCTTTGCTTGTTTGATTGCCTTGCAGAGGGAATAGCTGCATTGATTGTATTCGGTCATCTTTGCGGTCGCCTTGCCATGATTAAAAGTGGTGGTTCGCGCTTTCAGTTTTGCACGAATGTTGCCATCAATCCATGGTTTCTGGTTAGGGAAGGTTTTAATAGTCACAGAGTGTATGACATCTCCACTGGACTTGCTAATAAACTCGCTCACCGAGTCAGCGTATACATCAATGTTATTGTCTGAGGCCATCCGGAACATATCCCAGTCCATGTGATCGAAGCGTGGAATCTGATTGGTCAGACCAGCGTTGTATTGACCTGAGCATGGGCGTTTCCTGTTTTGCTTTCTGTCTATAGGCTGGGAGCAACAAAATGGAGTCATGGTGAGACTCGGGGGAAGGCTTTGTATGCATTGTGGAAGTTTGAGTAGCAATGGTCCAAATACTAGCAGCTCCTGTCACGCATTCGATATGCTGATAGAATTGAGTAAGTATTGATCTTGTTAGCTTTGTTAAGATAATGCGGTTGGCATTTGATTGTAAGGAATTCTAGGTCAGGTGAACAAAAGGACTTGAGTTCCTGTATGTTGTTGTGATTACACCATGAATTGTTCATCATAAGGCATACACCCCCGCCCTTCTTCTTACCAGAGAGATGTTTGTTTCTGTCGGCGTGATGCGTGAAGAAAACAGGTGACTGTACCGACTCTGACAACATATCCCAAGTGAGCCATGTTTCCGTGCAACAGAGAATGTTACAATCTCTCGGGAAGGCAACTCGTGCCCTAATTTCGTACACCTTATTATCAAGAGATTGGACATTGGCGAGTAATATGCTCGGAACCGGTGGATGGTGTGCTCGCCTTCTGAGTCTGACCAGTAGGCCGCTCCGGTCTGCCTCCCCTGAGGCAACCGAGTTGTATTGGATCGGCCTCTGAGATAAGATCGCATGTCCAGGGTGGTGGTCCGAACAAAGGATCCGCTTTGAGAAAGACGTATTCCTGGTCGTAATGATGGTAAATTGGCATCGCTTTTATATCCAATAGTTCTTCCCGGCTGTATGTAATAGCACTTGAGATTTTATGCGCGAACAATGTAAGAAATAATACATTAAAAAAAACAACTAACTGCATAGTTTTCTACGGACCTGAAGCGAAGTGACCATCTCTGTCAACGCCATTTTCTAATTGTTGGTCGAACGAGCTTATTTTGAGACATATATGAACTGTTTTGGTGGTTTGAGTGACTTTTTGAGGTGAGATTAACTGTTTGGCCAAGATACATGTTGGTAATGCAGACTGTGAAGAGTTTTGAAAAAGTGGCTTCAGTACTGACCGATGCTTGTTAGCAATTGAAAAAAAAATGTAAATAGGGGATCCGATAATTTTGACCCCTATCCTTTTTAGATTTGTTAAATTATTTGTTAAACAAACTCTGAACATTTGTATTAGTATAAAATAATATATACTGTATATATATATATATATATATATATATATATATATATATATATATATATATATATATTTGCATACTATATTGCTCAGTATTTGTATTATTTATTTTATACAGTCTTTTTTGCTCATCCAATCATTTCGGACCCCACTGTGCATGTAATCCCTGTACTAGCAATGGGGGGGATGAGTACCATGTTGAAGACTAATATGTCAGCCAAGGTGACATATAACTACAATGGTTAAATTCCCCTATTGTTTTATTTTATTTTTTACATATTCTAATGCCACCATTGAAAAGAAGGTAGGATGCAAGTATTCAAAAGGCAAAGGTAAGACTTAAATCATGGTTTCCCAATGAAGTCGAGGCCGTTCTGCATTCCACGACATCTGGAAGCACACACTTGTCTACGTTTCAGCTTTCAAGACACTCAAGTAGATCAAGATTTACACTTTTACAAAGAGTATGTGTTCCTTAATACATTCACACCAGTGCACTCATCTTGGTCCTATCTACAAATTGTTTGTGCCATAAAAAGTAGCCAGCTAGACCCACAATAACTCATCCGAACGAGCAGCGGCATTGAGGTCGACATCGGGCCTCCCTCACGTGATTCAATCAGAGCGAAAATAAACAGCTGAGAGCAGTGTGCCCTCCCACCACCACCACCACTTCAATCTGAAACACCTACTTGATGACTAAGCAAATAAATCCATACACTTTTCATGTTTGGCTTGGGGAGTATTAGTAAGCATATCTTTCCCATGTTATTCTTTGTCTGGGGTTGGGGGGTGGTTGAGATTGTTGCTGAGAATATAATTGGCATGGCCTCTCTGACACTGTCTGTCAGACTGGGTTCTAGTTGTCTATGTGCGTCCCGTTCTGCCGGGCCCCCGCGAGGCCCCAGACGATGTTTCATTAAACAAGAGCGGGGTCTCTGAGGAGATGTTTGTGCAGCCTCCGTGGCTCCAACACACAGCGAGAAGAGCGCCTTCCATTGCGAACCGGCGCTGCTATAATTAGCTATGCACCCCATTTCATAATGGGTCCCCCGTGTAAGCCGGTCGGTGTATGTGTAATCTGGTGTGTGTGTGTGTGTGTGTGTGTGTGTGTGTGTGTGTGTGTGTGTGTGTGTGTGTGTGTGTGTGTGTGTGTGTGTGTGTGTGTGTGTGTGTGTGTGTGTGTGTGTGTGTGTAAGGGGCTTACAGTGGTGTGAGAAAGATTGAGACTGGTCTTTGAGGGAGAATACTTTTGTCGTATGACTCAGGGAGAGGGGCTATGGAAATGTTCTGGGTCATTGCCAGTGGTCACTGCTGATCATTTTTATTCTGGCGAAAAAAAGATTTTAACCTGAGGAAAGGGGTTGACACAAGGCACGTTTAATAATATCTAAATAGGTCAAAGGTTATATATTCCTCATTTAAATTTGAGGGCAACACAGCTTCAGTGCGACCTTGATATTACAACAGTACAAATAAACAATTACACAATAGGCTACCTTGACAGAAGCACACAACTACCAGTGTATTCAAATAGTATCTTCTCTTTTAAAAGCCCCTTGAAACCAGGGCTGCCAGGCGTGGGCCCATTCACTACGTGTCTCAGAGTGTTGATCTAAGATCAGGTGCCCCCTCTTATTCATTATGATTTAAAAAGGCAAAACTGATCCTATATCAGTACCCTATACTCTGATTCTTTCTTTTTCTTAAACGGGCCTTTGACCATTGACATTTTGCAGTGCATTACTGAACTTTCCATGTTGCCTGTTGTCTGTAGCTTGTGAGGTGTGAAAGCACTTTCTTTTTTATGTCTTTTGTCTTGTTGCTTTTTGTGCTATGTTGCTCTGTCTGCATGCTACGTCTTGCTTGTCCTATGTTGCTCTGCGTGTGCTCACTGCTCAATGATTGTCTGTATTGTTATTGTAATTGTTTTTAATAACCTGACCAGGGACTGCGGTTGAAAATTAGCCGGCTGGCTAAAACTGGTACTTTTACTGAAACGTTGATTAATGTGCACTGTCCCTGTAAAAATGTAAAATAAACTCAAACTCAAACTGAATGACAGATGTGGAAAGTGTTGGAGTGACTTTTATAATCTCCTTGAATGAGCTCGGTCCAAATCGGCAACCCTACTCCAAACTCCTACAGTTCCCCTTGCACGCTAACAACTAACACAATGGATACTGAACCATTTACAAAACAGTTGCCCTTTCCTCATACAAGTCTAAAAACTTGATCCAGCGTGCATAAAAGGTACATCTTTTGGGATATTGGACCCTCATCTTCAGCCAATGATAATAACCAGAGCTATTGAATGAGGGGATGATGAAGAGATACGGCATACAAAGATGTCCCATCTATTCCTGGGCTCCGGTGGAATCCTGCAGCCTTATAAGGTTGCTGTGGTGCACAGGGATGACAAAATGGGATAGCACGAGGGTTCAGGAGGATTGAACAGTATTGCTCGGCTCATTGACAAGCCTGCGATGGTTTATAGAGCCTGGATCTCAATCAGAGCTTGTCACAGGGCTTCCGGGATAAGTCAAATACTACTTTACCCTTCTGATCAAACTGATTGCAATGCATATACATTCAAATGTGTTTTTCTTGCTCCAATTAAGAATGTTATTTTTTCACTTGAATCGCTAAACTCTGTAAGCAAATCTGATTCCGTGCGGCCTGTTGTCGGTAATCAACTTAAGTAGGATTACTTTTGTGGAAAGATAGTGAAGAACATGCACTCCCATTTAATATGTTCTACTACAGCTAGCGGTTGAGTTGATAAATCCCCTTTCTAAAGTTGCATGGTTCACATTGTTTTGGTGGTATAGCTGCACATCTCACTATGTCCATCTGCCAGTCATGAGAAATTAACGGCTCATATTTGCGTAACTCAACCTCCAAATTACACTGCAGTTTATGACAACAAAGTCTATGGCCCCTCCTCGGCTCCAAAGATCTATTTGTGTCTGTAAGCAATTTGCTCATAGGTTTCTGCTTGACTCCATTGTTTGGGTTGCTGGCTGCTCACCAAGATAATGAAGCATAATCGTTGAAGGACGTGGTAATTGCTAAGGTGTATCGTGGCATGGCAACAGCACCGATTATCTTACTTTTGACATCAATGCTCTCATTAAATGATGATGTCATCGAAACATGATGCAATTCTGCCCCACCCCCGACCCTCACAATTTATCTTTGCACACACCAAATATGCACAATATCTTTACCTCCAATTAAATTACAAAGCATCTGCCAAGGTTTGAATAATGTTGCATATATAAAGCAACCAATAGTAAAATAGCAAGTAGACTTACAACAAAAGCACTTTTTTTTGAGTGATTGTTTTTTCAAAAACACTTTTCTATTTAGTTTCATTGCCGAAAGCAATAGCGCAACAAATTGTTGACCTATCAACTCTTTCCATGATCTCTTTGATCATCGGCTGTGAATATATATATTTTTTTCCATAGAAGACTCTTAATTCTGGCTCACTAACATTTATAATTCACAAAACCACCAATGCCTGACCAAACAATTACTGTATCAAGCTCCTACACTTTTGAAACCAGTTTAGTTGTACTTCGTAATTCACCTCAGCGAAGTTTAACCCCTCATAAGGGGTGGCTAGAAATATTTGTATCTGTTTTCACTCAAACGTTGCTTTGAAAAGGCTGGTTTACAAGGTTCCCGAGCCAAGCGAAGCAAAGTATCCCTTTATTAAGTGTTAAAAGCCACCAATTAAATATGTGCTGTAAACCTGGTCAACTGTACTGAATGTGACTGTAAGGCCGTAGCAGTTCACCTTAAACCTGAGTCAATTATACTTCCATTCCAGTCAATTAAGGGAATTAATCAGAGTTCTAATATATGAAATCTGAAATGATTTGGCATTAGTATAATTCAATTAATTGAATTGATTGAACTGAATGTAAACTTGACCAAACCTGTAGGAAACCAAAATCAGTAGTCCTATATGTTGTTGTTGTCGACCTGCTTCAAAGCTGAAATCAGTCATAACACCAATAAAAATGTGCTAACATTTCAATGTTATGGACAGTATACATTACAGTATCTACCTTAGTGTAGTTGTATTTCTGTTCATTTGTGATCTATAAACGATGCAGTACGTGCACTTATTTGGAGATTGTGTAATAGGGGAAAATACATCATCTGCCAAGGATAGCGAAACATTGGCAATGTCTGAGGCTCATTTTGGCTACCCGCAACAAAAGCAAGCTGAGCTTTTCCCTATTCACATGTCTGAGTGATTTCCCCTTAAAGTTTCATTTCATTTGATTTAGACTTCAATTCGTAGCGCTGAAGATCCACATTACATCGCGATTGAAATGTAAAGGTCATTTCCAATTGAGCTGACATATGCAGCGTTTACCGTAAATGCAGTCTCCGTGAATGAGGAAATATTGCGTTTGAATTTCAAACGCCCTATACCGCGAAAATTCAGCGCTACGGATTGAATCCAGGCCTTACACAATAGACACAGCCCTGTTCACATCGGCAGTTTGAAGTGACTCAAATAAAAAAATGTTGCATATCCATTTCGAATGTGTTCTGTTTCCTGGACAATGAACAGCCAAAAGGCACACGGAATCAGATTCTTCGTAGGTGGTTTGAAAATCTGATTCCTGGCCATGGTGAATGGTCAAATCTGATGTATTTGCCCTCAAGTGGTTTTTCGACTGTTATTTGGCATACAGTGTATTGTTGCTTGCTAGCTACTCTGATGACAGTTTGACAAGAACATGTGGTAGCTTACTAGCTTGATAATTGTTTACAAAGAAATGAGTGAATGTGCTCGAAAGCTAAACAGTTACCTACTTTTTTTTCAACCTTTATTTAACTAGGCCAGTCAGTTGAGAAAAAAAATCTTATTTTCAATGACGGCCTATGAACAGTGGGTTAACTGCCTGTTCAGGGGCAGAACGCCGGATTTGTACCTTGTCAGCTCGGGGATGTGAAATTGCAACCTTTCGGTTACTAGTCCAACTCTCTAACCACTAGGCTACCCTACCACCCAGTTGACTGCTGTGGCTAGCCAAAAAGGGACTTGTTTTGGAAGTTGGATCATCCTATTCTTTGAGGCCTGAAAAGTCTTCTTACACTATGATTTTGCAGGCAGGTCACCCGTGATATAAGTCATTATTTGACATCCGTCCATGTCTGAGGACGTCGGGAGATGACACCGAAACCAGCCACTAAGGGCAACTATTACCTTCCAGTAGGATTTGGTTTTGCTAAGACATTGTGGATGGGGGTGGCAGATGAGCTTTAGACATCTGGTTCTAACGGTTGCATGTTTGAATCCAGCAATAATATATATATTTTTTGAACATATATTTTTTAGTATATTTTTGTTTGAAGCCTATTTCAAAACTTAACCCTTACCTTAACTATTCAGAGGTAATGCCTAAGATTAAGAATTCTGAGTTAATGCCTAACCTTAAGAATTCTAAGTTAATCCCTAAACTTAACCAGAGAATTTGATGTTTGGAACAACTTCGAAATGTGACATTTGAGAAACATGGATGAACGTCTCATTCTGAAGTGAGAAAGTGAGAACATGTTGGATTTTGAACATTCAAAGCAACTGGGAAACGTCCATTGCAGGCATTGCTGTCACCGTAGCTTGATACATAACTTCTGAGTGATAGGAACCACAAGCACCACCAACCATCAGCCTATACCACTGTAGCCATGTCAGCAAATACAATTTGGTCACTTGTAACTTGCTGTTTGGAAAGTCACTATTCCAAAATAGATTTAAGAAAACTAAACGGATTTGAGCAATAAGGCCTGCAGTGTGAACAAGGCCTTAGAAAAGAGTGTCAGTCTGTGTTTACACAGGTAGCCCATTTCTGATCTTTTGCCCAATTATTGGCAAAATAGCTGATCTGATTGGTCAAAAGACCAATTATTGGAAAAATAATCGAATTGGGCTCATGCACGCATGCAGACACACACACACATACAGTACCAATCAAAAGTTTGTACACACCTATTTATTCATGGGTTTTTCATTATGTTTTACTATTTTCTACATTGTAGAATAATGGTTAAGACATCACAACTATGAAATAACACATATGAAATCATGTAGTAACCAAAAAAGAGATTTGAGATTCTTCAAAGTAGCCAACCTTTGATGACAGCTTTGCACACTCTTGGCATTATCTCAATGAGTTCGTCACCTGGAATGCATTTCAATTAACAGGTGTGTCTTGT
Source organism: Oncorhynchus keta (assembly GCF_023373465.1). Lineage (NCBI taxonomy): Eukaryota > Metazoa > Chordata > Actinopteri > Salmoniformes > Salmonidae > Oncorhynchus > Oncorhynchus keta. The sequence goes on along the minus strand of NC_068430.1, from coordinate 56,925,876 downwards.
TAAAAGTGAATTTGTGGGATTTCTTTCTTTCTTAATGTGTTTGAGCCAATCATTTGTGTTGTGACAAGGTAGGATTGGTATACAGAAGATATCCCTATTTGGTAAAAGACCAATTCCATATTATGGCAAGAACAGCTCAAATAAGCAAAGAGAAATTAAAAACTATCATTACTTTAAGACATGAAGGTCAGTCAATCCGGAAAATTGTGTGCAGTCGCAAAAACCATCAACTGCAATGATGAAACTGGCTCTCATGAGGACCGCCACAGGAAAGGAAGACCCAGAGTTACATCTGCTGCAGAGGATACAGTGCCTTGCGAAAGTATTCGGCCCCCTTGAACTTTGCGACCTTTTGCCACATTTCAGGCTTCAAACATAAAGATATAAAACTGTATTTTTTTGTGAAGAATCAACAACAAGTGGGACACAATCATGAAGTGGAACAACATTTATTGGATATTTCAAACTTTTTTAACAAATTAAAAACTGAAAAATTGGGCGTGCAAAATTATTCAGCCCCCTTAAGTTAATACTTTGTAGCGCCACCTTTTGCTGCGATTACAGCTGTAAGTCACTTGGGGTATGTCTCTATCAGTTTTGCACATCGAGAGAATTACATTTTTCCCATTCCTCCTTGCAAAACAGCTTGAGCTCAGTGAGGTTGGATGGAGAGCATTTGTGAACAGTTTTCAGTTCTTTCCACAGATTCTCGATTGGATTCAGGTCTGGACTTTGACTTGGCCATTCTAACACCTGGATATGTTTATTTTTGAACCATTCCATTGTAGATTTTGCTTTATGTTTTGGATCATTGTCTTGTTGGAAGACAAATCTCTGTCCCAGTCTCAGGTCTTTTGCAGACTCCATCAGGTTTTCTTCCAGAATGGTCCTGTATTTGGCTCCATCCATCTTCCCATCAATTTTAACCATCTTCCCTGTCCCTGCTGAAGAAAAGCAGGCCCAAACCATGATGCTGCCACCACCATGTTTGACAGTGGGGATGGTGTGTTCAGGGTGATGCGCTGTGTTGCTTTTACGCCAAACATAACGTTTTGCATTGTTGCCAAAAAATTCAATTTTGGTTTCATCTGACCAGAGCACCTTCTTCCACATGTTTGGTGTGTCTCCTAGGTGGCTTGTGGCAAACTTTAAACAACGCTTTTTATGGATATCTTTAAGAAATGGGTTTCTTCTTGCCACTCTTCCATTAAGGCCAGATTTGTGCAATATACGACTGATTGTTGTCCTATGGACAGAGTCTCCCACCTCAGCTGTAGATCTCTGCAGTTCATCCAGAGTGATCATGGGCCTCTTGGCTGCATCTCTGATCAGTCTTCTCCTTGTATGAGCTGAAAGTTTAGAGGGACGGCCAGGTCTTGGTAGATTTGCAGTGGTCTGATACTCCTTCCATTTCAATATTATCACTTGCACAGTGCTCCTTGGGATGTTTAAAGCTTGGGAAATCTTTTTGTATCCAAATCCGGCTTTAAACTTCTTCACAACAGTATCTCGGACCTGCCTGGTGTGTTCCTTGTTGCTTTTAACGGACCTCTGAGACTATCACAGTGCAGGTGCATTTATACGGAGACTTGATTACACACAGGTGGATTGTATTTATCATCATTAGTCATTTAGGTCAACATTGGATTATTCAGAGATCCTCACTGAACTTCTGGAGAGAGTTTGCTGCACTGAAAGTAAAGGGGCTGAATAATTCTGCACACCCAATTTTTCAGTTTTTGAATTGTTAGAAAAGTTTGAAATATCCAATAAATGTCATTACACTTCATGATTGTGTCCCACTTGTTGTTGATTCTTCACAAAAAAATACAGTTTTATATCTTTATGTTTGAAGCCTGAAATGTGGCAAAAGGTCGCAAAGTTCAAGGGGGCCGAATACTTTCGCAAGGCACTGTATGTTCGTTAGAGTTACCAGCCTCAGAAATTGCAGCCCAAATAAGCAACAGACATATCTCAACATCAAGTGTTCAGAGGAGACTGTGTGAATCAAGCCTTCATGTTTGAATTGATGGAGACAAAAAACACTACTAAAAGACACCAGTAAGAAGAAGAGACTTGCTTGGGCAAAAAAAACACGGGCAATAGACATTAGACCGGTGGAAATCTGTCCTTTGGTCTGTTGAGTCCCAATTTTAGATTTTTGATTCCTTTGTGAGACGCAGAGTAGGTGAATGGTTTGCGCTTAGTGGGACTATGATTTGTTTTTCAACAGGACAATGACCCAACACACCTCCAGGCAGGGTGAGGGCTATTTGACCAAGAAGGAGAGGGATTGAGTGCTGCATCAGATGACGTGGCCTCCACAATCACCCAGGCTCAACACAATTGAGATGGTTTGGAATGAGTTGGACCGCAGAGTGAAGGAAAAGCAGATAACAAGTGTTCAGCATATGTGGGAACTCCTTCAAGACTGTTGGAAAAGCATTCCAGATGAAACTGGTTGAGAGAATGCCAAGAGTGTGCAAAGCTGTCATCAAGGCAAAGGGTGACTACTTTGATGAATCTAAAATCTATTTTGATTTGTTTAACACTTTTTTCATTACTACATTATTCCATGTGTTATTTCATCGTTTTCATGTCTTCACTATTATTCTACAATGTAAAAAATTGTACAAATAAAGAAAACCCCTTGAATGAGTAGGTGTGTCCAAACTTTTGACTGCTACTGTACATACATATATCTAAATGGTAATCTCAATGAATAACCTGAGTTCATATTACTGCCATTTAAAGGCCTGCCTCCTGGTAATACTTACACTGAGCCATTACCATTGCCGACCATCCGGCACAGTGGGAATATACACAACACAACACAAGCAAAAGGCCACATCCATAAATAAACACATTAATTTGTAAGGCTGACTTTTGCAATTAGGACTGCAAGGGGAAATATATCGCTGAGAAACCCTTTAACGAGCTTCCGTGATACCGCCTAGATTTTCACAAAGAATATCCCCCTCCAGTTCATCGTTCAAAAAGTGAGGGGAAAATATGGAGTGGGTAATGGCCATAGAGTGTCATAAAACCCCAAGGCAATTAAAAGTGGTCATTTTTCACCCCCCTCTAAATTCTGTAGTACTTAATCTGCCCAATTTGATTACGAACGGCACAAATTAAACAATAAAGAGCTGTCTAATGACAAATTAATTATGGGGAGCAGAAGGGGAGCTGGGCCGGGGCTGGGGCAATACGTCAGCATCTGTGGCAGACAGGGTCTGCCCATAAGGGAGACAAAGTGCCTTCCCGTCCATGTGGTCCCCACTGATAGGGCCTTCATCACAGATCAGTAGATCCACGGCCCATAAATGCCGGGCCATAATTGAAAGTGCCAAAATCAATAGCGCTGACAGGCTTTAATTAAATTAAATATATCTACTGCAGGGATGGGGTTCCGACTGTGGTGCCGCTGGCCTCAATGACCTCGCTGAGAACTAACTCTCTCTCTCTCTCTGTATGCATGTAATGTGTGTGTGTGTGTGTGTGTGTGTGTGTGTGTGTGTGTGTGTGTGTGTGTGTGTGTGTGTGTGTGTGTGTGTGTGTGTGTGTGTGTGTGTGTGTGTGTGTGTGTGTGTGTGCATAGTGTGTGTATGGGTTGGACAGGAAATGTCATCATATGTCTTGGCAAAATTGTCTCCTGCTCTTCTTTACGCCCTACAATGACTTTGCATGATTGGCCAGGGATTCCACTCACCTCCTGGACTCCTTAAAGGGACTTAAACTTTTCTACAAATACTCACATTTCCAACACTCACCATTTGACCATTTGGAAGAAGAAGAAGAATTTCTTAGAACCCCAATTTGTCAGAATTCCTCCTCCATCCATTTTTGGGCTTTAATTCCCGCTCCATTTTCCCCCCATTAGACATGGAGAGGATCTCCAGCTACTTTACCCATGATCCCACTGGCCACGCGGGGAAACAAAGGGAGGCAGAGGACGTCACCTGTGGAAAAGCATGGCTCCTAGTCATTTCAAGCTTTGCCCCACATTTAAAGGATTAGGGGGCTGGAGTCAGCACAGGGTCACTGGGAGGGAGAGGGGTTGACAATGGGGCTAGGGTTGGGTAGAACAACCCCCTCTAGATAAACTCGGGCTGCAGACTATTGAGTCTTGTGAGATTATGTTGGAGTCAAGTATGCTACATTGTGATCTGGGGGACAGGAGAGGAGGGTGAGTGAGTGTTGCCATCCATAGCCGACAACACCCCCCTTCCTTTTTGGATACCTTGTTGTTTTGGTTTCTCCAGTCTTGCTTATTTTGCTCAGATCTAAGGAGGGAATAAACCACTATAGTGCCTTATAGTGTGGGACTAGAATGTAAAGACAAGGTTAGAACGCAGATGTCACGATGTGGCACAACAACACCCCCAGAGCTTTTGTTTATATCAAATTGGCACCTTTATAACTTCCTTACTACCAATTAGATCAAAGTTGTTTTTCACTTGAGCATTGATGATTCAATGATGATTCAGCAATTCATTTAAAGTTGTCTAGATTATCATCGTTGTTGTTCAGATATGCATTTGAACCCTTGATTTGGGGGAATTATTTTAGTTTTTGGGTTACAAGGGAGGTAGCAGAAGCTACATTTTCAGAAAGACATTAATATCATATCATACTTTATGATTTGTTTGTGAAAAGCCTGTAATTCTAGACTTCATGAAGGAATTTCAAAACCATGCAGCATTGCTGAGATTGTTCAATGAAATACTAAATGGCATTACAATATAATTATAGTAAGCCTAGGTCTAATATGTACATACAGTATCACATAATGTGCATACAGATGATTTGTTAACAGGGAAGTTTACCCTCATAGTTTCTGAATCTGTTTTCAGTGTATGGTAATTCCAATATTGTGTCAGATGGGGATCTTTTGAACAGGGTCTAAGTGTCAATAAAAAATGTCAATAAAAACGGCACTTTTGCTGGTCATATCCTCAGGTAAATGGTTCATTTCTATCCTGTGACAAACAAAAATATGGGATCTATATAGGATTCAAATAGAAGGACTTGATTTGTAACATGAAACCTTTTTCAACTTTTAATCGGGATTTAATCATGTTTCCGTGACAGGAGAGTGCATTTCATGAAAGTCTTGATATGACTATGTTAAATGCAACGTTTTTTTTTTTAATTGACAAGGCAGGTGAGTTTAATTCATGACTACATTGTCTCATCTGTGACGTTACCTTCAACGTTTTGTGTGTAACCCATTACAGAACACGAATAATTGTATACGGTGATGGTTTTTCAAAATATGACATAGGCTAATCATGGCATAGCAAATACCCTTCTAAATGTGTATATGCATAGGCCTACTGACATGTCTGTCTGTCTGTCTGTCTGTCTGTCTGTCTGTCTGTCTGTCTGTCTGTCCGTCCGTCCGTCCGTCCGTCCGTCCGTCCGTCCGTCCGTCCGTCCCGACATTGAAAGTTTAGGAGGTGACGTTTAGTCAATCGAGCAATTTGTTTTTGGATCATAGGGAATTAATGGGTGACAGCACTCTGATGACCTCATTTACATAATCGTCAGCATCTTCGACTCGTTTTTATCCAGCGTCTCGAAATGATTTGTTACTGCAGCTATTGCTTGTGGTGCGCTTATTAGGCCAAACACATTTAATTAAGAATACATTTAGCTAGTTCCTAATCAACAAGCGCACTGAGCGTTTGAAGAATGTTGGGGAACGATAAAAAACTAATTCTATTATTCTCGTTAGTTAAATCAACTATTTGCATGACCTATATCATATTAACCGGGCCAATGGTTTGCAAATGATTTTATTAGTTGGCTTTCTGTTTAATGGAATGAGAGAAATAACGGGCGATCATTCAATTTCACACCAATACCTCGGGTAATTGAGTTATAGAGATGTCGTTGATTGAAGGATGGAAGGTTGTAAATCCAAAGAGCTACGCAATTTTATCTAACACGTACAGAAGATAGGGAGCCAGACAATAAGGGCAAGGGCGTCAGATTCGGCAGTTCACATCATGAAATTATTTGTCTTTTCATGTCATCCAGAGGTCATGTGCTTGTAGGAACATATATGGTCAACTGTAAGGTGTGTGTGTGTGTGTGTGTGTGTGTGTGTGTGTGTGTGTGTGTGTGTGTGTGAGAGAGAGAGAGAGAGAGAGAGAGAGAGAGAGAGAGAGAGAGAGAGAGAGAGAGAGAGAGAGAGAGAGAGAGATTGCACGTGAAGATATATTAGGTTATATTAACATGTCATATACGGACATTTGAATTAATGCCGGTTCAGACAAGCTAAATATGAGGGCCAGACAGAGTGCCATATGAAGTGATCATCATTGTTGACTACCCTTATCAATTAAAATATTTATATGCTTTGAAAAAAGTATCTTTCCATTTCCTTTTATTACCAACCAAATGTAATGAATATAGTACTAATAACGTCATCATAACATAGAAAATATCAATAATAAATCATAGTTATTCATAGTAATTCATTAGGCTACTTATTTTCTGAGAGCATTTTGCTATAACATAATGCTTCAATTCCCAAATAACGAAAAGTATCCTCTGCCCTTTCATTAATCCGACACAAACATGTTTTATTGGCATAACAGGGACATACAGGAAGATGTCTAGGTTGGGCTATATATATCGCTATATATACCACTATTTTTTGCAAACTTTCATTAACTATTCTTAGGTGGACGTAAATGTTGCTTAAGGTGTAGAACATTCTCGTTAACACAAAGTCGCGTTTTTTAACAGTATAACTTGTATTTTCAGTAAGGGTAATAAATGACTATTAGGCCTACCATTTTCTCAGCATGGCATGTCCATTGCAAGACAGGCTACCAAAACAGTCTTGCGGTACTTCGCCTGGATTCGCTTGACGGATGTCAGACTCCCTTGCAAATTATGAGAGTTTCCGAGCATTCGAGGAGACGATGTCACGCAAATATTTCCTTGAATGACACTGGCCTGCGAACAATATTGTCCCCTGCTGCGCAGGCGACAAGCGAACTGAAAACCCCTTTCTTTACCACGAGAGACTTTTGCAGTCACCGTAGGGACACTCTCATCCCTGTCACCCGTGAAAGGTGAGGAGATGAATGGTGAATGCGTTCACAACCTCGGTTTGTACTTGGCGAATTTGTTCAACTTTGAGACTTGAATATGCGGAGTATAGCCACATTTTCTATGCATGAGATGATAAAGCTCCTTTCACCTGTAGTTTTTTTCATCACAGTATTCATTATTACGCGCTGGTTTCCTTTTGGGATGTATTCATCGTTCAGTTTTGAAGAATTGTTAGCAGATGTTTTTTAAAACAAGAAACCGTATAACATATGATAGGCTGCGTGCCTGGGTGAAATCCGAAGCAACATTTTGAAATGTGAAAATCAATATCAAATTCCATTGTCACAAAAGTGATGAATAACTTAGGGACCTATATTCTCACAATGTTTTGCTGGAAGTTGTATTTTTATTTTTACGAATAGCCTATATAAATAGCCTATACGCAAGAGCATTCGAACGCACTACACTAAATACACCCATGCAGCATATAGCCTACACTTAGGCTACTTGTCAGTGCTTTTTAAATTAAATATGCTTTATTTATGCTTATTTTCAAAAAGGCCTGGTGTGCTTGGATTTGAGAAAGACAATATCAGTAAAACTTACCGTGATTATATTATCATTATAGAGTGATGGAAATGCCGACACACACGCACGCACACACGGTCGAGCGTAAATTACCCATACATCGATGTAAAGTCCTAAATATCCTGATTGAGGACATATTGCGCTATTGGTTTGATAGGCCGTAGATGTCTATGTAGGATACCATGTGTCCGTCGCAAAATTTGAAAATTCCCTCTTCCTGTCCTCAACTTCAAATCTATCTTCATGACTTCATTGGTTTGTTGTGTCAGTAAGAAAGGCGACTTTGAACATACACCTGCCAACTGCGCCAATAGATTTCAGGCGAGCCTGCAAGCTTTGAAGACTGCATGTCATGTTGTGGCTTAAATGACCATAAGGCATTGTTACTTACTGGCAGGAAAGTGCCTCGTTACGCCTGATTGAGCTAATTGCTTTGAAATATGATACATTATCTATAATTATGGAGATCTTGGAGGAGACTGTCGGCTGTCCCTTTAATCTTTCTGAAGTGCATCATAATGTCGAGATCAAATTAATTTAGGCCACTCAAAATTGGACATTCCATTCTGGGATAAAGAGCTAGGATTTCTTAAAGAGACAGGGAATGTGGCATGACAAAAGTTCACCAGAGTTCGAAACAACCCATTTGTGGATTAATGATTGGTCCATAAGGCATCAAATATACGTGCGCTCATTGACTATTTTATCAAAATGCATAGAAAAAGAACCTCATAGTATTTGGGTATCCTGCCACTGTCATATACTTCAACATCCACAAAAGGGTCAGCTAAACTGAAACTAAGCTATAATATTCACATCACATGCAACGTGATGTTTTGGTTTTAAAACCTGAGAATAAGATCAGTCAGCTCGTCATATAAGCAATGTGGCCAGACAAAAGTCATTTACTTTCACCAAGTGCAAATATTTTGCCTGAAATGCCTTTTGACATCAGCAGTGCCTTTTATGTCTTTTAAGTCAAAACTGACAGACTTTGCATGAAAAGGGTTAAGACAACTTTCAGAGGCGACCACAATGGCCCTTTGTCTCGCCTCCCTGCCTCTTGACTCCGAATCAAAGGTAGTTTATAAAGTTAAACAAAGCTCCGATGAGGCTTACAGTTGTTTTGTATCTCAGCTCAGCCCTCATTTGTTGCCTCGGGATTTAAATAAAATTTGATGGTAATCGTCTTTTCCATGGCACATAATTATTTTTGAAAGGGCAGTGTCTGGGATTCTAATTTTCCTCCAGCACTATCCCTCTGTTCACAACGCAAATAAACTGAAGTAAACAAAGACTGTCTTTACCCAGTGCTCTGGCGCTCTTCGAGGGGAAATTTCACATACTACATAAAGTCCCTCCTTTCTCATTTTCTGTGTCCTCTCTACAGCCAAACCGGGTGAAATATGCAGTCGCTTGACTAGACGTGGTACTGTATAGGCTATCATCTGTGACTATTTGTGTTTACGAGCGAGGACCATTTTAAGAGTACGTTTTCGAGGATGGGGAAGTGAGCGGGAGCAGAAGACTCGTCGCAGGACTCAACTTTAAACAGACCTGCAACACAAGATGTCCCAGTGACTTCAAAGAAGGAGAGAGCGCGGTGCATGCAGTGTCACTCAATCTAGGTTATGGGCTTTAAGTGTTTCCCAAATATGCATAGTTGCAAATGTATTTCCCCCTGAGAACCGGATGTAGAATGAAGGAAACGCTAAATTACCAATTTGTGTGAAATTGTTTCAGGTATAACCAATGATTAGCCAATTTATCCCAAAACAAAAGTGGAATTTACAGTTAATGATGGATATTACAGGTAGGGTAGGCCTGTATAATACACCTAACAACAGTGGAAATAATGGATAGGCCACCTCAAACTCCTAAATCACTCCTAAATCATGTCACTTTGAATGGTGTAATTACACAACAACAAGAATTTACGCTCAAGAGTTGAGACAGCTTCAGAGCTAAATCACCACGTTCCCCTACTAAACGCAGTAGGGATGCCTATAGCCTACGTTACTTCCGAGGACTCTCTGAAAATAACTAGTAGGAAGCATTTACCTTTTCTTCTGAGTAGCCTACTATTACACCAGCTAGTATCCCATTTAAATAGTTGGAAATGGCGTGCGATCGGCTGAGAAAGCTAATTTTTCATGCTGAATAGTGTCCCAAGGCTAGGGCGGGCAAGGAAGAGGCGGGTTGCGCTCTTGATGCGGGTTAAAGATTTTCAATAGTCTCCCTAAAGTCGAGCGCTTTGATCATGCCGCTGCTGGCGCCTAAAAACAACATAACTTGTCTGACTATTAGAGGGACTGACACATCTTGACAGATTGTTTATACTTAGCAATTAGCGACGCAGACGCTTTCCAGAGAGCTAAACAGACCGCATGAAATAAGAATAGTAACTATTTTTTCGTGATTTTCGTACACATTTGAGATTGCATTAACAGCTTCATTTTAGTGAAGAGACAATTAAAATAAAATATAGCTTACTATATAGAGTTATAGGTTTAGTTATAATTGAATGACTATGTGTCACGGTCGTTAATAAATCAATTTGAGATAAATAATGGAGATCAAACATAAAAGTAACTGAGGAAACGTTGGCCCTATCTCGCTATATAAAAAAAGCTGATACAGCTAATGTATATCCCATTAGAATATAGATGTTCAAGTATTCCCAAAGTAGACAGGGGGACTAAAATCAATGACAGTCGTAGGTTAAATCGAACATAGGCTCCACGGTTGCCTCCATGACTCCAAATAATTTGAGACTTTAATGGATGAAGTCAAAGGGAAAGATCCCAGTGATCCCTCCCCCTAGCCCGATAATTACCCCTAAATGATTGCGAAGGCCTGTGTGTTTCAATATGATTAGAGCCCTACAGCCATCAATAAAAATAGCTCTGCAAGAGGCCGATCACATAAACGAAGGCAGTAAACGTGAGGCAACATTCGAGAGTTTCTACCTTAACTGTTGAACGTAATAGCAAAATAAAGTCGTAAGACATATGATAAAGTAGTATAATAGTATAAATACCTATAGTAGCCTATATAATGCTTTGATAATAATTTCAATTTAACATGACACTTATCACGTCCTCTGATAAACCAATTGTTGTGACAGCCCACGGAGCAATTACACAGTTACTGATATACTACTGCAAGAGTGCCACCTCCACCACAGTAATAATAATAATAATAACAATAACACCAAATAAGATTGCTAATAATAATATTAATATTTTCTATATAAATGATTCTATTGAAAGTAACAACATGTTTTAATTTCTGTTGCTAATTGAATGTCTACCATGTCCAATGAAGTATTTGCAAAATGTTTGTTAATTTCAAGTTGTAAAATGTAGCCTAACATTGTTTACTTCCCCGTGCCAGTCAAATAGCCAAGCTTTCATCACATCAGTTGTGGCTGAGATTCCTGCTCAACTGGAATCTCTATGTCCCACCCACCTCACTTCTGATTGGATGGTGGTGTCCCCACGCCTGCCTTATAGCACTGCTCACCAGTGTGTTCAGATAAACATGAGGATGCCATCAGCATAGGAGCGCATGATACATTTCTGTCACTCTACTTTTCGATACTTCGAGTGTTTACCTCCAAGTGAAGGCCAAACCTGTATGGCCCCAACTATTACCATGTCAGCTTTATCCATTGGCTTGAAAACTGAAGACATTCATTCGCGTTCGGTTCTCGTTGGAAAAGGCGAGATGCAGACCAATTTGATCGTGATGGCCGAGGAGGCAGCGATCAAGCCCAAAGTTGCGATTCTTCCCTTCAGCGTCGAAGCTCTGATGGCTGATAGGAAACCGAACAGAGACTTGACATCTCCAGAAAGGTCATCCATTGCGGGGACGTCCCAGGCGCTAGGCTCACGGATGGGTTCGCTTTCGAGCCTGGATAACTCGGTCCCCTCCTTGACTATCGGGTCGCCGTTCTCGGTAGGCAACATTATGAACATGCAAGAGGACGCAATGGTTAAACCCGAGAGTCCAGAAAGTCAAGACCGAAATTCTTGGATACAGAGTCCTCGCTTTTCACCTACTCCACGTAAGTTTTTGTAATTTTTTTATTTCTATTTGTCCTTCCATAATGCGTGAGTAAATTGGGTGAGAAGTTTTGTATGATTTAAAGCAACTTACTGATTGTGTGGCATTTTAGTTTGCCATATATATTTGCAGTTTAAGCACCTAGTTGGGTATTTTATCACATAGTATTTTCTAACGTCTCTGTTTTTACGAATTCATAGGCCTGGCCTATATTGAAATTATACTGCAGTTCCATTAAGTGTTTTGGATATAAACTATTTTAAAGTTTATGGGATTATTATGAATTCTACACATCAAGACAACTTTAACTCATCCATGTCTGTCGCTCTGAAAGTATGATTTTTGACGATGTTTTCTATCCTGGTTATTGCAGGAAGACTAAGTCCCCCCGCCTGTCCACTGAGAAAGCACAAGACCAATAGAAAGCCCCGGACCCCTTTCACCACGTCCCAGCTCCTGGCTCTGGAGAGGAAGTTTCGCCAGAAGCAGTACCTCTCCATCGCCGAGCGCGCAGAGTTCTCCAGCTCGCTCAACCTGACTGAGACCCAGGTGAAAATATGGTTTCAGAACAGACGAGCCAAAGCCAAGAGGCTCCAGGAGGCAGAACTGGAAAAACTAAAAATGGCAGCCAAGCCAATGCTGCCTCCGGCGTTCGGAATTTCCTTTCCGCTCGGTGCGCATGTCCCCTCGTCGTATGGAGGGTCGCACCACTTCCAGAGGCACTCCCTGCCGATGTCTCCCATGGGACTGTACGCTGCTCATGTCGGATACAGCATGTATCACCTCGCCTGACGTGAAGGAAGGACATATTCTGTGCCATGTTGACTATGAAGTGCTTCAACATAAACCCACATCGCCAAAAGACTACCTGGTGTTGAATATCACGACTGGATAGTCATAAGTAAGGACTGCCTTGTAAAAGTGCAGTCTTCCTCGGTATGTCAAGTATAGTCATCTACTTTGCCATTAGTTTGATGCCATGGTTGATTATTGGGTCACTAAAGCTTAGCTAAGCTCTGCCCGAGTCCACTACAAACTTAAACCATGCGAAAGTTTTACTCATTGGGTTTTGCACCAACACACATAAGACCCAAAAGGTAGGTTGGGCTCTCATCACTTCTGTGAACTGCTGTCACTGCAGACTAAGGATAACTAAGATGGTATATTTTTCACTTGCATTCATGTCAATGCGTAAAATAGTGGGTTACTTAATCCAATGTCAATTAATGCTCTTTGTTAAATTCGGAGAACCACAGCATTTTTAAAAAATATTATAACAACACTGTCTGTTGTTTGAATGATTCCCTTCGGAAGGGATTTGTGTACTGTAAACTACTGTATATTTGAAAAATACCCTCATTTATATTGAATATATTTGTGACATAAATTAACAATAAATGGTTTATTCTTTTTCATTAAGCAGTTGCTCATGTTGATTGGCAGTACACATGAACTAGATTCAGTGCTTGGCTTGGGATGAGAGGTGCAGGAGCTGTCTTTTTTCAAATCGCTCCATTAGACTATGTTCACAGTAATCCCCAAATGACATTATGCTACAGAGACATCTGATTGTTCACCGTTAAGTGTTCATACACCTTTTGACAGATGCAATTTCATGACTTTTCCATGACTTCCCATGACTTTGAACCACATTTCCATCGGTGGTAAGCCAGTCTAGATTAGCCTGTATATAGACGTAATTTAAATTCAAACGTGCCAGCAGTTATTGAGTAGTGCCTATTAATTACATATTAGCTAAATGCAGGGATGACTTCACTGCTTTTAAAATTTGAATTTGCTGTTGACATTATGTTTTGTTACACTTTGTTGATTTTAGTCCAACTTCAGTATCCATAATGATGTGATGTCAACGTCAGAAAAGATCGAGTTCAATGTTCAATGAGTGTAGACTACTTGAACAATGGTTGGCTACTTGAATAATATTTCTAATGGGAAAATGACTAATATGCTGGGAAAATGTGGGAATAGTAGTCTATATTTCAGACCAATCTACTCTAAAATGTATTTCATTTTTCTATACATTAATTCAATCAACAAAACGTAGACAAAATATGTTTCTTCAAAAATTGTGCGACTTCATTCGAAGCTATTGTTTAATATACATAAAAACCCATTTAAGTAGGACTTTAGCCTGATATTTCCGGTTGGACTATCACTGTGGAAAAGTAGCCTAATTAAAAATAAGCCTTTTGTACTTTTAAAAGGCAGAAACATTGGAAATAAACACACACAGAGGCGTCGACAGAATCCGCAAATTGCATGCATGCTTTGTCTGTGTGACCATAAGGGAAGCCAGTTTAAAATATCTTTCACTCGCGTTTTTTGTTGTTGTCTGTGTAACCATAGGGGTAGCCAGTTTAAAATATATTTCACCCACATTTTTGTCGGCCTAATTGTGAAAGAGCAGCCGTTTCTTGAACATTGCAGTCAGTGTAAGTGTAACAGCTATGAATTAGACCTGTCAAATGTCATTTCGCTGAGCAAAACGCGGAATATATTTCTACAGCTGTTGCCCATTGCTTTCAAATAACTCACCCAGATTTTGTTGGCGCCAGGAGAGCTCAGTGAGGACCAACATCTACAACCATCAGTTGTGCAGACTTCAAAACACTCAACATCATCAAATTAGAGATTGAGTCTATAGGGCTCAATTGCCTGTCTGCCTAAACGATTCGGTGGAATGTCATTACCGACTATAATTGGACAGGAGACACCTACGTTGTGGAGAAGCCACTTCTACGGTGTCAGCAGACGTGTGTCACTCGACACATAAATGCAGGTTACTTGACATTCGTTGGGCACAGAGAGAAAATATTTTTGAAACCTAACAAAGTCCATGTCAATTGTTGCAATGATGAAGACTTGTAGCAAAATAGGAAAATAATATGGGCAAATTACTACCCGCTCCCAAATTAAGGCTGCTTTTAACCGTTCATGCCATCCAGGCAAGGGTTAAATTAGAGTAAAATAATTGCTATAATGAGCAGAGGCAATCTTCCGCAGACGAACGCTGGCTCCAGTGAGGCTATAGCTGCAGGCAAGGCAGAACTTTTATCATTCCTAAAATGTCAATGAGGGACTGGCAACGTGCAACAGTTTTCTTCCCTCGCATTTCCTTTCCTTTCCACCATTCACGCGAATGTATTGGGCGCGTTTGAGTGGTTAGGCTAAAGCAAACCGAATGAGTGAAGTCGTGGTGGTGCATCTGCAACAGCCTAAAGTCGGACACCAATGTGGTTTTCCAACAGCAAGGCTTAGATCAACATGGCAGTGTTGCTATTGTTTATTCAAGTGTGTCTTTATAATGTTGAAATAAACATGTCTACAACCACCATATCACATCCTCACAAACTGAAATCATGTGTGTAGATTGCACAATTAATTAGTGAGAGAGAGCCTCAAATATCACATGCATTTGTATACCCACTGAGTACACGAATCAAGGCAAAGTTGATTCCTAGTTCAGTCATCTTTTTGGTCACATTTGCATTGGTCAAACAAAAACATTACAATAATTGGTTATAGTTTCCCACAATCCAGGCAATGGCTGCAGGATGAAGTTGGCAAATAGCAACTGCAGACACTTGCAGTCAAAACTTCATGACACTTGATCCCGTGATTTTTGTAAAGTTCATGCAGTCGACTAGGTGCAAGTCGGATAATTTGTATCCCCTTAATGCAACACACTTCGAAAAGGTCACCAACTTGACAAAAGTGAATTGCTTAAACGCGGCCAATGTAAACAAGGCCACGCTTCAGTGGGCGACAAAAATATGATTTCGCCGGATAAACAACAATAGATTTATAGGCTACAGCTTTTATGTCATGGTGAAGTTGAATTGCACCGAGGTTCGCTGGAAGATAATAGGTTATATGCCTGCACAGCACTGCCCTACCATAGGCAGTCAAAAGATAGTTTTTCTGCGATGTGCAGGCTTTTAACGTGCGTTGTGGCGAGTCCCTCGACGCTCAATTTCACCCAGTAGGCATCAATTAATAAATAAGTAATGACAATAAGTTGAGAAATCACACGGATGAACGCTCTGTCTGAATGGGAGAAAAACAACTTCACACAAAAGAGCCAAAGGGGAGCTGTCGGTTCTTTCAAGAAGATTGTCTTTCTTTCGTTTCCCCCTCTATCTTGCCTGAAGCCAAAAAGCAAACCAAACTCACTTGTTTATGTCTTCCAAAGGATCACAACGGGTAGGCCTACAGCGAGGAGAGAAACACCATTTCGTTTCTTGCCCCTCATAGGCATCAGACCCCACTGTCAAGGGACAAGGATGGCAATTATTTTAGTGCCTGTCTGCGATTGTGATCAAATAAACTCATACATAAATAAGTAGGCCTACATTGCATACGAAGTTATACAACACAGTTATACGATAGTATCGAGGCAGAAACAGGCAGCTTCCTCTGTTGACCTGAATTGATTTCAAACGGATCATATTTAGACTATTTTCTTAATAGAGTTGGCTATTGTTGATTATGCTTACTTCCCTTTCAAATATTAAGCGGATCACACCGTGGTGTGTAATCAGAATATTATATTTAAACATTTTCTCTCACGATGCCACGTTTTTTTGCTGTCTAATGTGTTTCAGAATTGACGCTGTTTGATGGGCTATGGACATTGCTGTCCAGGTCATTTCAATAATGAAAATATAGGCAATAGGTAAATTAACACCCTCATTAAAAAAAAGTTTAACCATTTGATTATAAGCATTAGGCCTATAATGAGATATTTCCAATCCTTTATCAAAATATGAGCTAGGAATATTATACCCTTAGGCTCATTCAAGCGGCTGACTATACTTTACTTGAGTGGCAGCGCAAGCAGTCCTATTATCCTCATACAGGCAATGTGTAACGTTTGTCAGGCGGCAGTTAGCCTATCTCTATAGCGGTTGAGAGCGTTGTACCAGTAACCGAAAGGTAGCTTGTTCAAATCCCCGAGCCGATAGATGAAACGTCAACAACAACGTGAGCAAAGCACTTAGCCCTAATTGCTCCTGTGACTCTCTCTGGACAAGAGCGTCTGCTAGATGACTGAAATGTAGCTTTAAGTTTGTAAAAATGTCTGTGTCTGGAAAAAAATACGAGAAAATGATTGTTCATTTTACAAACAGTTTACTTATTTGGCTCAAAGTTGAGCATTCAAGTTGTCTAAGCACAATACAAAAATACCGTTGCATGACCATGGGCTATGACATCCATCCAAATGGATTATTGCGATATGCGCATTGTATCAATAAATCATCACGAATAGCCACCAAAACTAGAATTGACCTAATTCAAACCTATAACGCAAGCAAAATTGCTCACATAAATTACGCTCTCACATAAAGGCCTATGTGTCCACCACACATTAAAATGGCCCTTATTGTAGGCTAGAATAATACAGTTATTATAACAAGGCCTATTCATATTATCATCAGTCTTACTGTCGTTATTTTTGTCATGTATAGTTAGTTATTAGATATACAGTATATAGGCTATAGGAAATTGCCGTTAAAGGAACAAACTGACGCTCGTTTGAATTAGATTATAACTGAGTCACACAACATTTTACAAATTGCATTAAAATGCCATGACTGTATTTTTCTTATGCTTGTAGCCTACAATACAATATAAGTCACTGAACCAGAATTTGTACAGTTTGATTGAATCCGTATTTTATGTAGTTACGCATAATCTGAGTCCACATATTGTAGAGGTTAATAACCTATACACGTGTCAAGGTCACATGCAAGATACAGCAGGTGTAAACCAGTACAGTGAAATGCTTAACGTCTGAGCTCTTTCCCAACAATGCACAATACAGGTAGTAATATAGATACGAAAAACACGTGAAATTAGAGAATACAAAATAAAAAAAATGAACACGATAATGCAGTTACAGTGCCTTCAGAAAGTATTTATACTCTGGCTTTTTTCGCATTTTGTTGTGTTTTAGAGCCCGAATTTAAGAATTTAACATGTATTAACTATTTCCTTCTCTATCGCCCATCTACATACAAGACCCCATAATGAGAAAGTGAAAACATGTTTTCATAAATCTTAGTAAATTGATTGAAAATGAAGTACAGAAATATCTAATTAACATAAGTATTCCCAACCCCAAGTTAATACTTTGTAGACTCAACTTTGGCAGCGATTACAGCTGTGACTCTTTCTGGGTAATGCTCTAAGAGCTTTCCACACCTGGATTGTGCAACATTTGCTCAGTATTACTTTCATAATTCTTCAAGCTCTTTCAAATTGGTTGCTGATCATTGCTAGGCAACCATTTTCAGGTCTTGACATACATTTTCAAGTAGGTTTAAGTCTAAACTGTAACTTGGTCACTCAGGAACATTCACTATCTTCTTGGCAAGCAACTCCAGCGTAGGTTTGGCCTTGTGTTTTAGGTTATTGTCCTGCTGAAAGGTGAATTCATCTCCCAGTGTCTGATGGAAAGCAGACTGAACCAGGTTTCCCTCTAGGATTTTGTCTGTGCTTAGCTCCAGTCTGTTTATTTTTTATCCTGAAAAACCTCCCAGTCCTTAACGATTACAAGCATACCCATAACATGATGTAGCCACCACTATGCTTGAAAATATGTGGAGTAGTACTCAGTAATGTGTTTTATTGGATATGCCCCAAACACAAAACTTTGTATTCAGGACAAAAAGTTTAGTGTCTTGTTGCAAACACAATGTATGTTTTGGAATATTTACATTCTGTATAGGCTTCCTTCTTTTCACTCTGTTTATTAGGTTAGTATTGAGGAGTAACTACAATGTTGTTGACCCATTCTCAGTTTCATCACAGCCATTAAACTCTGTAACTGTTTTAAAGTCACCATTGGCCTCATGATTAAATTATTGAGCGGTTTCCTTCCCCTGTGGCAACTGAGTTAGGAAGGATGCCCGTATCTTTGTAGTGACTGGTTGTATTGATACACCATCCAAATTCTAATAAATTACTTCACCATGCTCAAAGGGATACTCATTGTCGGCTTTTTGTAAAAACATTTTTTTTTTAACTAAATCTACCAATAGGTGCCCTTCTTTGTGAGGCATTGGAAAACCTTACTCCCTGGTCTTTGAGGTTGAATCTGTGTTTGAAATTCATTGCCCGACTGAGGGACCTTAGAGATAATTGTATGTGTGGCATACAGAGATGATGTAGTCCTTCAAAAATCATGTTAAACTCTATCATGCAACTTATTATGTAACATGTTAAACATTTTTTTCCCTGAACTTATTTAGGCTTGCAATAACAAAGGAGTCAAATACTTATTGACTCAAGACATTTCAGATTTTCATTTTAATTTAATTTGTTAAAATTTCAAAAACCATAATTACACTTTGACATTATGGGGTATTGTGTGTAGGCCAGTGACAGCAAATCTCAATGTAATACATTTAAAATTAAGGCTGTATCAACAAAATGGGGTGTGAATACTTTCTGAAGGCACTGTATACTGTATATACACGTCTTATATACAGGGCAGGGCAGTGCAGTGCCAGTACCATTATTACAATGTGCAGGTTTAGGCTAGTGGAGGGATTGATGAAAGAAGGTACATTTAGGTGTGAAAGTACCTAGTAGTAGGGTTAATACTAACGGTAATCGTAATAAACAATATAGCAGCATCAAATTATAATATTATGCCATTTTTTATGCATAGGATTTTCAACTTTTATAAATTGTGTTTACACCTCCTGTTGAGTTTATTTGAAAATATTTGAAATTGCCTTGTAACTGTAGTAAAACGTAGGCCTACTTGTAGCCTAGAATTACTATGTTAATAGGCTACTGGTATTTCCTACTACTACAATCCATTGCATTTAATTTTCATTATTGAGAACAATCAATCAACTGATAACAAATTTGGTAGCAAGTAGGGAGAATGTCAACAGTTACAGCAGTAGCAGTAATGATATATGTGTAAGTTTCTGCTTTTCTTTTCTTAGTCAACCTTATATGGCTTTTATTTGTGTTCTTGAACATAGCCCTGTTTCTTTGTGTTCTGGAACGTAGCCCTGTCTTTAATTTTTGTTTATTGATTTCACCTGTGTTCGTTTCTCACCTGGTCTCATCAGCTCCCTATTTAGTTCAGTTCTTTCTGTTTGTATGGTTGTGAGGTATTGTTTGTTTTTGACTGCATACCTTTGTTTGACCATTGCCTGGGACCACGATTCCCACCTTCTGTGAAGGCTTAATAAACATCTGCCGTGCTTTGCGCGTGAATCTACACCTTTTTCTCCCTGAGTATTCATTACAATACGCAAGGACATGAAATGTCCCTCCATGGAACACAAAACACAACACAGATGGAAATATGATGTCCATTGCGCAGAATGCAGGATTTAGTTGAGATTGAATACACCTTTAAGACACTTCCTGAATGTGAGTCAAAATACTATTGCCATCATGTAATGGAATGTGAAAATTAAATTTACTCCATTTAAAAAATATAAAAAATTCTAAAGAAGTGGGCATTATTTAACAACTGTGTTATACAGTTAGACTACATAGCAAGATTTTCCCCTAGCTACCAAAATGTATTGGAATGGACCTTCACGTCAAGATCACCTCAAGTTATCCATCTCCAAACATTCAGTCTGAATCAGACAAAAGTATCTCTAGATGAAATGGAAAAAAAATAACACTTAGGTCAGAAGAGGCTAACTCCCGGTTGATGGTGTTTTCTGAAGCAGCATAACTAGCATTAGATTACTTGATTAGGCAGGGTTTCACAAACCCGGTCCTGGGACCAACCCTGGGTGCATGTTTTGGGTTTTTGCCCTAGCACTACACAGCTGATTCAAATAATCAAAGCTTGATGATGAGCTGGTCATTTGAATCAGCTGTGTAGTGCTAGGGCAAAAACCCAAATCACGCACCCAGGGTTGGCCCCCAGGACCACGTTTGAGAAACCCTGGATTAGGAGTGGAGCACACTTTTCTGTTTCCTTGTGTGATAACTTCTGGCATCCACCAGGGGTCAGGAGTGTCTTCTGTGTCATGACTGGGTATGAATGGGAAAGGGAAAATGCTGACAGGGAAATGAGAACAGTTGTTCTATGATCTTGTACTAAACCAAATTATGAAAGTCAAATAAACCAAATTATTATGCTCTACAAAACACGGAAATGTCCTTCAAGTAATTATAAAGCATCTGTATGAGAAGTACTAACATAATGTTCCCTGAGTGCCATAAGCATTATACACTGGTGGTAATATGCACTGTAAAACATGCTGTAAATATTCATAATAGTTCAGGGCTCCTTAAACTATATGAATGTATAAATAGCTATAATGCATTTATAAGGCAGTACAACATGTCTCATTGAAACTGTAATATTCTAAACCTAATGTTCTCTAAATTCTCAGAAAATGTGACAAATATGTTTTAGAACTTGGCTGATCAGCTCAGGCCCGGAGTCCTGCTGGTTTTTAGTTTATCTCACCCAGTGAACAGTTTTCTGTTCAAGTCTACTTTCAAGAGTCTTCAAAGGATATCCAAGTTCTTCATCAGCCAGAGCAACCCTGACCAACCCCGACCAACCCTGACCAACCCCGACCAACCCCGACCAACCCTGACCAACCCCGACCAACCCCGACCAACCCTGACCAACCCCGACCAACCCTGACCAACCCCGACCAACCCCGACCAACCCTGACCAACCCTGACCAACCCCGACCAACCCCGACCAACCCTGACCAACCCTGACCAACCCCGACCAACCCCGACCAACCCTGACCAACCCTGACCAACCCCGACCAACCCTGACCAACCCTGACTAACTCTGATCCTGTACACATAACCCAACGGACTATTTCTCAAGAATCAGCTCTCGCCATCCTGGATATTCTTTTGTGTAGATCAAATCCACTTCTGAAAGTACTGACTGGAAATCCACCATGGCTGGATTGATTGAATACTGTCCTCAGAGAATGGTCTTTGTCTGGAATTTGAACATTTTTTAGAAATATGTTCTCTCAGGCTGTTTATGCCATATCTGCCTGTTATTTTCAACACACTTCATTCGCTGCTTCCCGTTGTGCCCATGTGTACTTTGAACTTTAAAAAAAGTGAACTCTCTAATGATTGACATCAGAGACAAACTGTTGCATTATAACGTCATATCATGATAATCACATTGAATACAATTAAGTAAGTTAACATAAGAAAAGTGTGCAAACTACATTATACTAATGATAAGAGGAACAAAAGCCTTTATTGGACATTGAATGTAATTTGGAGTACTGCTCAACTCGAAGAGGGTGGAGTACAACGAAACACAAATCTCTGTTTGTGGCCAAATTTGTCAGAGGGGTATAATTACGATTTCTGGCCAGTCATTTAGAACATTTTAAGGGAAATATTTTCTTATGTGAACTAATGAGGCAGTATTTGTTTTTAAGACACAATAACATTGTAAATGTGATGGAAAACTGCCTGAAACCCTCATAAAGGAAAGCATTAAAAGACACTACTTCGGCAAAGCCTTAAATGTAAACAAACACGTTTCTGATCTTTCTTTTACAGACCAATATAAATCAGCAAACCAGAGAATGATTTCTGCCACCCTTTGGCTAAATTACTGAGTTGTACAATGAGGCGCTTTGCATTTTTTTTGTGCAATGTCACAGAACATAGAATTGCAGATTGATCTGCCCCCCTAATAGGTGTGAGTGTTGGTTTGCGCTTTGGCTAAATGACACAAAATAGAAGTTGGATAAGGCAAGTATGTTACCCTGTAATGATTATCAATCAGCATTGCAATTATGCTATATTAATGTGAGGACATTGGACCTCCAAACAAGCCACATGTGGATGGTTAAAGATAAATTATATTTTTAATAAGGTTGCATGTTTTGCTAATGAAACTTCATTTCATTCTATTACAATGGAACAGACGCTCAACGCTTGTGTGTTCTATTGTGTGGAAAATAAAGGAGAAAATATTAGAAACCTAACATTTCTGGCCTGTATGTTTTTTTACATTTGCAGTCGGCGTTCCAATTCATCTCAAAGGTGTTCGATGGGGTAGAGGTCAGGACTCTGTGCAGGTCGGTCAAGTTCTTCCACACTGACCTCGACAAATCATTTCTGTATGTTCCTTGCTTTGTGCAAGGGGGCATTGTCATGCTGAAACGAGAAAGTTGCCACAGACTGTTGCCTCAAAGTTGGAAGCACAGAATCGTCTAAAATGTCATTGTATGCTGTAGCATTGAGATTTCCATACACTAAGGTGCCTAGCCTGAACCATGAAAAACAGCCCCATCCCATTATTCCTCCTGCACTAAACTTTACAGTTGGCACTATGCATTCAGGCAGGTAGCGTGTTCCTGGCATCCGCCAAACCCAGATTCATCTGTTGCACTGCCAGATGGTGAAGCGTGATTCATCACTCCAGAGAACGCGTTTCCACTGCTCCAATGGTGGCAAGCTTTACACCACTCCAGCAGACGCTGGGCATTGGGCATGGTGATTTAAGGCTTGTGTGCAGCTGCCCGGCCATGAAAACCAAACTTACTTGTTGAAAAGGTGGCATCCAATGATAGTACCACGTTGAAAGTCACTGAGCTCTTCAGTAAGGCCATTCTACTGCCAATGTTTGTCTATGGAGATTACATGGCAGTTTGCACAATGTTATACACATATAGCAATGGGTGTGGCTGAAATAGCCAAATCCACTAATTTGAGGTGGTGTCCACATACTTTTGTATATATAGTGTATGCTACTGGATCACACTAGATACTTATTCTACATTGTCTCTGGTATAGGGTTCCTTCATTTAAAGCAATCTGGACAGTTGACCTAATTGGACTACAATATTCTGCGTAGGGGAGGTGTAAGAACTGTGCTAACACAGTGCTTTCGGAAAGTATACAGACCTCAAGACTTTTTCCACATTTTGTTGTGTTACAGCCTTATTTTAAAATGGATTCAATGTTTTTTCTCCCTCATCGATCTACAAGCATTACTCCATAATGACAAAGCAACATTTTTTGGGTTGAAATTTTGCACATTTATTAAAAAATAAAATGGAAACATAGTATAGACATAAGTATTCAGACCCTTTACTCAGTACTTTGTTGAAGCACCTTTGGCAGCGATTACAGCCTCGAGGCTTCTTGGGTACAACGCTATAAGCTTGGCAAATCTGTATTTGGGGAGTTTATCCCATTATTTTCTGCAGATCCTCTCAAGCTCTGTCAGGTTGGATGGGGAGCGTCGCTGCACAGCTATTTTCAGGTCTCTCCAGAGATGTTCGATCCGAGCTCTGGCTGGGCCAGTCAAGGACATTCAGTGACTTGTCCCGAAGCCACTCCTGTGTTGTCTTGGCTGTGTGCTTAGGGTCATTGTCCTGTCGGAAGGTGAACCTTCGCCTCAGTCAGGTCCTAAGCACTCTGGAGCAGGTTTTCATCAAGGATCTCTCTGTACTTTGCTCTGTTCATCTTTCCCTCGATCCTGACTAGTCTCCCAGTCCCTGCCGCTGAAAAACATCCCCACAGCATGATGCTGCCATAACCATGCCTCCCCCTTAGGGGTGGTGCCATGTTTCCTCCAGACGTGACACTTGGCATTCTGGAAGGTTCTCGCATCTACACAGAGGAACTCTGGAGCTCTGTCAGAGTGACCATCGAGTACTTGGTCACCTCCCTGACCAAGGCCCTTTTACCCCGATTGCTCAGTTTGGCTACACGTCCAGCTCTAGGAAGAGTCTTGGTGGTTCCAAACTTCTGGCATTTAAGAATGATGGAGGCCACTGTGTTCTTGGGGACCTTCAATGCTGCATAAATATTTTGGTACACTTCCTCAGATCTGTGCCTCGACACAATCCAACTGTGGTTTTCACCATGTCAGCTCTGGGATTCGATCCAGCAAACTTTCGGGAATACTTATGCAAATAAGGTATTTCTGTTTTAAATGTTAATAAATTTGCTAAAAATTCTACACACGTTTTTGCTTTGACATTATGGGTATTGTGTGTAGATTGATGAGATTATTATTTTTTAAATCAATTTCAGAATAAGGCTGTAACGTAACAAAAATGTAGAAAAAGGGAAGGGGTCTGAATACTTTCCGAATGCACTGTAGCTCCAACCATGCCTCAGCTCCACTGGATGTCAACCTTAAAGGAGTTTTCACCATGTATCTATTAATCAATCACATATCTACAAGGGCAAAGAGGGGAACAACAATCAACCAATCATATACAGTAGAAGTCGGAAGTTTACATACACCTTACCCAAATACATTTACAAATACAACTCAGCTTTTCACAATTGCTGACATTCAATCCCAGTAAGAATTCCCTGTCTTAGGTCAGGTAGGATCACCACTTTATTTTAAGAATGTGAAATGTCAGAATAATATTAGAGAGAATAATTTATTTCAGCTTTTATTTATTTCATCACATTCCCAGTGGGTCAGAAGTTTACATACACTCAATTAGTATTTGGTAGCATTGCCTTCAAATTGTTTAACTTGGGTCAAATGTTTTGGGTAGCCTTCCACAAGCTTCCCACAATACGTTGGGGGAATTTTGGCCCATTCCTCCTGACAGAGCCAGTGTAACTGAGTCAGGTTTGTGGGCCTCCTTGCTCACACACACTTTTTCAGTTCTGCCCACAAATTTTCTATGGGATTGAGGTCAGGGCTTTGTGATGGCCACTCCAATACCTTGACTTTGTTGTCCTTAAGCCATTTTCCCACAACTTTGGAAGCATACTTGGGGTCACTGTCCATTTGGAAGACCCATTTGCTCTCAACTGATGTCTTGAGATGTAGCTTCAATATATCCACATTTTCCTTCCTCCTGCTGCCATCTATTTTGTGAAGTGCACCAGTCCCCTCCTGCAGCAAAGTACCCCCACAACATGATGATGCCACCCCCATGCTTCACTGTTGGGATGGTGTTCTTCGGCTTGCAAGCCTCCCCCTTTTTCCTACAAACATAATGATGGTCATTATGGCCAAACAGTTCTATTTTTGTTTCATCAGACCAAAATGTACGATCTTTGTCCCCATGTGCAGTTGCAAACCATAGACTGGCTTTTCTATGGCGGTTTAGGAGCAGTGGCTTCTTCCTTGCTGAGCGGCCTTTCAGGTTGTTTCGATATAGGACTTGTTTTACTGTGGATATAGATACTTTTGTACCTGTTTCCTCCAGCATCTTCACAAGGTCCTTTGCTGTGGTTCTGGGATTGATTTGCACATTTCGCACCAAAGTACGTTCATCTCTAGGAGACAGAACGCGTCTCCTTCCTGAGCGGTATGACGACTGCGTGGTCCCATGGTGTTTATACTTGCGTACTATTGTTTGTACAGTTGAATGTGGTACCTTCAGGCATTTGGAAATTGCTCCCAAGGTTGAACCAGACTTGTGGAGGTCTACAATTTTCTTTCTGATGTCTTGGCTGATTTCTTTTGATACTCCCATGATGTCAAGCAAAGAGCGACTGAGTTTGAAGTTAGGCCTTGAAATACATCCACAGGTACACCTCCAACGGAATAAAATTATGTCAATTAGTCTATCAGAAGCTTATAAAGCCATGACATCATTTTATGGAATTTTCTAAGCTTTTTAAAGTCACAGTCAACTTAGTCTATGTAAACTTCTGACCCACTGGAATTGTGATACAGTGAATTATAAGTGAAATAATCTGTCTGTAAACAATTGTTGGAAAAATCACTTGTGTCATGCACAAAGTAGATGTCCTAACCGACTTGCCAAAACCATAGTTTGTTAAAACCACTTTGGCTAGCGACCCACCTCAACAACATCCGGTGCAATTGCAGAGCGCCAAATTCAAATGACAGAAATAGTAATGATAAACATTAATGAAAATACAAGTGTTATACATCAGTTAAAAGATTAACTTCTTGTTAATCCAGCCAATTTGTCAGATTTCAAAACGGCTTTACGGTGAAAGCATAACTTGCAATTTTCTGAGGACAGCGCCGCAGAGGAGTCACGAAAGTCAGAAATAGCAATAAAATAAATCACTTACCTTTGAAGATCTTCATCTGGTTGGAATCACAAAGGTCCCAGCTACATAACAAATGGTACTTTTGTTCGATAAAGTCCTTCTTTATATCCCAAAAACTCTGTTTTGTTGAAGTGTTTTGCTCAGTAATCCACTGGCTCAAAGGCGGTCAAAACATGCAGACAAATACATACTAATAGTACGTTCGTCGAAACATGTCAAATGATGTTCAGAACTAATCTCAGGGTGTCAATAATCTAAATAATCGATAATATTTCAACCGGACAATAGCGTAGTCAATAGAAAGGAAAAAGAACGAAGGGCACGAAAACCAGTACTGCATGATTCCATAGACCCCTGACCAAAAGGTATTTTTCTTCGTAATTTTTCAGAAAACAAGCCTGAAACCATGTCTAAAGACTGTTGACATCTAGTGGAAGCCATAGGAACTGCAATCTGGGCCCTAACCAATTACATAGACAATAGGCATTCAAAAACCACTCAATAGGCATTCAAAAACCACTCACATCAAAACAATTCCACTTCCTGGATGGATTTTCCTCTGGTTTTTGCCTGCCATATTAGTTCTGTTATACTCACGGACATTATATTAACAGTGTTAGAAATTTCAGATGGTTTTCTATCCAATGCTACCAAGTATATGCATATCCTAGCTTCTGGGCCTGAGTAACAGGCAGTTTACTTTGGGCACGTCAGTCATCTGAAATTCCGACCAAAAACCAATATGCCAAAGAAGTTAACAAGAAATTTGTGGAGTGGTTGAAGAACAAGTTTTAACGACTCCAACCTAAGTGTATGTAAACTTCCGACTTCAACTGTAGATCCTTGTTGCAGACCGATTTATACAAAAAACTAACCAAAAACGATGACAAACAGTAGCCTACGTCAGTGGAGAAAGAAATGAAAGAAAAGTTAGCCACTGCATTTAAACAAACAGTAAGTATTTTAGAAATACAACATTGGTGAAGTTACTTGGTGGTCGCCTTGGACCCCCAAAGCCTCTCCAAACATAAACGATCTGAAAACAATTTAAATCAAAACGCCATTACAGTAGAGGCATAACTTTACAAAAACATTTGTGAACTTCATTGTCAAATATAAAAACACTGATAACCAAACTCAACACACATACTGTACCTTCTCTGCATGGTCACAAAATGGTTATCCTCAAAGAAGTACAACTGTGCAGCAAAGACACAGCATACACAACATATGACGTTCAGAATAAAGCACACCTGCACAGGTCAGTTTTAAAAATATATTTTTTCTACCTATCCCACACCAACTAGGGTCCTTTGAGAAATAGAAGAAGAAGAAGCCATCTATCTTGCCACAACCTATTCCAATAGCTCTATCCCAAGACCCAACTTTAACCGACCAATTTTCTTCCTCGAAGTCCCTACACACGGTCCATTTCTTTCCTTGAAGCACGTTTTATTAGCCAGATAATGATAATTTTGCGCAAAAAAAAACAAGTTAGACAGGCCCACTGGACTAAAAATGGACCAGCTCATCTGGAATTTGTTCGAAATACCAGATGGCCAATTTACTTCTCGGTGTAGTACAGGTGATACTGTAATTAGACAACTCTACTAACAACATTGTATAGTCAAATACTGTAATACTTCAGCTTCCCAGCAGAGGGTAGGGCAGCATAATCAAAATATTTTGAATGGTGGAGAAAGCCATTACGGGTTGTAAAACTGGGTGTCTGTGTTTGAAGTATGAATGTATCTATTTGTGAATTATAATTGTATCTATAGTTCCTCATCTTCACTTTCAATAGTGCTGCTTGAGTCTTCCTCAATACTTATTCATGGGCAAGATTTATGTACTCTTAAGTATCAAATATGTCAAAAAAGTATCATACATTTGCCCAGTTTCCCTTTGGAACAAATGTAATATGCAACTGGTAAAGAAGATACAGTGGATTTTGCTTTACAACAGCTGACAAGCAATATCAGTTTACAAAATCACCTAGATTTCAAGGGACTAGCAAGAAAGAGAATGAGCAAGAGGTTACGGTTTGCAGAGATATTAGGCACAGGGGCACGTGCCCCCTCAGATTTGTCTTGTTTTAAAAAATTAAATACAAAACATACTACCAGCCATTAGATACCAAGAAGCCATTTCAGGCTATTAATCACGTTAGAGTAGCTAGCTTGTTTAACTATCTTAGCTGGCATGCCTGCTGGCAAGATTGGTAGAGTTTAGAAAAGCAAAGAAATAACTAAATGTACTGAATGAGACTCACATTCCTTTCAATCATTTATCTAGATTTTAGCAGAGATGCGGAGAAGCATACTTAGTTTCTTTAAAAACAATAACCACCAGTCAGAAAGATACAGACAGCTCAAGAGGTATGTTTAGATATGCATAGAATTTATTTTACATAGAATTAAGCATAATGATTATTGCTCTAGATTTCGGGAAAAAGCATTTGGAGGCTTTGGAAAAATGCGAAGTTCTCCAATTTAAGGACGGGGGCAGAGACCCTCCAGACCCCCCCCAGAAATTATGACGTACTTTTCGCCCCCTCACATTGGGGTAAGTGATGCCCCTGATGGTTTGCATAAGATCTAGATTTCCAGTGTTGGGGAGCAGTAAACTACAAATAGTAATTTAACTATATTTTTCAGTAGCTTGGTGTAGTTGAACTAAAGTCTAATAATAGTCAAATAAATAGTTTCCAGTAGTCATCGATAAAAGATTGTACTGTGCAGCCGTCTTCAACGACTTGGCCAAGTCTTTCGACTCTGTCAATCAACATATTCTTATCGGCAGACTCAACAACCATGGTTCTCAAATGACTGCCTCACCTGGTTCACCAACTACTTCTCAGACAGAGTTCACTGTGTCAAATCGGAGGGCCTGTTGTCCAGACCTCTAGCAGTCTCTATGGGGGTACCACAGGGTTCAATTCTCGGGCCGACTCTTTTCTCTGTATATATCAACGATGTCGCTCTTGCTGCGGGTGATTCCCTGATCCACCTCTACTCAGACGACACCATTCTGTATACATCTGGCCCTTCTTTGGACACTGTTGTCATGACAGTGCAACCCCATCCCCCTCTCCCTGCCTCCCTCTTGCCTCCTTCAACTAGGCTGCTGTGGTCAGAGGTCGTAAATTCCTGAGAAGACCCTGCCACATGGCCACATATTAGAGAGAGAGTAAATTTTCATAGAGGACAAAGGAAATCCTTCCACCTCACAGAACTTGAGGTACAAACAAATTTCATGTTCCGGAGAAAGTATAAAAGATCGGTGAAGAATCCAGCTATGAACTGGTTCGTTTGTCACAACTTGGGGAAGTTCATGGGAGACGGTGTGGCCACATTACCATAACGCTGTTTATATAATAGCCTCAGATATGAGGTTTACATCTAATTGTTGTATAAGATGAATGAGTGAGTATGATACTGTTTGTATAATTGTGTAATATGATTTTGGACTGTTTAATGATGAAAAATACAATTCCCTTTTGATTTGAACTAAATCAGAGGATTGCCCCTGAGCCCAGTTAGGGTCAAACATCCTGGGACAGCCCTCTTTGACCCTTCCGAATAAAACCCCCACTCGTGTTTTCGATCAGCAGACCAAGCTTACCTCAATTACGAGATGGCTAAAGGTTGCAGACCATGTTTTTCTCCATTAGGAGGACAAAGGTTGTAAACCATTGCTCAATCTTTTAACCATACCACGTGGTTAAACTCTTAGACTATCGATACCGACAGAATAAGAACAAGTCTTTGATATTAATTACTAGTCTGCAGCTAGGAATTCAGTATCATTGAACGCGAAGAACGACAACTGCCGAAACATCCATTCTATAACGAATGTCACTCTGAACAATCCCCTCTAACCACAACCAAGAGAGAGATGGAGAGACGGACAATTCTACAAAATAAATTAACTTTTCACCAGCGATCAAGACGACACACTGAGCATAAATATATATACTGATTGCAATTGTTCCCGAATGAGTGAGCGTTCATGTGCAAAGGATTAGTATTTCAATTGTTATAATTATCACTCTGTTGTGACTTCTTAGTCGACCCCCACTTCCCCTTTTGTCTAACAAGCCGCTATGCCGGTTTAGCCCCCTAGGGCACATTCTCCTATCATTTCATGTAACCACATTTACCTTGTTTGTTTATGCATTTCTGTGAACTACTTAGTTAGTAATAAATAAATGATTTAAGACAATTGATGTATGGATGACATAGTGAAGTTTGGGTTCGTGCAGATAACCAACAATTTACAACGTTTGGAATGAGACGAACGAGAGGTAAAGTAAATAATTAATGAATTCAAAGACTAATTGATCAGATACAATATCTGAAAAGTTATTTTAGGAAATGATAACTTTGTAATCTGAATATTTTTCCTTGGTGCCCCGACTTCCTAATAATTATGGTTACATGATTAATCAGTCTAATCGTGTAATACTTAATTACAGAGAATCTTTGATAAAAACTACAAGTCTTCAGTTAATGACAGTAAAGACACAACACTGTGTTAACAAACCTCCAAACGAGCTTCAATGCTATACATCACTCCTTCCGTGGCCCCCAAATGCTCTTAAATGCTAGTAAAACTAAATGCATGTTTTTCAACTGTTCGCTACCCGCACCTCGACTTTGGCGATGTCATTTACAAAATATCCTCCAACACTCTACTCAGCAAACTGGATGTAGTCTATCACAGCGCCATCTGTTTTGTCACCAAAGCACCATATACCACCCACCACTGCGACCTGTATGCTCTAGTCGGCTGGCCCTCGCTACATATTCGTTGCCAGACCCACTGGCTCCAGGTCATCTATAAGTCTGTGCTAGGTAAAGCTCTGCCTTATCTCAGCTCACTGGTCACCATAGCAGCACCCACCCACAGCATGAATCTAGATAGTGTTTTCAATAGTTAACTACATTTCTTTGCCTTGTAGCTAACTACTGTATTGGGCAATAATTTCCTGGTCATCCCCAAAGCCAACTCCTCCTTTGGCCACCTTTCCTTCCATTAGTCTGCTGCCAATAACTGGAACGAATTGTAAAAATCGCTGAAGCCTTATATTTCCCTGACCAACTTTAAACATCAGCTATCTGAGCAGCTAACCGATCGCTGCAGCTGTACATAGCCCATTCAATCTACCTACCTCATCCCCATATTGTTTTTTATTTACTTTTCTGCTCTTTTGCACACCAGTATTTCTACTTGCACATCATCATCTATCACTCTAGTGTTAATTTGCTAACTTGTAATTACTTGCTACTATTGGCCTATTTATTGCCTTACCTCCTTGCGCCATTTGCACACACTGTATATAGACTTTCTTTTTTTCTATTGTGTTATTGACAGTACGCTCGTTTACTCCATGTGTAACTCTGTGTTGTTGTTTGTGTTGCATTGCTTTGCTTTATCTTTGCCAGGTCGCAGTTGTAAATGAGAACTTATTCTCAACTAGAATACCTGGTTAAATAAAGGTTAAATACATTTTTTTTTTTAATTGTTAACTACATTTTGCAGTAGTTTGGTGGTAGTTGAACTACAGTTAAATCTAGCTAGTGCTTTCCGTACTTAACTACATTTTGCAGTAGCTTGGTGGTAGTTGAACTAAAATTGAATCTAGATAGTGTTTTCAATAGTTAACTACATTTCTTTGCCGTGTAGCTAACTACTGTACTGGGCAATAATTTCCTTTATTCTTCGGCATCAGACCTGCCTAATTCTCACTTGAAACAGTTTTTGTGTTTAATAGGCTTATTTACATATTCTGTTGACATTTGACTTGAAAGTGATGTGTCTTGAAAGTTGTAGTCTATGACATTTCAGATGTACATACTTTATGAACAATTTTCACAAAATAATTTGGATGTAGTGATCTACTTTTTCAAAGCTACTTCAGTTAAGTAAACTACTCTGAACAAAAATACAAACACAACATGTAAAGTGTTGGTCCCATGTTTCATGAGCTGAATACTCTGAACAAAAATACAAACACAACATGTAAAGTGTTGGTCCCGTGTTTCATGAGCTGAAATAAAAGATCTCAGAAATTTTACATATGCACAAAAAGTTATTTTGGTCACATCGCTGTCAGTGAGCATTTCTTATTTGCCAAGATAATCCATCCACCTGTAAGGTGTGGCATATCAAGAAGCTGATTAAACAGCATGATCATTGCACAGGTGCACCTTGTGCTAAAGACAATAAAAGGCCACCCTAAATTGTGCAGTTTTGTCACACAACACAATGCCACAGATGTATCAAGTTTTGAGGGAGTGTACAATTGGCATGCTGACTGTAGGAATGTCCACCAGAGCTGTTGCCAGAGAATTGAATGTTCATTTCTCTACCATAAGCCGCCTCCAACGTCATTTTAGAAAATTTGGCAGTTCATCCAACCGGCCTCGCAACCGCAGATCATGTGTATGGCGTCGTGTGGGCGAGTGGTTTGCTGATGTCAACGTTGTGAACAGAGTACCACATCGTGACGGTGGGGTTATGGTATGGGCAGGCATAAGCTACCGACAACAAACACAATTACATTTTATTGATGGCAATTTGAACGCACAAAGATACCGTGTCAAAATCCTGAGGCCTTTTTTTTAAAGGTCTCTGTGACCAACAGATGCACATCTGTATTCCCAGTCATGTGAAATCCATAGATTAGGGCCTAATGAATGTATTCAACTGACTTGATTCCCTAATATTAACTGTAACTCAGTAAAACCTTCGAAATTGTTGCATGTTGCAAAAACAAAAACACACCTGGATTGGAACTGCCACTGCCAATCACAGATTACCAGTCCTGCATGTTACGCCCACTGCCACCCCCAGCCAACATCCTTGCACGGCATTTCCTGTTTTCACTCACAATGCGAATTCAATATCAAAACTCACTCGACTGTCTTGCAATACTAAAAGAAAATCAATTGCATTTGTGCTTGCTGCTCACACACCACATTTGAAAACTCATAGGCACCAAAAAGAGATATAGTTGTTTTATTACATACATATAAGTAATACACTACACAAATGTATATTGTACCAATTACATAGAAAATGCGATAATGATTAAGTTTAGCCTACATCAAAACAAGATACATAACTAAAGGTTAAAGAGTAGGCCTATTCATACAATCAAACAATCAGCATGAGGTAATCATTATTTTCTCAGGGGTGTACAGGCTGGGAACTAGGTATGTGTAAGCCTCAAGACAGCTTAGTAATACGAAGGGTTATGGAAACATACAACATATTTGGATTAATTAGGCATTCCCTTTCAAACAGTATGGTAAGTAAGCAGCGGTAAGCGAGGCTCACAAACATTTCTTATTGGTTTATTATTGTAAGGTTTTCATTGGAATGGCTGGTATTCAGCAAATTTCCTGTGGAAAGTTCTCCACCACTTGGTGGAATGTAACCAGACACATGCCAACTAACATGAGACTTCACCATTAAGATCAACTCTGTAGGCCACCACTACATTGGTTAGAAAATAAACCGCGTTGGCATGTTTTTCCACTAGAGTTGTGTGTGATGTTATGTATGTGTGTGTGTGTGTGTGTGTGTGTGTGAGATTTTGAGTGAAACAAGGTTTACATACCCTCACACATCCATTCCTGTGTGTGTGTGTGTGTGTGTGTGAGACGTGCGCTGTTTGCACATGTGAGCGTGAGTGTGTTTGTCTCTGGATGGGCTCATCTCTTCTCTTCCACCAGCAGCTGGAGCCTGTCCTCTCCGTAGCGAGGCGTACTCTGTCCAGTCTCAATGGCCTCACAGTCATCTGTGAAATACACTAGGTCCTGTGGGGAGGTCAAACAGTCAGACCTCGGCATACACAACATCTTCAGCTGCAGAAAGTGGGTGAAAGGATGAGCAAAACTGGCGAAACGTCGGCAGACAAACTAAATGAGCAGAAGTAATCATATTATCTTTTATATTGAATTGAACTCTGGGCTGTAATTCCCTAGCTTGGTTCCAGAAATGCCATCTCTTCAACTCATGTCATTGTCATTATAAGGGTTGGCATGGCAGAACAGATCTGGAAACAGACTAGTCATTTCCTGTACCACATACAGAATAGGCTATGACAGATATTTTATTTTAATACTATTCTGGCTATGAGAGACAGCCTGGTTCATTCTTCTGCATAGCTAAGCACACACATACCCGATAACAGATTCGGTTGATAATTGTGTACAGGTTGTTGACTTTGCGCTTCAACAACGTGATCCTGGGACGCTCTCTGCAGTACTGTGTAGGAAGGTTCTCCACAACATAGAGGATGTCACGGAGCTTGGTCACGATGCACGAATTCTACAGGGAAATAATAAAGACATTGTATAACATATAGCTCAATGAATATTATAATATATTGATTCAAAAGTTACACAGAAACAGTTTCAGATACTGGTGTACAACTGTTTTAGATTAATTTAAATTGATTGGCAGGTTATATTTTTCAACTTTGATATCGGCATCCAATCACATTACGGAATGCATGCATCTTCTCATCTACATCAAACATGCATATTGCATCACCAACACGTTACAGTTAATGCGATATAACCCAATGAGACGTCAAATCAGATTCTGGTTCCCTCTGTCGACCTTTTCTTCAATACTGACTGGTAATGACGTCGGAGAATCAATATTTTGTTCAGATAAATTACATGGTGTTAAACTTACGTGCACATCCAGAAACATCTTGGGCAGAATCTCCACGCAGGTTTTCTACGGAATAAAACGTTTAAATGAGAAAACATTTGGATACATAAGAAAATAACTGTTTTTTTTATGATCAAACAACGAAATTGAAATAGCTCACCGTGAGATGATAATTGTGTAGTTTTTCCAAAAGGTCCATTATTTCCTTGCTCAAACCAAGCACTCGGGAATAGCATGTCGGTGGTGCACAATCTGCCAACCAAATAAAACTGAAGAAACACAAGAAAGGTGCGAGTCTCATCTTTCTACCCGTTGTTGCGTCGGTTAAAAAAAAGTATTCTTCTGTAGAGGCAACTACGCTTGGGCTTTACAAAACGAGTGTGTTCTTTGTCGAGCAACTTTGCAGTTTGTAGTTGGGAGTGACAAAAAAAGAGATGGTGACGTCGAAGATTCACTAAACGCAACATAACTGGAAATTGAATTAATTACGCGCTCCTGTGCATTTTGGAAACGTGACATTTCTTCCAGCTATCAACATCCTTCAGGATGACAACAAAGTGTATCATCCCATGCTGTAACAATCCACATGTCACTATCAAAATTAATTTAAGCACATGTTGGCCGTGGTGGAAAAAGTACCCAATTGTCATACTTAAGTAAAAGTAAATATACATGATTAGAAAATGACTCAAGTAAAAGTGAAAGTCACCCAGTAAAATACTGCTTGAGTAAAAGTATAAAAGTTTTTGGTTTTAAATATACTTCAGTATAAAAATACATGTAGTTGCTAAAATATACTTATGTATCAAAAGTAAAAATATGAATAATAAAACATTCATTATATTAAGCAAACCAGATGGCGCAATGTTCTTGTTTTTTTTCATTTAAGTTGAACCAGGGTCATACTCCAACATTCAGACATAATTTACAAACAAAGCATTTGTGTTTAGTGAGTTCGCCAAATCAGAGACAGTAGGATGAGCAGGGATGTTCTCTTGACAAGTGTGTGAATTTGACTATTTTCTGTCCTGCTATGCATTCAAAATGTAACGAGTACTTTTGGGTGTCAGGGAAAATGTATGGAGTAAAAGTACATAATTGTCTTTAGGAATGTTGTGAAGTAAAAGTGAAAGTTGTCAGAAATTTAAATAGTAAAGTACAGATACCCCTCCAAAACTACTTCAGTAGTACTTTAAAGTATTTTTTACTTAAGTAATTTACATCACTGCATGTTGGTAACATGTGTATGGCTGTTAATGAAACGATTTACAGAGCTATAGGTAGGCCTAGTTAATAAACTGAGTTTATATAGCTAAACTGATCATTATTAATTTATTGATCATTTATGAATTTGTAAAAAAAACAGTTGTAACACATTGGTTAAACTTGTGGGATTGTTATTTTGAAGCTTGCCAAAAAAAATGACCATTGCAGGTGTTTTAACATACAATGGA
This sequence comes from Oncorhynchus keta, assembly GCF_023373465.1. Taxonomy (NCBI): domain Eukaryota; kingdom Metazoa; phylum Chordata; class Actinopteri; order Salmoniformes; family Salmonidae; genus Oncorhynchus; species Oncorhynchus keta. Next base: position 56,888,986 of record NC_068430.1, on the reverse strand, counting down.
TAGGAACACTCTACGATACAATTTTTTAATATAACATTTGTACTTACTTATCATAATTGTATTTATAAAATTTGTTAAAATGTTGATAATGGTGATGTGGTTTATGTACATGCCAAGACGTGCAAATCATTCATTATCAGAAAAACTAGCTGTCTACAGACAAAGCCTGCAACTATATGGCTATTTTACAGTACCTTGAGACTACTTAATTAAACGTTAATACATAGAATTTTGCTCATTGTTACCATAATACCATCATTGAGTACCATAAAGGTGGGACATTTTAAAGCACATAACAGAGTCTAACAGGGCACATGTTCCCCTAGCCTGGTCTCAGATCTGTTTGTTCTGTTTTGCCAACTCCTTCAGTCAAACAGACCTGGGACCAGGCTAGTGGTTCAGTATAGGACCAGTAGGAACCTAATGGCAAGTTTGTGTCTACAGTAGACCCTCTTGAAACCACCAGCAAGCTCAGGGTTGGTATGTGGGGGCCACTGATCCCTTCTTCAGATTAAGAAAGTTCCTCTTCTTCCTCTTCCTGTTGGTGGACCCTGTCGTGTTCTGAGGCTCCGGCAGAACACGGAACACAAACACCCTCTCCCCCGTAGTGGGGATGTCCAGTACTACTGCATTGTTGGCCAAGCCAGAAGTGGAGGGTACTGCTGCGGTAGTGGAGACAAACACAGTTTCACTGTCCACCTCTCCTCCTCCTCCCACTGAAATCTGAACAGAGTCTTGGAGCTGTTCCGAGGATATGGTTTGGCTCGTTCCAGTCGCGACTGATTTGGGAATGGCAACAACTCCCTCCCTCCCCTTTTCCTGGACCAATACTTGCATGACGTCCCTGCGAGCCTCGGGTCTGGGATTGAGAAACAACCTCTCCAGCAGGCTCTGTCTCTTCTCCTGGAACCTGGAAAATGAAGAGGAAGAGTATGACATTTGATTATGATTTCTGAAGCATCTACAGTATATATAGTATTTTACAAAAGTGGGACCAAAATGCATATACCACTCTATGTTGCTATGTGCCAAATATTGTCTCTCCCAAGTTATTTCCTAGTACTTCGTAAAAGTATCCTTGGGCTCCAATTCAATCACCGATAAAGAAAAACAGCACTGCAGGTTGACTCACAATCAATGTTTATGCTTTATCGTTATCAAGGTAGTAACCTTTTAAAATTCGCACAGACCCACCTGTCCTTGTTGTCAACATTACATTGTCAACATTCTGAGTTGATGAGAACTGACTGAATTAGGATCTGAAAGTGTATCCACATCTAAAATAAAAGCTCCATAAAAAAGTTGAGGCTCTTTGTCTTGCACTCACTGGTTTCTGTCCTTGTCCGTGCTGTGGGCTGAGACATTCCTCCCCACCATTTCCTGCCTCAGTCTGACCAGCAGAGATTTTCCTGCTCCCTCTGGCCACCTGAGAAAAAAACACAGCCAGAATAGAAAAGAAAAATAGCTCTCTGGCGACAAAGAAAATTATTCACGCGGGGGACAAGCGAATTAAGCAGATGGAGACTCCACAAAATTATGCATTTTGTTCGATTTAAGTTAACTTTCTCAGTAACTTCCCTCTTTTCCTGGCTAGACAGGCCAAGTCCCAGGTGTCCTCATACAAAGAGCATTATTCACACAAGCAACAGAGTCCAAACAGAGTGTTGGCCAGCCCAGACGGGACATTGACAGTAAGTGTTCCAAGCTCCCAGCCAATGTATCATGGGCAGATGGGAAGGTATGATCCACATCACTAAGGACTTAACATGGTCAACACACACCTGCACAGTAGTGAAGAGGGCACGACAGTACCTCTTCCCTCTCAGGAGGCTGAAAAGAATTGATATGGGCCCTCAGATCATAAAAAAGTTCTACAGCTGCACCATTGAGAGCATCTTGACTGGCTGCATCACCGCTTGGTATAGCAATTGCGCCGCCCTTGACCGCAAAGCGATACAAAGGGTGGTGAGGACAGCCCAGTACATCACTGGAGCTGAGCTCCCTGCAATCCAGGACCTCTATACCAGGCGGCGTCAGAGCAAGGCCCAAAAATTGACAAAGACTCCTGCCACCCAAGCCATGGACTGTTCACTCTCCTACCATCCAGCAAACGTTACCGGAGCATCGGCTCCTGGACCAACAGACTCCGAGACAGCTTCTACACCCAAGCCATAATAGCCAGACTGCTAAATAGTAAATTAATGGTACCCAAACTATCTGCACTGACCCTACACACACTCACTAAACGTTATATACACACCATATACACACACTACACTGTCACTCCCACACATATCCCTCACACATTCAAACACTAAATATGCACACACAACACAAACAAACATACACTCACACACACTCACTTTTACACTCATCATTTGCTGCTGCTAATATTTGTATTTATTATTATCTAACCGGACGCCTAGTCACTTTACCCAGCCTTCATGTACATATCTACCTCAAATAACTCGTACTTCTGCACATTGATCTGGTACTGGTACTCCCTGTATAGAGCCCCATTCTTATGTCTTTTATTTTACTCCTCTTGAGTTAGTTACTGTTTATTTTTTTAATATATATTTTTTTTACTCTGCATCGTTGTGAAAGGTTTGTAAGCAAGCATTTCACAGTAAAGTCCACACCAGTTGTATTCGGCGCATGTGACAAATAAAATGGGATTTGATTTGAATGACCATTCTTTCCTCCTCAGAGAGATCACATTGATTAGTCTCACTACTTCGACAGTGCTGTAAGAATGCGGTTACAACTAACATTTTACACACCAAGTAAATCCGAGGGAGGTCCCAAAGAATTGTCAAAGACTCCAGCCTCCCAAGCCATAGACTGTTCTCCCTGGAACCAGCAGAACTGTGAACAGATTCTACCCCCAAGCCACAAGACTGCTTAAACAAGACAGCTAAATAGCTAATCAATGGCTACCCACTGCTGCTACTGTCTATCTATCCTGTTGCCTAGTCACTTTAACCCTACCTATATGTAAATGGATACCTTAATTACCTCATGCCTCTGCACATCAACTCGACACTGGTACTCCCTGTATATAGCCATGTTATTTGGGGGGGGGTTGTGTGTATTGTTTTGTATTTTTAGGTATTACAAGCCGTTGGAGCTAGAACCATAAGCATTTCGCTGCATCTACAATAACATCCGCAATATGTGTATGTGACCAATAAAATTTGATTTGATATTATATTACTCGTCATTGTTATACGCTATTTACTGTGTATTCATTCCTCGTGACACTATTTCATTTGTATCTCTAACTCGAAAAAGGACTCGGAAGTAAGCATTTGACTGTTAGTCCACACCTGTAGTTTACGAAACGCGAAGACATTATTTTGACTTGATCTTTTCGCAGGTTCTGTCAAAAGTTCTCATGTGAACTGAAATGCCAGCGTCCCCTGTATGATCACATAAATCTTAGCTTGCTATTAATTCCCTACATGAATGCTGAAATGTTGAACCATTTTCTTGTAGTTCCTTTTTGTTCTACTTTGGAATCTACTTGAAATTGCTTTTAGTTCTACTTTTTGTGGTAGTATATTTGTGTGTGACAGGTGCTTACAATTAGTGCCATAGCGCAGTTTCGCGGAGCCCGCCCTGTAGTTTGAAAGCAAATTTCCTGTAATAAAAAATAAAGAATGGCTTATGACGTGTTCATATGCTATCTGGGGGGCCCAACCTCCGGGGGGACCACTTGCGGGAACTGCGGGGGTGTGCGCGTCGTCAGTTGTTACAATGGCAAGAAGGGACATTTTCACAGTTAAGTTAATAGGAGACAAGTTCAATTCTTAAATTGACACATGATGAATATGTCTTATAAGCTTTTAAGATGGGAAACAAACTGAATCCAGCGGTTACTGACAAGTAACACATTGTGCTGGTGTGAGTCACTCATAGACACCCGCCTAAACATCTGGTACACGGCACAAACTGCTCCGAGAGTTCTATTCTCTAGTGGTATTCGTATTTTGGAGCCTGCTAAGCAGTGAGCATATGTTAAAACTTGTCAGACACCAAAGATGTGCAAGCTGTCAAATTACCAACTTGACTAAAGTTTACCCTGAGTTTTCAATGGCCAGGCAGGGAGTTTATGTCTCAGACGTCTTTTCTGCCAAGACTGCTACTTAAAAAAAAAAGACCCCCCCCCTTTTCTGGTATCCAATGGGTAGTAGTTACTGTCTTGTCTCATCGCTGCAACTCCTGTACGGACTCAGGAGAGGCGAAGGTCGAGAGCCACGCATCCTCCGAAACACAACCCAACCAAGCCGCACTGCTTCTTGACACAACGCACATCCAACCCGGAAGCCAGCCGCACCAATGTCGGAGGAAACGCAGTGCACCTGGCTACCTGGTCAGCGTGCACTGCACCATGCCCGCCACAGGAGTCGCTAGTGCACGATGAGACAAGGATATCCCTGCCGGCCAAACCCTTCTTAACCCAGACGACGCTGGGCAAATTGTGCACCGCCCCATGGGCAGCTAGCACTGCGATGCAGTGCCTTAGACCACTGCGCCACCCGGGAGGCTCAAGACTGCTACTTTTTGCTGTTCCCAATCTTCACCCTCCCTTGGGAACAGCCAATATTGGCAATGGAAGATTTGAACTTTGTTGTTGTTAATATCTGTAAACAGGAACATGCCACAGTGTGTATGGTGATGTCATGCTGACAACTCTACCTTTAAGCTCTGTTGCTGCAGATTTGAAGTCTGTTGCTGTTGTAAAGCAGGAAGTCGCCCTGCTATGTTGATAATGTCATATTGCAGACTCTACCTTTAAATGTCTACTGCGACTTACCCAGAGTCAAATGAACTCGTAGATACAATTTGTATGTTTCTGCGTGCAGTATGAAGGAAGTTAGCAGACGTTTCGCGAACCAATACTAACTAGCTTTAGCGCAATGACTTTAAGTCTACAGGTACAATAGCAATCCTGGCCTAAATGCCTAAATGCCAATTCTGAAGAAAACACTCCAATCCACTACCAATAAAACTATTGCTAGACGAAGGAGCTTCAGTAGTTCTTACGCTGTGCTTTCCTGCTCTGCGGACGCTGGAAAGACCGATAGCTTGGGGCAGAGGGCATCAATGAGGGAGAGCAGCTCCGACTCGGGGAGGGTTGGGAGGAGGAGGCGGAGAGCCTCTAGGAGAACCTCGGTGGAGACTTGGCTCTGCCTCACCAACCTGGCCGCAAACTCCAGATCCTGGGGAGGGATGGACGAAAAAGAGGGACAGAGGGAAATAAAACTGTCTCCTTGGGCTTGGGCTGTGAACAAAATAGTGACTCAGACCCAGATGAAGCCTACTGCCAGGCTAAAAAGCAACTAAAAAGCAATTGGAGAATTACAATTATATGATGGCTAGATCACCTGGTCACAGTTTGTGTAGAGTCTCTTCAGCTCCAGCTGCTCCTTGAGATCCTCCATGGCTTGATTCCTAGCGTTGGCCTCTTGCAGCCTGGGGGGAAAAAAAGGATAGGATAAAATATTCAGAATTATTCTGTTCGCACTTGGAGCTGTTCTGTGTTACGCTTCATGGTGCATTTGTGTAAGAATATTTCTCAATTGTACATTTGTTTTAGGCAGAATAATAGCTCCAAAAAGCCCACCTCTCTGTCTGCAGAACAATGACCTGATCACACGTGTACAGGGCCTCGTGAAGGATGGTGGCCATGCGGCTGTCACGCTCTATATGAAACAGCCTCCTTTGCCCTTCCTCTTCCTCCTCTTCCTCATCAGAGTAGTGTGGGTCTTTGGGTGGTCTGTGTTTGGAGGGTCCAGACTCCAGACTCTCCAACTCTGCATGCTCTCTCTGGAGCTGGAGCTCCGCTTCCTCCAAACCCTGTAGTCACACGCCAAGGGATCACGCTCTTCACAAAACCTTTATCCACTGAGGATATATCTTATCCTGTATCTGTGTGTGTGTAACCAAATTGCTCAGGCGGATTTGATCAAATTAAGCCAACAATGTAATATTTCACAGCTAAAGTATGAATCAGGCTACAGTACATGCTAAAGCATCCAACATGCCACAATGTCCTATCCTACCAGACAGTGGTTCTGGATGCTCTGGGCTATGGGGGCTGCCCCCAGGCTCCTGCTGGCTCGCAGTTCTTCTGTGAGCAGGCTCTGGATGGTGAGCAGAGCTCTGGAGGTCTCCAGGACCCTGGTCCTCCTCTCAGCCTTCTGGTAGTGGAGGGCGGCCATCTGCACGGCCAGGCCGTCTGCCTGGTTCCGGAGCTCCGATTCCCTCACGGTACGCATCTCCTCCAGGACCTAGAGAGAGAGAAAGATGTTGGAGGCGTCAGGGAACGAAGGGGTTTAGCTAAAGTTGTAGGAAATGAGTTAGGTTAAGTGATTAGGTCACAGTTACTCAACTAAGCTCTCCCTAGACACTGGTGAGACATACATCGAACACCCTGTGCGCTTACTCTTATTTTGTGTTAAATGGGCACATTTTATAATAGGTTATGGACCAGTTAGGCAGCCCTAGGAACCCTAGTCATAGCAAGAGCAGGTTTATCAGTAGGCTGACTAACAGGTTTCGTAACACTGGCAGCAAACGCTAAGGGACAGTTTTTCGGAATTTGATGATGACTATTCCTGGACTAAAAAGGACGTTCAACGAGATAATTTACAGAGTATGGATTTTAGTCCAGGAGTAGGCTTAATCTAGGTCTGAGAAACTCTAAAGGTTTCGGAGTCCGTCCGGGAATATCCCCTTTACCCGCCTCTGCTATATTCCCATCTCGTCCAGCTGGAAGTGTGAGAAAGTGTCAAAGGAGCAAAAAGTGAGTGAATGCGACAAAAGAGCATATGCGCAATACAAAAGCCTTCTCCTCCATTTTATAACTGCCCCTCGGGACAAATAAAGTTTTCAGTGAACTGAATTCCACCGAACCTTCTCCCTCACAGTGCGCTCCATTTCTTTTTCTTTCTCAAACAGCTGTATCCTGTCCTCCATCTTCTTCTGGAAGAGCAGCAGTTCTGAGGGGTCTGCTCGCTGTCTGCCCTCAGTGGATTTCCCTTTAGTCCTCATCTTCTTCTGGAAAACACACAAGATGGTTAGTGAGATGGTGAGGGAAACATCTCCATAGCATAGCCTACTGTCATTTCATCTAGTCTGTTTAGCATTAGTTGCTATTTGTTTTACCATTGACCACTGTGGATATAGCCTAGGTGTTTTTGTCAATACTTTCATACGTTCCCACAATGTGCCAATGCTCCAGCTTACATGTCTGTAGAGGTTCTGGCGTCAGTTGGAAGAGAGGGGATGAGTTTGAAATAGGCTGGCCATCACCAGTGACTTCACTGCCATATCCGCAATTTGATGTTATTTTAATGGACAAAAAAATGTGCTTTTCTTTCAAAAACAAGGACATTTCTAAGTGACCCCAAACTTTTGAACGGTAGTGTATATACACTGCTCAAAAAAATTAAGGGAACACTTAAACAACAATGCTGGCGGTGCTTTCACTCTAGTGGTAGCATGAGACAGAGTCTACAACCCACACAAGTGGCTCAGGTAATACAGCTCTTCCAGGATGGAACATCAATGCGAGCTGTGGCAAGAAGGTTTGCTGTGTCTGTCAGCGTAGTGTCCAGAGCATGGAGGCGCTACCAGGAGACAGGCCAGTACATCAGGAGAGGTGGAGGAGGCCATAGGAGGGCAACAACCCAACAGCAGGACCGCTACCTCCGCCTTTGTGTAAGGAGGAGCAGGAGGAGCACTGCCAGTGCCCTGCAAAATGACCTCCAGCAGGCCACAAATGTGCATGTGTCTGTTCAAACGGTCAGAAACAGACTCCATGAGGGTGGTAATGAGGGCCCGACGTCCACTGTGCTTACAGCCCAACACCGTGCAGGACGTTTGGCATTTGCCAGAGAACACCAAGATTGGCAAATTCGCCACTGGCGCCCTGTGCTCTTCACAGATGAAAGCAGGTTCGCACTGAGCACGTGACAGATGTGAGAGTCTGGAGACGCCGTGGAGAACGTTCTGCTGCCTGCAACATCCTCCAGCATGACCGGTTTGGCGGTGGGTCAGTCATGGTGTGGGGTGGCATTTCTTTGGGGGGCCGCACAGCCCTCCATGTGCTCGCCAGAGGTAGCCTGACTGTCATTATGTACCGAGATGAGATCCTCAGACCCCTTGTGAAACCATATGCTGGTGCGGTTGGCCCTGGGTTCCTCCTAATGCAAAACAATTCTAGACCTCATGTGGCTGGAGTGTGTCAGCAGTTCCTGCAAGAGGAAGGCATTGATGCTATGGACCGGCCCGTCCGTTCCCCAGACCTGAATCCAATTGAGCACATCTGGGACATCATGTCTCGCTCCATCCACCAATGCCACGTTGCACCACAGACTGTCCAGGAGTTGGAGGATGCTTTAGTCCAGGTCTGGGAGGAGATCCCTCAGGAGACCATCCGCCACCTCATCAGGTGCATGCCCAGGCGTTGTAGGGAGGTCATACAGGCACGTGGAGGCCACACACACTACTGAGCCTCATTTTGACTTGTTTTAAGGACATTACATCAAGGTTGGATCAGCCTGTAGTGTGGTTTTCCACTTTAATTTTGAGTGTGACTCCAAATCCAGACCTCCATGGGTTGCTAAATTTGATTTCCATTGATCATTTTTGTGTGATTTTGTTGTTAGCACATTCAACTATGTAAAGAAAAAAGTATTTAATAATAATATTTCATTAATTCAGATCTAGGATGTGTTATTTTAGTGTTCCCTTTATTGTTTTGAGCAGTGTATATAATGCAACATGTCCAAGTGGTCTTTGTCAACTGTATGTTACAGTATGTTACAGCTAAGGAACCAGCAGAGGGCGGTATTATCATTTTGGCACTACAAACTGTATGTATCAGATATTCCACCAACCTCTTGCTGTGGATGTTCAACCTGCTCCTCCATCTCCTTCCTCCAGGTGGACAGAGCGGCCTGCAGTTTGGAGCGGGAGAGGGCGTGGGGCAGCATCAGGCAGTGGTCCATCCTGGACAGACAGTTCTGGAACTCCAGCTTCATGTGTAGGAGCTCCTCGTCCGATAAGGTGAGCTGTGACGAGCACAGAGACCTTGGAAGGATAGAAAATACACACAAACACACACACAGATGGCCACACACACATAATTAGCACAAAGTGCTAATATTTGCATTAAGATACTCCAGAGGTTTATTTTTTGCCCCCTTTCACAAGTATTCTGAAATGTGTACCAACGTGATCATCTTCTCTGTAGCGCAACGGACTGACCTGAAAAAGTGATTGGAAAATAAACATCTGCTCACCTGAAGAAGACCTGTCCCCTGGACCTCAGCTCCTGCTGCTCCTGCAGCTCCCTCTCCATGCCCTGGTGCAGCGAGTCCCTGGAGGCCTGGAGGGTCCTCACTGCCGCCTTGCCCTCCAGATGGAGCCTCTCCTGGGCCTGGGACAGGGCGCTGCTGCTGGCCCCTATGGGGGACCCCGATTCTGGCTGCTGGAGGGGGTCACGGGGGTTCCCCAGGGCCAGCAGAGCCTGGGCGACAGCAGGCTGGATGGCCTTCACCTCCGCCATGGCGCTGTGGATCACACGCATGGTGACCTGGGGGAGGTCAAAAGTGAATCTCCAGTCAACAGAAAGTCAGAGAAAGTGAAACTACTTGCTTGGTTAGTTAACAATCCATGTAACTATGTATGTATAATCATGTATGATGTTCATTTGCTGTCTAACAATCGCTTTTTCAAGTTGTGTACTTGTAACAAAGTAAGTCTTGTCCGTGAATGGTCTCGAACTGGGGACCTTCTGCAGACCAACACTTTGCACTCACAAAGCAGCATTACCTATTGCTCCACAAAAGCCATGGCCCTGGCAGAGCAAGGGAAACAACTACTTTAAGTCTTAGAGAGCGAGTGCTGTCACTTGCACAATGGATGCTACTAGCACACTGCTAACTAGCTAGCGATTTGAAAATGGCAACATGTGTTGTGCAAGTTATAGCTAGCTACCAGTTACCTAATCTAACCGTTGTATATAAGGAGAGGGGCGGGTGTTGTGTCATTTTGAGTTACCTTACGGATGTCTGCAGCGGCCTCCTCGTCCAGGTTGTTGATGAGCTCCCCAAGCTCCAGGCACTGGGCGGTCAGCAGGCTCTGCCAGCAGCGGAGGTGCTGGGCCGGCTCCACCTCCATCCTGTCCTCCTCCAGGCCCCCTCGGGACAGGGCTGACAGCTCCTTCTGCCTCTGCTTGTGGCCCTGCAGCTGGATGAAGAGAAAAAGACAAGGTTGAAAAGCTTAAAATCGAGCCCTGGCCCCTACAGGCACTCCTTGAGCATGTTCAGTCGGCAAATGTAAACCGTTGCAGATAGAAATGGCAAGAACAGAGCTGATGTTGGTTCAATATATATTCATCTGAATATTCCACTACGTTGTGCCCTGCTGAACAGAACAAAAAACAGAACAAAAAAGAGACAAAACTGTTACCTATTTCAATTCAAATTCATATTGATTTATTGGCATGATATACAATTTGTAGATATTGCCAAAGCAGTATAGTGGTACAGCATTTGAGTAAATACAGTACAATGCAAAGAGGGTAATGAATACAGTTAATTTCAGCAGTATTAATAATAGTACATATAATCATGTATACAGGAACAACACTAATGCTGTTATATTGTGTAATCTTCGGTCGATAGATTTCATTAAATAAAAATATGATTATATAAAAGAAAGAATGGCTAATCAACAACAAAATGTACATGGATGATGGTTACACTATATATTACTTGTAAGTTATATACAATGTAAATACTTCAGGGAATTAACGGTCATGTGATGTCCTTCGGGCTATGGCAATCATATACAGTGGGGCAAAAAAGTATTTAGTCAGCCACCAATTGTGCAAGTTCTCCCACTTAAAAAGATGAGAGAGGCCTGTAATTTTCATCATAGGTACACTTCAACTATGACAGACAAAATGAGAAAAGAAATCCAGAAAATCACATTGTAGGATTTTTAATGAATTTATTTGCAAATTATGGTGGAAAATAAGTATTTGGTCACCTACAAACAAGCAACATTTCTGGCTCTCACAGACCTGTAACTTCTTCTTTAGGAGGCTCCTCTGTCCTCCACTTGTTACTTGTATTAATGGCACCTGTTTGAACTTGTTATCAGTATAAAAGACACCTGTCCAGAACCTCAAACAGTCACACTCCACTATGGCCAAGACCAAAGAGCTGTCAAAGGACACCAGAAACAAAATTGTAGACCTGCACCAGGCTGGGAAGACTGAATCTGCAATAGGTAAGCAGCTTGGTTTGAAGAAATCAACTGTGGGAGCAATTATTAGGAAATGGAAGACATACAAGACCACTGATAATCTCCATCTCACCCCGTGGGGTCAAAATGATCACAAGAACGGTGAGTATTTACATAAGTATTCAGATCCTTTACTTGTAGAAGCACCTCCAGATGTGACACTTTGCATTCAGGCCAAAAAGTTCAATATTGGTTTGATCAGACAAGAGAATCTTGTTTCTCATGGTCTGAGTCCTTTAGGTGCCTTTTGGCAAACTCCACGTGGGCTGTCATGTGCCTTTTACTGAGGAGTGGCTTCCGTCTGGTTTGATTGGTGGGGTGATGCAGAGACGGTTGTCCTTCTGGAAGGTTCTCCCATCTCCACCATGGGGTCCCTGTTCACCACTCTGACCAAGGCCCTTCTCCCCCGATTGCTCAGTTTGGCCAAGCAGCCAGCTCTAAGAAGAGTCTTGGTGGTTCCAAACTTCTTTCATTTAAGAATAATGGAGGCCACTGTGTTCTTGGGGATCTTCAATGCTGCAGACATTTTCTGGTACCCTTCCCCAGATATGTGCCTCGACACAATCCTATCTCGGAGCTCTATGGACAATTCCTTTGACCACATGGCTTGGTTTTTGATCTGACATGCACTGTCAACTGTGGGACCTTATATAGACAGGTGTGTGCCTTTCCAAATCATGTCCAATCAATTGTATTTACCACAGGTGGACTCAAATCAAGTTGTAGAAACATCTCACGGATAATCAATGGAAACAGGATGCACCTGAGCTCAATTTCGTATCTTATAGCAAAGGGTCTGAATAGTTATGTAAATATTTCAGTTTTTCTAAAAATGTAGTTATGTTAATAAGATATTTCAGTATTTCTAAAAACCTTTTTTCACTTTGTCATTATGGGTTATTGTGTGTAGATTACTGAGGATTTTTTTTCTTCTCCATTTCAGAATAAGGCTGTAACGTAACAAAATGTGGAAAAAGTCAAGACACAGTATGTATTTGTAATATTTGTGGTTTCTCCATTACCCAGAATAATTCACAGCTTTATGTTATTAGTAAATGAGTAAATGCACAGAGTTGTGAATTGATTGAGATATTTTCTTGAAAAAACATTATCTTATTTGGGAGTATTTCTCAAATAAGTGCTAATTCATTATTTATCTAATTAAGATATGCAAATGTATTGCCTGAGAGCAACACTGTGAAGTTTGACTTAAACAACGCACTGTCAATCATCTCACCATGTCAGAGATGAGGTCCCTCCTCTTCTTGACCAGGCCACAGTGCATGGCCCTCCTCTCCTGGTTCAGAGCCTCATCCAGGCCCTGCCTCACCAGCACCAGCTCCTTCTGAGCCTTGTCTAGCAGCAGCTCCACCTGCTCTTCAGACACATCGCTCCCCCTGTTGGAATACAGGCAAGGTTGCATTTTTAGGAATGTAGGCTACATCTACGTTATACAAGCTTCCCGCACGCTTAGTAGTCTACAATGGCTTAAGGACAAGTAGGTAGAAGACAACATGTGCTATAAAACCTGACATACAGTATAACACATGTAGAGAATCATAGCACAAACCTCCTATGCTGGCTGAAGCAGTTCTCTATCTGGCTGGAGGTCCTGGAGAAGGTCTCGGAGATGAGGCCCTTCAGGCTGTGGAGGCTGTGCACCAGGAACCTCCTCTGGGCGTGGCGCTCTCCCAGCATGCAACGTTGGTTAGCCAGGACCACATCCAGCACCTCCTCCAGTTGATTCTAGAGAGATGAGATGTGATGAGATCAAATAAAATGAGATGAGATAAGATGAACTGAGAAGACATGCGATGAGACATGATATGTGGTTGTCTCACCTAGCTATCTCAACATGAATGCACTAACTGTAAGTCGCTCTGGATAAGAGCATCTGCTAAATGACTAAAATGTGAATGTCAATTAGATAAGATAAGAAGAGATGGTAAGAGATGAGAAGAAATTAGATGAGACAAGATATGAGAAGAAATTAGATGAGACAAGATATGTGAAGAGATTAGTTGAGAGCACAGTATTTCCCCTTGACTTTCCTATTTAGTCCAAAACAACTTTCAGTGATACATACAGCGAAACATTGCTGAAAACTATTGCTGAAGTAGCTGTTTCAAAGTGTTTCCTCCCATCTGTTCCTACTGAACGGGACCATCTTCACTAGCTCACCTGATAGGCAAAGTAGTCATGCAGGAGACTCCTGGCCTGGGTCTTCTCCAGCTCGCACATCCTGGTGGCTTCCTCCAGCTCCTCTGAGAAGATCTTATGCAGCTCCACTCTTCTCCACTCCACTATCTGCCTTTGGACCTTGGCTGAGGCCTCCTCGTGTCTCACCAGCAGGGTGCGCTGGAGGTGACTCTGGTTCAGCTTGTGGAGCTTCTCCAGGAGGACACTGCATTGGTGGAGCTCCTGGAGAATCAACCAGAATCAACCAGACCTGTGTTAAATATAAGTGTGAAATACTTGAAGTGAACTTGATTTAGTCTATCCAGTGCCATGGGAGAGCTACTGGGTGTGCAGGCTTTTGCTACAGCCCACCACTAATACACCTGCTTCAAATAATCACCTAACCATAGTCTTGACCATAATTAGCTAAATCAGGTATTTAAGCACAGGGCTGGAGTTGCTTCTCCATCTGTGCCCATAGGACCCATTTCTGGCATGTTTAACTCATTATTTATGCACAAGTCACATTGCTCTCTACCTCCGCCAATGGTTTTTGATTGATAATAGCCACTACAGTACCTGTTCGTCAGAGTGCTGAAACAGCACCTCTGCCCGGGCCTTCTCCTGGGCCTCTCTGCGATGCTCCGCCTCCATCTGCTCCCGGGTCTCCAGGTTGCACTGGGCCGCCAGGGTTGCCATGCGTGCCAAGTGCTCCTCCTTCAGCTTGCCCTCCATGCCCATCAACTGGCCGTGGAGCACGCTCAGTAGCCGCTGCTCGGCCTGCTGGGACATGTGGTTCTGGGAGCGCAGCGCGGCCAGCAGGGCTGCGATCACATCTTTGTACATCTGGACCCGACTGCTCTCCAGGCTGGAAGTGGCTCGCAGCAGGCTGGACATCTCCAGGCTGTGAGGATGTCAGATATACAGTACCAGTCAAAAGTTTGGACACACCTAGTCATTCAAGGTTTATTTTTTATATATATATTTTTTTAAACTATTTACTACATTATAGAAAAGTAGTGAAGACAAAAAAAGTGTTAAACAAATCAAAATATATTTTATATTTTAGAATCTTCAAAGCAGCCATCCTTTGACTTGATGACAGCTTTGCACAATTTTGTCATTCTCTCAACCAGCTTCATGAAGAATGCTTTCCCAACAGTCTTGAAGGAGTTCCCACATATGCGAAGCACTTGTTGGCTGCTTTTCCTTCAGTCTGCTGTCCAACTCACCCCAAACCATCTCAATTGGGTTGAGGTTGGGTGATTGTGGGGTCCACGTCATCTGACGCAGCCCTCCATCACTCTCCTACTTGGTCAAATATAACTTACACAGCCTGGAGGTGTGTTTTAGGTCATTGTCCTGATGATCATCTGTTCACCTACCCGGCATCTCACAAAGACATAGCGGTTGGAACCAAAAATATCAAATTTAGACTCATCAGACCAAAGGACAGATTTCTACCGGTCTAATGTTCATTGCTCGTGTTTCTTGGCCAAGCAAGTCTCTTCTTCTTACTGATGTCCTTTAGTAGTGGTTTCTTTGCAGCAATTCGACCATGAAGGCCTGATTCACGCAGTCTTCTCTGAACAGTTGATGTTGAGATGTGCCTATTACTTGAACTCTGTGAGGTATTTATTTGGGCTGCAATTTCTGAGGCTGGTAACTTATCCTCTGCAGCAGAGGTAACTCAGGGTCTACCCTTCCTGTGGCGGTCCTCATGAGAGCCAGTTTCATCATAGCGCTTGATGTTTTGCAACCACACTTAAAGAAACTTTCAAAGTTCTTGACATTTTCCCTAATTGACTGACTTTCAGGTCTTAAAGTAATGATGGACTGTCATTTCTCTTTGCTTATTTGAGCTGTTCTTGCCATAATATGGACTTGGTATTTTACCAAATAGGGCTATCTTCTGTATACCACCCCTACCTGGTCACAACACAACTGATTGGCTCATACGCATTAACAAAAGAAATTCCACAAATGAACTTTTAACAAGGCACACCTGTTAATTTAAATGCATTCCAGGTGACTACCTCATGAAGCTGGTTGAGAGAATGCTAAGAGTGTGCAAAGTTGACATTAAGGCAAAAGGGTGGCTACTTTGAAGAATCTCAAATATAAAATAAATGTTGATTTGTTTAACACTTTTTTAGTTACTACATGATTCCATATGTGTTATTTCATAGTTTTGATGTCTTCACTATTATTCTACAATATGTAGAAAATAGTAAAAATAAAGAAAAACCCTTGAATGAGTAGGTGTGTCCAAACTTTTGACTGGTACTGTATATTATAAAGCTTTGTCTGACTTTATACTTTATCGTTCATCAACACGTAGTTTCCGGCAGTCAAATGACCAAACAGCCCTCTAGTGGCCTCATGGGTGGAACATTATAAAAAAAAATCTTCATATTTTCAGAATTAACAAACATATATTTTTTGTTGTTGTTGAAAATTCGGTGTTTCTATGTCAAACTGTTTTGTTAAAATTCAGTACTATGTGATGTATGTAAAGCGTAATATTGGGATGCAAACTCAAAATTGAGTACATTTCTACTCTATATCTGACATGGTACAGGTGTCTTCTTTTTTTTTAAGACTATAACAATATGTTAGGTGTATACTTTTGTTTCAAAGTTGATTTGTACAAAGACACACTCTGTGTAACCCAGATTTAGCCCACTGCAGTACAAGTTTAATGCAGACAGGTATAATGTCAGTGTTAACCCAATATTCATTTAGCAGTGGCGGGCCACCATTACTAAAACGTGAGCACTACTAAAAAATAATACTTTCAGGGATGGTAAGTCATTTTCAGTATAAACTTAAATGACTAAAACCAGATATAAAGTATGTAGAAAAGATAACAGAGTTATATATTTTTAAATAAGATCATGTTTGAGAACTAACAACCACCAGAATAAAAAAATAGACAGTCAGGGAGAGTAAAAATGTCCCAAAATGTTATGGCATGGGGCCCCCATTGATTGTTTTATAGTGTTTGAGTCACTCAGATAGCATAAGAACAAGGCATAAGCCATTAAAATGTGTAGAATTGCAGGAAATTTGCTTTAAAACTTTTTTTTTGCCCCGTGACAAAATGTTTTGAATTGCAGGAAATTAGCTTTAAAACTGTTACATTTTCTCTTCAACCCATGGCAAAGTGTGTAGATTTCCAGGAAATTAGCTTTAAAACGGAAAAACAAAGTACAGCATATGCGGCCATGAGGAAGGTCAAAAACCACGCCATTGGCCAAGCCCCACGCTAATTTTGTCACCGCTGCTGGAAAAAATTATAGGGGAGACACGGAATGCAACATGATGCCTCAATAATTATATGCATGTATGGCCGGCCCCCTTATAAAGCCTTAGCAACTTCTCATAATGACCAAATAACAGATACTTTCAGTCTAGCAAGAATATAAATACACTGAATGATAATATAAATGCAACATCCTTTTGATAATGCAACCAAAATGACTTTATTACTTGTCTCTGTTGGTTCCATGTTTCATGAGCTGAAATAAAAGTGTAGAATGTTTCCATACGCACATAAAGCTTATTTCTCTCAAATTTTGTGCACAAATTTGTTTACATTCCTGTTAGTGAGCATCCACCTGACAGGTGTTGCATAGCTGATTAAACAGCATGACCATTACACAGGTGCACCTTGTGCTAGGGGACAATAATAGGGTACTCTAAAATCTGCAGTTTTGTCACACAACACAATGCCACAAATGTCTCAAGTTTTGAGGTAGTGTGCAATTGTCATGCTGACTGCAGGAATGTCCACCAGATGTTACCAGAGAATTTAATGTTAATTTCTCTACCATAAATTTGTTTTAGAGAATTTAGCAGCACGTCAATCCGGCCTCACAACAGCAGAACACGTGTAACCATGCCAGCCCAGGACCTTCACATTTGGTTTCTTCACCTGCGGGATTGTCTGAGACCAGCCATCCAAACAGCTGATGAAAACTATAAGAAACCGTTTCAGGGAAGCTCATCTCAGCGTTCCTCACTGAGTTCCCTGAATTCCTATCGGACCTTGTAGTCAAAGCAGATAATATTCTAATCTTTGGTGACTTTAATATCCACATGGAAAAGTCCACAGACCCACTCCAAAAGGCTTTTAGAGCCATCATCGACTCAGTGGGTTTTGTCCAACATGTCTCTGGACCCACTCACTGTCACAGTCATACTCTGGACCTAGTTTTGTCCCATGGAATAAATGTTGTGGATCTTAATGTTTTTCCTCATAATCCTGGACTATCGGACCACCATTTTATTACGTTTGCAATTGCAACAAATAATCTGCTCAGACCCCAACCAAGGAACATCAAAAGTCGTGCTATAAATTCACAGACAACACAAAGATTCATTGATGTCCTTCCAGATTCCCTCTGTCTACCCAAGGACGCCAGAGGACAAAAATCAGTTAACCACCTAACTGAGGAACTCAATTTAACCTTGCGCAATACCCTAGATGCAGTTGCACCCCTAAACACTAAAAACATTTCTCATAAGAAACTAGCTCCCTGGTACACAGAAAATACCCGAGCTCTGAAGCAAGCTTCCAGAAAATTGGAACGGAAATGGCGCCACACCAAACTGGAAATCTTCCGACTAGCTTGGAAAGACAGTACCGTGCAGTACCGAAGAGCCCTTACTGCTGCTCGATCATCCTATTTTTCTAACTTAATTGAGGAAAATAAGAACAATCCGAAATTCCTTTTTGATACTTTCGCAAAGCTAACTAAAAAGCAGCATTCCCCAAGAGAGGATGACTTTCACTTTAGCAGTGATAAATTCATGAACTTCTTTGAGGAAAAGATTATGATTATTAGAAAGCAAATTACGGACTCCTCTTTAAATCTGAGTATTCCTTCAAAGCTCAGTTGTCCTGAGTCTGCACAACTCTGCCAGGACCTAGGACCAAGAGAGACGCTCAAGTGTTTTAGTACTATATATCTTGACACAATGATGAAAATAATCATGGCCTCTAAACCTATATCGAATCTTCCATTCCTCTCAAAAATTTTAGAAAAGGCTGTTGCGCAGCAACTCACTGCCTTCCTGAAGACAAACAATGTATACGAAATGCTTCAGTCTGGTTTTAGACCCCATCATAGCACTGAGACGGCACTTGTGAAGGTGGTAAATGACATTTTAATGGCATCGGACTGAGGCTCTGCATCTGTCCTCGTGCTCCTAGACCTTAGTGCTGCTTTTGATACCATCGATCACCACATTCTTTTGGAGAGATTGGAAACTCAAATTGGTCTACACGGACAAGTTCTGGCCTGGTTTAGATCTTATCTGTCGGAAAGATATCAGTTTGTCTCTGTGAATGGTTTGTCCTCTGACAAATCAACTGTAAATTTCGGTGTTCCTCAAGGTTCCGTTTTAGGACCACTATTGTTTTCACTATATATTTTACCTCTTGGGGATGTTATTCGAAAACATAATGTTAACTTTCACTGCTATGCGGATGACACACAGCTGTACATTTCAATGAAACATGGTGAAGCCCCAAAATTGCCCTTGCTAGAAGCATGTGTTTCAGACATAAGGAAGTGGATGGCTGCAAACTTTCTACTTTTAAACTCGGACAAAACAGAGATGCTTGTTCTAGGTCCCAAGAAAAAAAGAGATCTTCTGTTGAATCTGACAATTAATTTTAATGGTTGTACAGTCGTCTCAAATAAAACTGTGAAGGACCTCGGCGTTACTCTGGACCCTGATCTCTCTTTTGAAGAACATATCAAGACCATTTCAAGGACAGCTTTTTTCCATCTACGTAACAGTGCAAACATCAGAAACTTTCTTTCTAAAAAAGATGCAGAAAAATTAATCCATGCTTTTGTCACTTCTAGGTTAGACTACTGCAATGCTCTACTTTCCGGCTACCCGGATAAAGCACTAAATAAACTTCAGTTAGTGCTAAATACGGCTGCTAGAATCCTGACTAGAACCCAAAAAGTTGATCATATTTCTCCAGTGCTAGCCTCTCTACACTGGCTTCCTGTCAAAGCAAGGGCTGATTTCAAGGTTTTACTGCTAACCTACAAAGCATTACATGGGCTTGCTCCTACCCATCTCTCTGATTTGGTCCTGCCGTACATACCTACATGTATGCTACGGTCACAAGACGCAGGCCTCCTAATTGTCCCTAGAATTTCTAAGCAAACAGCTGGAGGCAGGGCTTTCTCCTATAGAGCTCCATTTTTATGGAACGGTCTGCCTACTCATGTCAGAGACGCAAACTCGGTCTCAACCTTTAAGTCTTTACTGAAGACTCATCTCTTCAGTGGGTCATATGATTGAGTGTAGTCTGGGAAGGTGAACGGAAAGGCTCTGGAGCAACGAACCACATTTGCTGTCTCTGCCTGGCCGGTTCCCCTCTTTCCACTGGGATTCTCTGCCTCTAACCCTATTACAGGGGCTGAATCACTGGTTTACTGGGGCTCTCTCATGCCGTCCCTGGCGGGGGTGTGTCACCTGAGTGGGTTGATTCACTGATGTTGTCATCCTGTCTGGGTTGGCGCCCCCCTTGGGTTGTGCCATGGCGGAGATCTTTGTGGGCTATACTCAGCCTTGTCTCAGGATGGTAAGTTGGTGGTTGAAGATATCCCTCTAGTGGTGTGGGGGCTGTGCTTTGGCAAAGTGGGTGGGGTTATATCCTTCCTGTTTGGTCCTGTCCGGGGGTGTCCTCGGATGGGGCCACAGTGTCTCCTGACCCCTCCTGTCTCAGCCTCCAGTATTTATGCTGCAGTAGTTTATGTGTCGGGGGGCTAGGGTCAGTTTGTTATATCTGGAGTACTTCTCCTGTCCTATTCGGTGTACTGTGTGAATCTAAGTGTGCGTTCTCTAATTCTCTCCTTTTCTCTTTCTTTCTCTCTCTCGGAGGACCTGAGCCCTAGGGCCATGCCCCAGGACTACCTGACATGATGACTCCTTGCTGTCCCCAGTCCACCAGACCGTGCTGCTGCTTCAGTTTCAACTGTTCTGCCTTATTATTATTCGACCATGCTGGTCATTTCTGAACATTTGAACATCTTGGCCATGTTCTGTTATAATCTCCACCCGGCACAGCCAGAAGAGGACTGGCCACCCCACATAGCCTGGTTCCTCTCTAGGTTTCTTCCTAGGTTTTGGCCTTTCTAGGGAGTTTTTCCTAGCCACCGTGCTTCTACGCTTGCATTGCTTGCTGTTTGGGGTTTTAGGCTGGGTTTCTGTACAGCACTTTGAGATATCAGCTGATGTACGAAGGGCTATATAAATAAATTTGATTTGATCTGTGTGCTCGGCGTTGTAATCAACGTCAGTTGGCAAACATCTCCTTCGATGGCCACTGACACACTGGAGATGTGTGGTCTTCATGGATGAATCCTGGTTTCAACTGTACAGTGCAGATGGCAGAGAGCATGTATGGCGTTGCGTGGGCAAGTGGTTTGTTGATGTGGAGTTATGGTATGGGCAGACATACACTACGGTGCCTCCCGAGTGGCACAGTGGTCTAAGACACGGCATTGCTGGCTGTGCCACTAGAGATTCTGGGTTTGAGTCCAGGCTCTGTCGCAACCGGGAGACCCATGGGGCAGTGCACGATTGGTCAAGGGTCTTCCGGGTTAGGGGAGGGTTTGGCTGTCAGGGATGTCCTTGTCCCATCTCGCTCTAGCGACTCCTGTGGTGGGCCGGGCGCAGTGCACGCTGACACGGTCACCTGTGAACATTTGAACATCTTGGCCATGTTCTGTTATAATCTCCACCCGGCACAGCCAGAAGAGGACTGGCAACCCCTCATAGCCTGGTTCCTCTCTAGGTTTCTTTCTAGGTTCTGGTCTTTCTAGGGAGTTTTTCCTAGCCACCATGCTTCTACACCTGCATTGCTTGCTGTTTGGGGGTTTAGGCTGGGTTTCTGTCCAGCACTTTGTGACATCAGCTGATGTAAGAAGGGCTTTATAAATAAATTTGATTAAAATTTGATTGATTTAGTTCAATTGACTGATTTCATTATATGAACTGTAACTCGGTAGCATCTTTGAAACACAGCTCCTACTCCTAGAGCATAAGACATCATAAACCATAACGACAAGTAATAAAGCCTTATATCCTTTGGCATTTCCATACTCACTTCTCCAGAGCTTGATACATGTTCTGGGGGTCTTCCAGCACCATGATGTCCACCATCTTGTCCTCGAATGCTGCCTCTTCTTTGGCCGTCTCACTCATGTTGCATACCGCATACTCAGGGTCTGAAGCGCCTCGCTTTTTCTTTAGGAATGACAGACATACAAAGAGAAACAGTAACCATCCCTTTACTGTGGATTGCTTTCAAATAGAATAAAAACAATCATAGTCAACGAACAAATGGGAGAAATATCTTTCAAAAAATAGTTCAAAAATAAAATACAATAGAGAGTCAATTTGTTGACGTTGTATTGGTGTCGTTGTTTTTCTTTTTGCCACGGCTGGGTGGCTAACAAGTATACAGACCTGTTTGTGCTGTCTTGCCAACTTCATTGCTGTCATTGTCACACAGCAATGGAGTTGGCAGGACATCACAACCAGATCTGGAACTCAGGTAAGCTGATAGAGGTGAGGTTACAGTAACAACGTCTTACCCTTCGCTCTAGGGAGTTTTTCCTCGCTCGGGCACATATTAGGTTCATGGCCAGAAATCCCAGGGAAAGCAGCAACAAGGACAGAAAGAATCCACCAATAAACCCAGCAAAATGGACATAGTGATTGGGATAAATCTGAAAGTGTATAGAGAGAGTAGGTCATATTCATCAATATTTGATAAAGAGAAAAGAAATTACTATCAGGGGCACGGACAATGCTGTAATCTGATTACTAGGATGAAATGTACGTAAGTAAGGTTGTATGTAAGGTTTAGCATTGTAAACGCAGCATTACGTTGAGCACGACTATCAACCAACATCACATTGATAAACGAAGAAGTAAGAAACGAAGGCTTCAATCAAGGTTACCTTGTTCGTGGAGTTAAGCCTCAGTGTCAAATTAGCCACCATTGGACCAAACATATTGACGTCATTCTGTAGAGCGAGA
Organism: Oncorhynchus keta; assembly: GCF_023373465.1. Taxonomy (NCBI): domain Eukaryota; kingdom Metazoa; phylum Chordata; class Actinopteri; order Salmoniformes; family Salmonidae; genus Oncorhynchus; species Oncorhynchus keta. The sequence goes on along the minus strand of NC_068430.1, from coordinate 56,866,405 downwards.
ATAACAGTATAAATTACCCTGGAATAGCACCTATGTACAGCAATGTAAAGTGTTGCTGCTTTGGCAATATAATCAGAGCAAGAGAAAAAGAAAAAGGGACAAAGTGTCTATTAATGTTCTATATTATGTCATGAGGTGATTGCAGTACCAGTGAAGCATTGGAGAAGGTAAGGAAGGCAGGCAGGTCCAGAATTTCACTCTTGTGACCCTTGATGAGGGCAGTGTACGTCACAACGTACTGAGATCCTGCTGCAGAAACACAACCAAAACAACAACGATATTAACTACGGTTGGAAATATGGAGTAAAAAGCTAATACAATCATTTTAACAATGTTCATAACTCCAATTGGATAGGTTCAGGTGGCACAGCCTTCTGTAGCATGGAGCCTGGGTCATGTTCAGTGAGGTACACTGTAGCAAAACAAACTGAAAATCAGTGTTTCTTATTACACAAGTTCAGGTAGTATCTCCCCGTTTCAAATGTAGGCTATTTTCTCATTTTGTGCATACTGAACACAACCCTGGTGATCTGACTGATTGACAGACTGATGAAACCGATTTCTCATGACTCTTGTGTACCTGGCAGTGAGTCGATGGTGAAGGTCTGGAAGCCTTTCTCCACCACCATTCCCCCACTCTGCAGGGCTGCTATCCCAGAGACGGAGTCCCTGATGGCCAGCTGGGAAAGGTTGCTGTCCCCTGGAGGCCCAGTGTTGTTGATGAGCAGGAAGAACGTCAGATGGGGGAACTCGGTACCTGCCTCCACCTGTGTCCCAAAGGATCGTAGAGAACACATGGTATATGAGGGCACTTTGTACATACACTTCTATATCTCGAGCCTAGCCGAACAGTAACGAGCAAAGCAAGACCATCCTCTACAGAGTCTACATTACTTACCTGGGCACATTTCTGAAATTTGAGTCCAAATGCTGATGGCTGTGCTGCACTTTGAATCTGAAAGAAAGTACAAAGTAAACACAACAAGTTTTCCGTTTCACAAAAGCATGGATGGAAACTTGTCCCTTTATGTTCCATTATGGCTTTTGACCACAACCCCTGGACTATGTCTCTGTTTGTGTACTTACCTGAGGCAGAGTGTGACCAGTGATATATCTGGTGAGACTGCTCCTGCGGCTCCGGGCCTTATGCTGCATGATGTTGGCCAGGTGGCTTAAGGAGGTGTAGAGGGACTGGCCCTCGGGGCCGGCTGGGGCCACAGAACGAAGAGGACCCTCTTCAGCACAGAAAGCCATGGGCCCACATGGCCCTGGTTGTCCTGTGAAGTAACATTAGTTAACATACAATAGTGTACAGTAACAGTACACATAGTTCCGTATGTAGTTATGTCCTGGAGCTGTTCTTGTCTATTAATGTTCTATATTATGTCATGTTTTATGTGGACCCCAGGAAGAGTAGCTGCTGCTTTTGCAACAGCTAATAAAATACAAAAAATACCAAATGACACAGTGGGTTTGAGAAGATTTAACAGTTAACTGGTGGAATTACTGTCATAGGCTACTTTCAGTTGAGAAGACCAAGTCTCTTTTGACATTATACCTTTTATCGTTACCCTAGGGATGATAATAAATGTTGCAGAACACATAAAATAACAAACCATCCATCTTCTTCGAGCTCAGCTCTGCTGATTTTCCACCAGGGTCATGCTGAAATGGTCTAAGAGAGTCCTGTTGAATGGGAAACATAGTGAAAAACAAAACCTGTTCCAACAACTGCATAGCAGACAGACAGATATAGATGTACAGCCCTTGAAATAGGACAGGCACAGAAATAAGGGGATTGGACTCACTCTAGGTCGACCATTTCCAAATGAGTTCTGTCGAGTTACCCATGATAGTACAGAGATGTAACAGAACGCGGGATGTACATGGTTGCTGTCCCCCATGATAGCGGAATGGCATGGATTCTCATGATGGCTTACATTATTGAACCCATACGAATGAAAAGGGCGGTGCTGTAGACGTCTCCAAAATACAGGCCTATCCTCTTGTTGAAAACAGAAGAAAATAGTGCATACAGTGACTACTTCCACGAGGAAATGTACCTGAAGCATTCGTTTGTTCTAAAACTTTCACTACTTTCCCGAAATCCGTTACATTTTGCATCCTCTTGTTACTCTATTAGACAAAGGAAACATTGTCATTGTTCTCTGATAACACGAAATTGTGTTACAATATGTCTTAAAAACATGTCATGCAAAAGAAACAAACAAGAATAACGGGCGAAACAGATTTTTTGTCGACTGTGAAAATATAGGTCATGGAAATGGGTCATCCAAACTTCCTCGAAGATTTTCCCCAAACTATGAAGAAAATGACAAGCTCCACCCCTAAATGCCTTGCGTCACATCCAATCTGTTCAATGATTGGTTGAATAGTCCGTCTGTGAAACATCGAATCTGACCGCTACAAAAAAAAAGTGTTTTGTTAGTTACGGTGTCATACCTCAAGTTATTACTTTTCCACCACGCGTTTTATTTTTTAAGTAACTTTTACGGTTGTTTTCGGTAGCTTAATGGTTTACGGTCTTTGTCCATGACCAGTTTGAGTTGTTGTCCTGATTCTTTCTTTCAGGCGTAGAAGAAATGCGCATTTTTCGTCTATTTTCTTCCTTTGCACCCGGGAATTATCCAAAATGAACGACCACGGAACGATTAGGCATCCCGATTGCTCAAATGACGTCTTGGTTCACTTTGCAGAATCTCTGCACATATTTACAGGATTATTGACAGTGGCCACTGTATGTGGGTTTTTTTCAGGAATCATAGCTGCAGCCGTTCTGTATGTCTTTTGCCTGAAGCCTATGCTTCTAACTCGACAAGTAAGTTTGTAAAGGTGTTTATTATAGGCTTGTATTAGTTAGTGTTATAACTCGTTGTTTGGATAGGCAAATAGCTTAGCCACCTGCATGACCTCATTGGCAATAATAACAGCAATAATCAATAACTCTGCAGTCATCAGCTCACTATTTGGCAAGCGTCAGGATACCATTAACACCATTTCTAACTGTTTAATAACTGAGGTGTATAGTCCTTTTGAATAAACCCAATTCAAAATGTTACTGTCTTCCATTCCTTTCCACCAGGGCTATGATGCCAGAAGACTGTTTGAGGGAGACGACCAGGATAGGGAGAACAACCACAGTGACTGTGTGAGCAACAGCAAGAAGGGTGTCCAAAGTGCCACTACCAATGAAAAAGTAAATATATTGTATTTTAGTTATAGATATAGAATATTTCAGCACCATAAAAGTGCCTTAGTGTGATAGATATATTGCAAGGTAGGTACACTCTTCAGCTGTTCCCAAGTATAACCCCTTTTGGTTCCAGTTCGAACTATTTTGGGTTCCATGTAGAACCCTCTGGGAAAACGGTTCTACCTGGAACCAAAAAGGGTTATTACATTTACATTTAAGTCATTTAGCAGACGCTCTTATCCAGAGCGACTTACAAATTGGTGCATTCACCTTATGACATCCAGTGGAACAGCCACTTTACAATAGTGCATCTAAATCTTTTAAGGGGGGATTACTTTATCCTATCCTAGGTATTCCTTAAAGAGGTGGGGTTTCAGGTGTCTCCGGAAGGTGGTGATTGACTCCGCTGTCCTGGCGTCGTGAGGGAGTGTGTTCCACCATTGGGGAGCCAGAGCAGCGAACAGTTTTGACTGGGCTGAGCGGGAACTGTACTTCCTCAGTGGTAGGGAGGCGAGCAGGCCAGAGGTGGATGAACGCAGTGCCCTTGTTTGGGTGTAGGGACTGATCAGAGCCTGGAGGTACTGAGGTGCCGTTCCCCTCACAGCTCCGTAGGCAAGCACCATGGTCTTGTAGCGGATGCGAGCTTCAACTGGAAGCCAGTGGAGAGAGCGGAGGAGCGGGGTGACGTGAGAGAACTTGGGAAGGTTGAACACCAGACGGGCTGCGGCATTCTGGATGAGTTGTAGGGGTTTAATGGCACAGGCAGGGAGCCCAGCCAACAGCGAGTTGCAGTAATCCAGACGGGAGATGACAAGTGCCTGGATTAGGACCTGCGCCGCTTCCTGTGTGAGGCAGGGTCGTACTCTGCGGATGTTGTAGAGCATGAACCTACAGGAACGGGCTACCGCCTTGATGTTAGTTGAGAACGACAGGGTGTTGTCCAGGATCACGCCAAGGTTCTTAGCGCTCTGGGAGGAGGACACAATGGAGTTGTCAACCGTGATGGCGAGATCATGGAACGGGCAGTCCTTCCCGGGAGGAAGAGCAGCTCCGTCTTGCCGAGGTTCAGCTTGAGGTGGTGATCCGTCATCCACACTGATATGTCTGCCAGACATGCAGAGATGCGATTCACCACCTGGTCATCAGAAGGAGGAAATCATATGTTATCCTATGGGGGACAGCCAAAGAACTCTTTTCGGTTCTAGATAGCAGCTTTTTTTCTAAGAGTGTACAGTATGTGTAAAGAAAAGCTGATTTGGCTTTCATTAACATTCACCTGACTTCATTAACATTCACCTGACTTCATTAACATTCACCTGACTTCATTAACATTTTCCCTAACAATTCACTTTGTTTATTCCTTTACCAGGAAAAGAAGCAGCCACCCGTGAACAGTGATGTGGCTGCTTTTGCATCACGGGCAAAGGTGGTGTACCCCATCAACCAGAAATACAGAGTAAGATCATCTATCTGTTTATATTACAGCCTTCATACCACATGTAACCAAATCTATCCAAATTGGAACACAAATTGCAATGTAACTTTGCCTTTATTCTGATAGTTCAGCACAAAAACATATTTGTTCTGTACCCTTTAATAAAAGCAGTCTATGGCTGAACTACCCCTTTAAAGATCTAATCTGCATTAGGCGTAACAGTGCCACTGGCACCAAAGACTTTGTTATTGTGTTTGTTTTGTTGATGAAACGGAGGTGAGGAGCATCCAGGAGTGTGGTAAAAAAAAATGTCCACTACATATTCTGCTGAAACATCTGGCAAACTTTGACTTTGAGGTGAACTGGCCCTTTAACGTCACATCCCAACGTCAGCCCTTAGCGGATGGAGCCTCCAACCCCTCACTGCACGAGCACTCCAAGCTGCCTGTCCTCCCCAATGGAGAGTCCTCGTCGGGCTGTAGCGGGGATTCACTGAGCCAGGACCAGGACAACGACGACAGCAGCCAGTTCATCTCCTCCTCACTGGTCCCCAAGAGTCTGCAGAACGAGAGCTTCACCAGGGTGGCCCTCTACCCCCACACGCTCTCTCAAACAGGGTGAGATGATGAGGAACAGATATTTCAGTGCTTGCTTCACCATGGAACACTACTATTATTTGTCTGTGTATGAGGATGTCATATTGCTGAGTCTCCCTTTACTGTTCTGTACTGTAGATGCAAGCTGTGTTTCTAATGTAATTCTGTTACCACTGTAGTTTTGAGGGCAGGATCAGCCTGTATTGTCTGGCTCTGCAGGACGTGCAGATACACTGTTCACAGGTCCTGGAAGAGAAATGTGTGGTGGGTGACCGCTTTCTTTCACCACACAGTAGAAAACAATTGGGTAGCACGTTCCATGAGCCAATTAATGCATTATGAATGCACTTATATGGCCTATTATCTCCTCATATTGCAATATCAAGACTTTATATACTGTATGTTTGTTTTTAAGAACATTTCCATTGATAATATGACAACCGTACTAGTTTGCTTAAATGTTGTGTAACATATTGGTGGGTCCAAATCTCAAGAATATATCTCCCTTACCGCTCCCATTTCCTTGTTGTAGCTCTTTCTCCAAATTCTCAGAATTATACTCAGCGGTCGTTTTCCCAAGGATAAAAAGGATTCAGCTTTTTTCACCAGTGTTCTTCTCCTGCAAGAAAAGGTACAATCTTAATCCAAATGCTAGCATGAGGTGTGCATGCGTATCATGATTTCCCACAAACCTGCTTTTAAATTCTCAAGTAAGGATTCTGATCTTTATTGATTTTCTCATCTCTTTGTAGGAACTGGGTTTATTAAAGAAAGAACTGTCAGCCAGCCTGTTTTCCTGTGAGAGAAACAAAGATCTCATTTCAGATCCTTGTACCCTGGAGGAGATTGAAAGAACTCAGAAAGATCTACTGGAGCACGCGCTTCAAATGGTACGCGCTTCAAATGGTACGCGCTTCAAATGGTATGCGCTTCAAATGGTACGCGCTTCAAATGGTACGCGCTTCAAATGGTAACCAAGTCGACTAGATCAAAAAGCACGACCAAACCTTTGAACCACATAGTGTGTAATTCACATTATACAAATTGAACCGCCAACATTGAACCATATTGTCTGCTCTAGCAAAGTAACATGATTTCCCCGACAATGCAATTGCCAGTTTGATGGAAAAAAATCTTAGATGTTTATGGGGAAACATTTTCTTTAAAAACTTGGATGTTTGTGGACAAACTTGAAGTATCTCCACAGACCAAGGGCTTTAGCAAACAGGTGGAGGCCTTCTGCCAAAGCCTCCTGGGCAGGTCCAGTGTTCTCCCCAGAGATGAGGCCCAGGATGTCATCCACACCCTTATCCAATGTCTCCTATTGGTCGAAAACCAGCTAACTGAGACTCAGGCGGCAGACATGAAGGTGAGATATAAGAACAAGAAACATTTAAGGATACAGGACAAAGAAGTAATTTTTGACATACAAATAAGGCTTTTTCAGAACTTCTCCATTTGCACCCAAACCTTTGTACCTTTAATGAGGTTCCATGCATGGCCGCTGTTCTACATGGATGCATTACACGTGAAGATTCGATAGGTGTAAGAAGTATGACAATAATTCCTTCCTAGATTTAAAAAAAAATGTTTTACTTACAACATAGAAAAGACATAAAAATGTAACACATAAAGAAATTATAGGAAGGAATTATTGTCATACTTCTTACACCTATCTAATCTTCATGGCCGATAGGGTCTATTTATTGATGAGGGCCTGCATCCATCTCTCTCTTTCCCCTGGCTCTCTCCCAGAGGACCCAGGAGAAGCTGCTGTGGTGGGAGGAGCTGAGGGGTGTGCTGCAGGCCAAGCCAGCCCTGCTCCAGCAGGAGGTGTCCTTCAGACAGGACCTGGTGGCCCGAGGCCTGGAGCAGCTGACCAGTGACGGCCACCTGACATTCGCCACCATGGAGAAGACCCTGGTCGAGCTGCAGACTGCCCTGACTGAGGGGCTGCAGCACTGCAGCGAAGGTGAGTCATGTTGCAGACAAACGTGCATGCATGCACGAGCATGGACATACACAGACGCATGCACACACACATGCACATACACACACACACACACACACACACACACCACCTACATTCTTAGATCATCTATAAGTAGTGTTCCCCTATATTCATAAATTGTTGCCGCCACTCAATAAAAAAAAGTTAATTACTTTTTGGGATGGTGAAACTTTTTCAGTATACACTTCATTCTTACGGCTATGGGTTTCGCTAGCGGCACCCCTCGACAACATTCCGCTGAAAAGGCAGCGAAATTCAAAAATATTTTTTTGAAATATGTAACTTTCACACATTAACAAGTGCAATACACCAAATGAAAGATACACTTCTTGTTAATCTACCCATAGTGTCCGATTTCAAAAAGGCTTTACAGCCAAGTCAGAGCCAAGTTGCAAAAACACACAGCCATTTTTACAGCCAAAGAGAGGAGTCACAAAAAGCAGAAATAAAGATAAAATTAATCACTAAACTTTGATGATCTTCATCAGATGACACTTGTAGGACATCATGTTACACAATACATGTATGTTTTGTTCGATAAAGTGCATATTTATATAAAAAAATCTCGGTTTACATTGGCGCGTTACGTTCAGTAATGTTTTGCTTCCCAAACATCCAGTGATTTTGCAGAGAGCCACATCAATTTCCAGAAATACTCATAATAAACATTGATAAAAAGATACAAGTGTTATTCACAGAATTAAAGATACACTTCTCCTTAATGTGTCAGATTTTTAAAAAACTTTACGGAAAAAGCACACCATTCAATAGTCTGAGTACGGCGTTCAGAGACCAAACCAGCCAAAGAAATATCCGCCATGTTGTGGAGTCAACATTAGTCAGAAATAGCATTATAAATATTCACTTACCTTTGATGATCTTCATCAGAATGCACTCCCAGGAATCCTAGTTCCACAATAAATGTTTTATTTGTTCGAAAAAATTATTAACTTTATGTCCAAATTCCTCCTTGTTGTTAGCGCGTTCAGCCCAGTAATCCATCTTCATGAGGCGTGAGCACTAGGTCCAGACGAAAAGTCCAACATTTCTGTTACAGTCCGTAGAAACATGTCAAACGATGTATAGAATCAATCTTTATGTTTTTAACATAAATATTCAATAATGTTTCAACCGGAGAATTCCTTTGTCTGTAGAAAAGCAATGGAACGCGAGCTACCTCTCACGTGAACGAGCGTCACGAGTTTGTGGCACTCTGCCAGACCACTGACTCAAAGATCCCTTATGAGCCCCTCCTTTACAGTAGAAGCATCAAGCAAGTTTCTAAAGACTGTTGACATCTAGTGGTAGCCTTAGGAAGTGCAATTTGACCCACCTCAGATTTCCCACTTCCTGGTTGGATTTTTCTCAGGTTTTCACGTGCCATATGAGTTCTGTTATACACACAGACATCATTAAAACAGGTTTAGAAACTACAGAGTATTTTCTATCCAAATATACGAATAATATGCATATACTAGCAACTGGGACTGAGTAGCAGGCAGTTTACTCTGGGCACGCTTTTCATCCAAACGTGAAAGTGCTGCCCCCTATCCCAAACAGGTTAAATTACTAAAACCAGATATAAAGTATGTAGGAAAGATAACGGAGTTCTATATTTTTTAAATAAGATCATCTTTGAGAACTAACAACGACCAAAATAAAAACTAGACAGTCAGAGAGAATCTAAAATTCCAAATATGTCATGGAATGGGGCCCCCATTGATTTTGTTATAATGTTTGAGTCACCCAAATAGCATAAGAACACGACATAAGCCATTGTAAAAATCAAATAAAATCAAAGTTTATTTGTCACGTGCACCGAATACAACAGGTGTAGAGCTAACAGTGAAATGCTTACTTACAGGCTCTAACCAACAATGCAAAAAAGGTATTAGGTGAACAATAGGTAAGTAAAGAAATAAAAACAACAGTGAAAAAGACAGTGAAAAAACAGTAGCGAGGCTATATACAGCAGCGGGGCTATAACAGTAGCAAGGCTATATACAGGCACCGGTTAGTCGGGCTGATTGAGGTAGTATGTACATGTAGATATGGTTAAAGTGACTATGCATATATGATAAACAGAGATTAGCAGCAGCGTAAAAGAGGGGTTGGCGGGTGGTGGGTGGCGGGACACAATGCCGATAGCCCGGTTAGCCAATGTGCGGGGGCACTGGTTGGTCCGACCAATTGAGCTAGTATGTACATGAATGTATAGTTAAAGTGACTATGCATATATGATAAACAGAGTAGCAGCAGCATAAAATAGGGGTTGGGGGGGCACACAATGCAAATATTCCGGGTAGACATTTGATTACCTGTTCAGGAGTGGCTTGGAGGTAAAAACTGTTGAGAAGCCTTTTTGTCCTAGACTTGGCACTCCGGTACCACTTGCCATGCGGTAGTAGAGAGAACAGTCTGTGGCTGGGGTCTTTGACAATTTTTAGGACCTTCCTCTGACACCACCTGGTGTAGAGGTCCTGGTTGGCAGGCAGCTGCTGATGTACTGGGCCGTACGCACTACCCTCTGTAGTGCCTTGCGGTCGGAGGCTGAGCAGGCAGTGATGCAACCAGTCAGGATGCTCTCGATGTTGCAGCTGTAGAACCTTTTGAGGATCTGAGGACCCATGCCAAATCTTTTTAGTTTCCTGAGGGGGAATAGGCTTTGACTGTCTTGGTGTGTTGGACCATTCCAGTTTGTTGGTGATGTGAACACCAAGGAACTTGAAGCTCTCAACCTGCTCCACAGCAGCCCTGTCGATAAAAATGGGGCGTGCTCAGTCCTCCTTTTCCTGTAGTCCACAATCATCTCCTTAGTCTAGGCTGTCTCGTCGTTGTCGGTGATCAGGCCTACCACTGTTGTGTCGTCTGCAAACTTAATGATGGTGTTGGAGTCGTGCCTGGCCATGCAGTCGTGGGTGAACAGGGAGTACAGGAGGGGACTGAGCACACACCCCTGAGGGGCTCCAGTGTTGAGGATCAGCGTGGCAGATGTGTTGCTACCTACCCTCAGCACATTTTCTCTCAGCCCCATGGCATAATGTGTAGAATTGCAGAAAGTTAGCTTTAAAATAGCAAAATGTTGTCTCTGCGGCAAATACTAGAGCCTCTAACATTTTGTGTCAGAGACCACGTCATTGGCCTGACACACATTATTGCTGCCGCGTGCAAATAGCCAACCGCTGAAACGAAGAATCTGGTTTGTATTCAAAAGTGACCTCTCTGAATTCAGTATCAGGTCAAATCATAGACATTAGGAGTTCGTTCATAAATTGCCCCCGGTGTCTCAGAGTGCGCTCTGGGACATTCTTAAATGAAGATCATTCAAGAGAAGGGTTGATCAATGCGTTTTGACAGTCAAGCTAACTGGCTAATGTTGCTTTCTAGCTACTTTCTAGCTACTTTCAGACACAAATGAGAGAACACCTCACTCTGACCATTTTACTAGCAGAGCTGGTTATACTGTTTTCATGTTATCTACTGGGTTAACCACTGTACTGGCAACAATTACATTACAATTTTTTACCCAATGTTTACTGACACAGGCCACTGGTGCTAGGTCTTTCATAAATTCATGAATTATTCCCCGCTCTGGCACTCTCAAACCAGAGTGCTCTGATACCGGAGTGGATTGCCAGGGTGAATTTACGAACCTAGATTAACATTCTATTTGATGTGAAATGAGTACCCAGAGGGCACAATTTGGCACATGACGTCATAATGACGTCTTTGTAACCAGTTGTGCCCACTGGGAAGTTGTGTAATTACCCTGCTGAACTTCCCCCCTGAGGAATATGGTGGTAATGTTTCAGTATTATGTGGCCTAGTTCCTCATCTTAAATTAACTGGCTTCTTAAAATGTTCAGTGCTCTTTCTCCATTACCAAAAAGAGTAAATCAAGCAAATGAATATTGATTATTCATTGAGTGTACTGTTATAACCAATGCGAACCACACTGTGGTGACAATAAAATATAATTGTATAGTTATACCATTTTGATTAGAGGTCGACCAACTATGATTTTTCAACGCCGATACCGATTATCGGAGGACCAAAAAAGCCGATACCGATTAATCGGATGATTTAAAAAAAAAAATGTATTTGTAATAATGACAATTACAACAATAGTAAATGAACACTTATTTTAACTTAATATAATACATCAATAAAATCAATTTAGCCTCAAATAAATAATCAAACATGTTCAATTTGGTTTAAATAATGCAAAAACAAAGTGTTGGAGAAGAAAGTAAAAGTGCAATATGTGCAATGTAAGAAAGCTAACGTTTTAGTTCCTTGCTCAGAACATGAGAACATATGAAAGCTGGTGGTTCCTTTTAACATGAGTCTTCAATATTCCCAGGTAGGTTGTAGTTATTATAGGAATTATAGGACTATTTCCCTCTATACCATTTGTATTTCATTAACCTTTGACTATTGGATGTTCTTATAGGTACTTTAGTATTGCCAGTGTAACAGTATAGCTTCTGTCCCTCTCCTCGCTCCTCTCTGGGCTCGAACCAGGAACACAACGACAACAGCCAACCTCGAGGCAGCGTTACCCATGCAGAGCAAGGGAAACAACCACTCCAAGGCTCAGAGCGAGTGACGTTTGAAATGCTACTAGCTCGCGCTAACTAGTCAGCCATTTCACATCGGTTACACCAGCCTCAGTCAGATTATACGCAAAGCAGGACACGCTAGATAATATCTAGTAATATTATCAACCACGTGTAGTTAACTGGTGATTATGATTGATTGATAGTTTTTTATAAGATAAGTTTAATGCTAGCTAGCAACTTACCTTGGCGTACTGCATTCTTGTAACAGGCAGTCAGTCTCCTTGTGGAGTGCAATGGTCGTTATTGCGTTGGACTAGTTAACTGTAACCATTCCGATTAATCGGTCAACCTTTAATTTTGACATTTTGTAGTAATGTAGTTTAATACTCAACTCTAAATGATAAATGCAGAATGACACACAGAAGAATTAAGTGAATTGTGTTAAAAGAAAACTGGTCAAATTCTGTGCCAAATCAGCAACTTAGTGTAGTAACATTGTAATTGACATATAATGATGTCAACAAATCAAAACTACATGTAATTACATTTGTTTATACAGAATGCAGGATAAAGACCAATGAGATTGTGTATGAAAAGTGCAAGAAGATAGACTCCAAGAAAAATAAACTCCTGAGGACTCACGCAAAGGAGAGAAGCCGTGTACTGGATTCTGCACAGACGCACAGCGACCTACAGGAATTTGTGAAGGTCAGTATCTCTCTTTTAGTAGGCTCATTCGTTCCCTGTCGTGTGTCCAGTGCCATAACAATAGTAGTAGTAGCGGTACTGCTAAACTACTTCTCTATTCACTCACTTCACTATAAAATCGAATTTGGATAAGTACAAACTCTGTGTATTATGGTTTTCCAGTCCCATTACATTACATTGTTAATTGCTCCTTATAACTGTATGCTCCGGTTTAGCAGTTAAATTCTCTTCTCCAGGTGTATCAGGAGCTGCTTCTGAAGCAGAGGAAGCAGAGCAGTGACTTGGAGCTGCAGCAGGATGGGAGAGTGGCAGAGGCAGTGTGTGATCTTTGGAGGGTAGGTCGTAATTATGGCATTTCACCAAAATCTGTGCAGTGCTAATTCAACTTATTTTCTTATAGAAAATAACCCATGCTTGTGTGTCTCCAGAGGCATCATGCCACCTGGTCCAAGAAGCTGGGAGAGCTGGCCAAAGACATCTTCCTATCTGCTCTCCCTGCTGAGCCCCAGTTGTCCACAAACCAAGGCCAGAGGCTATGGCTGGATCTAGATGGTGACCTGGTTGCACTGCTGCAGCAGGCAGAGTCCAATACCAAACGGCAACTGGAGGGTGTACAGGCTCAATTGGAGCGAGATGGACAGGTACTGTATTAGAGGTTGACCGATTATGATTTTTCAACGCCGATACCGATTATTGGAGGACCAAAAAAAAAAAAAAACACCCCGGTGCCGATTAATCGGCCGATTTTTATTTATTTATTTGTAATAATGACAATTACAACAATACTGAATGAACACTTATTTTAACTTAATATAATACATCAATAAAATCAATTTAGCCTCAAATAAATAATGAAACATGTTCAATTTGGTTTAAATAATTCAAAAACAAAGTGTTGGAGAAGAAAGTAAAAGTGCAATATGTGCCATATAAGAAAGCTAACATTTAAGTTCTTTGCTCAGAACATGAGAACATATGAAAGCTTGTGGTTCCTTTTAACATGAGTCTCCAATATTCCCAGGTAAGAAGTTTTAGGTTGTAGTTATTATAGGAATTATAGGACTATTTCTCTCTATACCATTTGTATTTCATATACCTTTGACTATTGGATGAGCTTATAGGCACTTTAATATTGCCAGTGTAACAGTATAGCTTCTGTCCCTCTCCTCGCCCCTACCTGGGCTCGAACCAGGAACACATCGACAATAGCCACCCTCGAAGCAGCGTTACCCATGCAGAGCAAGGAGAATAACTACTCCAAGTCTCAGATCGAGTGACGTTTGAAACACTATTAGCACACACCCCGCTAACTAGCTAGCCATTTCACATCGGTTACACCAGCCTAATCTCGGGTGTTGATGGGCTTGAAGTCATAAACAGCGCAATGCTTGAAGCACAGCAAAGAGCTGCTGGCAAAATGCACGAAAGTGCTGTTTGAATGAATGCTTACGAGCCTGCTGGTGCCTACCATTGCTCAGTCAGACTGCTCTATCAAATCATATACTTAATTATAACATAATAACACACAGAAATACGAGCCGTAGGTCATTAATATGGTCGAATCCGAAAATTATCATCTCGAAAACAAGACATTTATTCTTTCAGTGAAATACGGAACCGTTCTGTATTTTATCTAACGGGTGGCGTCCATAAGTCTAAATATTCCTGTTACATTGCACAACCTTCAATGTTATGTCATAATTACGTAAAATTCTGGCAAATTAGGCGGCCCAAACTGTTGCATATACCCTAACTGCATGCAATGAACCCAAGTCAAGTGACACAATTTCACCTGGTTAATATTGCCTGCTAACCTGGATTTCTTTTAGCTAAATATGCAGGTTTAAAAATATATACTTCTGTGTATTGATTTTAAGAAAGGCATTGATGTTTATGGTTAGGTACACAATGGAGCAAGGACAGTCCTTTTTTGCGAATACGCACCGCATCGATTGTATGCAACGCAGGACATGCTAGATAAACTAGGAATATCATCAACCATGTGTAGTTAACGAGTGATTATGATTGATTGATTGATTGTTTTTTATAAGATAAATGTAATGCTAGCTAGCAACTTACTTTGGCTTACTGCATTCGCGTAACAGGCAGGCTCCTCGTGGAGTGCAATGAGAGGCAGGTGGTTAGAGTGTTGGACTAGTTAACTGTAAGGTTGCAAGATTGAATCCCCGAGCTGACAAGGTAAAAATATGTCGTTCTGCCCCTGAACAAGGCAGTTAACCCACTGTTCTTAGGCCATAATTGAACATGTGTTCTTAACTGACTTGCCTAGTTAAATAAAGATTAAATAAAGGTGTAAAAAAAAAAATAATAATCAATAAAAAAAATTAAAAAATCAGCCAAATCGGTATCCAAAAATACCGATTTCCAAATGTTGTGAAAACTTGATATCGGCCCTAGTTATCGGCTATTCCGATTAATTGGTCGACCTCTATACTCTATACATGCTGCCGGACCCAAAAATGTAATGAATAGAGCTGACTCGATTCCCTATTCTACATGACAGACATCATATCTGTTCTACTCAATGCATCTTTATCTGGACCTTCTGTAACGTTGCATTCTTCTGGATAAGCACTAGGTTACACTCCTGGGTCATATTCGTTAGGCACTAAATGGAAGAAAACTTTAGGAAATGTGGAGGTCGTACTACTAGATCTGGTCCAGTTACAACCGATTGTTTTTGCTTTCCGTTTTGAAATGTTTTGCTAATGACTACGCCCATTTTTAATACTGTATTTCTGTATGTTTGTCCTGCTCTAGGTATGGTGTGTGGAAGCGGCCCTGGTGCTGGCCTGCCTTAGACACCTAGGTGAACAGCAGCTGAAGATCCTTAGAGGCATGGTGGTCAGACAGAGCTACATGCTTAACAGGTGAAGCAGGGGGACCTCTGGCAGATGGAAATACATTTAAAAAATACAGTATTTCATATATGATCTGAAATCTATTTGATTTTCAATCGTAAACATTTATACACTCTAGCACATCTGACAAGCAAAAGCATGGTTTAAAGTGGCACAGTGCTTTTCATGCCTGATACTGTAAAAATAGGATGTGCAGGCTTTTGTTCCAGCCCAGAACTAACACATTTGACTCAACCAACGACCAATCCCTATTCTATCCCAGCCATGTGGGGATGTTGATTGAGAAGAAACAGCACCTCCTGCTGGTAGCGGTGCAGAGGCACTTTGTGGCCAGACACTTCTGTCTGAGGGTCTTGAAGGAGATGAGGTTGTCCAAGCTCAAGGTGCTGTCTCAGAGTGACTTCAGGGCCCTGCTGGCTCTAGAGGACCACACCCAGACCACAGTCAGAACAACGCTCCCCAAAGCCCAGCAGCAGGTTCAGTCACACATTCACTAACATTACATTACATGTTATTATACAATCTACAAAGTGAGAAAATGAGGCTTGTTTTGACATTTGTTACGGCCCAGTAGAAACATGCCTGATTCAACTGATCAACTAATCACCAAACCCTTGATTAGTTGAATCAAGTGTTTGTGCAGAGCTAGAACCAAAAAAGTGCACACTTGTGATTCCCCCTAGAAATGAAGAGAAACTACTTTAAAAGGAATACAGTATATAGAGACCCCTACCTGTCCTTCTTGCTCCATCTACGGCTCTTTTTTAGACTATCAATATGTCACCTTGTCACTGTGGTCTGTCAATCACCTCCCTCTGTGTCTTGGACTGCCCACAGGAATCCAGTGCCAGTGTTGCCGAGAGGCACCTGGGCCCGGAGACACTGCTGATTGGCCACAGCTTCCAGCAGGAGTTCCTGTCAGAGCTAGAGACGGGAGCGGAGCTCCTGCAGGCCAACGCCCAGCAGCTGGTGGGCCACGCCCTCAGCCAGAGCCTCTGGCAGCAGATGGACCAGGCCCCTCCCACTAGGCCCCAGCCTGACCACGGCAGGAAGGTAATGAAGCGACTGGCCTCATTCATAAACAACCTCTAGGCCTTTCCCCCTAAGACAGACATGGGCAAACTAGGGCTAATGTGATAATTTTAGATTATGACAAAAACCAAGTATAAATTATAGTGGATCTATGCCAGTGGAGGCGGCTGAGGGGAGGACGGCTCATAGTAAAGTCTGGAACGGAGTCAATGGAATGGTGTCAACCACATGAAAACCACGTTTGATACCATTCCATTGACTCTATTCCAGCCACTATTATGAGCCATCCTCCCCTCACCAGCATCCACTGACCTAGGCCTATGTATTATTTTTAAATAGCCCCCCTCCCCCCCTCCTTTTTTTATCTATTTTCTATCTATTCTAATTGTTATTTATTTGGGTATGGTAGAGCCAGTTGACGGAGGTAGCGTCAGAGAGTGTGTACGTGACCCGGGATTCCCTCAGTGCTCTGGTCACCAGCTACTACTCTCAGATCCAGGACATCACCAAGGGCCTTCAGCAGCAACACCCTAACAAGGCCAGAGGTGAGATGAACAGGTGGTGATTGTGGTCCGTTAGTGCTAATTCTATAGTAAAACTACAGATGCTA
Source organism: Oncorhynchus keta (assembly GCF_023373465.1). Taxonomy (NCBI): domain Eukaryota; kingdom Metazoa; phylum Chordata; class Actinopteri; order Salmoniformes; family Salmonidae; genus Oncorhynchus; species Oncorhynchus keta. Next base: position 56,849,355 of record NC_068430.1, on the reverse strand, counting down.
TGAATGTGTGAGGTACCTTACAATCTGTTCACTGAAAAACTACGCTAGAAAGTCTTTCGGTTCTACTGGCAGAATCGTGGGCTGTTTATGTGCAATGTTGCAATTGATTGTTGTATTGTTTTTCAAACCTTCACATAAATCTTCAATTGATTGAATTGGGGGCCAAAGTTAGTAATATAACTATCACTGTGGTGTTGTGTCCGTCCCCTCCCCAGAGGAGTGTGAACGACGAGAGAGCAGCTCTCAGATGAACAAGGACATGCTAAAGGAGCTGGCCAACTGGGGGAGGAAGCCCATGTCCACCGAGTTTCATCAGAGGTACTGTTTACTTTCTCTCCTAACTAATTGACGGTTATTTATACTATGCATTTGATTCCCTGTCGTTCTCTCCTATGACTTGGCATGGCAACTAATGAACACGGCATAAAGTTGTCTAAAGCAAATTATGTATGTACAAACCTGGGTTCAAATTGAGCGTTTGAGGGTTTTGTACTTTTCTGACTATTTCATTGGTTCTTTTGAGCCAGGCAGGCTCAATCAAGTGCAGCTGAAGTATGAAAGAAAACAAATACTATATGAACCCATGTCTAATATTGTAACGGTATTATACAGAGAAGAGCTCACTCTTTTTCATTGTTCACTACCCACCATGCTAATAGGGTTGAACTGCAGAAGAAGAGGATGTTGGAACAGTATGACTTGGAGCAGGAGGTCGCATGTGAAACTCTGAGGAGAAGGAAGTTAGCCCAGGAACAAACCATGGAGCGAATCAAAGGACAGTTACAGGTAACAGCCACCTTGTAAATGCTAATTCACAATGGTTCATCAGGGCAGGGTAGCCTAGTGTTTAGAGTGTTGGACTAGTAACCGGAAGGTTGCAAGTTCAAATCCCTGAGCTGACAAGGTACAAACCTGTCGTTCTGCCCCTGAACAGGCAGTTAACCCACTGTTCATAAGCTGTCGTTGAAAATAAGAATTTGTTCTTAGCTGGCTTGCCTAGTAAAATAAAATTATCATGATGATGTGAAAGCAGAAAATAGTTTAGTTTTAACTTCCATGAATCCGTGGGAGAGTTGGCAAACATTTCTTCAGTCTTATGTGTAAATATCACTACATAGTTTGTTCAGCTAATATAAGTAAATTCATGGATAATGCCTGTTGTTCATGATTTATATATTAAAGATTGTTTTAATAAATATTTTATGAAGTAAAAAATACATTTGTATTAATTTTGTATATTGTATTTCTGTGTTTGCTCCATCAGGAGGCAGAAGAGGCCTTCATAGCTAAACTATCTGCCTTAGCTCGGATCCCATTACCCGACAAAGAGCTCAACACTGAGGATGACATCATAGGTAAGGATTTTCAAGGGCTGTATCTGAAATGGCACACTAGCAGTATTAGTAGTAATAGTACTAGTGACTAGAGGTCGACCGATTATTATTTTTCACCGCCGATACTGATACCGATTATTGGAGGATCAACGCAAAAAACCTGCTGCCGATTAATCGGACGATTCTTTTTTTATTTATTTGTAATAATGACATTTACAACAATACTGAATGAACACTTATTTTAACTTAATGTAATACATCAATAAAATCAATTTAGCCTCAAATGAATAATGAAACATGTTCAATTTGGTTTAAATAATGCAAAAACAAAGTGTTGGAGAAGAAAGTAAAAGTGCAATATGTGCCATGTAAGAAAGCTAACGTTTAAGTTCGTTGCTCAGAACACGAGAACATATGAAAGCTGGTGGTTCCTTTTAACATGAGTCTTCAATATTCCCAGGTAAGAAGTTTTAGGTTGTAGTTATTATAGGACTATTTCTCTCTATACCATTTGTATTTCATTAACCTTTGACTATTGGATGTTCTTATAGGCACTTTAGTATTGCCAGTGTAACAGTATAGCTTCCGTCACTCTCCTCGCTCCTACCTGGGCTCGAACCAGGAACACAATGACAACAGCCACCCTCGAAGCAGCGTTACCCATCGCTCCACAAATGCCACAGCCCTTGCAGAGCAAGGGGAACAACCACTCCAAGTCTCTGAGCGAGTGACGTTTGAAACGCTATTAATGCGCACCCCGCTAACTAGCTAGCCATTTCACATCGGTTACATGAGCCTAATCTCGGGAGTTGATAGGCTTGAAGTCATAAACAGCTGCTGGCAAAAGCACGAAAGTGCTGATTGAATGAATGCTTACGAGCCTGCTGGTGCCTACCACCGCTCAGTCAGACTGCTGTATCAAATCATAGACTTAGTTATAACATGATAACATGTTGAATCCGGAAACTATCATCTTGAAAACAAGACGTTTATTCTTTCAGTGAAATTTTCAGTGAAATACGGAACCGTTCCGTATTTTATCTAACGGGTGGCATCCATAAGTCTAAATATTCCTGTTACATTGCACAAACTTCAATGTTATGTCATAATTACGTAAAATTCTGGCAAATTAGGCGGCCCAAACTGTTGCATATACACTAACTCTGCGTGCAATGAACGCAAGAGAAGTGACACAATTTCACCTGGTTAATATTGCCTGCTAACCTGGATTTCTTTTAGCTAAATATGCATTTTTTTTAAATATATACTTCTGTGTATTGATTTTAAGAAAGTCATTGATGTTTATGGTTAGGTACACATTGGAGCAACGATACACACCGCATCGATTATATGCAACGCAGGACATGCTAGATAAACTAGTAATATCATCAACCATGTGTAGTTAACTAGTGATTATGATTGATTGATTGTTTTTTATAAGATACGTTTAATGCTAGCTAGCAACTTACTTTGGCTTACTGCATTCGCATAACAGGCAGTCTCCTCGTGGAGTGCAATGAGAGGCAGGTGGTTAGAGCGTTGGACTAGTTAAATGTAAGGTTGCAAGATTGAATCCCCCGTGCTGACAAGGTAAAAATCTGTCGTTCTGCCTCTGAACGAGGCAGTTAACCCACCGTTCCTAGGCAGTCATTGAAAATAAGAATGTGTTCTTAACTGACTTGCCTAGTTAAATAAAGATTAAATAAAGGTGGAGAAAAAAAAAATGTTTCCAAAAATACAGATTTACGATTGTTATGAAAACTTGAAATCGGCCCTAATTAATCGGCCATTCCGATTAATCGGTCGACCTCTACTAGTGAACAGGGCTTTAAAATGACACCATTTTCCCAGTATAATGCATTCCTTTAGACCAGAGCCAAAGTAGTGCAGTAGTACCATTTCGGACGCATACTTGGTATACAGCCCATTATATTTGCTACTGAAAATAGAAGCTATCACACAGTTTTCTTGTTTATTTTATGATTATGAATATCCTACCATAGTTTTCAAATAAGAGTGTTTGTGAACATGAATTGCATCATCAATGTCATTTTTACAGGGGAGGAGGAGAGTCCAACATTGAATCCAACATTGTGGAAGAGGCGAGAGAGGCGGGAGCATGAAACTCTGCTCACCAATCCAACACTTTTATTTTCATGACAGGGAATGTGTAACTTTAGGATTAGGGTAGACAATTGGAACACAACTATATTTATTACACCTGACGGGGGGGGTTGTACTGGGCATTTTTGGCTGTTTTCACATGTAATATAACCCTTTTTAATCCTCTTTATGTCCACTGAAAGCAGGCTAGTGATTGCTTTGCAACGCTTGCAGTTAGCCATCGATTCCTTCCAAACCCCTCATTGTGGAATTGAGATTTCCAACTTGTTGTGTAAAGTCCATGTCAAATGGCCAATGATCACAGATTCGTTTTATCTATAATTTATCTTCATATGACAAGGATTGAAAAGGATTTGCCAGTTGATTGCAGCATGCCTAAGGCACGTTCACACAGATGAGCAGGGACCCTGGGCACCTTTCTTTGGTGTTTTTCAGAGTCAGTAGAAAGGGCTCTTTTAGTGTCCTAAGTTTTCAGAACTGTGACCTTAATTGCCTACTGTCTTTAAGCTGTTAGTGTCTTATCGAACGTTCCACATGAAAATGTTAATGAATTGTTTATGGTTCATTCAAGCATGGGAAACAGTGTTTAAACCCTTTACAATGAAGATCTGTGAAGTTATTTGGATTTTTACGAACTATCTTTGAAAGACATGGTCCTGATAAAGGGACGTTTCTTTTTTGCTGAGTTTATATACTAGGTGGTGTCAGAGGAAGGCCCAAAAATTGTCAAAGACTCCAGTCACCCAAGTCATAGACTGTTCTCTCTGCTACCGCACAGCAAGTCTAGATCCAAATGGTCACCCGGCCTACAGTACCTATATGTACAAATTACCTCGACTAACCTGTACCCCTTGTGGTGGTTCATTTAGTTACTATCAAATGAGGGAGACAAACTTATCACACAAGTCAGTTATCTGCCAGAGGCCCATCCTCACGTACATCTACAATAGTCAACAGAATACTCTATCAGAAACCCAGATTGTAGTCAATACCATATACCCAATGCTATTTAAATGACGAAGAAACCCCGCAAATAACCCAATTTATAATTGTTTGTCGTCGTAAAATCAGGCACATAATAACGACGCAATTCCCAGAAAATAGCCCTAATTAAAGGTCCAAGCATTACTCCGGCGATGATTCTTACATGCCAAATTAATAGATTAGCAGTCAGAGTTAAATTGACATTCATTGACTAGAAAACAGAATTTGCGCTTTTGAATAAAACTAGATTATGTTCTCATGCAACGTATTTCAATTGCAACGTATTTCAATTACTTCACTACATCACATTAATCACGCAATGATACATAGTTTGTTGGATACCCTTATGGAAAAAGGTTTATTCAATACATTCAGCAACTCCTCTCATACTGGGAAGAAAAAAATGAAACACATTTTCGGGCAGTTTAATTTCAAATGTACCCAGACGGAGAAAATCCAATAAGCGTTTTATAGTTACATCGTTAGGGTAAGTTAACCAAAAGTGGACAAACTACTGTCAGTTTCTAGAGCACAATTTCCCAGACTTTGGAGACAGTTTGTAACGGCTTTCTTCCTGGGAAGGAGAGGACCAAAGCTCAGCGTGAGAAGTGTCCATGGTTATTTAATGACAGCGACTCAACACATGAACACACTACAAAACTACAAATGTGGCAAAACCGAAACAGTCCTATCTGGTGCAGAGAACACAAAGACAGGAAACAATCACCCACCAACCCCAACACAAAACAAGCTACCCAAATATGGTTCCCAATCAGAGACAATGACTAACACCTGCCTCTGATTGAGAACCATATAAGGCCATACATAGAAACGGACAAACTACACACACAACATAGAATGCCCACCCAGCTCACGTCCTGACCAACACTAAAACAAGGAAAACACACGAGAACTATGGTCAGAACGTGACACGGTTTAATTATGCTTAAACCTCATCTTTATCAAATTATCCATTAAAGATACCAACTCAAAACCTACGTACATCTACGAATGGGTGGTTTCAATTGTATCTAACTATATCCCCAGTATTACTTTTGTCACGAGGGACTAGGTGTATGAGGAAGAATCAGGCGCAGAGAGTTCTACAGGAAGAAGTGCACTTTAATCTGCAATGCCCACAACACAGGGCGCGGAAATATATGGACCAACCCAAAACACAGGGCACCAGGTCTAGAACACGAACACACCTAAATAACACACACACGTAACACAAGAATAATCCCGCTCAAAACAAGGGTGGGTATACGCAATTTAAATAAGGAAGCCCATCAAGCACAGACAAATAGACACAGGTGCAACTAATAAGACAAAACAAACAGAAAACAATAAAAGTGATCGGTGGCGGATAGTAGGCCGGTGACGACGACCACCGAGCACCGCCCGAACAGGCAGGGGTGTCACGGTCTTCCTCCTCTTCTTCCGAAGAGGAGAGGCAAGAAGGATCAGAGGACCAAAATGCAGCGTGGTATGTGTTCATAGTGAATTTTAATTTTAAGAAAACACTGAAACACTATACAAAAACAATAAACCAATAACGACTGTGAAGCTACACATGAGACCTGTGCTGACACAAGCCACTAACATAGACAATCACCCACAAACAAACAGTGCAACCCAGGCTACCTAAGTATGATTCTCTATCAGAGACAACTAATGACACCTGCCTCTGATTGAGAACCATACTAGGCCGAAACATAGAAATCCCCAAATCATAGAAAATCAAACAGACTGCCCACCCAACTCACGCCCTGACCATACTAAATAAATACAAAACAAAGGAAATAAAGGTCAGAACGTGACAAGGGGAGCCAACTTCGGCGGAGGTCGTGACAACTTTATCAAATCTCTAGTAATCAATTATACACACATACAATTTAGCATATTTTCCTATATTCACAGAATACATATAAAACGTAAGAAAATCTTAGGTACTCACGACAACCATTCCATTTGCTTTTTCAAGGACTCTCCACAGCTCTCTAAACATACTCCCAGCAGAACCAAAAAACAACAACTTTCTAAAATGTCATCTCGCTCTCAATACCACCCTGTGATATTCTATGACAGGCAGTGACGGAACATAACCCCAAGATAACGTTATATCAAAGTTTATTGTCCACCTTTCAATAATCTACGTCAGATGAAGACTAATTCACATTCACACAACTCATATATCACAGTCACACAATGCTATTCTCAAACATACCTAATCAATTAGTTGTTTATCAACAATATTTTAACTTGCAGGAATATTTTCTAATTTCTATCTCATGATTAGTTCCTAGGATAATGCAACTTATACATTTGCATCTTTCAATACTTCTAAAATGGGGTACAGGTTTCAAACAATTACACGTTTAAAACAAGTACAGCTCCTCAGCTCCTTGATCTTAACTAGTTCACATAGATTCCGGATGTTTTAAAATGAAATGGACAAAACTAGTTCACACAGATTTAAGATATTTAACACTAAATTACCAAACCCAGGGCATACCTGGCTAGCACATTTAAAATAATTGGAATTCACCACTTCTGAGCGTCACTTAGACAGTCACACAGACACTTTTCAGAATGAGGTCCTTCTTCCAATAGGATTTAACCATTTAACTATTTACATCACATCCTTGTCGTCAAATATGGTGGTTAATTTCTTTACTATCAAATGAGGAGAGACAAACTTATCACACAAGTCAGAGTTATCTCCCAGAGGCCCAAGTCAGAGTTATCTTCCAGAGGCCCATCCTCAGTAGAACACACACACAATAGTTAACAGAATACTATATTCTGTTGAATAAAACAACCATTTGATGCAATAAAAGCATTATAACATTATCTTTCAATTTTACCACCATACCCTGCACACAGACTCAGTACCGGTATCCCCTGTATATAACCTCGTTATTGTTATGTAATCTTATTGTGTTACTTTTTATTTTATTTTTTACTTTAGTGTATTTAGCTAATATTTTCTTAACTCTAGTTCTTGAACTGCTTTGTTGGTTAAGGGCTTGTAAGTAAGCATTTTACGGTAAGGTTGTATTCGGCATATGTGACAAATAAAATTCTATTTGACTTTATCTGTGGCCAATGACCTTGAGCCTTCTTGGATGGGCACTTCTAATGTATTTATTAACTCAATTATTATTTATATATATATTTTTACATTGTTTGGAAACTGATGTGACACTTATTAATGACAAAATAACATGCAAAACCGATAAACAGGTGGAGCTCAAAACAGGCTCTGCCCCACTTGCCCTGAATGACGGGTCGCCACTGGAGGGGAAACCAATCCATAAAGTCAGATACTGTATCTACCCTATCTTTGATAATAGCAGAGCAACAACCAAATCAGGGCAATACCAGGAGTCAGATCGCTAACCCGTCTTTGACTTATTTACTATTGCTATATATTTACATCTTAACTGTCAATCGGACGGCTGCTGGTCTCCTGCCACTGCCAATAAGCGAGTTTCTCATAGAATGGATAGTAAAGTATCTATTCTATTATTTCCATATCACCTGTATCAAGGCATTATAATTACCTGAAGGAAATGGATGTGATCTGACAGGAAAGGGAATGATGCTTGCATAATTTCAGTAGTAGTTCATTTTATCCAGGTGGTGAGGGTAGGCAACAACATCTCCACCCCGCTGATCCTCAACACTGGGGCCCCACAAGGGTGCGTTCTGAGCCCTCTTCTGTACTCCCTGTTCACCTACGACTGCGTGGCCACGCACGCCTCCAACTCAATCATCAGGTTTGCAGACGACACAACAGTGGTAGGCTTGATTACCAACAACGACGAGACGGCCTACAGGGAGGAGGTGAGGGCCCTCGGAGTGTGGTGTCAGGAAAATAACCTCACACTCAACGTCAACAAAACTAAGGAGTTAATTGTGGACTTCAGGAAACAGCAGAGGGAACACCCCCCTATCCACATCGATGGAACAGTAGTGGAGAGGGTAGCAAGTTTTAAGTTCCTCGGCATACACATCACAGACTAACTGAATTGGTCCACTCACACTGACAGCGTCGTGAAGAAGGCGCAGCAGCGCCTCTTCAACCTCAGGAGGCTGAAGAAATTCAGCTTGTCACCAAAAGCACTCACAAACTTCTACAGATGCACAATCGAGAGCATCCTGGCGGGCTGTATCACCGCCTGGTACGGCAACTGCTCCGCCCTCAACCGTAAGGCTCTCCAGAGGGTAGTGAGGTCTGCACAACGCATCACCGGGGGCAAACTACCTGCCCTCCAGGACACCTACACCACCCGATGTTACAGGAAGGCCATAAAGATCATCAAGGACATCAACCACCCGAACCACTGCCTGTTCACCCCGCTATCATCCAGAAGGCGAGGTCAGTACAGGTGCATCAAAGCTGGGACCGAGAGACTGAAAAACAGCTTCTATCTCAAGGCCATCAAACTGTTAAACAGCCACCACTAACATTGAGTGGCTGCTGCCAACACACTGTCATTGACACTGACCCAACTCCAGCCACTTTAATCATGGGAATTGATGGGAAATTATGTAAATATATCACTAGCCACTTTAAACAATGCTACCTTATATAATGTTACTTACCCTACATTATTCATCTCATATGCATACGTATATACTGTACTCTACATCATCGACTGCATCCTTATGTAATACATGTATCACTAGCCACTTTAACTATGCCACTTTGTTTACTTTGTCTACATACTCATCTCATATGTATATACTGTACTCGATACCATCTACTGTATGCTGCTCTGTACCATCACTCATTCATATATCCTTATGTACATATTCTTTATCCCCTTACACTGTGTATAAGACAGTAGTTTTGGAATTGTTAGTTAGATTACTTGTTGGTTATCACTGCATTGTCGGAACTAGAAGCACAAGCATTTCGCTACACTCGCATTAACATCTGCTAACCATGTGTATGTGACAAATAAAATTTGATTTGATTTGATTATAGCAAACACCACAGAAACGGAATTGGTGCTCGCTAGCTTTGCAAATTCAGCTATTGTTGGAAGCCAGCCAATATGAAACAAACTATATTAAAATGACAAAAGGTTGCAGCATATGTTGTGTAAATGGTGAACTCATACAGCTTTCAACTCTTGTCACTGCAATCCGTTTCACATTTGCTAGCTATCTTTTAGATCGAAGCCTTATATTGAATGATAGGAGATAAGATGACAGAAGCCCATCTCCTACTGTAAATAACCTACGTGTGTTTGTGCAGCTTGCCAGGTAGAAAAATGTCAGAAAAAAGTCAAAAGACAGACATCAGAGTATTTTTCAGTACACCAAAATGCAAAGCAAGAACCCTAGTAGCCTAAGACTAGTTGATAAAATGTTCATTAGGAAGAAGTGAAATGCTAATGGGAATGTTTCACAATGATGTCATTAGGCAGATCAGGCAACAGAGGGCACACAGACAGCAGAGCTGGGGACAGATGGGCAGGGACAGACAGGAGTCTCATGTAAGTTTGTTGAGTCTTTGTTTGCCAACATTATGCAAGGTTTTCCATTTTTTGGACTTGTAAAATAGGGACATAATTGGAAAATGCCATGGATACCCCACTCTCAACCTAAACTGGTGGCTGAACTAAGATTTGTTTAAGGCAATGGTATTGCTGTTAATTGTGTAGTTTTGGGTACTGGTAGTTAGGAGTATGGCAAACACCTTATTTATTTTCTAGAAGACTGAGGCAGTGAGTTGGTGAAAGGGAAAGAGCCAAGGAGAGAGACTTCAGAGGAGAGTGTCACAGCCACAGCAGGACCAGGTGTCAACCTTGTTGCCAGCAGCACCAGTATAGGGGACAGTGTCACAGCCACAGCAGGACCAGGTGTCAACCTTGTTGCCAGCAGCACCAGTATAGGGGACAGTGGCACAGCCACGGCAGGACCAGGTGTCAACCTTGTTGCCAGCAGCACCAGTATAGGGGACAGTGGCACAGCCACGGCAGGACCAGGTGTCAACCTTGTTGCCAGCAGCACCAGTATAGGGGACAGTGGCACAGCCACGGCAGGACCAGGTGTCAACCTTGTTGCCAGCAGCACCAGTATAGGGGACAGTGTCACAGCCACGGCAGGACCAGGTGTCAACCTTGTTGCCAGCAGCACCAGTATAGGGGACAGTGTCACAGCCACGGCAGGACCAGGTGTCAACCTTGTTGCCAGCAGCACCAGTATAGGGGACAGTGTCACAGCCACGGCAGGACCAGGTGTCAACCTTGTTGCCAGCTGCACCAGTATAGGGGACAGTGTCACAGCCACGGCAGGACCAGGTGTCAACCTTGTTGCCAGCAGCACCAGTATAGGAGACAGTGGCACAGCCACCGCATGACCAGGTGTCAACCTTGTTGCCAGCTGCACCAGTATAGGGGACAGTGGCACAGCATTGTCCAGTTACCTCAGTGATGGCACAAAACCATATCAGCCACACCCACAATTTATAGAACAGCAAACTCTTGCCAACAGAGTGTTGACATTTCAAGAGAGATGGTTTCGCAATTTCCCCTGGCTACATTATAATCCATCAATAAAAGGAGTTGTTTTCACTGTAGCCAAGGGTTTTCAAGCCATCCATCTTTTGGCCAAAGAGCGGATGCTGCCTTCATTAATGCAGGATTTAGGAACTGGAGAAAAGCCATTGTAAAATTCACAGCACATCAAAACTGCCAAACCCACCGCCACTGTGTAACTAACAGCCCACCAGCTAAATCCAATCAGTGTCCAGTTATCCAGTGCGTGGGGTAAACAGCAGAAATAACGAAAGCTACCTTGCACTGTATGAGAAAGCAACAACATTGATTGAATCCATTGAGACACTCAATACGATTTGCTGGCAAAGCAGTGGATCACTATAGGGCAGAATTTTTTAAAGTGTTGGATTGTGTGGAGGTTCAGTTTGGCGACCGTTTTGACCAGGATAGTCCAAACATTCTGCAAAAATTAGAAAGAGTGCTTCTCACGGGGGAGTTGGATGAGTCTCTAGATCAGTACCCTGAGCTGTGAAAGCTTGCAAGTGTGACTTTGACAGAGTAGAACATCTAGCTTTCTTTTGATGAATAGATATGTGCCCCAGGGTTCCATTGTAGCTTATGTGTTGTTCTCAATTCTTATTAATGATGTGGGAAATGGGAGTTACATCTATATGCAGATGATACAGTTATATATTAATGTGCTGCTTCTCTGGTTCAGACTATTGAAGAGCTCCAGACTGATTTTCAGTCACTGCAGGCCTCCCTTTATGGTCTCAAACTGGTCTTAAATGTACAAAAAACTATATTCATGACCTTTACCAGAGCTAAAACTCTGCCAGAGAACATTAGCATTGTCACATCTGGTGGCTTATCCATTGAAAAAGTGTCATCCTACAAATACCTAGGTATTTCATACTGAATGTGTATCTGGAAATTCTGCATATATATTTTTTTTGTCTGTTTATTGTGGCAGCACCATTAAGCTACATTATAAATTATGAATGTAAGATGATAGTGCACGGTGCAGAGTCTGGATGAAAGCGCAGAGTCCATGGATGAGAGGATCATTGTGGACCAGGTGGCCGGTTGGTGAGAGCCATGGCACGGGGGAAGAAACGGTTCAGGTGGCGGGAAGTTTTGGTCGTGATTGACTTGAACCATTTGCCAGATGGGAGTCTGTGGAAGAAAGGGTGGAAGTGGTCGGTGATGATCTTTCATGCATGCTTCCTTGCCCTGGAGTCGTGCAGGACCTCAATGGAGGGCAGGTGGCAGCCAATGACCCTCTCAGCAGACCCAGACAATCTGTTGAAGTGATGGAGGTGGTGAGGATGGACGTTTAGAACTGAATCAGTACACATAGCATTCAAAGGAGCACTGAGGACAAAACAACACCATGCATTCATGATGACTCCAGAGTGACACAGCGGTCTAAGCCACTGGATCTCAGTGCTAGAGGCGTCACTACAGACACTCTGGTTCGAATTCAAGCTGCATCACAACCGACCGTGATTGGGAGTCCCATAGGGCGGCACACAATTGGCCCAGCGTCGTCCAGGTAGGCCCGTCATTGTAAATAAAAATTTGTTCTTAATTAACTGACTTGCTTGGTTAAATAAAGGTTTTCAAAAATTCACCAGACATTGCACTGAGGAAAACAGATTTGTTTTATAGTAATTGTCTGATTGAGAGCTACCATTGTCTATCAGTTACAGAATCTCAAATTATACAAAATTCGGCATTGGAAGTTGTATTGAATACAGTCAGTAATACCCGAGTCAAATCGCACAGGGAGTCTTATCATATCAGATGTTATAAGTAAGCCAGAGCCATCGGTGGAAAGAGCACAAGTAGAACCAAGATAGAAGTGCAAACAGAATAAATGTATTATTAAACATAAGATTCCACCTAAAACAATGACATGATCTCTGTCCTAATTCATCTCTGCTCAACTCCTCACTTCCTTCCTCTCTACTCGCGTCCTTCTCGAAACCCATTGGAGGTCTGAGGCGAGGAACCTTTGGGTCGTCTCCTCCAATGAGGTTTCAGAAGGAGGTGCGATGGTCAATCCTTGCATCCATAGCTCGGTCCATGAATTTGAGAGTGGTTACATTTCCCAAGCCCCATCCCTCAGCTTTTTACCGAAACAGGGGCAGGGAGAATGCTCTGTTAGTGTTTCAACTGCTGATTGTCACTTTAAGAAACACATAAATGATCATACAAGTATGTTTGAGCATACATGACTGTTGGGTGTAAGGTGCCATACCTTTAGTTCCCAGGTGCAGCCGAGCTGAAACACTGTTGCAGCAGACCACCCTCTGGCTGTTTTCCAGACGGTGTCCCAGGCACTGTTTGTGGCAATGTCACCTCCCTCAAAATCAGTAGAGATCTCCAGGTTCTTACAGTTGGGGCATCACCATAATTAAAAGAGCAGTGGAGGCTGGTGGGAGGAGCTATAGGAGGACAGGCTCATTGTAATGGCTGGAATGGAATCAATGGAACAGTATCAAACACATCAAACGTATGAAAATCACGTGTTTCACTCCGTTCCATTTATTCCATTCCTCTATAGAGAGGGCAGAACAATACAGGAGATGGAATTAGATTTAGTATGGTCGAAGTCCCAACTTAAAATCCTTGTACAATCCAGACATTGGTAGAAAGGTAAACATAAGTAGGACTCTGGAGTTTGAGGAAAGTGGAAAGATGCATATGTGCAGAGTTGTGTAAGGCATAAGATGAGTTGGTGACTCACTGGTCCAAACTTAGCGTCTTCTGGCTCGTTCGTGTCGTGGTCCAGGGCGATGAAGTAGAAGCCTGACTCCACCTGGTCACACATGCATTGACGTCAGGAAATATCACAGACAGAGTTGGAATTGAAATGTTTTAACATCTTAATGTTGCATTCAAGGTAACAGTCCATTTCAAGACTGCTGTGGCTGTAGCGGCAACCATGGATAATGATTTAGCCAAATAAGTGATAACACATTATGTGAGACTGAGCCAAAGCTGTAGGGCAATTCCACGGTACAGAGTGACGCCGATACTCAAGATTTTTCACTTTAAAAATGTATGCAACCGTGTGCACAAGGACTACTTTAAACAATTTGCCATCGTTGGTTTGTTTGACATACATTTTAAAGTGAAACATCTGACTCAACATCACTCTGTTACTGTGGAATTGCCCGGTACTAATCTACACCACTTGTCAGTCAGAAAGGCTCAGTATTGAACAGCCTGCTGTTATTTCATGCCCAACCCACCTTGTGGAGAGCTATCCTCCTATAGGTTTCCACTTCTTCCCTTACCTACACCCCTCATATTGCTTAGCAATGACTATCACATACATTCAGTATGGAACCATCTTTCTAACCATTAGCCAGCATCTGGTCATCATCCAATCTACGTGACAAATGTCCTATGCACAATGTCTTCATACAGAGTCAAAGAAATGAGAGGAACTCGCAGTAGTACCACTAATAGTTCAGTTACGGGGGGATTGGTGGATAACATCTTTACCTGCAGGAAGTCCCTGGAGTGCTGTGCATAGAGGAGAGCCAAGGTGACCTACTTGGAACAGAATGGACTCCTGTCTCTGTATCTCCTGTCTGTCAACTGAGCAGAGAACAACTTCACCACCACACACTAGTGACAGTAAGACCTGCATGGAAAGAGGGATGGAGAGAAATAAATGGTTTAAGGTCATTCTCATTTATTGTAACTGCACAAAAACTGAGAGTAAAAAGTAACACATCTTTATTTCAAATCAGATTGTATCTCAAAGTATGTGGTTAGCGGTTTACAATATTGACTATTATTTGGTTCAGAGACTGACCTCTCTTGGCTCCCCCTCTATCACTAACCTTTTCCCTATTGAGGGTCATCCCTGTCTGTTCTCACCCTACCCCTCTCCCCTCTTCTGCCACCTAGTCATGCTCCTCTACTAAACTCCTCCTCGACTTAGATACAATGCTCCTATTTAAATCGGAGACGGTAAAGAAAACGAAACCCCCTTGCTTTGGGTTAAACCACATGGTTCCCTGCTAGCTTGCCTCATCAATAGCCTGCTTTAATAACAGAAGACCAAACAACTAGCTACTTACATTTCAATATTCAAATCACAGTAGATTAGCTAGTTAGTTGATTAGCTAGTTTCTCTACCGAAAAACGATCAAACTTACCTCTATATTATTGTCAGTCATCGTTCATCGTTCATCTTTCACCGTCCTCTTTTCATCTGTATGGTCAAAATCCGATGAGAGAGCAGTCGAGCCGTGATTGGTCCAAAAAAACTGACCAATTGCGTTTCAGTAGCCTGCACCAGCAATGTTCAATCGCTAGAATTTTCCCGTTATAAAATTATAGTAAGCAGTTGCGAGAGCAAAATGTGTTTTGGAGAACGAACTGGAAAATTGGTGTGAGTGGGATGAAAACACATCCGTGTGTGGAAGCGGTATACATGCGTGTGGAAAAATCCGTTGGGCTCGCTCAGTCATACTTGCAAGCCCTCAAGTTTAATTTGCGCACACCACGTTTGCCTGCGCTCGCGGAACACGTCCTCTGCTCGCCCGACCACATTTCTCTTTCGATAAAAGTGTTTGATTGAGCAATGATGTTTCCTTCCTGATTTCTCGTGCCCGTTCGATTTTTATAATCGGATTTGACACCATACAGTTGAGTTGTAGTGGTTACTATGTGGTGTATACGTTGGATTTATCCAACGTTTGCGTCAAATTGTATGCGTAGACTTTCCAGAAATAGTGACAAAAGGTGAGTGTTGAACTTTTGTTGCACACATAACTACTAAAATGTTGAAATGCATAATGAACAAAGTTTGACTGCAGAATTTATTCCGCAGTACTGATGCAATGACGCTGTCGGTTGCCCGCCATCCACCACCAACGCCCATCCTTACTTTAATAAAGCAGTTGGTGGCTCCTGACCTGGTTTATTATCTACATGTAAAACTTTGCAGCTGGCCCATTTAGCGGAAATCGCAGCAGGGCAAGAAACGTCAACCCGACTTACACTCGTCACAGCTTTTGGAAACAATTGCCAGAAATTAGCTGTTATTTCTAGGTAACTACATACACAGTCATTTATGTACTGTAAAATAAAATCCTAAAAACAGTTTCCTATACCATTCATTAATTTTATGGATTGGAAGAGATTCCATCCTCTTCATATGATGGCTGACAGGTGAAACCAGGGGTGGACTGGGACCAGAAATCAGCCCATTTTTTCCCTTGAGACACCACACTGGCCCATTTTCCCCCTAAGGTCCCCATTTAATTACATGAAGTTACCACGTGGCGGAGCTATTTTTTTTTAACAAAAGCAGTTTTACAGCTAATTTCCTGCAATTCTACACATGTTGCCATGATTTATGCAATGTTACAATGATATCTGAGTGAGAGTGACTAACAAAATAAATAAGGGCCCCCTGGAGGTCAGGGCCCCTTTGTGCCCTTGCGGTAATTGCAACAGATATCTGGGTAGACTAGATTACCGATCCAGAAAAGGTTGCTTGGGCTAATTGACTGGCGGTCAGTGACTGACATAGCAAGAGGAAAACTGCTGATGCACAACCTAATTTAGAAATTGTGTGTATTCTACTTTTTCGGGGCCCCCTTGCGGCCCGGGTGCCCTAGGCGACCACCTATGTTGCTTATGCCCCGGGCTGGGCCTTCCACCATTATTAGCCAGATAATTATCATTTTGTGCATACAAAGAAACCCAGTAGACTGCCCACTGGACTAAAAATGGGCCTGCATTTACCTGAAATGCCAGATGTTCAGTCCGCCCCTGGGTGAAACCATCCAAGATGTTGGGTTTGATTCTGGTCAAAGTGCAACTACTCAGTGATGATAGCTTTCCTCTTTCCCCAGTCTAATGGGATTTTAAGTATGGACATTTATGGATGCTCATGTTCGGTAATGGCGAAGGTCCACGAGGACTGATCGGCAGGAGTGTGTGTGTGTGTGTGTGTGTGTGTGTGTGTGTGTGTGTGTGTGTGTGTGTGTGTGTGTGTGTGTGTGTGTGTGTGTGCGTGTGTACGCTAGCAGGTCCTTCAGGCCTTATGATATACTGTCAAGCTAGATGTTGTTGAGGAGCCTCAATTATGAAAGCATCCATTTTTTATATATTTTTTTCTCCTTTACACACAAACATTTTTGTTATCTGACACAATGATAAACCACTCCTATACTCCATCACACACGTTTTATGTATGTGATAACACAATGAGATATTTATTGTACCAACTGGTATGTCTTCATTATAGACTAGCTTATGATCCATAGCTAACACATAGCCTCTAGTTTATATTGACATTTCAGGTGTCATGCAGCTATTCCATATGGAGAGAGTGCTTAGTTGAATGGTTGCTTTTTTGAGGTCCCCTTGGGGACTGGAGGGACCAGTGAGAGGATGACCTGGTTTAAATTTTCTCTTCTCTGCCTTGTTGGTAGCTACCCATTTTAACAGAGTCCATCCGAGCCGATGAGAATCAACTGTGCGGGTGGATTGGTTCTTTTTTTTACTAAGGAATATTGTCATTTTATTCATCTACAGATAATCAGGTATACCTGAGGTCGTTTTGCGCTTCTCTAAGTCAATGTTGTTATTCTAACGGGTGCAGGTGTGGCTGTGGAAATCCAACGATTCTCTGTCCAGAGATAACAAGTAAGTCACCTACTTTGTGTGGCCGTTATTTAAAACCTGACTGCTGATCAAATATACATATTTTTAATAGGCTATGTGGTAGGCTACAGTGACCTTGCAACAAGCACGAGTGACAATGATTTATGGCAGAGATTTGACACTGAATGGAACGAATGTGATTCATTGTATTCTGTCCTCTAATTCTCTTTAAGTTTTTGTGCTCCTGAGATGGCTTAGTAAAACAACAAAATTATCAGCTATAAATAGAGTAAAGGATACCATATGTCATATCTAATTTATTTAAGATGTAGGCTATTTAAAAACACCCGCTACTTGAGTTCGGCTTTTCATTTGGCCTAAATCTGGTTCAATTCATGGTTTTAAATGGTTTAATTAATGTGCCTGTTCAGTAACGCACCGCTGTCTAACCCATTACAGACAGAAGATGTGATATATTACCTGTAATAAATATAAGGCAATGTTTATATGACCCCCCCGTTCAAACAGCCCCTTATTTACCATTGTCATGCAGGTTTACCCCTTTTATACACATCAGTTGTTAACTTGCAAATTGATAGGGGAGGGAAGTGGGCAGTTTTGTTAAATCATGGTAGCTGTTTGCATTTCAAATTAGTGAGATATTTAACAATGGAAGTGTTAATGAATTTACTTGCAAAAAAGCAGAGAACAATTCACACAGACCCAATACCTGTATTTTTCACAGGGTCTGTGAAAATGCAGGAATAATGACAATACTCTTAGCAAAAAAAAACAAGTGCTATCTAGACCCTAAAAGAGTTATTCAGCTGTCCCCATAAGAGAACAGTTTGAATAACCCTTTTTGGATCCAGGCATAACTTTTTGTGGTTTCTTGTGGAAGCATTTCTGCAGAAGGTACTACTTGGGAATCCAAAATTGTTCTACCTGGAACCAAAAAGGGTTATCCTATGGGGACAGCAGAATAATCCTTTTGGAACCCTTTTTTCTAAGAGTGTTGGTCTTTAGGTGGCTTTTAATTTGCTATGTTTCTTACCACTTTAAAACATACCAAAAAGCAGGTAAAAAGAACAGGCATGGTGAATTAGTGGAATCTATCTGTGTATGATAGGGGTAACGTTTCCTTATAAATGTACAGCATTATACTGGCAGCAGAGTTGCCAGCTAAATACTGTATTTTCATTTTACAGCAGGGGATGCTGTACAGCACTTTGAGATATCAGCTGATGTACGAAGGGCTATATAAATACATTTGATTTGATAAAGGCACGTTGTGTTAGCTAATCCAAGTTTATAATTTTAAAAGGCTAATTGATCATTAGAAAACCCTTTTGCATTTTGTTAGCACAGCTGAAAATTGTTGTCCTTATTTAAAGAAGCAGTAAAACTGGCCTTCTTTAGGCTAGTTGAGTATCTGGAGCATCAGCATTTGTGGGTCCGATTACAGGCTCCAAATGGCCAGAAGAAAAGCCCTATATTCTGAAACTCGTCAGTCTATTCTTGTTCTGAGAAATGAAGGCTATTCCATGTGAGAAATTGCTTAGAAACTGAAGATCTCGTACAACGCTGTGTAGTACTCCCTTCACAGAACAGCGCAAACTGTCTCTAACGAGAATGGTAGGAGGAGTGGGAGGCCCCGGTGCACAACTGAGCAAGAGGACAAGTACATTAGTGTGTCTAGTTTGAGAAACAGACGCTTCACAAGTCCTCAACTGGCAGCTTCATTAAATAGTACTCGCAAAACACCAAAGGAGAATCCGCGATGCTGGCCTTCTAGGCAGAGTTGCGAAGAAAAAGCCAAATCTCAGACTGACTAATAAAAAGAAAAGATTAAGATGGGCAAAAGAAAACAGACACTGGACAGAGATGGCTTTTTCTTTAGCTAACATAATGTGCCATTGGAACTCAGGAGTGATGGTAATGAGCCTCGGTACGCCTATGTAGATGGATTATCTATAGCTCTGTCAGAGTGACCATCATGTTTTTGGTCACCTCTCTGACCAAGGCCCTTCTCCCCCGATTGCTCAGTTTGGCCGGGTGGCCAGCTCTAGGACGAGTCTTGGGGGTTCCAAACTTCTTCCATTTAAGAATAATGGAGGCCACTGTGTTCATGGGGACCTTCAATGCTGCAGTTTTTGGTACCCTTCCCCAGATCTGTGCCTCGACATAATCCTGTCTCTGAGCTCAATGGACAATTCCTTCAACCTCATGGCTTGGTTTTTGCTCTGACATTGCACTGTCAACTGTGTGACCTTATATAGACAGGTGTGTGCCTTTCAAAATCATGTCCAATCAATTGAGTTTGCCACAGGTGGACTCCAATCGAGTTTTAGAAACATGTCAAGGACGATCAATGGAAACACCTAAGCAAAATGTTGAGTCTCCTAACGAAGGGTCTGAATACTTATGTAAATAAAGGTATCTGTTTTAAAAAATGTAATACATTTGCAAACATTTCTAAAAAACTGTTTTTGCTTTGTGATTATGGGGTATTGTGAGTAGATTGCTGAGAGTTGTAATTATTTAATCAATTTTAGAATAAGTCTGTAACGTAACAAAATGTGGACAAAGTCAAGGAGTCTGAAAACTCATCGAAGGCACTGTATCTTTATATATTTCCAAATATCTTTATTAGATATAAGGAGTAGACATGCTCCAGATACGCATGTCCTTAATTTCATATACAGAGCTCGGACATTCTCCGTGATGGGACAGTTTCTACATGCATCCAATCCGAACCTCAGAAATCTCCCTGCTACCATATGAGTCCAGGAGATATATCTAGGGTGAGATACGTTCAAGACACACACCTGATGCGCGTGCACCCGCTTACACTTTGCGGCGTTAGAATATTCTACAAATATGTATGTGTCAACATGCTGACATAGATAGGCCTTTATACTTAGGCACGACTCCAAATATTTTCAGAAATGTATCATATCTGTAGTGATTACCTGACATTTATGTATCTGTATTTCTAAACAAATGAATCATTTCAATATACATCGTTACCTGATATGTAATATTTATCCTCGTATGTCTGATGGGCTAAATTCAACTCATGAAAGGTCCAATGCCCAAATTATTTTACTTGTTCAGGTGCCTATAATCAAGGTGACATATCTGAGCATAGATGGGTTGATTGTTTAGCAACTACAGATGGAATGGGCTTAGATTGTTGGCGAAATGTAAACTATATTTCTTCTACAATGTTTATTGAAAACATAAATACACTTGCACGATGATGACTTGTTGTCTCTCAAATACATCGTTACAGTTGTTGGTTAGCTAGCTAGCATTTTTTTGTTGCTATAGTAGTATTGACATGAAATCAGTCAAAACACCAAAAAATAAGACAATTTAATTTAATCCAAGTTTCTATTTCCAAAGCACATCGCCGTTATTTCTGTAAGAAAATGCATCATGGGCCTCCCGAGAGGCGCAGCGGTCTAAGGCACTGCAGCGCAGTGCTGGAGGCGTCACTACAGATCCGGGTTCTATCTCGGGCTGTGTCGCAGTCGTCCGCGACCAGGAGACCCATGAGGCGGTGCACAATTGGCCCAGTGTCATCCAGGTTAGGGGAGGGTTTGACTGGCTGGGATGTCCTTGTCCCATCGCACTCTAGCGACTCCTTGTGGCAGCTGGCGCCTGCACACTGACTTTGGTTGTCAGTTGTATGGTGTTTCCTCTGAAACATTGCTCCGGCTGGCTTCTGGGTTAGGCGGGTAGTGTGTCAAGAAGCAGTGTGGCTTGGCGGGGTCCTGTTTCGGAGGATGCACGGCTCTCGACCTTCGCCTCTCCCAAGTTGCAGTAATGGGACAAGACTATAACTATTAATTGAAAAATAAAAATAAACAAAACACTTTTTTTTTATCATAATGTTAAAATAATAAAAAATAATAGGCCAATCTTTGCTAAAAAAAATGTATTTTCTTTATTTAACAGAAAATACAAGTTGCACACCCTCAATACCCCTGCCTGCCCTGTTTGTAATCGACGATGGATGCATTGGGTGCAGATTGGGTCGTCAATGGCAGTCCCTCGCAGTCCAGACTAGAGGTCGACCGATTATGATTTTTCAACGATTATTGGAGGACCAAAAAAAAATATATATATAAAAAAAATATATATATATATATATATATATTTGTGATAATGACAATTACAACAATACTGAATGAACACTTATTTTAACTTAATATAATACATCAATAAAATCAATTTAGTCTCAAATAAATAATGAAACATGTTCAATTAGGTTTAAATAATGCAAAAACAAAGTGTTGGAGAAGAAAGTAAAAGTGCAATATGGGCCATGTAAATGCTAACATTTAAATTCCTTGCTCAGAACATATGAAAGCTGGTGGTTCCTTTTAACATGAGTCTTCAATATTCCCAGGTAAGAAGTTTTAGGTTGTAGTTATTATAGGACTATTTCTCTCTATACCATTTGTATTTCATATACCTTTGACTATTGGATGTTCTAATAGGTACTTTAGTATTGCCAGCCTAATCTCGGGAGTTGATAGGCATGAAGTCTTAAACAGCGCAATGCCTGAAGCACAGCGAAGAGCTGCTGGCAAATGCAGGAAAGTGCTGTTTGAATGAATGCTTACAAGCCTGCTGCTGCCTACGACTGCTCAGTCAGACTGCTCTATCAAATCGTAGACTTAATTATAATATAATAACACACATAAATACGAGCCTTAGGTTATTAATATGGTCAAATCCGGAAACTATCATTTCGAAAACAAAGTTTATTATTTCAGTGAAATACGGAAACGTTCCTAATTTATCTAACGGGTGGCATCCCTAAGTCTAAATATTCCTGTTACATTGCACAACCTTCAATGTAATGTCCTAATTATGAACAATTCTGCAAAAATAATTACGGACTTTGTTAGGAAGAAATGGTCTTCACACAGTTCGCAACGAGCCAGGCAGTCCAAACTGCTGCATATACCCCGACTCTGCTTGCACAGAACGCAAGAGACGTGACACAATTTCCATAGTTAAAATAGATTAATGTGAGCAGGCAATATTAACTAAATATGCAGGTTTAAAAATATATACTTGTGTATTGATTTTAAGAAAGGCATTGATGTTTATGGTTAGTTACACATCGGTGCAACGACAGTGTTTTTTTCGCGAATGCACTTGTTAAATCACTCGTTTGGCTAAGTAGGCTGTGATTCAATGATAAATTAACAGGCACCGCATCGATTATATGCAACGCAGGACAAGCTAGAAAAACTGGTAATATCATCAACCATGTGTAGTTAACTAGTGATTATGTTAAGATTGATTGTTTTTTTATAAGATAAGTTTAATGCTAGCTAGCACCTTACCTTGGCTCCTTGCTGCACTCGCATAACAGGTAGTCAGCCTGTCACTCCTCGTGGAGTGCAATGTAATCGGCCATAATCGATGTCCAAAAATGACGATTACCGATTGTTATGAAAACTTGAAATCGGCCCAAATTAATCGGCCATTCCAATTCATTGGTCAACCTCTAATCCAGACCCAATGTGGTGGTAATGTTGGTCTGTGATCCACTCCAAACTGTCTGCATAAATCATGAATCAAAATTGTGTGGATATTGCAAGAAAATATTGTTATTTCACATAACCATACCCCAAGGTAGCTACTCTGCCTGCTTCATTCATGATGAGGAAACTAACTGGACCAAGATAGCTAGCTAGCCAAGTTGCTAGTTACATAGCTAGCAATGTTAGTTAACTAGCTAGCTTTTATTAATCAGTCATTTTGTACTTTTTATTTAACCTTTATTTATACAGGTTTTTCACATTGAGATAACATGTTCAAGCGAGACCTGGTCCAATACAAAATACGCCTAAACGTTTTAAAACATTAGCTGTCTTCTTGAGGCTTGATTGGGGGTCCAAAAAGAAAATCACTGAAGTGAAGGCAATTTCATTACTTGTTAGCTAGCTAGGCTACAAGTTAGCTTCTACCCCCCTATCAAGCCTAGCTAGCTAGCTTGTCCTACTGGCTGCTAGCCAAATTAGCTAATGTTCCTGATTCTACTTACTAAGATAAATAAAACATCTCAAATTAGCTACTCACTTTAACGTTAACTTCTTTGAAGTATTTTCTGAACAGCTTCTCACTTTTTTGTTTCTCCAGTTGTCAGTTTGAACACACACACCGTTTACACACTAATTGTGACACCCATATTAAAAAAGTGACATTTGGAACTGATGTGATTCTAGCTAGGCTACCAGTTACAGTTCTTTTAGCTTTATCCAGAGGGAATATAAAAAATTATAGCTAGTGTCTGAAATAAGTATATGGATTTAATATTTGTCAAATTATTGAGCATGTCTTCAAAACTCAAATAAGCATCAGAAATGTTCCTTTATTTAGCATATCAAAATGTATATCAAGATCCTGATATGGACCTCAGTCAAGAGCCTATGCATTGTATGTGATGAGAAAATATACTGTGTAGGCTAGTATTTGTCATCATAAAGAGAAAATAAAATGTCCATATAGACCTATCACAGGATATCTAATGAGTCAATAAGCATGTGTTAAACAATTTTCAGAGTCTTTTCAGCATATCAAAAAGCATACCAAGATCTGGATTTGGCCCTCAGCCAAGACAAGCATATCTGGAATCAATATACTGTAGCTTCCTTCATGACCTGGCCTCTGTAAATTGGTTTAGAATCAGCTTTATCCCCTCTGTCGAAGACACTTGGACCTTCTTTAAAAAATATGTTTTAGTGGTATAGTTAACAAATACGCACCCATAAAGAAAATAATAATTAAAAACAGGTTCAGCCCCTGGTTCGCCCGTGATCTGGCAGAGTTACTCCAGTTCAAGAATTCCATTCGCTCGGCACACACATCTTTAGGCTGACTGGCTCTCGTTCAGGCAAATATGAAATAAGTACACTCATTCTATCCGGAAGGCCAAAGTTAGTTACTTAAAGGAGTAGTTCTCCCTCTGTGGGTCTAACCCCAAGAAGTTCTGGAAAACCGTTAAATATCTGGAGAATAAACCCTCCTCCTCACAGCTGCCCATATCCCTTAATGTTGATGATGTGGTTGTTACTGACAAGGAGCACATGGCTGAGCTCTTTAATCACCACTTCATTAAGTCAGGATTCCTATTTGACTCTGCCATGCCTCCTTGCCCATCCAACATTTCCTAATCTCCCACCCCTTCTATAGCGACCATCCCCGATGCTCCTCCCTCTTTTTCCCCTGACCCACCAAAAAGTTTCTCCCTGGAGGCAGTCACTGAGACCGAGATGCTAAAGGAGCTCCTTAAACTTGACCCCCAAAAAACAGCTGGGTCAGATGGTTTAGACCCTTTCTTTAAGGATGCTGCCCCTATCATTTCTGAGCCTGTCTCACGTCTCTGGGGAGGTTCCCATTGCTTGGAAGGAAGCCATGGCGTGTCCTTTATTTAAAGGGGGAGATCAAGCTGATTGTAACTGTTAAAGGCCAATTTCTATTTTGCCCTGTTTATCAAGTGTTGGAAAAACTTGTCAATAATCAACTGACTGGCTTTCTTGATGTCTATAGTATTCTCTCGGGTATGCAATCTGGTTTCCACTTAGATTATGGATGTGTCACTGCAACCGTAAAGGTCTTAAATTGTGTCACCATTGCCCTTGATTCAAAGCAATGTTGTGCTGCTATTTATTTATTATATTTACTTGGCCAAAGCTTTTGATATGGTAGACCATTCCATTTTTGTGGGCCGGTTAAGGAGAATTGGTGTCTCTAAGGGGTCTTTGGCCTCATTTGCTAACTACCTCAAAGAGTGCAGTGTATACATTCAGAACATCTGCGGTCTCAGCCACTGCTTGTCACCAAGGGAGTACCCCAAGGCTCAGTCCTCGGCCCCACACTCTTCTCGATTTGCATCAACAACATAGCTCAAGCAGTAGGAAGCTCTCTCATCCATTTATATGCAGATGATAGTCTTATACTCAGCTGGCATCTCCACAAATGTGATAAATGGTCTACAACAAAGCTTTCTTAATGTCCAACAAGCATTCTCTTACCTTAAACTTATTCTGAAGATCTCCAAAACAAAGGTCACGTGGTAGGGTAAGAATGCCCCCCGGTGTGATTGCTACCTCTGAGGGTTTAGAGTTGGAGGTAGTCACCTCATACACATGCTTAGGAGTATGGCTAGATGGTACACTGTCCTTCTCTGAGCACATATCAAACCTGCAGGCTAAGATTAAATCTAGACTTGGTTTCCTCTATCATAATCGCGCCTCTTTCACCCCAGCTGCCAAACTAACCGACGTCGTTTCTCTTTGCTTATTTGAGCTGTTCTGCCATAATATGGACTTAATATAATAATAATAATATATGCCATTTAGCAGACGCTTTTATCCAAAGCGACTTACAGTCATGTGTGCATACATTCTACGTATGGGTGGTCCCGGGGATCGAACCCACTACCCTGGCGTTACAAGCGCCATGCTCTACCAACTGAGCTACAGAAGGAAAAATCTCCTTACCAAACACAACTGATTGGCTCAAACACACTGAAGGAAAGAAATTACACAAATGTACTTTTAACAAGGTACACCTGTTCATTGAAATGCATTCCAGGTGATTACCTCATGAAGCTGGTTGAGAGAATGTGTCCCAACATTTGACTAGTACTGTAAGTCTAAAAGACATCTGGATTCAGAATATGGTACATATCACAAAACTCAAAATATGCATTGGAAATTGTTTTAATTTCACAAGCTTGTATCATGATTTAACAACAGTTGCAAACTTGTAACATGACATTTGAATACATTCAATAAGATTTGCAAACATATTAAGTCCATTTACAACTATAAATATTCTGCTATGAATCAAAAATACACATGCAGATTTTGAATCTGCGCATGCTCAGAGTTCTGTCACACTGTAGAAAGTTTTGGCAATTTGTAGGAAGAAATTTGCAAGTAAAATCTTGATTTGCACTCTGGAGAAATGACCTTTTACTCCTGACCAATCAATTCCCTCTGCCAAAACCACAGCTGCCTAACCATTGGCTGGATTGTTCCATCAATCATCAGGAAGTAACTACCCACATAAGCAAGTGAGGAGGAGGTAAAGAAAACCAAAACCATCTATGTAATCGTCTCTTATCTGTCTTCATACATTTTCTGGTGAAAAGGCATGACAGTTTGCTTATGCAATATTTTTTTTAAACGGTACACTACAC
Source organism: Oncorhynchus keta (assembly GCF_023373465.1). Classification (NCBI taxonomy): domain Eukaryota; kingdom Metazoa; phylum Chordata; class Actinopteri; order Salmoniformes; family Salmonidae; genus Oncorhynchus; species Oncorhynchus keta. Next base: position 56,822,527 of record NC_068430.1, on the reverse strand, counting down.
AAGACTGAAGAATAAGACAAATAGGCTACGTGTAGACTGGTAGCCCAATTCTGATCTTTTTGTCCCCCACTAATTTGTATTTTAACCTATCTGATGTGATTGGTCAAAAGACCAATTAGAGGAAAAATGATCAGAATTGGGCTACCAGTCTACACAGCCAGGGACAAGTGAATATAAAGTCAGTTCTTGTGTTTGAAGCAGTTGGTATGAATTTGAGTTGTTACATACAGTCCATGTTAAATGGCTATGAGACAGAGATGGAGGCTCTTGCTGCAATCAAAGGTATCACTAAAGGCCCCGGTATTCAGTCAGGCAGCTTGAAGCAGATGTGTTCCACCATCCAACCCCTTGTCACAGCATGCAGTGGCCTGATAGGGAGATGACACAATTCATTATGTACCTTTCATCACCAAAGCAGTGTTAGCATGTACTGCACATGTTGCTGAACAATCCATCCATTTCGTTACTATCATGGATCTAAATGGGAAATTCACAAACAATATCAAATTCATAAGCATTGACTAATACTTCTAGGGTCCTGCGGTGGTCTAGCAACATGCTGCTTTCTAGTGATCTTAATCCCTCTGCACCTGAGATGCAACAAGAAAAACATGAATAACATTACGCCTAGTCAGTCAGTAACTTGGGTAATTAAACACTCACCTAAAAGGTGCACGCACATCAGCCAAATGATGATGATGTCTATTTGCAGTGAAATTGGGAGGAATTTTTCTTGCCAACTTTTTCAGTCACCAATTAATTAATAAAACAAGCAGTGGAATGAGTCAGTTTGACAAAAAGTGTTCAAAAGTCTTAAAAACATAGCTATAATTAAGTTTTTATTTTCTAGAAACCAAGCTAACAATAACTGCAGTGGTGATGGTGGGCGTAACCTTTCCCCTAGAAGTTTTAATTTAGATAGCTAACGTTATTTGTATAAACTATCAATCAGATGGTTAACTAGCAAATATTTGTTTTCCCCTCGTATCTAAAACTGCCTGATAAAACTTGCAAGTTGATGGTAAAGCTAGGATGAATGTCAGAGGCCAGATAGCTAATAGCTAACAAAAGAAAATCGATGTAGACAGATAAGAAACGATTACCATCAAGTAGACCATTTTGTTTTTCTTGACCTCATCGTCTCTTGCTCATGTGGGTAGCTACTTCCTGATATTTGATTGATGGAAGGATCCAGCCAATGGTTAGGTGGCTGTGGTTTTGGCAGGGGGAATTGATTGGTCAGGAGTGAACGGTCATTTCTCCAGAGCGAAAATCAAGATTTTACTTGTAAATTTCCTAAACTTCCTACAAATTTACAAAACTTTCTACAACGTGACAACAATGACAGAACTAACGAACACACTCAAATTGAAAATCAGCAAGTGTATTTTAGATTCACAGCAAAGTATTCATAGTACTAAATTGACTTTCAATCATTCTGAATATAATATATATTTAAATTTCAAGTTACAAGTTTGCAACCATTGTTAAATCTTTCACACATCATGATAGAAGCTTGCAAAATTAAATGACACATTTGCGAATCGTCCTTGCAACCACGAATCTGAATGTGCGACCATGAAATTCTAAATACAAACTCACGTAGTTCTTTCATCATTATAATCCCATACCATTTCAAAAAATGAATGGAAGTACTGTATAAAAATAAGGGGTTAAATATACTTGTAAAAATAAATAAATGATAATGTTTCCTGATCTTTCTTATATCTCTCAGATATAGGACAGACACTTCAGAACAAAGTCCCCCCAGAAAAAAGCAAAAGGAACCATCTGTTGTTCCATGTATTGAATCTGTTATTCAATGTATTTGTATGGACTAATAGCAGGAAGGCCAAAAATGATATTTTTTATAAATATTTTTATACTTCAAGAAGTCTTAAAATTCTAAATCAAATAGCTAAATGATCCTTGGTATGACCTTCTTCAAACAATTCCATATAGTTTAGTAGAACCCCCCTTCCCAGGTTTAGACAGGGCTTAGACACTTATTGGTAAACAAGAAAACAGTGAATATTCCTGAGTGGCTGAGTTACAGTTTTGATTTAAATATACTTGAAAATCTATGGCAAGACACAAACATTGTTGTCTAGCAATGATAAACAACCAATTTGAGCTTGAAGAGTTCCACTTTGTTTACATACTCATCTCATATGTATATACTGTACTCGATACCATCTACTGTATCTTGCCTATGCCGCTCTGTACCATCACTCATTCATATATCTTTATGTACATATTCTTTATCCCCTTACACTTGTGTCTATAAGGTAGTAGTTTTGGAATTGTTAGCTAGATTACTTGTTGGTTATTACTGCATTGTCGGAACTAGAAGCACAAGCATTTCGCTACACTCGCATTAACATCTGCTAACCATGTGTATGTGACAAATACATTTGATTTGATTTGATTTGAAAAGAATAATAGGCAAATGTTGCACAATCCAGGTGTGGGAAGCTCTTTTACGCTGAACCCAAACCGGCTGGGCGCGTGAGCCATCGTGCGCTATCGTGCATAAATGTATTTTGTCCCACTACACCAAACGCGATCACGACAAGCAGGTTAAAATATCAAAACAAACTCTGAACCAATGACATTAATTTGGGACAGGTCGAAAAGCATTAAACATGTATGGCAATTTAGCTAGTTAGCGTGCACTTGCTAGCTAATTTGTCCTTTTTAGCTAGCTTGCTGTTGCTAGCTAATTTGTCCTGGGATATAAACATTGAGTTGTTATTTTACCTGAAATGCACAAGGTCCTCTACTCTGACAATTAATCCACACATAAAACGGCCACCCGAATCGTTTCTAGTCATCTCTCCTCCTTCCAGGCTTTTTCATCTTTTAATTTATATGGTGATCACATCTACACTTTCATGGTATTACCACGACAACCGGCAAAACAGTTCGTCTTTCAATCACCCACGCGCGTATAACCAATGAGGAGATGGCATGTGGGTACCTGCTTCTATAAACCGATGAGGAGATGGGAGAGGCAGGACTTGCAGCGCGATCTGCGTCAGAAATATAAAGGAGTTCTATTTTAGCCCTTGGCATCGCAGACGCGAGCAGTGTGGGTGCAATAATTGAATAACATAGATTTCTACAATTATTTTGCAGCGCATGCGGTATGGTCAGCCTATTATCCAGAAACACACACAGCTGCAATTGCTATCAAAGGTGCTTTTAAAAAGTATTGACTCAGGGTGTGAATTCTTATGTAAATCTAATATTTTTGTGTTTTATTTTCAATACATTTGCAAGCATTTCTAAAAAACATGTTTTTTTCACTTTGTCATTATAGGGTATTGTGTGTAGATGGGTGAAAAAAATCTATTTAATCCATTTTGAATTCAGGCTGTAACAACAAATTATAAGTCAAGGGATATGAATACAGTGGGACAAAAAAGTATTTAGTCAGCCACCAATTGTGCAAGTTCTCCCACTTAAAAAAGATGAGAGAGGCCTGTAATTTTCATCATAGGTACACTTCAACTATGACAGGCAAAATGAGAGAGAAAAAATCCAGAAAATCACATTGTAGGATTTTTAATGAATTTATTAGCAAATTATGGTGGAAAATAAGTATTTGGTCAATAACAAAAGTTTATCTCAATACTTTGTTATATAGCCTTTGTTGGCAATGACAGAGGTCAAATGTTTTCTATAAGTCTTCACAAGGTTTTCACACACTGTTGCTGGTATTTTGGCCCATTCCTCCATGCAGATCTCCTCTAGAGCAGTGATGTTTTGGGGCTACTGCTGGGCAACACGAACTTTCAACTCCCTCCAAAGATTTTCTATGGGGTTGAGATCTGGAGACTGGCTAGGCCACTCCAGGACCTTGAAATGCTTCTTACGAAGTCACTCCTTCGTTGCCCGTGCGGTGTGTTTGGGATCATTGTCATGCTGAAAGACCAAACCACGTTTCATCTTCAAAGCCCTTGCTGATGGAAGGAGGTTTTCACTCAAAATCTCACGATACATGGCCCCATTCATTCTTTCCTTTACACGGATCAGTCGTCCTGGTCCCTTTGCAGAAAAACAGCCCCAAAGCATGATGTTTCCACCCCCCTGCTTCACAGTAGGTATGGTGTTCTTTGGATGCAACTCAGCATTCTTTGTCCTCCAAACACGACGAGTTGAGTTTTTACCAAAAAGTTATATTTTGGTTTCATCTGACCATATGACATTCTCCCACTCTTCTTCTGGATCATCTAAATGCTCTCTAGCAAACTTCAGACGGGCCTGGACATGTACTGGCTTAAGCAGGGGGACACGTCTGGCACTGCAGGATTTGAGTCCCTGGCGGCGTAGTGTGTTACTGATGGTAGGCTTTGTTACTTTGGTCCCAGCTTTGGTCCCCCCGTGTGGTTCTGGGATTTTTGCTCACTGTTCTTGTGATCATTTTGACCCCACGGGGTGAGATCTTGCGTGGAGCCCCAGATCGAGGGAGATTATCAGTGGTCTTGTATGTCTTCCATTTCCTAATAATTGCTCCCACAGTTGATTTCTTCAAACCAAGCTGCTTACCTGTTGCAGATTCAGTCTTCCCAGCCTGGTGTGATTTTCTGTACAATGTGATTTTCTGGATTTTTTTCTCATTTTGTCTGTCAAAGTTGAAGTTACAGGCCTCTCTCGTCTTTTTTAAGTGGGAGAACTTGCACAATTGGTGGCTGACTAAATAGTTTTTTGCCCCACTGTACTTTAATATCACTGTATATACAGTATATACACTGAGTATACATAACATTAGGAACACCTGCTCTTTCCGTGACATAGACTGACCAGGTGAAACCAGGTGAAAGCTATGATCCCTTATTGATGTCACTTGTTAAATCCACTCCAATGAGTGTAGATGAAGGGGAGGAGACAGGTTAAAGAAGGATTTTTCAAGCTTGAGACAACTGAGACATGGATTGTGTATGTGTGCCATTCAGAGGGTGAATGGGCAAGACAAAATATTTAAGTGCCTTTGAATGGGGTATGGTAGTAGGTGCCAGGCACACCGGTTTGTGGCAAGAACTGCAACGCTGCTGGGTTTTCCACATTCAACAGTTTCTCATGTGTATCAAGAATGGTCCACCATCCAAAGGATATCCAGCCAACTTGATACAACTGTGGGAAACCTTGGAGTCAACATCTCTGTGGAATGCTTTTGACACCTTGTAGAGTCCATGCCCCGGCGAATTGAGGCTGTTCTGAGGGCAAAAGGTGGGGGTGCAACTCAATATTAGGAAGGTGTTCTTAATGTTTTGTACACTCAGTGTACACAAATTACTGTATGTATGAACCACGTCCACTTCTAGAGACCTTAACAAAGGCTTCCAAACTTGCAGTGACTACAGGGAAAACAGACCAAGGACATGACATTTACTCACCCATTAAAAGTTTGAGACTTGCTACCAATCCAATCTGTCCCCTATACCCATTGAACTATTGCGGTACTACTACAAAATTACAATTGACATCTTTGTCATTTAGCAGATGCTCTTATCCAGAGCGACTTACAGGAGAAATTAGGGTTAAGTGCCTTGCTCAAGGGATATTATTGATATATTTTTTCACCTTGTCGGCTCTGGAATTCAACAGCTCCACGTGGTCTTCATCCATGGGGATGGATCACTGTATAGTGGAGGGGGCTGGGGAAGATTCAAGCCCTTCGACTGTATTCTCTCCTGGACTTCTTGCAGAGTCTCTGCTACTGGGGGCATATCCTCGGGCTGATCCCCGTGTGCAGCATTTAGTCCATCAGGAACCTGGTTTAGTGGCTGGTAATAGTAACCTCCATTATCCTCCTCCCACACCTGAAGGTAGACTCAGAGATATGACGTACAGTAGATGCAGAAAGTAAACAGCGTAGTGGGTCAATTTCCGCAACAACTAAGAGCGCTGAAGCGCAAGGTTCAACTTCCCTGCTGTTTTGGTGCCCTGGCTACCATTCGGTGAACAGCGTAATGTGCACACATGCACAAATGCGGAGATACTGTGTGAGAGCGAAGTCTTGCATCTCGTTCGTCTCAATATCTGTGGTGCTGGTCCGAGCAACGTGATTTTGCTGAGTCTACCTTTTAAATTGGTATAGTACTCTCACTCACAGGTGCAATAAATGTAGTCTCTTACAATGCATGCCTCAAAATATGCTAAAGCTAGAATCCTTAGTTTCAACATGCATTGTTGGACATATAAATTAATGATATACAGCCATTAATTCTTGAAGAATATAACTTGCACTACATGAACAAAAGTATGAGGACACCTGCTCGTCGAACATCTCATTCCAAAATCACAGGCATTAACATGGAGCTGGTTCCCCTTCTCTGCTAACAGCCTCCATTCTTCTGGGAAGCCTTTCCACTAGGTGTTGGAACATTGCTGCGGGCACTTGCTTCCATTTAGCCACGAGCATTAGTAAGGTTTGGCACTGTTGGGCGATTAAGCCTGGCTCACAGTAGGCATTCCAATTCATCCCAAAGGTGTTCGATGGGATTGAGGTCAGGGCTCTGTGCAGGCCAGTCAAGTTCTTCCACACCGGTCTCAACAAACCATTTCTGTAAGAACCTCACTTTGTGCACAGGGAACTTGTCATGCTGAAACAGTAAAGGGTCTTCCCCAAACTGTTGCGACCAAGATAGAAGTACAGAGTCGTCTCGAATATCATTGTATGCTGTAGCATTAAGATTATCCTTCACTGGAACTAAGGGGCCTAACCCGAACCATGAAAAACAGCCCCAGACCATTATTCCTCCACCACCAAACTTTACAGCTGGCACAATGCATTCGGGCAGGTAGCGTTCTCCTGACATCCGCCAAACCCAGCTTCGTCCATCGAACTGCCAGTTGTTGAAGTGTGATTCATCCATCCAGAGAACGCGTTTCCACTGCTCCAGAGTTCAATTACGGTGAGCTTTATAACACTCCGGCCGACGCTTGGCATTACGCACAGTGATCTTAGGCTTGTGTACGTCTGTTTGTCTATGGAAACCCATTTCATAAAGCTCCCTACAAACAGTTCTTGTGCTGAAGCTGCTTCCAGAGGCAGTTTGGAACTCGGTAGTGAGTGTTGCAACCGAGGACATTTGATTTATACGCGCTTCAGCACTTGGCAGTCCCGTTCTGTGAGCTTGTGTGGCCTACCACTTCGAGGCTGATCCGTTGTTGCTCCTAGACATTTCCACTTCACAATAACAGCACACAGATGACCGGAGCAGTTCCAGCAGGGCAGAAATTTGGGGAATTGACTTGTTGGAAAGGAGGCATCCTATGACGGTGCCACATTGAAAGTCTCTGAGCTCTTCAGTAAGGCCATTCTACTCCTAATATTTTATACATCTGTCAGTAACGGGTGTGGCTGAAACAGTCAAATCCACTAATTTGAAGGTGTGTCCACATACGTTTGTATATATAGTGTATAAACGCCTCATGAGCTTAGTTCATCTGTTGCACCCCATCAGAACCCAAAATATAAACTTGTTTTACTCCAGTGTTTGTTAACAATGTAAATGTTAATAAACACTGTATAGCCATAAAACAGGCATGGTTAAAACTATTATTTTTATATCATGGATGGTCAGTCCTTGCATCCATAGCTCTGTCTATGAATTTGAGAGTGGTTACATTTCTCAAGGCCTATCCATCAGCTGTTTACCAAAACAGAGGAGGGGTGGCAACTTTGTTATTGTGTAATTTTTTACTCAGTGTTATTCAAGTGGTAATACATTTGTGGTAATACGTACATTTTCTTACGATTTATTTTCAACCACATCCCCTGTTGATTTTGTTGTTAATTTGAAGGTGATATTGGGTCATGGCCAGTCTGCAGCAGGAGTACCCCCTGGTCCTGCTGGGGATTCTGGAGGAGCTGGCTGCTATGCGTCCCTGGCTTTCCTTTCAGGACCTGTGTAGAATGGTCAGCACCCGCTTCGACCTGCAGCACCTCACAGAGCTTAGGAGCCTGCTGTTCTCCGCAGCCTGCCGTGATCCCTGTTTCCCTGCCACCCTCTTCAGAGACAGGGTCAACCCTAAGGGACTGGGGACATCCCCGATTGGCGTGGCAGCTGACATTGTCACAATATTCAACCTCATTCAAATGACGGGTGGGGTTCCTGAAGAGGCCCAGGCGGCCCAGCCAATGAAAGCTCAGCTCGGCCCCAATATCGACCAATCCCCGGGGCCCTCTTTGCAAATTTCTTTGCCCATCGCTGACGAGGTGAGATTCTCCAGCCGCGATAGGGTGCGCACACTGTCAGACTCTCAGACCCTCTCAGGCCCTATCGACCAGAGCTTGCTCTGGCCCAAATCAAATTACTCGTTCCGTAAGCGTGCCAGTCTCCCTCCTGATCCCCTCTCTCTGGTCTCGTCATCCCCTCCAGGCCGTGCCAGGGCTGTGTCTTTCGACTGGCGCCACAACACCCCGCTGTTCGCTGGCAGTGGAAGCATCCCAGGCCAGGCCATGCAGAGCATCTACCTCCCCCTGGAGACAGACAGCGAGTCCTCAAAGGATTCCCTGAGTGGAGACTCGGCACCCAGGGATCCCGGATCAGAGCCGGGATCGCAGCCGGGATCGGAGCGGCATTCCTGCACGAAGAAGAGAGGTATTTTCAAGATGGACTTCCACAACCAGTCGCACCTCGTTCCCGAGGTGACCATTAGTACCGTGGCTCCGAGAGTAGGAGTAGGAGGAAGAGGGAGGCAGGAACTTTTCACAAATCGCAGCTTCGAGATGCTCTCCAACCCGTATCCTTCGCCTACGGTCGGGCGGCCTTCGCCGGAGCGCCAGGTCAAGCATGAAAGCCTGGATGACCTCCAGGACTCCACATACTTTGGCCCAGGGGGTACTATTCCTGAATGGTCCCCCCAACCCCCCAGGACCCGTAGGCCAGGATGGATGGACAAGAGCCTCAGTCTGGATGACAGGTTGGTGGGCTTAGATGGCTCCGAGGGCTCCCTTCAGAGGAGACTTGCTCCCAGCCCCACCATAAACTCTGGTGAGTGGTTGCCCCTTCCAAAGGGATGGGAGGGGACCGTCAGTCTCAGACCTGAAGGAGAAGGGTGGATGGCCTGCAGTACGGGCACCCAGACAGACACCATGCCGGGCACGCGGCACCTGCGGAGCCTGGTGCACGCCGACCACCTGTCCTTCATGACCTCGATGGACAACCCCGACATGCTAGGCGAGGACGACATCAGCACCATCTTCCGCTTCCTGGATGACATGAGCATGTGCGGCTCCACAGGGTACATCTGCCCCCCCGACGGGGGCCCTTCGGCAGCCCAGGACACCCCGGAGGCGCGGCGCGGCCGCCTGGGCCAGCTCCAGAGGCTCTTCCATTCGCTGGACGGCAGTGACGATGGCGGGCTCAAGGCAAGTGTGTGTAAACTCCTCCTGAGAATGGGTCAGATCGAACAGAGCCTGGAGTCCCTGTCCGAGGTCAAGGCCGAGATCTCCCAGGTGCTCTCCTTCCTCCAGCGGCTGGACGAGAAGATGCAGGAGCAGGCCGTGGGAGGTAGGCGGGGAGGTAGGGGGCTGGGACCCCCCAGCGGCGGTGAGTCTTCCCTGGGTGTGCTAAGCCATCCGCTCAGCCCTGGGTCTGGTGGTTCCTCTGAGCCCCAGCCCCTGTCTGTATCTGTGCATTCGTTTGGTAGCCTGGACTGGAACCGGTGGGGGAAGATGGAGGAGAATAGAGGTGTGAGCGAAACCAAAGTGGGGAAGAAGGGGGTGATCTCTCGACAGGCCTCTTGCAAGAGTGGCGTGGACTCCAAGCGGCCAAGCATCATCTCCATCTTGTCTGCACGGGATTGGACGGTGTCTTTCTCGAAAAGTAAAGATGACAAGGACCAGCCCGGGAAAACAGGACAGGTATTGTACCAACTTAGTCAGTGCAACAGTGTGTGTGTGTGTGTATGTGCACGCATGCATGCATGCATTCGTTTTGGAGATTTGGATTTGGTTTGGAGTGAGTGTGATAGTGTGTGCGAGTGTGAGTATGTGTGTGTGTGTTTTAGTGTGTGTGTGTGTGCTGATTTTGTTGCTAAATCAGGAGTTTAGCTGTGTGTGTCTTGTAAAGCAGTCTTAGGGTCTGGGTCTGACCTGTTACCTGCTCCATATAGTTGTATGTTGCTGTTTGGATCTAGCAAGGCTAGTGGCTAGTTGTGTGAGGGTAAGGAATTATAAACTCTGTAGATTTGGGGGTTTTAGGCAGACATTTGAAAGAACTAGACTAATACGGAGACTAAAACCTAAAGCAGAAATTGAGTCAGACATTAGCTGGCCTGTTGGTCAGACTGTGGTTTAGGTGGTCAGTTGTTTACTTAGTCAATTATTCCCATAGCTCTTTTACTGTCAATGCAAGACTGCCTTTCAGTAATCAGTAATTCCCCAGTTCTCCACACAAATGCAAGAGCAGGTTTGCTTGTGTGTATCCAGTTTGGTCACATATGTATTCCATATTTGTTCCTGCCATTATGTTTGATTTATGTTTCTCTCTTCCTCCATCCATCCACGTTTCCTCACACTCCCACTTGGTGGAGCAGGTGTCCAACTCTTCTCTCTTCCATCAGAAGGGTGGCGGTTTGACCAATCCAGGGTTGTCCTCTGGGATGACCTCTGGATTGACCTCTGACCTCCGATTGGCTGAGGGGAGAGGAGCCCCGGTCTGGACCGTGGAGGAGAGAGAGGCCAGAATGTCCCCTCTGGACCTACAGGTACTGTATATTTTGACCTTGTTGACCTTTTGGTAGCGCAGTACTTAACGACAATTGTTGGCCGCATTAAATCACCTCACGGGACCCGTCAGACCGCCAGTACGAGCTCCCTGCTTTCCAAGAGGAAATGTTTGATTGCTTTTCATAAGCACATGAGCACGTATGTCTTATTATAATCTTATATGCTGTAAATGTTCAACAGACTGAACAAATGAGTTATTTAGTCAAGATCATTATGAGATTATACTAATACATTATACATATGACATTTCTTTTGATGCACTATAACTGCATTACAATGCATTAAATAAAGTTCAGCTTTCTCCCAAAATGATACAAACCAGGATTAGTCAGTGAACCTTCAGAAAATATAGAATCACGTGTGGCTCAGTTGGTAGAGCATGGCACTTGCAATGCCAAGGTTGTGGGTTTGATTCCCACAGGGGACCAGTATGAACATGTATCACTCACTACTGTAAGTCTATCTGGATAAATGTCTAAAATGTCAAATGTATATCTGACCTGGGATCCAAAAGGAACTTCCAATTATATAAAAATGGTCTCCAATTTTCGATCTCGCTGCAACTCCCCAACTGGCTCAGAAGGCGAAGGTTAAGTCATGCGTCCTCCAAAACATGGCACGCCTAACTGTACCCCTTAACACCCGCCAGCTTAACCCGGAAGCCAGCCGCACCAATGTGTCGGAGGAAACACTTTTCAACTGGCGACCGGGATCAGCCACAAGGAGTCGCTAGAGCACGATGAGCCAAGAAAAGCCCCACCGGCCAAACCCTCCCCTAACCCGGACGACGCTGGGCCAATTGTGCACTGTCTTATGGGACTCTCGGTCACGGCCGGTCGTGGCACCTTTAGCCTTGCATGCGATGCGGTGCCTTAGACCATTGTGCCACTCGGGAGGCCCCAGGGAATAATACTTTTAATGGAACAACTGGAACGGTTATCTACTTGACTGGCATGATAGAGTGGTGACCTTATGTTTTGTCTCGTAGGCCCAGGAGTCTCTAAACCCTAATAACCTGGAGTTTTGGATGGAGGATATCTACACGCCAGGTTACAGTACACTGCTGAGGCGCAAAGAGGCCAACCAGCGCAGAGCCAAAGCCTGCAAGCTGGGGGCGCTCATCTTCACTTCCATCACCATCATCCTCGTCATCGTCATCCCTATCGCCACCATGAGCTCCTGAGGCTCTGTATGCATGCCAGACAGGAGACCGCCAAACAGAAATACTGATTTGATTTGTTGATTGGCGACGACGGGATGGTGGGATTCTGAATGTGGTGTTGATGTGATACTTTGTGCCCTACATTTATGGGAGTAATGTGCCCTACATTTACCATGCTCTTGCACCAGTGTACTCAGGAGAGAGTATTTAAGGAAAGACCAAGCTAAATGAATCCAAATTCTTTGTGAATCTGGCTTCATGCTATTACAATATGTTATGGCCTTATCCTGTTGCCCACATACCTTACTGGGCTAATTTCTTTCAAGCACAAATTAAAAAAAAAAATGCATAACAGTAAAAAGAACAGCATTTAGGTAGGCCTACTGTCTGCCATTATTTCTCATTAAGTTATGTTGAATAAAATGTTTATTTGTCATAATGGTTTTCGCTCAGTGATTTCCTCTATATTTTACTGGCTATGTGTCAATGCAGTCTTTTGATGAGAAACCTCCTCTGTTTGTTGATGTTGATGTTTTGGTGCCATAGGGATAAGGAAGCCTTTGAGGATTCTCTGTGTAATCTAAAGTATGTTATACCACTCTACCATGTTAGTGTACTGTATGTACGCAGACACGCACGCACGCACGCACGCACGCACGCACGCACACGCACACACACACACACACACACACACACACACACACACACACACACACACACACACACACACACACACACACACACACACACACACACACACACACACACACGCACACGCACACAAACACACACGTGCATGAATGCGCACCCACACACACACATCACATTGACACATACACTGCATACAATCACAGCCAAAATTCATATGATGTGATTGTCAAGGGATATGCAGTCTTACTGGTTCTGTCACATTTCACTTGGGAAGAATGTCTATGTTGTAGTTGAATGTACTAGTACTACTAGTACTGAGGTCACCTGGGGTTAGGGCTGATGGTTCACAATATGGAGATTGAGTGTCGCAGTGCTTTGGAGGGTGATGTGAAAATGTAAGGCCAAAGTTTGTTTTGCTGTGCTGGCATTGCAGCAAACCCTGAGCCCTCACCAACCCACACACACACAGGATGTTCATTGTGTGGGGCTGGGGGGAGGCGTCGGATCTATGCATTGCTTCCTCTTAAGTGGATGTGTGTCGACTAAGTGATCCCCTCGAGTCTAGTTGCAGATCCATTACTACTGTTGTGTTGGTGCCACAGGAAAGCCCTAACCATGTACTCAGCACAACGCTGCCAGCCTGTGGGGATTCAGTAATGCTAATGACCCAGAACTTCTCCACAACACTAGATCCCAAACTTAGTTTTCAGGACCCATCTACAACTTTAGGACTTTTCTAGAGACCCACTAAGTAAAGAAAGCAAGTATCCAGTTTTAAGGAACGAGCCAAAAGGAGTCCGCTGTGACCAACCATATTTGCTCATAATTCATGCACATTACTATCAAAACGCGTTCCACCCCATGTACACAACACATTTTTTTCTGCGATAAACAATCTGCATGTTAGTCTTGCTTTTGTTGCAATGATGTTACCCTGATAGTTTTGTATTGCTGACTCCTTGATAGTGGTCCTGATAGTAGAGTTGGCTTTTCTCCTGTGCGCTCTTTGATTGATTGATTGAATTTATTAGATTATTTTTCAAATACAAACATAAGGGCGCATCAGCCGGTGACGCCTCCACGTGCAATTTAAGAAAATCATCAAGGATAAAACAATAAAGCTTAAAAGCTTATTTCCATTGTGGTCCTTTTGGAGGGGACATAATTGACAGATATAATGTTTGTTTGTTTCATAAAATGAGCTAATTAGTACAGTTCCAACAACTATGGACAGGTGGGAGGGAGGCCCTGGCTTAGCAGCATGATAGTAAGTGTGGCTAGTATGCATTAGAATTGCAAGATTGTTGTTTGTTAAAGTGCTAAAGTGGATTGAGTAGTGTGTGTGTACAAAGTATGCCCCTGGATTTAAGTCATGTAGCCACGACATAGGGTGGAAGGAGATGTGTGTTTTAATAGAAATGTGTTAAATGCATTCTGTTGTTAAAACTCTTCACTGGCATGGTAGGTGGCTTTATTTCCCAAAATGCCTTCACTGGGTTGTCTGGGAAAGTGGCAAAGTGATTCCTTTTTCTCTTTGCGTATCACAGTCTTCATAAGACTGATGCCAATCTTCCTAGAGAGGAAACTCAAAAACTTCTCCAGTCAGTCCAACACAATCGACTGTTTAGAGAAGAGAGAGAGAGTGAGTTCTGGCAGTTAAATGATGCTTGACAAGAGGAACATTTTTCAGAGCCAGGGAACGGCCTATTGCTTTTACATGAATAATAGATAAAGTATTATTGACTGACAGGTCCAATTATCTCAAATCAAGTCTAATGGACCTGCAGTAGTGGAAGAGAAATGTAAACACAAAATGGACAATTAGGAGTGAATGAACTGCATAGCAAAGTAGAATGTGCCGATAGGTGTTGCTCGTGGTATGTGTGTGCAGCACAGGAGGTTGGTGGCACCTTAATTGGGGAGAATGGGCTCGTGGTAGAATAGGTGGAATGGTATCAAATAGATCCAACACATGGTTTCCAGGTATTTAATGCCGTTCCATTTGCGCTATTCCGGCCATTATTGTGAGCGTTTCTCCCCTCAACAGCATCCTATGGTGTACAGGTGTGTGTTTGCATGCATCTTTTTTATTGCAATGAATGTGACATGTGGTTGCTTACAGTATCTACCTTAGTTGAACACACTGACTACAAGTCACTCTGCATAAGAGCATCTACCCAAATAACCTAAATGTAAATGATGTATAGTGTATTCAGGGTTTGCATGTGTTTGTTAGATAATGTGTCCGATGTCCATATTTGCATGCAGGCCTATGTAGTAGGCGATGTGTAAATTAGTGTGTCTGTAATGAGTGTTTTTAACTGTGTTTGCATGTGCATCCACATTCGAGTGCGCATTTGCATGTTTGTGTGTGTGTGTGAGTGGACTATTTGTGTGTTTCTCTATATACGAGTGTGTGTTCTTCTCATTACATGACACAGTAGAGTTTCTGCAGGGCCCAGATACGCCAGCCTGGGCTGATTAATGATGCTGCGGGGGTACGTCCCATGTGTGACAGACCAAGTGAAAGAGGACAGGCTCCAGTGTCTGACTAAAGGCTTGAAAACTCACAGGCATTCCTCCCTATCTCATCGGGGTCTTACACCCCAGAGCCTTGAAGAACGTAACTTGCCAATTTTATTTCAACATGGGTTTTTACAAGGCACTTGTATCAGTGCCAGCTCCAGGCATAAGCGTCATAAGCGGTCGCTTAGGGCCCAAGGTGACTAGGGGGACCCAGTAGGGGTCCCAACTTACTGTTGAGAGCCAGAAGAGCAGAATACATGTGCACGATTGAAATTTGGTTGCGCTTCAGCAGTTTTTCTCTTGTTTTGTCAGTCACTGACAGTCACTAAATTAGTCATGTCAGCTACCAAATTTTAGACTGGTAAGTTAGTCTAGACAGTTATCTAAACTTTTAGGTATCATGGCCTAATACCGACCAAGCATGCAGGGCACGTGCCCAGGGGCCTTGACCTCCAAGGGACCCCCATTGATTTTGTTAGTCACACTCACTCAGATATCATTAACATGGCATACGTCATGGCAAAATGTGTGGTATTGCAGTAAATTTGCAATAGCACGTTTAGGGCATCTTAAACGCTAGAGCCGGACTAATGTATTTTGGCCTATCATTTGTAAGCATATTTACACTCCAACACAGATGGGGGCAGTACTGCGTCAATAAAACAAAAGAAACGCCTTCTGCCTTGGCGCCTGGTTTTGAAATGCTTGGGACCAGATAATACAGGTGTGGCTCGACACAACGTAGCGTGTTTATCAAGAATCGCAATAAAAGTTGCTTTTGACATCAGCTGGAAACATCAGCCGCGAGACTGTCCTAGGAAGGACCGACGCCCGTAAGTGTCTGTTTGTTTTTTTTTTTTTGTCAGTGTTGTTTACTAAAGTTAACTAATTTAGCTAGCTAGCCTGCTTGCAAAAGAAATGGAAGCGAGTCCGTTTCAATCTGTTAAAATAGCCTACGCTGGCTAGCCCATCTATTATTTATAATGTTTGCTAGCTAACGTTATAACGACCAAATAAATAAAGTCAGAGAGGAATATAGTATATATTTTATCAAGTCCCCTGCTGGGTTTCTGTCACGTGATTGTTTCCCCTTTTTAACCCATACTTTATCAGGACATGGAATCGACCGTGTTGAACCTGCACAACCAGTTTCAGAGTCTGCTTGCTCACTCCGAGATTCTCATTGAGGGCATCGAACCACGTAAGTGTCTAGTGGAGCATGCTGTTGGTTGACGGTGGCGATCAGTTTTTCTCCAGGCATTACATATCAGGGATGGCATATCAGAGATTGCAGGTTTTCTCACTGGCTGGTGAAAATCTAATCTCCCCCCACCTGAAAAACCAAACAATGGGGGAGATTGACTTCAAAGGAATCAACAGGTCTGTAGAGAAAAGGCAGATTGTTAAACAATTAACCATCCTCTTGCTTTTCTGCCCAGAGTTCATCCAGATGGCTCTGAACTTCGAGGACTGCAGGCAGAAGTGGCTCCAGTGTGATGAGAAGCTTGTGGCATGCAAGGAGGTGCTGACCAAAACAGAGACTGAGAGGGGGGCTCTGGAGGTCAAGCTGAAGCACGCGCGCAACCAGGTGGACGTGGAGATCAGACGGCGCCAGCGGGCGGAGTCTGACTATGAGAAACTGGTTGGTACAGTTATAGAAAAATTACAGTACATTAAACGTGTTGTACATCATACAGTTGTGGTGGCTTCTATTGGGAAATGCTGCTATTTTGTGATGTTCATTGTTAAATAGAGGGCAAAGTTTGAAGACCACTATGGTTAATTAGTTATGAGTTAGACTGATTTAATCAGGCTGTAATACACAGTTAATTGGTATATTTCTGGATTGAGTAACTGAGCCCATAAGGTGAAAAATATGTTGGTGTCCTTGAGCAAGGCACATAACCCTATTTGCATCTTGGGGAGCTGTACTACTACCATGGCTGACCCTGTAAAACAACACATTTCACTATCTGGTGTATGTCACAATAAACCTTTTTTAATTGTATTTTAATGTTGAATAAAATACAATTACATTTGAATTTAGTCTACCGGTTGTTGTTGGTCCTTCAGGTGGTTGAAATTTGCAACAAAGTACCCAATTCTTTTGATTTTTTTTAGAGGGTCGGTACTGAAGTTGACATTACTATCAACTGGGACATGCGCAAAACCATGTAAACACCTGCTGGCTTCAGCATACATACTAACTGAAGTCAACATGGTTTTGTGCTTGTGGCAGGTCTTAAAAGTCAGGTAAACAATACTTTCCTGTAGATATTTTGTTGCCAATTTCTGAGCATAAGATGGACAAACACCACGGCCAACCGTAAGAGTAAGTTCAAATGCAACTTTATTAAACATTCTGGCTTGTAAGGAGCATTTACACCAGGCTGTCTATACCAATTCATTGTGCATTACAGCCTTATTTTAATAAGCCTATGAGTTAGTATGAACACTGTTTGGAAGGCTAGGACATCATGAGGTAATTTCCTGATGTGTGTGTGTGTGTGTAGGAGCGTCAGATCCAGCTGATCCGGGATCTGCTGGTGGCGGATGGTTCCAGCAGCAGCCTCCACCTGAGCGAGGAGCAGCGCTCGGCCTTGGCCTTCCTCAACGCCCATTCCCAGGCCGCACAGGCCGCCAAGAACAACACCAGCCTTAACACCAGCCGCAGGTACTGTACACTCCTCTAGAGAGAAAAAAAGTTTGCAATGGGAAATAATAAGAACCATTTATTTTTGAACAAATTCAGAAACTCTTAGCCCCTTTCGGCCGTTTGCTTCAGTTAAATGCTTAGGGGGCGTAAATGGAGAGTAAATCCCCTGATGATCTCTAGGAATAGTGTATCATAATAGGCTAATATATTACAAGTTGTGCAGTAAGTTGGGACATGTAGCCTTTTTGAATCAATATAGACCATACGTAAGCAGTATAAACCTGGAGCCTGGCGCACGGTTCACAACAACTGGACCGTTGTCATACAGTTCCATCATTAGTGAGGATTATGAGGGTAGATTTATAGGACTAATGTTCAACCCCTATTCTACACTTTTCTCACCTTAGAATATTTCATGGATTGAACAAGTGAATATGGCAACTTTCAGGATGAATCAAAACACTGTATTTCTGATTCACCAATATATTTAGTGCTTAAATGCTCTCCAAACCATAAAAAAAAAATAATAATAAAGTCTTTCCTAACTCTAAATGACATACAATATCAGAGTATTTTTAAATTGGCCAATTGGTTCTGAAAATGAGATTAATATGCATGTATTTACATGGCTTTCTTTAATTTTTATTTTTTTTATTTCACCTTTATTTAACCAGGTAGGCTAGTTGAGAACAAGTTCTCATTTGCAACTGCGACCTGGCCAAGATAAAGCATAGCAGTGTGAACAGACAACACAGAGTTACACATGGAGTAAACAATTAGCAAGTCAATAACACAGTAGAAAAAATGGGCAGTCTATATACAATGTGTGCAAAAGGCATGAGGAGGTAGGCGAATAATACAATTTTGCAGATTAACACTGGAGTGATAAATGATCAGATGGTCATGTACAGGTAGATATTGTGTGCAAAAGAGCAGAAAAGTAAATAAATAAAAATAAAAACAGTATGGGAATGAGGTAGGTGAAAATGGGTGGGCTATTTACCTATAGACTATGTACAGCTGCAGCGATCGGTTAGCTGCTCGGATAGCTGATGTTTGAAGTTGGTGAGGGAGATAAAAGTCTCCAACTTCAGCGATTTTTGCAATTCGTTCCAGTCACAGGCAGCAGAGTACTGGAACGAAAGGCGGCCAAATGAGGTGTTGGCTTTAGGGATGATCAGTGAGATACACCTGCTGGAGCGCGTGCTACGGATGGGTGTTGCCATCGTGAACTGAGATAAGGCGGAGCTTTACCTAGCATGGACTTGTAAATGACCTGGAGCCAGTGGGTCTGGCGACGGATATGTAGTGAGGGCCAGCCGACTAGAGCATACAAGTCGCAGTGGTGGGTGGTATAAGGTGCTTTAGTGACAAAACGGATGGCACTGTGATAGACTGCATCCAGTTTGCTGAGTAGAGTGTTGGAAGCCATTTTGTAGATGACATCGCCGAAGTCGAGGATCGGTAGGATAGTCAGTTTTACTAGGGTAAGCTTGGCAGCGTGAGTGAAGGAGGCTTTGTTGCGGAATAGAAAGCCGACTCTTGATTTGATTTTCGATTGGAGATGTTTGATGTGAGTCTGGAAGGAGAGTTTGCAGTCTAGCCAGACACCTAGGTACTTATAGATGTCCACATATTCAAGGTCGGAACCATCCAGGGTGGTGATGCTAGTCGGGCATGCGGGTGCAGGCAGCGATCGGTTGAAAAGCATGCATTTGGTTTTACTCGCGTTTAAGAGCAGTTGGAGGCCACGGAAGGAGTGCTGTATGGCATTGAAGCTCGTTTGGAGGTTTGATAGCACAGTGTCCAATGACAGGCCGAAAGTATATAGAATGGTGTCGTCTGCGTAGAGGTGGATCAGGGAATCGCCCGAAGCAAGAGCAACATCATTGATATATACAGAGAAAAGAGTCCCTTATATTCTGTTGAGAGAATTCAAATTAAAGGTACACCAAATTTTAAAGGAATGGCTTTAGATAAATTTACTGAAACCCCTATTGAATGAACTCCATGAGGAAATCTGTTGGCAAGCAAGTGGGAGGGTTTTCAGCAGTTGAATGACATTTATTCAGGGAACGCAAGGGAGCCACGCCTACAAAGCCTGCTATGCACCTGCATAAGGTAAGTCGGAATACCAACTACTGAGAAGTGTGTTGGATGGGAGTACATTTCCCACGTCTGAATCGGGCCCTTCGTGAATATGGCCCAGATTGTTATGATTCAGAACAGTGATCATAACCAAGCCTCCCTACATGTCTTTCAGGTTAACCACCATAGATGAATCTGCTTCCTTGTTGTCTGACATTAGCTATGACAAAACGGACGACTCTCTGGTAAGTATATCCGCTTTACATGGTCCCCAAGGGGCCATTTGTCTTGGACATTGTAGTTGTGCGCCATCACAAAAATACATGAATACAATATGCCAAAATAGAAAAAGCGATCAAATAAAATATAAACGTAACATGTAAAGTGTGGGTCCCATGTTTCATGTACTGAAATAGAAGATCCCATAAATCTTACATACACACAAAAAGCTTATTTCTCAAAAAAAAAACAACGTTTGTTTACATTCCTGTTAGTGAGCATTTATCCTTTGTCGAGATAATCCATGCACCTGACATGTGTGGCATATCAAGAAGCTGATTAAATAGAATGATCATTACACAGCTGCACCTTATGCTGGGGACAATTAAAGGCCACTCTAAAATGTGCAGTTTTGTCACACAACACAATGCCACAGATGTCTCAAGTTTTGAGGAATTGTGCAATTGGCCTGCTGACTGCAGGAATGTCCACCAGAACTGTTTGCCAGAGGAATTTGTGTTCATTTCTCTACCATAAGCTGCCTCCAACGTCGTTTTAGAGAATTTGGCAATACTTCCAACCAGCCTCACAACCGCAGACCACGCCAGCCCAGGACCTTCACATCCGGCTTCTTCACCTGCCATTGAAGCAGAGTGGGAAAACATTCCACAGGCCACAATCAATAGCCTGATCATCTTTATGGAAAGGAGATGTCACGCTGCATGAGGCACATGCTGGTCACACCAGATACTGACTGGTTCTCTCTCTTTAATTATTATTATTCTTTTTTTTTAAAGGTATCTGTCACCAACAGATGCACATTTGTATTCCCAGAAGTGAAATCTATAGATTAGGGCCTAATTAATTTATTTAAATTGACTGATTTCCTTTTAAATAACTAACTCAGTAAAGTCTTTGAAATTGTTATATGTTGCGTTTTTATATTTGTAAGTGTAGATATAGCCACACTAATACTACCTAATATTCTAGGTATTCTCCTAAACATGAACTGTGGAGTCACCATTCTCTATTCCCTCTAGGACTCCTCTGTGATGAGGACGGTGCGTCTGAGGAAGCTCCAGAAAAGGGTGTGTGGAGAGTTACTATTTAGTTTAGATCCTGACAGGTCTACAATAGAAATGTACATGTTTTTTTTTTTCCCCCAAATGTTATCTAAAGGATCTGTAGTCAAGGATGGGGTGGAAATGTTGTCATAAGTGCCAGGTTATCTACAATGCTCAGTCATTTGAAAGTTTGTTTAGCTAAGTCGTTCCTATTTGTTTCCACAGCGCTCTCCCAGAAACCTTGCCGAGCCACCCCAGCAAGTGGTGAAGAAACCCCGGTCCAGTGGCCGAACATCGGAGAGGGTACTACTCAATGCAGGCTTCTGAAACTAACTCCGGTGAAGCTGATGCAACATCTACAAAATGACTTAATTTCTGACCCTAGTCTCACTTGATTTGGATAGCACTCCAGCACACTGCTATTCAATGTATACAATTTTGGTCACTAGACCAGTATCTTTACATAAAAAAAAATAGATGTTGCTTCTGTGTTTGCATTCTCCTTTTTGAGTATTATTTCCTGTCAATCACAAGATGCGTATGTATTATTGCAGATTAATGACTCCATAGTTACCAAAACCACCATCACAGTGCCTGTCAACGGAGGTCCTGTGGAGGCCGTGTCCACCATCAAGACAGTGCCTGGCTACTGGATACGCAGCAGGACTGGTGAGATGACACTAGCAAGCCTAGATGCATCCTTATTTTCATCAGCCAGGGGCATGTTCAAATGGGCACAGCGTAGTGAAGCTTGTTGAAACGGAAAGTGAAAATTATTGGACAAGTTCAGGTAATGGGCTACCTCCCTTGTTTGAAAACGTTTCATGCATAAACACCACTTTTTGTCAATCCCAGCAACTGCCACGAGATTTCAAGGAGATGACAATAGTTCCCTGCTACATCTGTAACTGTATATCTGTTCTTCCAGATCCTCAGGGCTGGGACAGTACCACTACTATTGACCAATCAGAGACGGCTAGCGAGGCACCCAGCACCACCCCATGCAGTGAGGCTCCACTCCCACTCATAACACCCAGAGCCAAAGGCGGGGTCCGAAAGCATGACTTCCTCGCCAAAACGGTACACATTGTCATTATTGTTTTTGCTTGTACCTTGTTTTTAGGATTTACATATTATTATTTTTGAACATTTTTGTCACATAATTAACTTGAGGTTGTTGACCCAGTTAAGTCTAAAATTGAGTAATCTTATCTACCATCTAATGATTTGTCCAACATCTACACGTTAAAGCCTAGTCTCTGTTCTGCCCCTCTTCTAACTCAGGTTATCAAGTCAGAGTTCTGCGTGCCCTGCGGAAGGAAGACCAAGTTTGGAAAGGTCTGCCTGAGGTGCCAGGACTGCAGGATTGTGGCTCACCCAGAGTGCCGTGATCGCTGCCCCCTGCCGTGCAACCCTGTCTCCACAGGCAGCACACCCGTCAGGACCAGAGAGGTACTGAACCTTGTGTAGTTAGTTATACATGCCTAGATTGACTAGACTTCATATTTGCAACACTTGGCACTTATACAGCAATAACTGATCATTATGCTATTTTCTTCATATCGGATTCAGGGTTTACCTGCGTATGGTTTGGTATATTCTGGACACCATTCATGAATTTGTATTGGTACCATCTTTGTTTCGAATGCCTTCTCCAAACTTTGCATGTCATAACTGTATCTCTTGTGTTGTAGCCAAGCACCCTTGCAGACTACGCTCCCTCCTCCTCCCCCATGATCCCAGCCCTAGTGGTCCACTGTGTCAAAGAGATCGAACACAGGGGTTTAAATGAGGTGAGCAGCCATTTTAGCACTTACAAAATTCACTTTGATAAAAGGACAGAACATCAGTCATATTTTCAGATACTAGCTCTGATGGCAAATGTATTTTTTTACCTTGATAATTCCTGTTTTTAACTGTCCCCAATTGCCAGTTAACATTCCTGCCCTTTTATTTTTTTTCCCTCTCTCCACCGCCCCTCTCAGACGGGTCTGTACCGTGTGTCAGGCGAGGGGCGCACAGTGAAGGAGCTGAAGGAGAGGTTCCTGCGGGGGAGGACGGTGCCGGCCCTGGCCAAGGTGGATGACATCCACTGTGTCACGGGCCTCCTCAAGGACTTCCTGAGGAACCTCCCTGAGCCCCTCCTCACCTTCCGCCTCAACCGCGCCTTCATGGTGGCTGCAGGTCCGTCCTTGGCAGTTGGTTGTCTCTTTAAGGGGTTAAAAAGATTTTAAGACGTAGACGTTATTCTGGTTATGTTCAAGTGTATTCAGGTATGCATTAAAGGGATAGTTCACCCAAATTACAAAATTACGCATTTGTTTCCTTACCTTGTGAGTACTCTATGGGAGTGCCTCTATCACTCTTGTCTTGTCCACAGAAATTCAGGACTATGACAAAAGCCTGGCGCTGATCTACCAGACCATCGGTGAGCTTCCCCAACCCAACAGAGACACTCTGGCCTATCTAGCCATCCACCTGCAGAGGTACGGCAGCGCTTCCACCCCTTCATGGTCACATTGCAAATCTGTCACTTTCTATTTCCAGGGAAGAGTGCTGCCCCTACCTCTGTAAACTGTGGTGGTGAATGTTTGGTAAATGTAATCGTAATTTTTAAATTCTGTGGTAACCGCCCTCCATAATCAAAGGCAAGTTTAAGTGTCCTGATTTCACAAGGCACTGCAGAGTTGAGTCTCTCTGAAATGGTTGACTTCTGGTGCTTTTAGGGTGGCCCAGTGTGTACTAGATACCAAGATGGACGTCACCAACTTGGCCAGAGTGTTCGGGCCCACCCTGGTAGGCCATGCTGTCCCAGAACCAGACCCCATGACCATCCTGCAGGATACCAACAGACAACCAAGGGTATGTATGGAACAATACAAATGACAGCTAAATGTACTTTTTCCCCCTTTTTTTTCCTCTAAAGGATGTGGACACTAGTTTATCAACTGTCTAGTTTTTAACATACAATTTGTTATATTTTAGTACTCTTTCAATACTTAGTAAGAATGATTCTCAGTATACAAAAATGAGTGTTATTTGGGTATTTGATTCCTATTGATGTAAACAGGTGATGGAGCGCTTGTTGGACCTTCCTCATGAGTACTGGAGCCAGTACACAGTAGAGCAGCAGGCCCACGCAGACAACATGGTCAAGGGCAATGCTAACTGCTTCAACACTCCTGACCACAAAGGTAAACACCACTGAGCCAGTCTGTCCCGGCCCATAGACTAGTGTCAAGGAATGTTTAAATACAAAACATATCCTTTATCATTGCTATGGCCTTTTAACTCAAACTTGAATGTTTTTATGGCCGTAATGTGCGAAACAAATTCCACAGTCTGAGCTAATATTCTCCCGACTGTTAATTCTCCCCCAACCAGTGAGCATGCTGGGGCCAGTGACCACTCCAGAGCACCAGATGACCAAAACTCCCTCCTCCAGCTCCCTGTCCCAGCGAATGAAGAAGACCCTGTCAAACACCACCATGTAAGCAGCACACTGTAAACATAGCCCCCCCCCCAAGATCTTAATGCACATTTCAAATGGGTTGTGTTCCATTAGGAGCCAAATAAGAAAAGTTACTGAAACAGGGAGTACCTGGTCCTATAAAAAAATTCTAATGATTGTTTAACATTCTAAAACATGTTCTATTGTGGGTCCGAATTAACATGACCCCGATGTTTGTTTTAGTTTTGAGTAATGTTCCCTCTGTGTGTTTCTTGGGTGATACATTTGTCAACCAAAAAAAAAAAAAAAAAAAAAAAAATTCTCACTCGCTTGGATTACATCTGTGCTTAATTCGCTGAATGTGTCCTATCTGTCCTTAAATGGGTATTTAGCTGTCTGTTGTATTTCTTCCTAGTATTGGAGTGATGGGGGTTCATGTTTTTTTTTTCTTGTGTCATTTTACAGATTTGGAAGCAAGAGCAAGGCATCTGCAAGCTCAAGTCGCCAAGGAGGCTTTTTTGCCTCCCCTCAGCTGAAGTAGGGGTCAAGCCACAGTATTTAGGGAAACGATACAATTTTACTCCATTTTTTAAAAACTCTTTCTAAAGAACCAATAATGCAGTAATGTGGTCATGGAGAAAAATCTGTTCTTAACTTTAGCTACTGTATATAAGTGGCAGGTAGCCTAGCGGTTAAGAGCGTAGGACCAGTAACTGAAAGGTTGCTGGTTCGAATCCATGTGCCAGCTAGGTGAAACATCTGTCGACGTGCCCTTGAGTAATTGCTCCTGTATGTCACTCTGGATAAGATAATCTACTTAAGTGTACTGTATTTCATATACTTTTATATCACACCCTTTAGACTCTCTTTTATGAACCATGCAATACTTGATTTAGCTTTAAACTAACTGCTGCTAATAGCTTTATCTAACTTTAAACTAAAACTCTCTTTTTAATTTTTTTTTTTTTTAATGCTATACAATTTTAATTTCCACTTTTGTGGAATATGTTTGTAGTTGTGATGACTAGGGCCAGGAGTTTGGGCCACTTTTTGTGGTGTTGTGCTTTAACCATTTAGGTTTGCTGCACCTAGGAAATCCTAGGAAATGTTATTCAGTTGACAGAAGCTGTCTCCAATCAATGTCGGGTTGTGCGTGTGTGTTTTGGTGGGAGGATCGCCTTAGACATGGGAGCCGTAGTGCTGTGAATCTTAATTGCACAAAGCCTTTTATTTGGCAGGGAATACTATTTGTAGATCATTGATTCTACACCTCATTTTTCTCAAGTGGATCGAATCCTCTCCAATGGACTCGGATATTTTTGCATTAATTTTTTTAATTCGGGTCAGTTAAAGGAGGGTCTTTGGCTGCTTTTACACAGGCAGCCCAATTCTTGTCTTGTTTTCACTAATTGGTATTTTGACCAATCAGATCAGGTCTTAAAAAAGATCTGACGTGATTGGTCAAATGACCAATTAGTGGAAAAAAATATCAGAATTGGACTGCCTGTGTAAACACAGACAATGAAACCAACCATGGAAGTACATTGTAATGAACTTGGGGGGGGGTGTTATCCGGTGTCATTGATTTTCCCCTTTTTAACTGCCCCTAATTGATCATTTTTTAAGCTTTAACTTCCGAGAGTGCTGGAGAGGATCAGCATGAGCAAAGTGGGGTGTAGAATCACTGATCTACAAATAGTATTCCCTGCCAAATCCGTTTTATACTATTTTTAAGATTGGCAGAGCTACGCCTCCCCCGCCACACACGCACAACCAGACATTGATTGATTTTGATTGGAAACAGCTTGTGTCAATTACAGCACATTTCCTACCCGCAGCAACATTAGTGGACAATGCTGGAAATACCTCATAAAGGTCCCAAAGAATTCTGGCCGTTATGATGACTTATCAGTATGGTCAAATCTGTCTACTTATGAAAGTCTATTTCCACCCATGTGACTTTGCTGCTTCAAACCAAGGACCTTTGACTTTTCTGTGAATTGATCAGTTGACCGTTCACTATACAGTACATGCTGTTGTGTAAAGCCTAATCGTGTATACATTATCTATTGATAGTGAGTCCCCTTTTTATACTGTGATTGTAATCACAGAGTTAGGGGTACACTAACCAGAAAAAATCTACATTTTTTTTATTTTTTTTTGTCTACATTTTGTTGCACTCTTTTGGGGCTTGTCCTGCAACTGTTAATGTGATCTACATTTTGGAATGCAATTATTTGTTTTACTTTGACGTTTTAACTTTTTTCTTTTACAGTAAAATAATCATGCTAACCTCATAAGGTAACACATAGAAAGGGGATTATGTAAACTTTCTAACCAAAGACGAAAACACGAGAATGGCTCTTACTGGCCATCTCTGTACGAATAGTAAGTCATATATGCATCCTGGTGCTCAGAGTAGCTGTATGTGTACCTTGCGGTTGAATTCAAGTTTCTATGTTGTATTTCATATGGCTTCCAAAGAACCTATAGGATTCTCTGCCTTCTAATACAAACTCTCTAACCAAAAAGTGTTGTTATTGATACACAATTATCATGCCAATTGTAAAACTTGATGGGAAGGAGATGTTGAAGATTCCTATACAATCACATTTATGTATTGATTTCCCTTTTGTGTGTGTCACAGTGCTCCTTTCATTTATTTTCCAACCTGAAGTTTTATTTGATCCACAAGGGGGTGCAATTGCACCATTTTTGACACCCTCAGAATGCACTGTTTTATACAGTATAAGAAAAAAGGTAGTTTTAAAGAAATACAATAGTTGATCATGTGAATATACCATTTCGTAGTTGTCATGACATAATTTAAAAGGGATAATTCACTGAAAGTGTTTTCAGGAGTAATACACAGCTAGCGTAAAGTTTACTTCCCGTCTCAAGCTGCCGGTTGTATAGATTCTGGCTATATAGGGCTATGTCTCAATCCCATATTAAAGGATGAGATTAGAAACCAGTTATTTTCTTTATATCAACTGTTTTTGAGGACTGCAAATATGTTTTAGGCCACTTGCAATGATCACGGCATGCAAAGTCTCAATAGTGTGTACTGCATCCCATTGAAATCAATGTACTTCTGTCAGACCTGAAGTGTATTCTGGAATCTGTGTGCATGGTGCAATTCACATCTGGGATGTTTGGAGGGGAGGAAAGGGGGAGCAGGGTGATAGTTTGGGCCAGCTGCACAGCAAATCTGTTTATTCTGCCCAATTTGGCATCAAACACAACAGGCTGCTGAGTGCCTGATACTGCTGCGGTGCCCCATTAAAATAGAATTTATTGCTGCCTTAAGAGCAGCATGCATTACACACTTTCTCTCCTCCCTCGCTCTCATTTGCACTTCTTCTCATCCCTGGCTGGCTGTTTCCTGTTTGTATTTTTTTTTCTCACCAGCTGCTGTCAGACAATCTCGTCAGAGTGGCTCATTACAGGGCCAAATGGGCAGAGAAATACAACCATGCCTGCCTACCCATCAGCCCCCACCACCCTGGCATAAACACCTATCCTGTCACCTGAGAGAATGCCTCAGACACTTAATTGAAAGCCCGTCTCTATTTCCGTCGTGGCTGCAAGGGACAGATATCATATCTGGATAAAGGTGCAAAAAGTTCCCGAAGTTTTTCATATAGAAATATAAGTCTGAATGAGCCTTTGCTTGGTGCTGATCAAGTCTTCTGGTATACAGAACCATGTTTTCTCTAAATGTTACATTATTCTATTATAGCTGACAATACCTCCCCTCAATGACTGCTGTGACGTTACAATAAGTTGGAAAGCTTGGACAATTTTCATTCTCATTAAGGGGCAGCATCCTACTATCCAGATGAGGAATCGCGAGCATCCCAGATGTGTCACATTATGTCAAATATCTATCATGGATGTGGTGCGTTTGATGACCTTGAACACCAAGTGCAATTGGGATAAGTCTGGTTTATTAGTATTTCAAATTAATTGACTTGGTTGAGGGCATTATTGAAATACAGGAGCAATTACTGCTAAAGTGAGAGTATGGAGACCTTGATGCGTGTAGTAGGGAAATGGACTGAGATTCCTGTTTGGTTCAGTGGATATGTTAATTTGAAAATGTTTCCCCTCAAAACACAAACATATACACACACACACACGACACAAGCCAAACGAGACTACTTTTGCCACAGTTCTGGCTCTGGTACATTAGAAATGACAGGCCTTCAAAGAAGAAGGACGTTTTCAGTGACAGGTTCCTGCCAACTGACTGACATCATGGGTCGCCTGGGCCGGCAGCACATAAGCACACACACCACTGACTTTGGAGCTTCCACCACCACCACCACGTCTTGCATGTTTTATTCATGGCTGTCGGAGACTGGCGGCACACACACACGCTAGAATCGCACCTCAGGCAGACACACATACACACATGTTCAGAAAATACTATTCTGTTAATGAATAAATTGTGATATTATTGTACACCAAATCCTTACCTGCCAACATGACATTAGACTTTGACATTAGATCACAAATGATTGTATCCAAAGTTAACTGTACCTCACACATACCATTATCTGTAAGGTACTTCAGTCGAGCAGTGAATTTCAAACACAGATTCAACCACAAAGACCAGGAAAGTTTCCCGATGCCTCGCAGAGAAGGGCAGCTATTGGTAGATGGGTAAAAAAAAAGCAGACATTGAATATCCCTTTAAACATGGTGAAGTTATTAATTACACTTTGGATGGTGTAATACTGCACCCAGTCACTACAAAGATAGGTGTCCTTCCTAACTCAGTGGCCGGAGAGGAAGACAACCGCTCAGGGATTTCACCATGAGGCCAATGGTCACTTAAACAGTTACAGAGTTCAATGGTTGTGATAGGAGAAAAATAAGGATGGATCAACAACATTTTAGTTACTCTACAATACTAACCTTATTGACAGAGTGAAAAGAAGGTAGCCTGTACAGAATACAAATATTTCAAAACATGCATCCTGTTTGCAACACCAAAGTAATACTGTCCTGAAAACAAAGTGTTATATTTGGGGCAGATCCAATACTGAGTACCACTCTCCATATTTTTTTTAACACAGTAGTGGCTGCATCATGTTATGGGCATGCTTGTAATCATTAAGGACCTTGGAGTTTTTTAGGATTAAAAATAAACGGAATACAGCTAAGCACAGGAAAAATCCTAGAGGAAAACCTGGTTGTCTGCTTTCCACCAGACACTGGAAGATGAATTCACAGGGGCTGAATACTTATCTAATCAAGATATTTGAGTGTTTTATTTTCTATAAATAGTAAAAAAAAAAAAAAAAAAGTTTTATTCCACTTTGACATCACAGAGTATTTTGGGGGTGTGAATACTTTCTGAAGGCACTGTATATAAATCAGGGGTCTTCAACCTTTCCTTGCCCAGGGACCCCCTTTCAGGCAAACTGGCAATATCCCATCATACGTTAGCAAAACATTTTTTTCAAATTTCTTGTCTTTTCATTAGGTGAATGATAATGCCAAGGAAAAAGTAATCAACATTTTAAAATTAATATATTTGTTAGATCGTTTTTCATTATTTTGACCTCCCCACATTATACATTTACATTACATTTAAGTCATTTAGCAGACGCTCTTATCCAGAGCGACTTACAAATTGGTGCATTCACCTTATGACATCCAGTGGAACAGCCACTTTACAATAGTGCATCTAAATCTTTTAGGGGGGTGAGAAGGATTACTTATCCTATCCTAGGTATTCCTTAAAGAGGTGGGGTTTCAGGTGTCTCCGGAAGGTGGTGATTGACTCCGCTGTCCTGGCGTCGTGAGGGAGTTTGTTCCACCATTGGGGGGCCAGAGCAGCGAACAGTTTTGACTGGGCTGAGCGGGAACTGTACTTCCTCAGTGGTAGGGAGGCGAGCAGGCCAGAGGTGGATGAACGCAGTGCCCTTGTTTGGGTGTAGGGCCTGATCAGAGCCTGGAGGTACTGAGGTGCCGTTCCCCTCACAGCTCCGTAGGCAAGCACCATGGTCTTGTAGCGGATGCGAGCTTCAACTGGAAGCCAGTGGAGAGAGCGGAGGAGCGGGGTGACGTGAGAGAACTTGGGAAGGTTGAACACCAGACGGGCTGCGGCGTTCTGGATGAGTTGTAGGGGTTTAATGGCACAGGCAGGGAGCCCAGCCAACAGCGAGTTGCAGTAATCCAGACGGGAGATGACAAGTGCCTGGATTAGGACCTGCGCCGCTTCCTGTGTGAGGCAGGGTCGTACTCTGCGGATGTTGTAGAGCATGAACCTACAGGAACGGGCCACCGCCTTGATGTTAGTTGAGAACGACAGGGTGTTGTCCAGGATCACGCCAAGGTTCTTAGCGCTCTGGGAGGAGGACACAATGGAGTTGTCAACCGTGATGGCGAGATCATGGAACAGGCAGTCCTTCCCCGGGAGGAAGAGCAGCTCCGTCTTGCCGAGGTTCAGCTTGAGGTGGTGATCCGTCATCCACACTGATATGTCTGCCAGACATGCAGAGATGCGATTCGCCACCTGGTCATCAGAAGGGGGAAAGGAGAAGATTAATTGTGTGTCATCTGCATAGCAATGATAGGAGAGACCATGTGAGGTTATGACAGAGCCAAGTGACTTGGTGTATAGCGAGAATAGGAGAGGGCCTAGAACAGAGCCCTGGGGGACACCAGTGGTGAGAGCGCGTGGTGAGGAGACAGATTCTCGCCACGCCACCTGGTAGGAGCGACCTGTCAGGTAGGACGCAATCCAAGCGTGGGCCGCGCCGGAGATGCCCAACTCAGAGAGGGTGGAGAGGAGGATCTGATGGTTCACAGTATCGAAGGCAGCCGATAGGTCTAGAAGGATGAGAGCAGAGGAGAGAGAGTTAGCTTTAGCAGTGCGGAGCGCCTCCGTGATGCAGAGAAGAGCAGTCTCAGTTGAATGACTAGTCTTGAAACCTGACTGATTTGGATCAAGAAGGTCATTCTGAGAGAGATAGCGGTAGAGCTGGCCAAGGACGGCACGCTCAAGAGTTTTGGAGAGAAAAGAAAGAAGGGATACTGGTCTGTAGTTGTTGACATCGGAGGGATCGAGTGTAGGTTTTTTCAGAAGGGGTGCAACTCTCGCTCTCTTGAAGACGGAAGGGACGTAGCCAGCGGTCAGGGATGAGTTGATGAGCGAGGTGAGGTAAGGGAGAAGGTCTGGAAGTGTAAACTCTGGAAGTGTAAACTCTAACATAGTCTATTAGGTAGAAAGGTAACGCCAAACATAGTTGCCAAGAGCAGCTGTTTAGCCATGTGTTGGCAAAAATGTATGTCCAATTCAAGAAAGCTTACCAGCAGCCAGAGGCACTTACCGACTAGTAGCCTATTTGAGTGTGCTTTTTCAAAGCCTATGTCAGATACTCCAGTGAGTGTAATTGTGATGAGTGAAATTAAGTTGACATCATTAGAAATATATATTCTGCTCTTGTCTACTATAGATATGTAATTGAAAATGTGTTTATTCTGTTGCTAGCGATATTCATAGAAACGTTGAAATAAAACAAATATTTGACTTTCTTTTAAATATATTTTCGCGGACCCCCTGCAGTACCGGCCGCGGACTCCTGGTTGAAAACCCCTGATATAAATGAACAGTTTCATATGTTCAAATACATTGATATCCTTTTGATCTTATCTTTTTAATTGTGTGTGTTCAGTCACTTGAAGACAATATCATCAAGTTTTTGAAGAAAGAGCTGTAGAGGATAAAAAGGATTCCAGATCTCCCAGAATGCTTTGGAAGTCAAAGGGAGGATGAGGAAGGGGTGAACACTGAATGAGGATCAGCTGAATGAGGATCAGCTGAGCAGTGCCAGAAAGGGCACACTGCATGCCCTGGGGAACATGAACCAGAATGAGCTCGCTAACGAACTACATAGAACTAAGAAATATTTAAATAATATTTTAATACGTTTATATAATATGAGCCAAACAAAATGTGTTAGCTTAAAAAGCCTGTTAGTGCAATCAGATTGTGCAGTCAAACATGAATTTGCATGTAGTCTCTAGGTTTAATGCTAAATTCATGAAATACACAGTATATACCAAACAAAGTAAATACCTTAGTATAGTGGAGGCTTACCTCTGTAGATAATTAAAAACATCTGTTTCACATAGACTTTCAGCTTGAAATCCTGAATACAATTTTTTTAAAGTACCAAAAAAAGGTTAAATGTTCTGTTTTTGGCCTCGAAGTGGCACAGCTGTCTAAGGCACTGCATCACATTAGGTGCCACTACAGCCCCAGGTTTGAGCCCAGGTTGTGTTACAGCTGGCTGTGAACGGGAAAACCCATGAGGTGGTGCACAATTTGATGGCAGTTGTACTGTGTTTCCTCCGACACGTTGGTGTGGCTGGCTTCTGGGTTAAGCGAGCAGTGTGTCAAGAAGCAGTGCAGCTTGGCAGGGTTGTGTTTTGGAGGATGCATGGCTCTCAACCTTCACATTTCCCGAGTCAGTACGGGAGTTGCAGCGATGGGACAAGACTGTACCAATTGTATATCACGAAACTGGGGAAAAAGTACCAAAAATATATATTTTTTAGATACACTTGCCAAGAGGTGCCAACAAAAACTTAAATCTCATCTGAAGAAGAAGTTTGAAAGTATAAATGAGGGAATATCTAAACTAGGAAACACAACACTTCTCAACAAGATCTACACAGAGCTCTATATCACTGAGGGTGGAAGTATAAAGGTCAATAATGAACATGAGGTAACAGTGGCTTGCGAAAGTATTCACCCCCTTGGCATTTTTCCTATTTTGTTGCCTTACAACCTGGAATTTAAACAGATTTTTTGGGGGGAGGTTTGTATAATTTTATTTACACAACATGTCTACCACCTTGAAGATGCAAAATATATATTTTTTTGCGAAACAAACAAGAAAACAGACGACTTGAGCATGCATAACTATTCACCCCCCCCACCACCACCAAAATGCAATACTTTGTAGAGCCACCTTTTCCAGCAATTACTGCTGCAAGTCTCTTGGGGTATGTCTCTATACGCTTGGTACATCTAGCCATTTGGGATTTTTTCCCATTCTTCAAGGCAAAACTGCTCTAGCTCCTTCAAGTTGGATGTGTTCCAATGGTGTACAGCAGTCATTGAGTCATACCACAGATTCTTAATTGGATTGAGGTCTGGGCTTTGACTACGCCATTCCAAGACATTTAAATGTTCCCCTTAAACCACCCAGGTGTTGCTTTGGCAGTATGCTTAGGGTCATTGTTCTGCTGGAAGGTGAACCTCCGTCCCAGTCTCAAATCTCTGGAAGACTGAAACAGGTTTCCCTCGAGAATTTTCCTGTATTTATCATCCATCAGTCCTTCAATTCTGACCAGTTTCCCAGTCCCTGCCAGTCCCTGCTGATGCTGCCACCACCATGCTCCACTGTGGGTATGAGTTTCTCGGGTGATGAGAGGTGTTGGGTTTGCGCCAGACAGATTTTTCCTTGATGGCCAAAAAGCTACATTTTAGTCTCATCTGACTAGAGTACCTCCTTACATATTTTATATATTTTTTATTTTACCTTTATTCATACAGGTTTTTCTCATTGAGATAATATCTCTTTTCCAAGAGAGACCTGGTTATGTTTGGGGAGTCTCCCACATGCCTTTTGACGTACACCAAAGGTGTTTTTTTCTTTTTTTTTCTTTAACCAATGGCTTTTTTAAAGCCCAGCTCTGTGGAGTGTACAGCTTAAAGTGATCCTATGGACAGATACTCCAATCTCCGTTTTGCAGCTCCTTCAGGGTTATCTTTGGTCTCTTTATTGCCTCTTTGATTAACACCCTCCTTGCCTGGTCCATGAGTTTTGGTGGGCGGCCCTCTCTTGGCAGGTGTGTTGTGGTGCCATAGTCTTTACATTTGTTTATAATGGGTTTAATGTTCAAAGTTTCTGATATTTATTTATAACCCAACCGTGATCTGTACTTCTCCACAACTTTGTCCGTGACCTGTTTGGAGAGCTCCTTGGTCTGCTTGTTTGGTGATGTCCCTTGCTTTGTGGTGTTGCAGACTCTGAGGCCTTTCAGAACTGGTGTATATATACTGAGATCATGTGACAGATCATGTGACATTGCACACAGGTGGACTTTATTTAAGTAACTATGTGACTTCTGAAGGTAATTGGTTGCACCAGATCTTATTTAGGGGCTTCAGAGCAAAGGGTAAATATGCACGCACCACATTTTTGTTTTGTATTCTTTTGAATTTTTTAAAAACAAGTTATTTATCACCAATTTGGACTATTTTGTGTATGTCCATGACATGAAATCCAATTGCAAATCTATTTAAATGACGGGCTGTAATGCAACAAAATAGGAAAAACTCCAAAGGGGGGTGAACACGTTTGCAAGGCACTGTATCATGGGAAAGATGAGCCAGATCCACACTGGAATAAAGAGAGTCAAGACCCTGGGAAAACTGGCTTTCAAACAGCTGTAGAAAGGGAATCAGATTTTCTATGAGGACCTGAGAGAGTGTGGCATTGATGCCAGAGAAGCGTCCGTGTTCTCAGGAGTGTGCACACAGATCTTTAGAGAGGAGTGTATGCTGTACCAGGAGAAAGTGTTCATCTGCGCATCCAGGATTTTCTGGCTGCTTTATGTCTTTCTCACATTTGACAACGGCAATGTTAACCTTTTGGATGAACCACAAATCAACCTTTAGTCAAGATGAGAATTCTGAAATTTGCCGACATAAGTGTGCCGTGGAGAAGGCCTTACGGAGTGAGAGTGGGCACCTGGACCTGTTTCTCAGCTTCCTTCTCGGCTTCTCGCTGGAGTCCAGTCACACTCGACTCAGAGGCCTTCTGACACAGACAAGAAGCAGCACACAGACCAATATGAGGATAGTGGAATACATCAAGGAGAATATCAGGGACATACCCTCAGGGAGATGCTTCAATCTGTTCCACTGTCTGAATGAGCTGAATGACCATTCTCTTGGTCAAACGCTACATGCAGAATGTCTCTCAGAGGCCAACCTCTCACCTGCTCAGTGGTCATCTCTGGTCTTTGTGTTGCTGACTTCAAAAGAGGAGCTGGATGTGTTTGCCCTGAAAATATTCTCCAAATCACAGAAGGGGCTTCTGTGGGTGTAACGCACTGCTCTGTTTCACACGGTTTTGTGCTCGTCTCCAACACCCTCCAGGTGTCGCCCATCTTCCCCACATATCCCCATGGTATTTATACCTGTGTTCTCTGTCTGTTTGTGCCAGTTTGTCTTGTTTGTCTCAAGTCAACCAGCGGTTTGTCAGATCCTGTTTTTCCCCAGTCTCTCTTTTACCTTGACCTTCTGGTCTTGACCCTTGCCTGTTCTGACTCTGAGCCCACCTGCCGTCCTGTACCTTTGCCGCTACTCTGGATTATCGACCCCTGCCTGTCACCCTGTACCTTGGCCCCACTACTCTGGATTATCGACCCCTGCCTGTCACCCTGTACCTTGGCCCCACTACTCTGGATTATCGACCCCTGCCTGCCACCCTGTACCTTGGCCCCACTACTCTGGATTATCGACCCCTGCCTGCCACCCTGTACCTTGGCCCCACTACTCTGGATTATCGACCCCTGCCTGCCACCCTGTACCTTGGCCCCACTACTCTGGATTATCGACCCCTGCCTGTCACCCTGTACCTTGGCCCCACTACTCTGGATTATCGACCCCTGCCTGCCACCATGTACCTTGGCCCCACTACTCTGGATTATCGACCCCTGCCTGCCACCCTGTACCTTGGCCCCACTACTCTGGATTATCGACCCCTGCCTGCCACCCTGTACCTTGGCCCCACTACTCTGGATTATCGACCCCTGCCTGCCACCCTGTACCTTGGCCCCACTACTCTGGATTATCGACCCCTGCCTGCCACCCTGTACCTTGGCCCCACTACTCTGGATTATCGACCCCTGCCTGCCACCCTGTACCTTGGC
The DNA here is from genome assembly GCF_023373465.1 of Oncorhynchus keta. NCBI lineage: Eukaryota > Metazoa > Chordata > Actinopteri > Salmoniformes > Salmonidae > Oncorhynchus > Oncorhynchus keta. The sequence continues at coordinate 56,785,999 of NC_068430.1, read as the reverse complement.
CCCACTACTCTGGATTATCGACCCCTGCCTGCCACCCTGTACCTTGGCCCCACTACTCTGGATTAATGACCCCTGCCTGCCTTGACCTGTCGTTTCTCTGCCCCTGTTGTTGCAATAAACATTGTTACTTCAACACAGTCTGCACTTGGGTCTCACCTGAAACCTGATAGAGGGTTCTGCCAGTGGTCAAAACATTCAATACAGCTCTGTAGGTACTTGTTAAAAACAGACAGAATATTCATATACAGTATATCAAAATAAAACATGAACACTACAATAACCAATTTTTCTCAAATGAGATGCTACACACAATCCCTGAACATTGCATATTTCTACATTTCATTTAGGTTGAATGGGTGTAACCTCACAGAGAAAGTTGGCATCTTTATAATTACACTTTTCATTCTGTTGTAAACGTGTTAATGACATTTTACATTTTTACATTTGAGTCATTTAGCAGACGCTCTTATCCAGAGCGACTTGCATACAGTGCATACATTTTTATACTCCCCCCCCCCGTATCAGATGTATAGTGCCATATAATAAGCTCTCTGCAGGCTGTCAGGCTTCCTGGTCTCAGCAGAAGGTCAAACCCTTCCCACCTGGGAGAGATGGAACCGAGTTACAATCACCCAGGAGACTCAAGAAGTGATGCTGCTTTCCACTGGTCTGCTGGATCCTCACCAAAGACTTGAGAAACTGAAATATGTTGAGGGTTTGTGTCAAACTGTATTCATGTGACATTGACCGTGAATGTGTGCGCGCGCGATACTGAAATATGGAATCATGGTCATTATTTGTATTTTTTCCCCCAAAAGAGTCGTTGTAAAATCAAGACTTGTAAGTGAATGAACGAATGCATTTGATTTGACAATTCATATAATCCCTATCCCAATTCTTCTAATCCCTCCTGACGTGATACATGACAGTAGAGAAATGAACAGGGCTGGTTGACTCTATTGATGTGATAGGATCAACTGAAAAGATGCCAGTGAGCTCACACTAGATTGAAACGCAACAGACAGAAAGCTCTTTCTGTCTGAAAAGAACAGAAAGGTGACACGGGTGATAGAGGAGCAGCCGTATCCTGATCACCCAGAGAGATTTGACGACAGCTCCTGTGTAGACAGGGTCTGACTGGGCGCTGTTACCGGGAAGCAGAGTGGAGCGTGTAAAGACTGGTATAGGAGTGACATATAGAGGAAATAGGAGAAGAATGGGTTTTGACAGTTTTCTTGGATGAAATGACAAGTCGTGGTGCCTGAGCACATATAGTAACTGTTACACTGCCAGACACAATGATAAGAAGACTGACATACTTGTCCCCTTCTTCCCCTTCAGCTCCTACAGGGTAGGAGTGTATCTGGCGGCTGGCACTCTGAACTCCTACAGTCACCCCTGCACACATTCAAGACCATATTCACTGAGCCCCTCTTCCCAGGGTTTATGCTTTGGGATGTTGACTCCTTCGGTTTCCCTGTGCCGGATAAAATAGTCTCCTGTGTTTCCTGTTAATAAAACTGTGACATGCTGGGATATGTTTCCCTGTGAATATGACAGCACACACACACACACACACACACACACACACACACACACACACACACACACACACACACACACACACACACACACACACACACACACCACACACACACACACACACACACACACACACACACACACACACACCACATATTCTAGAATGTAATAACAGAATTCTACCAGGTTGTATCGTTTTTTTTTTTTTTTTTTGTCTTCATGTATCTGCCTTATTGTTGTAATTAGTTACCTCTCAGTCGGTGCCCACTGGTTATGATTTACATTTGGTTGAGTTGTCAGCAAACGCAAATTCAACGTGAAATCAACAAAAACAAACAAAAACATTCACCAAGTCATTGGATTTAGGTTAACAGTTGATAACTTTTTGCAAGTCCAATTAGTTTCCCACGTTGATTCAACGACATCTCATGGATTTTTGGGGTTGAAATGGAAACAACGTTGATTAAATCCGTTTCTGCCCAGTGAGCTGCCTAGCCTGTGTTATTCAAGTGTGGTTACCTTTAAATTCATCTTCCTAAAATTAATTTTTGAATTTGTCAGTGTCATTTATTTTGACGTTTGTGTTTTTGTAAAATACAAAAATATACATAAGCATTGCAATACATCCTGGCCATGGACTAATCATCAGTAACCCTGCTGTGGAGATCAGCCCATTTGTCTCTGTCTCTCTCCTCTCTCGCTCTTATCTTTGGACTCATTGGGGGGTGGGGTTGGGAGAAAAGAGGCTCACGTGGGAAGAGAGAGACCATAGTCCACAGACACCCATCCATCACTATCGCTATTGGATAGTTGTGTAACTAAGCGATAAGGTTAAAGAAAATCGATTTAGTCACCACATAGGTCATTCCACATATTGTTCACTAGGGGGTACTGTTGCACTATTATGTAATCCATCATACAAACAGCTGACAGTTCCCACTGGGCACACGCTGGTTGAATCAATGTTGTTTCCACGTCATTTCAACAAAATGACGTTGAACTAACGTGGAATAGAAACTGTTCTCAGTGGGTTTATTCCTCTCTCGTCTCACTGAGCCTGGCACGAACACATAGTCTTTTCCTAGTGCACCTGCTCATTTGAGGTACCTTTTCCCCATTGTTGTCAATGGTTTAGAGTAAATACCTACGTTCTTGCCTTATCATTTAGCCAAATCCAAGGGTACATGTTGCCTACTGCATAGGTTGCCAACTTCCCTACCCTCCTCATGGAGTGCTTACCGGACCTTTGTTCCAACCCTTCTTTAACAACCCTGGTTCTACCAACCAGCAGCTTAACTGGACCTGGATTTGGTGAATATGGCGAGTTCAAGCAGGGATGGAACAAAAGCCTGTACACTCTCCAAGAGGAGGGTTGCTATGTTGGCAAACCCTAATGCACTTACTCAGAGTCAGATGACATATATTAGTATCGTAGGGATAGAATACATGAAATATATTACATTTCCATTGTTAAGAACCTCTCGTCTTGGTTGAAACCCCCAGGGTCAACATTGTGCAAAGGTGGATACATAAATACATATTCAATCGGCATCGAGGTAACTATGTACCTCATTAAACATGTTCTTCATGTGTATGTTCGGGATTGATCTACTCAGAAGAACGAAGGTAGGAGGCATGGCCTCATTATCACCCTTGATCAAAGGTCACGGCGGGTGAATGATGTCAAATTAAACCACAGTGAACTTCAGACAAATAGTCTCTGATCAACATGATGTGAGATGCCACAGCACTGAATAACGCAGTAATAATGCTATCCCTCTGTGGCAGATTTTGCAACAACCTCTGTTTAGGAACACAGAAATAGAGTGGGGAGACGGGCTTTTGTCATAGGGATTAGGAATGTCCTCAAATGTGCACCGCGCAGGTGGGCAACAATTTAATAAATATTTCTTGCTGAAGACAAACCTGTTTTGGATGAACGGTTCATATATGAGGCCATTTACTGTAAATGTCTATGAAGTTATTGTTGCACCAAGGCTTTCTAATGTTCTTGGCCCAAATGCGATCCAACAGGTGGATGAACCTCAGGATCGCTCTCTTGTGATTGGAGAAGGCAGATGGCTGCAGACTGCAGAGACCGTTGTTGAGAAGATGGACCACACACATATTTGGATATGCTTCCTTGAGATCTGTAGCATAATTGCTTTATAGTATCTCTACTCAACATAAAACATTTTTAGGCAAAACTCATGCTCATCGTTTTGTGTTAATCGATGCAAACATTAGCACCTGGTTGCTATAGCTTAAGTCTTTTATAAAAAAAAATGTATTTATGTTTATTTCATCTATAGGTAGGCCAGTTGAGAACAAGTTCTCATGTACAGCTGCGACCTGGCCAAGATAAAGCAAAGCAGTGCGACAAAAACAACAACACAGAGTTACACGTAAACAAACGTACAGTCAATAACTCAATAGAAACATCTATGTACAGTGTGTGCAAATGTAGAAGAGTGGGGAGGTAAGGCAATAAATAGGCCATAGAGGCAAAATAATTACAATTTAGCATTAACACTGGAGTGATAGATGTGCAGATGATGATGTGCAAGTGGAGATATTGGGATGCAAAAGAGCAAGAGGATAAATAACAATATGGGGATGAGGTAGTTGGGTGTGCTATTTACAGATTGGCTGTGTACAGGTACAGTGATCGGTAAGCTGCTCTGACAGCTGAGGCTTCAAGTTAGAGAGGGAGATATAAGACTTCAGCTTCAGTGATTTATGCAATTCGTTCCAGTCATTGGCAGCAGAGAACTGGAAGGAAAGGCGGCCAAAGGAAGTGTTGGCTTTGGGGATGACCAGTGAAATATACCTGCTGGAGCGCATGCTACGGGTGGGTGTTGCTATGGTGACCAGTGAGCTTAGACAAGGCGGGGATTTACCTAGCGAAGATTTATAGATGACCTGGAACCAGTGGGTTTGGCGACGAATATGTAGTGGGGGCCAGCCAGCAAGAGCATACAGGTGGCAGTGGTGGGTAGCATATGGGGATTTGGTGACAAAACGGATGGCACTGTGATAGACTACATCCAGTTTGCTGAGTAGAGTGTTGGAGGCTATTTTGTAAATGACATTGCCAAAGTCAAGAATCGGTAGGACAGTCAGTTTTACGAGGGTATGTTTGACAGCATGAGTGAAGGAGGCTTTATTGCAAAATAGGAAGCTGGTTCTAGATTTATTTTTGGATTGGAGATGCTTAATGTGAGTCTGGAAGGAGAGTTTACAGTCTAAGCAGACACCTAGGTATTTGTAGTTGTCCACATATTCTAAGTCAGAACCGTCCAGAGTGTTGATGCTAGTCAGGCGGGCGGGTGCGGACAGCAATCGGTTGAAGAGCATGCACGTAGTTTTACTAGCATTTAAAAGCAGTTGGAGGCCACGGAAGGAGTGTTGTATGGCATTGAAGCTCGTTTGGAGGTTTGTCAGCACAGTGTCCAAATCTTGAAAGCCAGTGTCAGGTTCATTTGCTATGCACCAAACGTAAACAAAACAGACTGAAGAAGGAAGGGGCTACCAATGTTTTCAAATGTTTTCTATTGCATGTCTTAACAGACACAACCCAGGTGGCACTTGCAGGTTCTCAACAAAAAAACATGCCAAGGTAAGAAAAAAAAAGAATTTTGTTTGTAAAAATGGTCACAGACCATTGACTATTGCCCTGGACAAAATCCACTGGCCATGATTACAGATCAATTACCACAAGATTGTGACAATTTAGTTCAAGGCTGTGTAATAAACTGGTCTCCTCTCCAGCATAGGGCAATTCGTAAGGGCAAGCTGTGCACCGATTTCTCAATGACTTTGGCATATGCTAATGAACCCCAGAGATTCCTCATTCGCACATAAATGTCTCCTGTTATGAATTAGATACCAATTGATACAAATGGGCATAATAGCCTCCAGTGTATCTCCTAGCTTCTGACCATTTTCTTACATACACAGCTCACGCTGACAATCCCCCACAGCATGGAGAAAATAGCTTTGTACATAGAAGCAAAGACAATAGAAATGCTTCCTCCCTGTCACTATATTCAGATCTACTTGGTTGGCATCCATTTTTTATTCATTTCCTGTTTAATTGCTTGAGCATAGTGGAAGCAGGCTGGGATATGTTCCGGGTTGGCCTCTGAGAATAACATTGACGTATACACTGACATGGTGACTGAGTTCATCAGGAAGTGTATAGCGGATGTTGTTCCCACCGTGACTATTAAAACCTATCCAAACACAAAAAAAAACATGGATAGATGTCAGCATTCACACAATACTGAAAAAATGTAAACAGCCCAGTTATGCCCTCCGTAACGCAATCAAACAGACAAACGTCAGTACAGAGACAAAGTGGAGTCGCAATTCAACGGCTGAGACAGTGGCAGGGACTCCAGACAATCACGGATTATAAAGGAAAACTCAGCCATGTCACGGACACCGACGTCTTGCTCCCAGACAAGCTGAACACGTTCTTTGCCAGCTTAGAGGAAAACACAATGCTGCCGACGCGGGCCACCTCTGCGGGCCACTGCTGCGGGCTGCCTCTCCCCAGTACTGTGAGCTCTCATTCTCCGTAACTGACATGAGGAAAACATTTTAGCGTGTTAACCCATGCAAGGCCCAGATGGCATCCATAGCCACGTCCTCAGAGCATGCTCAGACCAGCTGGCTGGAGTGTTTACAGGCATATTCAATATCTCACTATTCCAGTCTGCTGTCCCCACTTGCTTCAAGATGTCCACCATTGTTCCTGTACTCAAGAAAGTGAAGGTAACTGAACTAAATTACTATAGCCCCGTAGCACTCACTTCTGTAATCAGGAAGTTCTTTGAGAGGCTAGTTAAGGATCAAATCACTTCCACCTTACCTGACACCCTAGACCCATTGCAATTTGCATATCGCCCATATAGATCCCAGGATGACACAATCAGCATCGCACTGAAAACTGCCCTATCCCATCTGGACAAGAGGGATACCTATGTAAGAATTATGTTAATTGACTACAGCTCAGCCTTCAACAACATAGTACCCTCCAAGCTCATCATTAAGCTTGGGGCCCTGGGTCTGAACCCTGCGCTGTGCAACTGGGTCCTGGACTTCCTGACGGTAGCCCCCAGGTGGTGAAGGTATCTCCACTCCGCTGATCCTCAACACTGGGGCCCCACAAGGATGCATTCTCAGCCCTCTCCTGTACTCCCAGTTCACCCATGACTGCGTGGCCATGCACACCTCCAACTCAAACATCAAGTTTGCAGATGACACTACAGTGGTAGGCTTGATTACCAACAGCGACGAGACAGACTTACAGGGAGGAGGTGAGGGCCCTGGCGGAATGGTGCCAGGAAAATAAGCTCTACCTCAAAGTCAACAAAATGAAAGAGCTGATCGGGGACTTCAGGAGACAGCAGACATAGAACGCCCTCATCCACATTGAGGGCAACAGGGGCCACAGTTGAAATGGTGAAAAGTTCCTCGCCGTACACATCACTGACAATCTGAAACGGTCCACCCAAACATACTGCGCTTCTTCAACCTCAGGAGGCTGAAGAAATTCGGCTTGGCCCCTAAGACCCTCAAAAACTTTTATAGATGCACCATTGAGAGCATCCTATCGGGCGGTATCACCGCCTGGTACGGTAACTGCAACGTCCGCAACCGCAGGGCTCTCCAGAAGGTGGTGCGGTCTGTCCCACGCATCAACGGGGGCACACTGCCTGCCCTCCAGGTGTCACAGGAAGGTTAAGAAGCTCATCAAGGACACCAGCCACCTGAGCCACGGTCTGTTCAACCCTCTACCATCAAGAAGGTGAGGTCAGTCCATGTGCATCAAAGCTGGGACCGAAAGACTGAAGGCCTTCAGACTGTTAAATAGTTACCACTAGCTGGCCTTTGCCCAGTACCCGGCCCTGAACTTTCGTCACTGCCACTAGCCGGCTACCACCAAGTTACTCAACCTTGCACCTTAGACGCTGCTGCCCTATATATATATAGACACTGGTCACTTTAATAATGGAACACTGATTAATTTAATAATGTTTACATACGGTTTTACCCACTTAATACTGTGTGTATACACTGTATTCCTATTCAACTATTGCTGTACATATAATATTCTATCCTATGTATTCTTCAGATATGCTACATATTCTATCCATATACTGTCCATAAAGTCAATACATCCCATCACAAGTACAGTACCAGTCAAGTCTGGACACACATACTCATTAAAGGGTTTTTATTTATTTTTACTATTTTCCACCATTGTAGAATAATAGTGAAGACTCTCAAGTTCTGTCCTTCGATACTGACTAGTCTCCCAGTCCCTGCCGCTGAAAAACATCCACACACCATGATGCATCCACCACCATGCTTCACCGTTGTGAAACCAATCTTGTTTTCATCAGACCAGATAATCTTGTTTCCTTTAGGTTCCATTTGGCAAACTCCAAGCGGGCTGGCATGTGCCTTTTACTACCATAAAGGCTTGATTGGTGGAGTGCTGCAGAGATGGTTGTCCTTCTGGAAGGTTCTCCCATCTCCACAGAGGAACTCTGGAGCTCTGTCAGAGTGACCATCGGGTTCTTGGTCACCTCCCTAACAAAGTCCATTCTCCCCCGATTGCTCAGTTTGGCTGGGCGGCCAGCTCTAGGAAGAGTCTTGGCGGTTCCGAACTTCTTCCATTTAACAATGATGGAGGCCAATTTGTTCTTTGGGACCTTCAATGTTGCAGACATTTTTTGGTACCCTTCCCCAGATCTGTGCCTCGACACAATCCTGTCTCAGAGCTCTACGGACAATTTCTTTGACCTTATGGCTTGGTTTTTGCTCTGACATGCATTGTCAACTGTAGGACCTTATATAGACAAGTGTGAGCCTTTCCAAATCATGTCCAATCAATTGAATTGACCACAGGAGGACTCAAATCCAGTTTTAGAATCATCTCAAGGATGATCAATGGAAACAGGATGCACCTAAACTCAATTTCGAGTTCCATAGCAAAGGGTCTGAATACTTATATAAATAAGATATTTCTGTTTTTTTTATCTTTCATTAATACTTTCAAATGCACTGTGTGTATATATATATATATATATATATATATAACTATTTTGAACAGTTTAACACTTTTTTGGTTACTACATGATTCAATATGTATTATTTAATAGTTTGGAGGTCTTCACTATTATTCTGCAATGTAAAAAATAGTCAAAATAAAGAAAAACCCTTGAATAAGTAGGTGTGTCCAGACTTTTGACTCGTACTGTATATATACTCCGGACACCAACATTGCTCGTCGTAGTATTTCTATATTTCTTAATTCCATCCTGTTACTTTTTACATGTGTGTGTATTGCTGTGTATTGTTAGATATTACTGCATTGTTGGAGCTAGGAACACAAGCATTTCGCTACACCCACCTGCTAAATACGTGTATGCGACCAATATAATTTTATTTTATACTTTTTACTGAATGCAAAATAATGTACCATTTTAGGATGATTAAGCTGAACTTGGAATTCTAGTTGAAAAATGAGTGACAAAGAAAAGGCATTACGGAGATAAGCAAATAGCAGGGCTGACTTGAAGCAATGGAGAATTTACATCTAACGAAAAAGGCTTTTATCTCGTTGAATAAAATGGCTTGTGAGGAAATGTGCTTTTCAGACAGTATTTAAACTAATTAAACTATTTCAATCAAGACGTTGGAAAGCAAGAAAGATTTTTTTACTGACTTGTCATTTTAGAATATAATTGGGAATGAGCACACTGATGTTTTCGAGACGATTGACAATGTTTTGCTTCTTTTTACAAAAATCCCAGTCTCATCTTCACCCATCTAACTTTCTCACTTTCAAGCTTATTCCACGCTATAGCAGTAAAAAAAAATGTAAATGATACATTTGTAGTCAATTACTGATCTACGGAGAAATGTCCTTCGCTTGTGTCTGTAAAATGACCAACAAATAAACAAAATAATTTAAGTCCCACAGAACTATGGTAAGGTGTGGTTATACTGTAAGTGTATACACTACCGGTCAAAAGTTTTAGAACAACCTCTCATTCAAGTGTTTTTCTTGATTTTTCTACATTGTAGAATAATAGTGAAGACATCAGAACTATTAAATAACACATATGGAATCATGTAGTAACCAAAAAAGTGTTAAACAAATCAAATATTTTATATTTGAGATTCGTCAGTAGCCACCCTTTAACTTGATGACAGCTTTGCACACTCTTGGCATTCCCTCAACCAGCTTCATGAGGTAGTCACCTGGAATGCATTTCAATTAACAGGTGTGCCTTGTTAAAAGTGAATTTGTGGAATTTCTTTCCTTCTTAATGTGTTTGAGCCAATCAGTTGTGTTGTGACAAGGTAGGGGGGTTATACAGAAGATAGACCTATTTGGTAAAATACCAAGTCCATATTATGGCAAGAACAGCTCAAATAAACAAAGAGAAACAACAGTCCATCATTAATTTAAGACATGAAGGTCAGTCAATAAGGAACATTTCAGGAACTTTGAAAGGTTCTCAAGTGCTGTGGAGAAAAACATCAAGCTCTATGATGAAACTGGCACTGACAAGGAATACCACAGGAATGGAAGACCCAGAGTTACCTCTGCTGCAGAGGATAAGTTCATTAGTTTCCAGCCTCAGGAATTGCAGCCCAAATAAATGCTTCACAGAATTCAAGTAACAGACACATCTCAACATCAACTGTTCAGAGTTGACTGTATGAATCAGGCCTTCATGGTCAAATTACTGCAAAGAAACCAGTACTAAAGGACACCAATAATAAGAAGAGACTTGCTTGGGCCAAGAAACATGAGCAATGCACATTAGACTGGAGGAAATTTGTCTGGAGTCCAAACTGGAGATTTATGGTTCCAACCGCCATGTGTTTGTGAGACTCGGTGTGGGTGAACGGATGATCTCCGCATGTGTATTTCCCACCATGAAGCATGGAGGAGGAGGTGTGATGGGGCTTTGCTGGTGACACTGTCTGTGATTTATTTAGAATTCAAGGCACAGCTAACCAGCATGGCAACCACAGCATTCTGCAGCGATACACCATCCCATCTGGTTTGGGCTTCGTGGGACCTTCATTTGTTTTTCAACAGGACAATGACCCAACACACCTCCAGGCTGTGTAAGGGCTATTTGACCAAGGTGAGTGATGGAATGTTGCATCAGATGACCTGGCCTCTACAATCCCCTGACCTCAACAAATTGAGATGGTTTGGGATGAGTCGGACCGCATTGTAAAGGAGAAGCAGCCAACAAGTGCTCAGCATATGTGGGAACTCCTTGAAGACTGTTGAAAAAGTAATCCAGGCGAAGCTGGTTGAGAGAATGCCAAGAGTGTGCAAATCTGTCATCAAGTCAAAGTGTGGCTATTTGAAGAATCTCAAATATCAAATATATTTTGATTAGTTTAACACTTATTTTGGTTGCTGTGTGTTATGTCATAGTGTTGATGTCTTCACTATACAATGTAGAAAATAGTAAAAATAAATAAAAATCCTTGAATGAGTAGGTGTTCTAAAACTTTTGACTGGTAGTGTAGATCTAGAGCCAGGTAGAAATTGCTTATAGGCACAGATCTAGGGTCAGCTTATCATCATCCAACACAAACCTAAGATCAGCTTTCTCGGGCCAAAACAAATTGAAGTAACCCAACCCTGCCTTGTTGCCGTTCACCTTCAGCAGAAAATAATATGTCCACTTTTGGCCTTCAAAACACTGCTTCCACACAGATACTTCCTCTCACAGGCCACTCTGTTATCAAAGGAGGGGGGACTCTTTCTCATTAACCGACCTGCCTCCTCTGATCCCACTCAATGAGGTGAGATAGATTGAATGCGGGTCTGACCCGAATGGTTTTAATTCAACAACCATGGGGCTCCCAAAAAGAAAACCTGCATACATAATAACCAGAGAGGTTGTTATTATGCTAACCTTAATTGATTCATTTGAATTATAAAATGAGATTTTTCTATTCTCTCCCGGTATCAAAGACAACCTGCATCGCATGGGAAATGGCACTCGGCAAACGGCGGGCAGGAGCTTTCATGTTGAAGAAAGGAGAGGATTCTGTTTGGAGTTATTCAGCATGTTCTTTGTTTTGTTGGATACTCAACACTTGAATGACAATGGATAAAAATGTGCATGGTTTATGATAGCATCTCTCTCTCTCTCTCTCTCTCTCTCTCTCTCTCTCTCTCTCTCTCTCTCTCTCTCTCTCTCTCTCTCTCTCTCTCTCTCCCTCTCTCTCTCTCAAAAAAAAATCCTGGAACATTTTGCATCTCACAACCCTGTTCTGCACCTACGTATCCTATATTTTTGTAACACATGCCCATTTGAGTGTGAGAAAATTACCCGGCAATGAAATATGTTAACAGGAGTTGACAATGAAGCAGAAATAGACTAAGAATACAAATAAAATGGTCACATGGTTGTAAATAAATGTTTTAAAAGTACACCTATGTGACATTGACATAATGAGCTGTGCGATGTGAGCTGTGCTATGGAATCGTATCAAACGGATAAAAAGCCCCCAACTAATCAACAATTTCACATGCTGTGGAAAAAAAATCCATTGAGACAAGAGACATTAAAATAATCATAGCCAATTACAATTCCTAGCTTTGTTGTTCCAGACATCTGTGTTCCTGCGAGATTGTGTTACTGCCTTTGGTCTTCCTCTGCCCTCTCACGCTCAAAATAGAACCATGTTGTTTACCTAATTAATCATTTTGTCCCACTTACAGTTATAGCTTTTTTTGAAGTGATACATCATATAAAAAAAGTAGCACGGAATCACTAGATTAAAAAGTGAATTAAAGTCTAGAACCATTGAAATGTCAATGAGGGGAGAATTTTGTCGCAAACACATGTAGGCCGCTGCACAATTGAAAATCATTATTTCTCTCAAAATATTCAGAATCTACAATGTCTGTCGGTTATCACGGAACCCACTGAGCCTCCATATATATATGAAGTTACCCATACATTTACCTCATTAACAGTAAGGCCTATATTTAATCCTTAGCGCTGAAGATCCGAGCTGTAGCGCAATAAAGATCTAAAGGCAATGTTCCTGCGCTCACGGAGACTGCATTCACGCTGCATATTTTGGCTCAATCGGAAATTCCCTGTAAAGTTTAACCAAGCGTTAACGCGGATCTTTGGCACTACGGAAAAAATACAATGGAAATACAACATGGAGAACATGAAAAACGTGGTTACAGACAGTTGCAAGACTGTTTGAGACTTCGGCCCATTTGTTGTTTTGCTAGACCTTTAACCCTTGTGTGGTGTTCATGTTTTTGTTATTCACCCAATGTTCCTGCACTCACGGAGACATGGTTAGCTGGGGACATGCTGTCGGAGTCCGTACAGCCAATAGGATTTTCAAACATCTCTCTGGTAAGAAGAAGGGTGGGGGTGTAAGTTTCATGATTAACAACTCATGGTGTAATTGTAACAACATACAAGAACTCAAGTCCTTTTGTTCACCTGACCTAGAAATCCTCACAATCAAATGCCAACGGAATTATCTCCCAAGAAAACTATCCTCGGTTATTGTCACAGCCGTGTATACAGTTGAATTCGGAAGTTTACATACACCTTAGCCAAATACATTTAAACTCAGTTTTTCACAATTCTTGACATTTAATCCTAGCAAAAATTCCCTGTCTTAGGTCAGGTAGGATCACCACTTTATTTTAAGAATGTGAAATGTCAGAATAATAGTAGAGAGAATTATTTATTTCAGCTTTAATTTCTTTCATCACATTCCCAGTGCGTCAGAAGTTTAAGTACACTCAATTTGTAATTGGTAGCATTGCCTTCAAATGTTTAACTTGGGTCAAACGTTTTGGGTAGCCTTCCACAAGCTTCCCACAATAAATTGGGTGAATTTTGGCCCATTCCTCCTGACAGAGCTGGTGTAACTGAGTCAGGTTTGTAGGCCTCCTTGTTCGCACAAGCTTTTTCAGTTCTGCACACAAATTTTCTATAGGATTGAGGTCATGGCTTTGTGATGGCCACTCCAATACCTTGACTATGTTGTCCTAGCCATTTTGCCACAACTTTGGAAGTATGCTTGGGGTCATTGTCCATTCGGAAGACCCATTTGCGAACAAGCTTTAACTTCCTGACTGATGTCTTGAGATGTTGCTTCTATATATTCACATAATTTCCCTGCCTCATGATGCCATCTATTTTGTGTAGTGCACCAGTCCCTCCTGCAGCAAAGCATCCCCACAACATGATGCTGCCACCTCCGTGCTTCACGGTTGGGATGGTGTTCTTCGGCTTGCAAGCCTCCCCCTTTTTCCTTCAAACATAACGATGGTCATTATAGCCAAACAGTTATATTTTTGTTCATCAAACTAGAAGACATTTCTCCAAAAATTACTATCTTTGTCCCCATGTGCAGTTGCAAACCGTAGTCTGATTTTTTTATGGCAGTTTTGGAGCAGTGGCTTCTTCCTTGCTGAGCAGCCTTTCAAGGTTATGTCGATATAGGACTCGTTGTATTGTGGATATTGTCACGAATCTCGCCGAAGATGGTGCCTCTTCCTGTTCGGGCGGTGCTCGTCGTCGGCCTATTAGCTGCCATCGATTCCCTTTCCGTTTGTTTCTGTTTATTGGGTTTAATTGGGTACATCTGTTTTGAGTTAGTGTTTGTGTGTAGGCTATTTAAGGGCACTCGGCCTGCTGGGTAATTGTGCGGGCTTGTTTTCTGTTATCTAGTGTATGAGTGTTATCAGTATTTTTCCGGACAGTTTTAGTCCATTGTATTTTGGGACGGGTTGTTTCATGCGCCCTGGTGTTTTGCATGTCGTGGCTCCACAGTCTATGGAATAAATATCCACGTACTGAATTACCTGCTCTCTGTGCTTGACTCCTCCACTCACCATTGTTAGAAGTTGTAACAGATATAGATACTTTTGTACCTGTTTCCTCAAGCATCTTCATAAGGTCCTTTGCTGTGGTTCTGGGATTGATTTGCACTTTTCGCAACAAAGTACATTAATCTCTAGGAGACAGAACGCGTCTCCTTCCTGAAAGGTAGGACTGCTGTGTGGTCCCATGTTGTTTATATTTGCTTACTATTGTTTGTACAGATGAATGTTGTACCTTCAGGCGTTTGGAAATTGCTCCCAAGGATGAACCAGACTTGTGGAGGTCTACAATTTATTTTCTGAGGTCTTGGCTGATTTCTTTTGATTTTCCCATGATGTCAAGCAAAGAGACACTGGGTTTGAAGGTATGCCTTGAAATACATCCACAGGTTTATCTCCAATTGACTCAAATTATGTCAATTAGCCTATCAGAACTTCTAAAGCCATGACATCATTTTCTGGAATTTTCCAAGCGTCCACACCAGGGAAGAGTGTTTGGACCCCTCCAGCCAGTTCCTCTATGCCTTCAGAGCCTTCTTGACCTCCAAGAGTTCCTGGTCCCCTACGTCGTAGTTCCTCTGGGCGGGGTTCAGCTGCTTGGAGTAGAAGGCGCAGGGTCGCAGCTTTGGAGGGGTTCTGGTGCGCTGGGACAGCACTGCCCCGACTCCTACTTCGGGGGCCTCCACCTCGACGATGAAGGGGAGTGAGGGGTCGGGATGTGCCAGCACGGGAGCAGTGGTGAAGTGTGCCTTCAGTATCTCAAATGTCCTCTCCGTCTCCTCCGTCCAATGAAGTCGCTGGTTACCTCCTCTCAACAGCGAGGTAAGATGCGGGACCACTGTGCTGAAGCCCCGGCTGAACCTCCGGAAGTAGTTGTCAAACCCCAGGAATCGCTGGACTGCTTTCACGGAGTTGGGGATGGGCCATAACCTGACTACACTGACGTGTTGCTCCATCTCCACTCCATCCGTGGATATGAGGTAGCCTAAAAAGGACATGGACCGCTTGAAAAACAAACATTTATCTTGTTTAACATATAGATCCTTCTCCAACAGTCTTCCCAGCGCAGACCTGACTAACGAGACATGCTGGGCGCAGTCAACAGAATAGACCAAATAGACGCCCCGTCCCAGCATGTCCCGAAACACTTCGTTAATAAAGGCCTGGAAGTCTGAAGAAGCATTTTCCATTCGTCGCCTGCGAGAATGCGCACCAGATTGTAGGCGCTCCTCAAATCCAGTTTTGTGAAGTACTGTGCCCCATACATTTGTTTGATGATGGTTGGGATGAGGGGTAAAGGATAGCTGAACTTAATGGTGGCTATATTCAATGTTCGATAATCAATGCAGGGGAACAGTCCCCTATCTTTCTTCTTAACAAAAAAAGATGCTTGAGGAGGCTGGTGACATAGAGGGGCAGATAAAACCCTGCTGGAGGCTCTCTTGTATGTGGTCTCCATGGCCTCGATCTCCGCCTAGGAGAGGAGATAGACGTGTTCTCTCAGGAAGTCTGCGTCAGACAGCAGGTCAATGACACAGTCCCAGGGGCGATGAGGAGCCAGGCGTGTACCCTGGGTCTTAGAGAAAACCCGGTGCAGATCCTGGTACTCCTCCGGTAAATCCACTTGAGGGGTGTGGTCCGGACTTTCCACCTTGTTGACCAACCCACCAGTCTCATCTCGGACCAGGAAATAACAGGGTTATGCCAACATCACCAGAAGAGACCTAAAACAATGGGGTGCGTGGGGGTGTCGATAATCAAAAAGGTGATCTGCTCTAAATGAGTGTTATGGGTCAGCAGAGAAACGGGAACAGTGATGTGATGTACGAGCCCTGTCCCTATTGGACGATTATCCAGGAATTGAACCGGAATGGATGACTGTAGGGGAACCAAAGAAATGCGTAAAGCAGTGGCCAGTGCGCTCCGGAATCAATCAAAGCCAGCGGCTCCGGAATGAATCAAAGCTAACAGGAGTGAGAGGCTAGGGTATTCAGGGAATTTGATGGGAAAACACACTGGTTGAGTTGACAGAAAAGGAGGGGAGATCATGCATCATGCCTGGGTTGGAGCAGGGGAATTCCCTGGCTTGTCACCTCCTCGCCTATTAGTGGATAGAGGGCAGGACAGGGAGAAATGATCCCTTTCTCCATGTGCAAACGTGCAGAGCCCACCTCCATCGGCTCTGGCCACGGAGCAGGTGTAGCCATGGGCTCCGGATTTCGCGCAGGTCTTCGTTGGGACCGTAGGAGGTTGTCCAACCGGATCGCCATGCTGATGTGCAGTCCGCTGCGGAACACAGTGACCAGAGCCGACTTGTTCCATTCTGCGGAGGCCACAATGGTCCGGAACTCCAAGGCTGGTGAACGTGACAGTTGTGTCCCTCCCACAATTTGCACTTGACTGGGGTAGAGTGTGGGAAAATACTGCATTGTTTACAATGTATTGAAATAATGTAATAACATTGTGCAGGTTCACGCAAGACATTGTGTAGTTTCACACTACAAAGTGTAAAGAGTGCGAGTAAAGAGGGAGACAGGCAGACATGCAGGGAGTCAGACAAGTTCTTGGTGCTACAGTGTGTTGAAACAGCAGGCCCAGGGAGGAGGAAGACAGAGTGAGACTAGCATTGGCTCGCAAAACTAACTTCCTTCATACTGATTCTGCCTTTTCGACCCTACTCTCCTCCATTTCCGCATCCAATGACTCTCACTGTCCCCTTTTCTCCTGACCGTCTGGGCCCTCCCCTCCTGCTCCATGGCTTAGGGGGAATTCCGACCTGAGTTAAGAGCACGTAAAGGGAACATAATTCACCTTTTCTGCACTATTCTCTCTATGCATGTTCTGGGAAATCAACATCAACATATGTGAAAATGTTGCGTTTCTATGTTTCGTAGTAAAAAAAACGATAGAGGAAGATAAGTGTTTCCAATGACGACATCGATGTGTATCACATGATTTTAACCAATTATGAGTAGGCCATTGCCTACTAATTTAATGATGTCACTGGAAACACTGCTGGAGATGAATGAATATTTAGTTTAATATATCTGAAATGTCCCTTTAAGCATGAGAATAGCATTCTATTCACCCACTCTTCATTTAGGATGGAGTTCTAATAAATGAAAGTGGCTAAGACGTGTCTACAGGTATGCTGTATTCGGATCTGGAATTATTCCCTGATAATTCCAACACTTTTACTTACTAGGAAACCATGAATAAGGTCTCGCGAACCTACCAGTTCCAAGCGGAAAAAGCATCTACTTATTGTTTTTCTGATCGAAATGACACCATTCTACATGCACGGTAGTTTACAACTTGATAAGAGCTAAGTAAATGGGCAATCCGTTTGGATAAGGGATTTGTAAATACGACAGTTGTTTCACATCTATTTGAGGTTATACTCGCTGGAGGAGGCAAATGTGAAACCAGTCATAGGGCGGCAAACTGAAGCAAATCAACATATCTTTCCCATAGTAATGTCTATGTAATGCTGTTCCATTACGCAGAATTGAGATTGTACAGCCTTTTAACTTGCAGGGATGAGCAAACTCGACTGGCTTAATTATAGACTTTCTGTTTCCTATTTCTAGCACGTTAAAGATGAGACACTATCAGTATCGACCCTCAGTAGGGACTAATATCCACACATATTCAACTGCCAATGTACTTTTAATTCATTTCATTTGGTCGGCTATAGCCTACATTATAATTCCATTCAATTTCATTGTTTTGTTTACCTTCATTTCGCGTTCTAAAACGCTGTCATAGCTGTGTGGTTGTTGCTGAAGGTCATTAGTAATAAAAGTTGAACATATAAAAAAAGACATGTAGGCCAAATCGTCTATGGAGTTGAGCTCAACCATAACGGTTTGAACGACTGTAATGCACATGAGGGGAGACTGAGAACTGGTTTCAAGCGCAGGGCGCAGCAGGTGTTTATTGTGAAGGACCACAGGAGGAGGCAGGTAGCTGGGTCCAGGGACAGGAAAAAGGTTAAACACAGGGGGTCCAAAAGGGCAAAAGTACAGGCAGGGAAAAGGCTAGTAACATAGTCCGGGAGATCTAGGCAATAGGTAGATAACAGGAAATCTGATACGCTAAAGTACAGGCAGTGAATAGGCAAAAGGCGTTGTCAGTGAGGCAGGCAAAAACTATCATACACGGAAGGCGTAAATCACGGGGGAAAGCGTTCTGAAAGACCTGAGTCACAAAACAAACAACACCTCACAGTGATGGGGTGCAAAGAACTGAACTAAATAGTGTGTGATAATCAAATCAAATGAAATTTATTTATATAGCCCTTCGTACATCGGCTGATATCTCAAAGTGCTGTACAGAAACCCAGCCTAAAACCCCAAATAGCAAGCAATGCAGGTGTAGAAGCACGGTGGCTAGGGACAGCAAGGAGTCATACAGGTGAGTGAACAGGTGATTACAATTCAGGTGATTGGGATCTGGAGAGTGAGCTGCGTTCAGGGGATCTACGTGTTTTAGGGTGTGAGATGGAAGCAAACGTTACACCGACGCATGGTGCAATACTCCCACCGTATCCCCACATTTCCTTGGTTAGTGCGGGCAATAGACGAGGGTATAGCCTACTATTGTACACAATTATCCCTATTATAAATGTATGTACACTAATCTAACAACATTACCATGGGTTGAATAACTGAATGTGGCAACTTTCTGAATAAAACAAACCTCCGTTTTCTTTCTGTTGTGCATAAAGGCTTTTAATGATTCGTAAATACTTTAACTAAAAGGTACACCGTATTTAAAGGGATGACGTAAGATAAATATACTGAAAACCCAATTGAATGAAAATTCCACGAGAAAATATGTTGGCCAGCAAGTTGGAGGGTTTTCAGCGATTGAATGACATTTATTCAGAGGGCACAAGGTAGCCACACCTGCAGAGCGCATTAAATGTGCTGCATAGTCAATCTGCCTTTTGCATAGGCTTTGCAGCATTTACGGTGATACGGCCTCTACAGGGCATTCATACTACTTGGGCTTTCGGAGCAGTGCAGAACTTGTTGTGAAGGAAGTTGTCAAGGAAGTGAGTTTGTGTTTATACAGGACCTCCAATCATGTCAATGCAAGGCCGCATGATGGACTGTTGTTTCTCTTTGCTTATTTGAGCTGTTCTTGCCATAATATGGACTTGGTCTTTTACAAAATAGGGCTATTTTCTGTATACCAACCCTACCATGTCACAACACAACTGATTGGCTCAAACACATAAACTTTTAACAAGGCACACTCGTTAATTGAAATGCATTCCAGGTGACTACCTCATGAAGTTGGTTGAGAGTATGCCAAGAGTGTGCAAAGCTGTCATCAAGGCAAAGGGTGGCTACTTTGAAGAATCTAAAATCTAAGATATATTTAGATTTGTTTAACACTTTTTTGGTTACTGCATGATTCTGTATGTGCTATTTCATAGTTTCGATGTCTTCACTATTATTCTACAATGGAAAAAAGTGCCCCACCTGCCCTGAATGACGGATCAAGCATGAATTGGCTCGTACGCAACTGAATAAGGTACGTCTGAATACCAAATACTCTCTTCAGATGGAAAATCCTATGGCTAGTGATGTCCAGCCACCTAACAATCTGCCCGCTTGACCATATCCCCTCCCTTCTCCAGACCATCTCTGGAGACCTCCCAGATCTCAATTCTAGGGAGAGCGATAGAGAACGTTTTTTTTAATGTTACATGTAATGTTCCCTTGATGTTTGAGTGTCCAGTTTTCCATTAGTTAGGAGAGAATTCTATGTATGTTAGAAACCTCCTGAGAACCTATTTAGCATGCTCTGGCATTGGAGTTAGGGGAACTCTAGCAGAACGTGGTTACCATGGTCTCAGAATATCCAATATGAATGTTCTAGACACGTTTCATGGGACGTTGCAAGAACATTCATGTGTCCAGTTGCCTGAGGGTTAGGAGAATATTCCATCGACATCACACCAAACATACACAAAACATGGTTAAACACAACATATTAATGTTCTAGACATGTTTCATGGGAACATTGCAAGAATATTCATGTGTCCAGTTTACTGAGGGTTAGGAGAATATTACATCGTCACACCAAACATACACAGAACACGAGGTTGCTACAACCTAGCCTATGAATGAAAGTTTACAACGTAGGTGCACAGGTCGAGAGACATTTGAGTAATCGAGGTGACAGATATTGACACATTCAATACTGCCTTCAACACTCGTGTCTGCATCCAGCTGATCTAGGGTGTAATCATTAGTCCAACAGTTGCAAAGAAGAGGTTCTATTGGACATTATTCAAATATGTTTATCCCTGTTTTGTTTCTGTTTGCATCCATTTCAGAAAGGTTTTCCAACAGAATCAGCTGAATGAATACTCCCCTGATCGCATGCAAACACAGTTCACTTTCATAGCAGCCACATGTGGCAATATGTCAGTTCATGCTACAAGAGCTCTGATAGGTTGAAGGACTTCCTACGGAAGTTGTCATAATTACTGTGTAAGTCTATGGAAGTGGGTGAGAACCATGAGCCTCCTCGGTTTTGTATTGAAGTCAATGTTTACAGAGGAGGACGGAACCTAGCTGTTCTCCAGCTACACCATGGTGCTACCCTTTAGAGAGCCGTTAAGGCTACTGTAGACCTTCATTACAAAACAGTGTGTTTTAATCAATTATTTGCTGACGTGAAAATATTTTGTATAGTTTTATCTAAAAGGGATAACTTTTTTAATGTTTCACTATTTTTGTAAAATTTACTGAGGAGCATGGTCTTCCCCTTCATTCTCTGAAGAGCCTCCACTGGTGAATCAGTTGTCAGGGCATCACCTGATTGTCCCAAATAAACATTCCCTGAAACATCCCCTGATTGGTAAACCACTGATCCATTTACAGCTCTTTGTCTGTTTGTCTGATGTTGGGCGACTGGGCCTGGCTCGCAGTCGGAGTTCCAATTCATCCCAAATGTGTTCGATTGGGTTAGGGTCAGGGCTCTGTGCAAGCCAGTCAAGTTCTTCAACACTGACCTCGACAAACCATTTCTGTATGGGCCTAGCTTTGTGCACGTGGACATTGTCATGCTGGAACAGGAAAAGCCCTTCCCCAAACTGTTGCCACAAAGTTGGAAGCACAGAATCATCTAGAATATCATTGTATGCTGTAGCATTAAGATTTCCATTCACTGGAACTAAGGTGCCTATACCAAACCATGAAAAACAGCCCCGGACCGTTATTCCTCCTCCACCAAACTTTACAGTTGGCACTATGCATCCGGGCAGATAGCGTATTCCTGGCATCCACCAAACCCAGATTAGTCCGTCGGACTGCCAGATGGTGAAGTGTGATTCATCACTCCAAAGAACGCGTTTCCACTGCTCCAGAGTCCAATGGTGGCGAGCTTGACATCACTCCATCCTACACTTGGCATTGCACATGGTGATCTTAGTCTTGTGCGCTGCTGCTCAGCCATTGGAAACTCATTTCATGAAGCTCCCGACAAACAGTTCTTGTGCTGACGTTGCTCTCAGAGGCAGTTTGGAACTCGGTAGTGAATGTTGAAACACTACGCACTTTAGCACTCGGCGGTCCCGTTCTGTGAGCTTGTGTGGCCTACCACTTTACTTTACGGCTGAGCAGTTGCTCCTCCTAGACATTTGCACTTCACAGCACATAACAGCACTTACAGTTGGCCGGGGCAGCTCTATGGAGATTGCTGTGTGCTCGATTCTATACACCTGTCAGCAGTACCTTTGTGTATATATAGTGTATTTGACACATTGACATACATGACTGCATTGTTCATTTATACAGTAATTATTATTCAACAGGTCTTCACCTGGGATCCGATCTTCCTGCTACGCCACCAATGTAAATGTAAAAATGTTGAACATTATTTCGATACAGATTCTCCTTTGAGCATGCGTTTTTGTCCAGAACTAAGCTTCATCTGTGTCCAAGAAACCAGCCCCTAGAATCAACTAAGAAGGTCAAAAGACACATGAAACCAGACCAAATAGACATTGAGGATTGTGCTAGTTTCCTTTTAACAGCTACATCAGGCAACATAAGAAAACAGGATACAGGCCTAAGAGAAGCTGATCTCCTCCGAGACAGGTTGTGTGTATGGGGACATTTCTCTGATAAGATGTAGGTGTAGATAAGGTTAGAGACCCTAGAGCTGAAGCTTGGGGTCTGGAGGGAGATTCATGACAGTGATAAGGGGTGAAAGGAGCTATGACACCACACCATGGCCAAGCCACGCTGAAAATGAATTACATCGGGCTCTTCCCTCCTCGGCTTCAACGAACCGACACTATCCTTTATTGATTCGCTCCCACTCGCAGTCGACAATAAACACTACTGTTGTTCCTGTGTCAACAGCAAGCGATATTGCGAGCCTCTTGACTTGCTGCAATTTCACTGACTTCTATACTGAAATATCACTGGCATACACTGAAATATTAGAGACTTATACATTCAAATATCAGTGAGATAAACACTGAAATGCTACATTCACAGGCTACCTCAAATCAAATCAAATAAATGTTTATTTGTCACATACACATGGTTAGCAGATGTTAAATGCGAGTGTAGCGAAATGCTTGTGCTTCTAGTTCCGACAATGCAGTAATAACCAACAAGTAATCTAGCTAACAATTCCAAAACTACTACCTTATAGACACAAGTGTAAGGGGATAAGAATATTTACATAAAGATATATGAGTGAGTGATGGTACAGAGCGGCATAGGCAAGATACAGTAGATGGTATTGAGTGCACTATCTACATATGAGATGAGTATGTAAACAAAGTGGCATAGTTAAAGTGGCTAGTGATACATGTATTACATAAAGATGCAGTAGATGATATAGAGTACAGTATATACATATACATATGAGATGAAAAACGTAGGGTATGTAAACATTATATTAGATATTATTGTTTAAAGTGGCTAGTGATATATTTTACATCATTTCCCATCAATTCCCATTATTAAAGTGGCTGGAGTTGAGTCAGTGTGTTGGCTGTGTGTCAATGTTAGTGGTGGCTGTTTAACAGTCTGATGGCCTTGAGATTGAAAAACAGCTTCTATCTTTCTGTCCCAGCTTTGATGCACCTGTACTGACCTCGCCTTCTGGATGATAGCGGGGTGAACAGGCAGTGGCTCGGGAGGTTGTTGTCCTTGATGATCTTTATGGCCTTCCTGTGACATTGGGTGGTGTTGGTGTCCTGGAGGGTAGTTAGTTAGTTATATGCTTTTATCTAGAATGATTTCAAAACACACGAAAGGATAAATGTCCCTCCAGAATCTCTGAACCATGTTACAGTAAATGCATACATTTGACTGCAGAAGAAGATCCTCAAAACCCTGAAATCTAATCAGAACAGTACATCCAGAATATCACTGGCATAGAGTACATAAGGCACATCCAAATCTGGCCAATGGGAGAGTCCGACAGCTCTGTCAAGTACTGCAGTAACTGACACCCTAAAACCCAGAGGAGCCGCAGACAATCCCAGAAACACGGATAGCCCATGCAACAATACAGTTTCTTCACATTGAACATTCATTGAATGACATTCATCATTCATCCTCCCAGCTCGCATATAACGCAGTCCTCATCCTCCACGTACAACACCCGTTCTGCCAGTCACATTCTGTTAAAGGTCCCCAAAGCACACACAACCCTGGGTCGCTCCTCTTTTCAGTTCACTGCAGCTAGTGACTGTAATGAGCTGCAAAAACACTCAAACTGGACCGTTTTTCTCCATCTCTTCATTCAAAGACTTAATCATGGACACTTCTACTGACAGTTGTGCCTGCTTCACGTGATGTACGGTTGTCTCTACCTTCTTGCCCTTTGTGCTGTCTGTGCCCAATAACGTTTGTACCACGTTATCACATTTTTTGTCCAATAAAATAACATAAAATTGATCAGAAAAACAGTGTAGACATTGTTAATGTTTCAATAAATTTCAATCCGTTTCAATAAGCATTTTTATACGACCCTACCCCGGTCAACAGCACTGCACCCCCCACAGCAACTCGCCAAAGCCTTCCCCATTTCTCCTTCTCCCAAATCCAGTCAGCTGCAAAATCTGGACCCCTACAAATCAGCTGGGCTAGACAATCCGGACCCTTTCTTTCTAAAATGATCTGCCAAAATTGTTGCAACCCTATTACTAGCCTGTTCAACCTCTCTTTCGTGTCGTCTGAGATTCCCAAAGATTGGAAAGCAGCTGCAGTCATCCCCCTCTTCAAAGTGGGCACACTCTTGACCCAAACTGCTACAGACCTAAATCTATCCTACACTGCCTTTCTAAGGTCTTCGAAAGCCAAGTCAACAAACAGATTACCACCATTTCGAATCCCACCGCACCTTTTCCGCTATGCAATCTGGTTTCAGAGCTGGTCATGGGTGCACCTCAACCACGCTCAAGGTCCTAAACGATATCTTAACCGCCATCGATAAGAAACAATACTGTGCAGCCATATTCATTGACCTGGCCAAGGCTTTCGACTCTGTCAATCACCACATCCTCTACGGCACACTCGATAGCCTTGGTTTCTCAAATGATTGCCTCTCATGGTTCACCAACTACTTAAAATCGGAGGGCCTGTTGTCCGGGCCTCTGGCAGTCTCTATGGGGGTGCCACAGGGTTCAATTCTTGGGCCGACTATCTTCTCTGTATACATCAATGATGTCGCTC
Source organism: Oncorhynchus keta (assembly GCF_023373465.1). Taxonomy (NCBI): domain Eukaryota; kingdom Metazoa; phylum Chordata; class Actinopteri; order Salmoniformes; family Salmonidae; genus Oncorhynchus; species Oncorhynchus keta. Next base: position 56,760,817 of record NC_068430.1, on the reverse strand, counting down.
TTGCTGCTGGTGAGTCTCTGATCCACCTCTACGCAGACGACACTGTCATGACTGTCCTGATCAGGTCAGGTTACAGGAGACCACAACCCTACAGATTATCTCGGGCTCTAGGGGTCTGAAGATGTGGGGGTTTTATGACCCCTCACGCCCCTGGTAAATCTTAGGCCACACAACATTCCTGTGTCCCCTCAATATGGAGAACCACTCTCAGAACATTAAACATGCAATGAAGGGACTTTGGAACAATGGTTTCCATCAGCCACAATGGTGGTCATGACGATAGATGGAATATGAAAATGTATGTCATTTTTGTTTTGTTATTAAAGGTTAATAGATGACGTTATTACGAAAACATTGTAACGTTAACAGTTTTCCTAGTATATGTTTGATGTTTATACATTGTACGTTGTGTGGAAAATGTCCAAATCAAAGCGAATGTTTTGGTAAAGATGAAATGTGAAGTTAGTTGTCGAAAATTGGATTTGAGTAAAATCTAGACCTTGCCCTTAACTTTGTACGCCCAGAGAATTGCCCTAAAGGCGGTTACGCCCACTTCAGACTCGAGGGTATAAATCCTGTGAGTGAAGAATTAACAGATCAGACTAAGTGACCCAAGCTGCAGCCAAGGTCTAAAAAGGTAAACGAACCCAAAACAAGTTTGAAGACAAAGAGATCTTTTTCTACCCAAGCTATGGATGAGTAGCTGTGTCTAAGCGGGTGAATTCAAGTCGGACCACCTAGCCTCCACTCCCCATCGAATCGTGGTATCTACACTGTTTCATTCCTACGCTGTGAGCTCTGAGCTACAGAGCTGTCTGTCCTCAGAAGAGCCCTTCCAGAGCAAGGGCGAGGGAACAGACCCCTAAGCCAAAAGGACACTGACACCGTGAGGACAACCAGAGAGTTGCACCGGAGAAATACGTCATTGAGCAGCCTGAACGGTCCATGCGGAGAATCCATAGAGACCTTCCCCACATAATTACTTCATTATATTCTGACCCATAAGAGCGGCAGTTTGGGGCAAGGCTAGGGTTAGAATAAGCATAGCTGACAAATTCACCCAAATGTATATTTCTCTTGTGTACTTTTACTTTTTTGTACTTTCTTTTTCTCTCTCTTTTAAATCCCCATTTTGGGTAACACGCGCCATAGTGTGTTGACCCGTTATACTAGGTTCTAATCAATAGCCTAGAAGGTGTTTTTGTCTATGTGTATCTTTTTATCATCATTTTAGCTTTCTAGTAAATAAATACTGAAGTAAGATTGGTGTGGTATGAACTCATTGGTGAGACCCGGGTCCGTGCAGATTCCCGGATTATGCGACGTTCAGAACGAGATTGTAGAGGTAACTGATTAATTAGTGGCTGTTGTAAAATCGATATTCTGATATTCTTTGAGGTAATTTGGGAAATAGAAACTCAATAAAACTAATTTTCCCATGGTGCCCCAGGTTAATGAGTTAATAATTGCTTGATTCAGTTAATCACGCAATTAGAAACCTAACTAATACAACGTCATGACAACACCATTCTGTATACTTCTGGCCCTTCTTTGGACACTGTGTTAACAACCCTCCAGATGAGCTTCCATGCCATACAACTCTCCTTCCGTGGCCTCCAACTACTCTTAAATACAAGTAAAACTAAATGCATGCTCTTACAACCGATCGCTGCCTGCACTTGCCCGCCCGCACAACATCACTACTCTGGACGATTCTGACTTAGAATATGTGGACAACTACAAATACCTAGGTGTCTGGTTAGATTATAAACTCTCCTTCCAGACTCACATCAAACATCTCCAATCCAAAGTTAAATCTAGAATTTGCTTCCTATTTTGCAACAAAGCATCCTTCACTCATGCTGCCAAACATACCCTCGTAAAACTGACCATCTCACCGATCCTCGACTTCGGCGATGTCATTTACAAAATAGCCTCCAATACCCTACTCAATAAATTGGATGCAGTCTATCACAGTGCCATCCATTTTGTCACCAAAGCCCCATATACTACCCACCACTGCGACCTGTACGCTCTTCTGGGCTGGCACTCGCTTCATAATCGTTGCCAAACCCACTGGCTCCAGGTCATCTACAAGACCCTGCTCGGTAAAGTCCCCCGTTATCTCAGCTCGCTGGTCACCATAGCAACACCCACCTGTAGCACGCGCTCTAGCAGGTATATCTCTCTGGTCACCCCCAAACTAATTCTTCTTTTTGGCCGCCTCTCCTTCCAGTTCTCTGCTGCCAATGACTGTAACGAACTACAAAAATCTCTGAAACTGGAAACACTTATCTCCCTCACTAGCTTTAAGCACCAGCTGTCAGAGCAGCTCACAGATTACTGCACCTGTACATAGCCCATCTATAATTTAGCCCAAACAACTACCACTTCCTCTACTGTATTTATTTATTTATTTTGCTCCTTTGCACCCCATTATTTCTATCTCTACTTTGCACATTCTTCCACTGCAAATCTACCATTCCAGTGTTTTACTTGCTATATTGTATTTACTTCGCCACCATGGCCTTTTTTGCCGTTACCCCCCTTATCTCACCTCATTTGCTCACATTGTATATAGACTTATTTTTCTACTGTATTATTGACTGTATGTTTGTTTTACAACAACACAGAGTTACACATGGAGTATGTGTCGAACTGCATTGCTTTATTTTGGCCAGGTCGCAATTGTAAATGAGAACTTGTTCTCAACTTGCATACCTGGTTAAATAAAGGGGAAATAAAATACATATTTAAAAAATGTTGTAAATGACTATTGTAGCTGGAAACGGCTGATTTTTTTACATGGAATATCTACAGAGACGTATTATCAGCCACCATCACTCCTGTGTTCCAATGGCATGTTGTGTTAGCTAATCCAAGTTTATCATTTTAAAAGGATAATTGATCATTAGAAAACCCTTATGCAATTATGTTAGCACAACTGAAAGCTGTTGTCCTGAATAAATAAGCAATACAACTGGCATTCTTTAGACTAGTTGAGTATCTGGAGCATCAACATTTGTGGGTTCGATTGCAGGCTCAAAATGGCCAGAAACAAAGAACTTTCTTCTGAAACTCATGTCTATTCTTGTTCTGAGAAAATAAGGCTATTCCATTTGAGAAATTGCCAAGAAACTAAAGATCTCGTACAACGCTGTGTACTACTCCCTTCACAGAACAGCGCAAACTGGCTCTAACCAGAATAGAAAGAGGAGTGGGACGCCCCGGTGCACAACTGAGCAAGAGGACAAGTACATTAGAGTGTCTAGTTTGAGAAACAGACACCTCGCAAGTCCTCAACTGGCAGCCTCATTAAATAGTACCCGCGAAACACCAGTCTCAACGTCAACAGTGAAGAGGCGACTCCGGGATGCTGGCCTTCTAGGCAGAGTTGCAAAGAAAAAGCCATATCTCAGACTGGCTAATAAAAAAGAAAAGATTAAGATGGGCAAAAAGAACATCGACACTGGACAGAGGAACTCTGCCTAGAAGGCCAGCATCCCAGAGTCACCTCTTCTTTTGAACGGTAGTGTAAATATATATTTTAAATCCCAGCCCCCGTCCCCACAGGCCGTCAATGTAAATAAGAATCTGTTCTTAACTGGCATAGTTAAATGAAGGTTAAATAAAAAATGGAAAAAAGAAACATTCTGAGAACCATATGTTTCCTAGAGCTTGGTAAGAGCATGGTTGTCCTATGGTTATTTTGTGTACAACCGTCCCACAACTTTCTGGGAATGGTGCAAGATAGCCGCTTGGCATTCAGAACATTCTTAGCGCATCTGAATGAACTTGACAAAAAAAACATTATTTTCTTGGTATTTTTATTATTTTAACAGAAAGTTTCCTAAATGTTCAAACATGGTTAGATTTAATGTAGGTCATATTCTAGGAATATTCTCCAACTGGTTTGACATAGGGAATGTTCTGGGAATTGTAATAATACTTCAGCATACAGGTTTCCTCATTGTTCTTTATAAAGTAATGCTCTCCAATTGTTCCAAGGATGTTAAGAAACAATGTTATTCTGTGGGAATTTCAGTACTTGAGCATAACGTTGAGAGAATGCCAAGAGTGTGCAAAGCTGTCATAAAGGCAAAGGGTGGCGACTTCGAAATATCTCAAATATAAAATATATTTTGATTTGTATAACACTTTTTTGGTTACCACATGATTCCATATGTGTTATTTCATAGTTTGTCTTTGCTATAATTCTACAATGTAGAACATAGTAAAAAGAAAGAAAAACACTGGAATGAGTAGGTGTGTCAAAACTTTTGACTGGTACTGTACATTCTGTTCTCAGCATCAACAAATGTATCTCTATCCTCTATCTTGTTTTGTGTATTCAAGTGTGTTGGCCGCGCCCACTAATTGGCCAGACCTGATCTTAATAAGTGCTTGTTTCCTTTGAAATGGGCTCTGTCTGAATAGGCTAAAATGAACAGGTTAGTATAAATGTTCTCAGAACAGGTGAAATCTTTACTTCTTTTTCTCAGATCGTTTAAAAGACATTCAGTTTTAACGGTCAGGAAAAGCGTGGCTTCTTTCCCGCAACCAATGTGAAACCAATAATATACAGCATTAAAGAGACAATTATTTATTTATTCATTTTTATTGGGATCCCCATTAGCTGTTGAAGAAGCAGCAGCTAATCTTCCTGGGGTCCACACAAAACATAGAACATGACAAAATACAGGACACTAATGGACAGGAACAGCAACACATTTCAACCAACAACACTACGACTAAAGAACAATACTATTTATAATCATTTGTACTCCATCAGATACTTTGTTCTAAATCTGGATTGGACAGGAAGTGTTTAACTCAATGTAACTCACGTTCATTTTACTAGAGGAGGATTAGATGGAGCTACTGAGAGAGGTGATGCTGTATAATTTTCTCTGTTAGGAGGTTCACATTCACAAGTGGATGATTAGATGGAGCTCCTGAGAGAGGGGATGCTGGATTATTTTCTCTGTTAGTAGGTTCACATTCACAAGAGGCAGCCTAGACAGGTTATTCCTAAAACTACTTTAGACTTAGCTTGATTGTGTTAGCAGCAGCACCACTTAAAGGCCCAGTGGAGTCAAAACTGTGATTGTCCTGTGCTTTATGTATATTTCCACTATGAGGTTGGAATAATACCGTGACATTGTAAAAAATAATGACAATGTCCTTTTAGTGTAAGAGCAATTTAAAAGAAACGCCTAGAATTTCTGGGATGGAGTTTTTGGCTGCCTGGAGACATCACCAGGCGGTAAATTAGTTAATAGACCAAAAATAAAGAGAGTTCCAAACCTCTCTGCCAATAACAGCTAGTTTTCAGTTTTCCCCTCCCCACTTGGACCACTCCCAGACAGTCCTAGCAAAATTCTTGCTTGAGAAATAGCTTTTAGCTAAGAAGTTATTCTTGTAAATTTGTTACAATTTTAATTGAAAGGTACTTCATTTTTACCCAGAAATTATTTGTTATTGTCATAAAAACATCTTCATTGGACCTTTTCAAACTTTGCTTCTGAACCTTATTTGGAACAGAAGTCTCCACTTAGGCCCCTCGAAAGCAGAGGCTTTGATTCACTGGATTCAGGACCATGGACAGCAGAGGCTTGGATTCAGGTCCATGGACAGCAGCCCCATACACAGCACCATTGACAGGGTAGCTACTGTGAAGTAGGGTTAGCATAGCAAACTCCTACTAATATCCAGGTCGTTTTTACATTTATTTAACTTTTATTTAACTAGGTAAGTCATTTAAGAGCAAATTCTTATTTACAATGAAGGCCTACTGGGGAACAGTGGGTTAACTGCCTTGTTCAGGGGCATAACAACCGATTTCTTTACCTTTGCAGCTCAGGGATTCGATCCAGCAACCTTTCAGTTACTGGCCCAGGCTACCTTCTGCTCCATCTTAAAGAACCAGGCAGCCTTTTGGCCAAGGAAAGGCAAAGACTAGTCTAATTTTGTTAATTCATTTAACAGTGTACTACAATATAGCTGCGGGACTCGACACATTCACTAAATTGGGGAAGAAAAACAAACTAACTTTGAGCGTTAATGCTACACCTCCCTCCCTCCCTCCCTCCCTCCCTCCCTCCCTCCCTCCCTCCCTCCCTCCCTCCCTCCCTCCCTCCCTCCCTCCCTCCCTCCCTCCCTCCCTCCCTCCCTCCCCCTCCCTCCAATGTCCTTTAATGAACCGCTAATCTGGTCCCGAAACCAATTTATCACTGTTTCCTTTCCTACCCTCACTCGTTCTGATGCCTTGCTGAAGCTGTACACTATCTCGCCAATTACTTCCCAACTGCCAATACCACTGCGCCTCCCTAAAGTCAGCATCTATGTTGAGCCATTCACTCATTAATTCATCCAAACACATCATAACACATTCATTCATCCAACAATTTTGGGTCGGCAAAGGCAGAATGTGGTATGAAATCATTTCATTACATAACTTCCTGGGAAATCCACGCACATACATGTATGCACACACACACCACCAAATTCTATCAGAAACTGTTCTAAACTTTTGCCATTTTCCATTTTCCCAGTCCCTTATCTCTCAGAGGGAAGAAATAAGCAGCGCTATGGCTGCTGCTGCCAGCTTGTCGGATTTGAAGTTTATTAAGTATATCAAACCAGGGCCGACCCCCTCAGGGAACATTTGCAATCCAAAGCTCTGCTTGCCTTCACTGCCACCGCACAAGCTGTCACAAACACTCCACTTAACTTGCAAAGCAGCACACGGAGGAGGAAACAGGAAACAAGTGTCATCTAAATCAGCCTGAACGCTGCTGGTGTTACTGGAAGGAGAGAGAGTAAGGGCCTTAAAGTTTAATGGGTTTTGAATGTATGGCTTTGAATGTCTGTACGAAGCTACGTTCATTTTTGATAAATACAGTTTGAACAACACAAAGGTGTCACCACAGGTATCAAGTATGAGGAAAAGGGATACGCTAGTCAGGCAGACACCGGCAAGTACACTACTGTTGAAAAGTTTGGGACCACTTAGAAATGTCCTTGTTTTTGAAAGAAAAGCACTTTTTTTTGGTCCATTAAAATATCATCAAATTGGTCAGAAATACAGTGTAGAAATTGTTAATGTTGTAAATGACTATTGTAGCTGGAAGTTGCTGTGGAATATCTACATAGGCGTATTATCTACAGAGGTCTATTATCAGCCACCATCACTCCTGTGTTCCAATGGCACGTTGTGTTAGCTAATCCAAGTTTATCCTTTTAAACGGCTAATTGATCCTTAGAAAACCCTTTTGCATTTATATTAGCACAGCTTAAAACTGTTGTGCTGATTAAAGAAGCAATGAAACTGTCCTTCTTTAGACTAGTTGAGTATCTGGAGCATCAACATTTTTGGGTTCGATTACATGCTCAAAATGGCCAGAAACAAAACGTTTTGTCCTGAAACTCATGTCTATTCTTGTTCTGAGAAATTAAGGCTATTCCATTTGAGAAATTTCCAAGAAACTGAAGATCTCATACAACGCTGTGTGCTACTTCCTTCACAGAACAGTGCAAACTGGCCCTAACCAGAATAGAAAGAGGAGTGGGAGGCCCCGGTGCACAACTGAGCAAGAGGACAAGTACATTAGAGTGTCTAGTTTGAGAAACGGACGCTTCACAAGTCCTCACCTGGCAGCTTCATTAAATAGTACACGCAAAACACCAGTTTCAACGTCAACAGTGAAGAGGCGACTCCGGGATGCTGACCTTCTAGGCAGAGTTGCAAAGAAAAAGCCATATCTCAGACTGCCAATAAAAAGAAAAGATTAAGATGGGCAAAAGAACACAGACACTGGACAGAGGAACTCTGGAACTCTCTCTAGAAGGCCAGCATCCCGGAGACGCCTCTTCTCTTCTTTGGCTTTGAGAGTGGTGTTTTGTGGGTACTATTTAAAGAAGCTGCCAGTTGAAGACTTGTGAGGAGTCTGTTTCTTGGCAATTTCTCGTATGGAATAGCCTTCATTTCTAGAATAGACTTACGAATTTCAGAAGAATGTTCTTTGTTTCTGGCCATTTTGATCTTATAATCAAACCCACAAATGCTCATACTCCAGATACTCAGCTAGTCTAAAGAAAGCCAGTTTTATTGCTTCTTTAATCATGACAACAGTTTTCAGCTGTGCTAACATAATTGGGTTTTCTAATGATCAATTATCCTTTTAAATGATAAACTTGGATTAGCTTACACAAGGTGCCATTGGAACACAGGAGTGATGGTTGCTGATAATGGGCCTCTGTACGCCTATGTAGATATGCCATAAAAAAATCTGCCGTTTCCAGCTACAATAATCATTTACAACATTAACAATGTGTATACTGTATTTCTGATCAATTTGATGTTATTTTAATGGACACGTTTTTTTTTTCTTTCAAAAAACGAGGACATTTCTAAGTGACCCCAAACTTTTGAACGGCAGTGTACATGTGTGTGTTCCAGCATGTGTGCATGCGACTGTCTCCTGTCTCCCATCCTAACATGACTACCGGATTTACATTTAAAGTCAACATGTACTAAACAATTGAATCTACGTGACAATCACAATGTTAAAGTGATCTTGAGATAGAATAATAACTTTTCAATTGTAAAGAAAAAAAGGAATGCTTATCAGGAATCATGCAATTCATTACAGCCTTTGTTTTTATAATAATTACATTTGCGGTGATGGTTATTTCATAAGCTTGTCTCGCTTGGCTGGGGGAGATGAATTGGCTTCCTGGTGAAGACATTAGCCATTTTCAACCCAGTGTGTGGAGATAGCATTGTGAGATACAGTAGATAAAGAGTTATAGCATGGTTATGGGACTGACTCTTATGGCGATCAGACTGGTGATATCACCTCTGTAATGCCAGTCATGTAAAACTGTCATGGCAAACTTCCCTTAGACACTTTACGAACAGTTCTTATTCCCTCCCTCGCTCTGTTTCTCTCTCCATCTTGCCTTCATCCCTCATTCTCGGTATCCCCCTCCTTTACTTTCATATCTGTCTATCCTCAATTGTTAACACATACAGACACACCCCCTGGGGTTTCAGATAAACATTGATTGAGAATATCTCTACCCCCCTCCCGCCTACTCTGACCTCAAAGTCCGATGGACATGACAAAGCAACGGAATAACTTTACCATTATACACTTTCCTTTGATCTCTCAATTGCAGAAATGTCAGACCTTAACCAGCTCAGGGAAAATAAACTCACGGTTTCCTAAAATGAACAAAGCCTCATTCTCTACAAACATGTAACGAAGTGGACTTGTCTCTCTCTCTCTCTCTCTCTCTCTCTCTCTCTCTCTCTCTCTCTCTCTCTCTCTCTCTCTCTCTCTCTCTCTCTCTCTCTCTCTCTCTCTCTCTCTCTCTCTCTCTCTCTCTCTCTCTCTCTCTCTTCTCTCTCTCTCTCTCTTTTCTCTCTCTCTCTTTTTCTCTCTCTTTTTCTCTCTCATTTTCTCTCTCTCTCTCCCTCTCTTTTTTCTCTCTCTCTCTTTTTTCTCTCCCTCTCTTTTTCTCTCCCTCTCTTTTTTCTCTCTCTCTCTTTCTCTCTTTCTCTCTTTCTCTCTCTCTTTTTCTCTCTCTCTCTCTCTCTCTCCCTCTCTCTCTCTCTCTCTCTCTCTCTCTCTCAATTAAAGGTAAAAGGAAAGTAGCCCTCCACGAATGCTCTGCTCCCTCAGGTCCTTTTATTTCATTTTTTAAAATGTATTCAGATTTGCATTTGGAAAAATAGGAGCACAAAAGTCTGGCGTTCTATCAAAGGGAATGCTCTTGAATATAAGGAGACATACACATATGCATATCAATACAGTGAATTTCAAATGGTTCCTTGCGATGTGTGGTGCAAGGCATAGTGTTGAGGTTAATCCGAGACTCAATATGGCTGTGAAAAGACCTGGTGTCATGCATGTTTTTGACTCTATCTAGCCCGTGACATCGAATCTACGTCTTGCCTTTAAAGATGAATACATACTATGTCCTAATGCCATGCATTTCTCAAATATCATTCTATTTTGTAGTAATGTGGCACCTGTGCGGAGATATTTACGGGTTTTGTTGAAACATATTTCCATATTTAAATACGAGAAGAAGTTATTTGCATACGCTATACACCATACGTCAACTGTTTTGTTTTTTTATGTAAAAATCTTAAGCAAACATCCAAGGGTTAACATCCTCACAGGCTTAAGAAACAAGGTGAATACCAATGCTTTTAAAGCAAATTATTCATAGCTTTTGACATTTTAACACTCCCATAGCTAACAACATATGCTACAACATGTGCTGCAGTTGGAACCTTAAGCAGTTTGGTTTGGTGTTACACTGCTTTGACTTCCTTATGATAATGAATCTACTTTTGGTTTTTCGCCTTATGTTAATGTATGTTACGTTAAAACATTTCATTTCTCTCCTATTTATCTCCATTGAATCCTGACTTAGACCTGACAATCCACGTGAGAAATGATTACAGCACGAATTACATCTGTTGTCAGGGAGAGTATAGGTAATCCTATCAGATTTAGTTGCTACATTTCGACCTTAAATGTTATACAGTACATCAAACGTTACGCCGTTCTGAGCAACCCCAGGCGTGTGTGTTAGTGCTGGGCTGGAGTACAAATGTGCAACCGGTTGGGAAACTGGTTGAGACCCACTGCCATAGCAAACCCCATCAGTCATCATTACCAACACAACACACCTCCATTGAACTTCAACCCCCTACAACCTTCATACACCATTGTAGAGCTCTTAACCCAAAACCAAAGACAGATCAATCAAAAAGGAGCCCTTAACCCTTCAAGGGTGAAGATGCATTTTGATTTCTAAGAAAGGAGCTGTTTCCACTTTAGTCCTGCATTAAGACTCCAGGGGTTGGCTACAGCGGACTGCTGTGCTAGAGACCAGCCTATAGGCCCGATGCTCGTATTAATGCACGACCATCGCTCTCCCTGCATCTAAATGTTTTCATTACAGGCAGAGCGCAGACAATTTCACTGCCTGTATATGTGGCCGCTCGCCACCAAGCGCCTTTTCTTCAGGGAAAAGTAAAGCATGACAAATTGAAATAAATGAGAGTGGAGAGAAGAGGAGTGGAAGAGGTAAACGAGGACAGGGACCTTCTCTCTTTCTCTTCATCTAGCCAAGAAGGGAGTATTCCTCAATGTATTCCTCCACAGCCTTGGTTCTGTTTCTTTCACTCTCCCTCTCCAATTCCTTTATTATTTATCTATCTGTCTACGTAAGTGTCAGGCCATGTCTGTACAGTGAAGGTACAACTCACGTTGTTGTCCATGCCCTTCCTAGAGCACGTGCAGACGACGATGGAAAGGGGCGCTTTTACATGTTCAAAGTATGTTCTTTAAAGTTTTGAACACATCTTGTGCTATTACCCTGTCATTCAAAAGACCCTAAAACCTAACTGTATATATCCTATTCTGGACTATTAGTGTACAGTCCAGAAAAGTTATCTTCTCTATGTATTTGGTATACCACATTATATATGTCTGTAATGGTCAGTTTTATCTTTGTACACATATGATGTGCAAAGGTACGCAGTGAACTGAAACATACAATCAATACTCTGATATAATAAAGGTTTAAGAAATGTAATTGAATCATTATCGCTCTCTTAAATTGGATAATCTTCTTTGGATCACTGCCATCCTATTATTTATTTGTGGTTTGCTGTGAGGTTTTAACAATTTAAGGGAGATGTACAAAACATTAGGAGCCTAATATGGAGTTGCACCCTCTTTTGTCCTCAGAACAGCCTCAATTCTTCGGGGAATGGACTCTACAAGGTGACGAAAGGGGACGCTGGCCCACGTTGACTCCAATGCCCAATGGTGGCGGTGGACCATTCTTGATACACACGGGAAACTGTTTAGTGTGAAAAACCCAGCTGCGTTGAAGTTCTTGACACACTCAAACCGGTGCACCTGGAACCTACTACTATGCCCTGTTCTTTCAAAGACATTTAATATTTTGTCTTGCCCATTCACCCTCTGAATGGCACACACAATCCATTTCTCAATTGTCTCAAGGCTTAACAATCCTTCTTTAACCTGTCTCCTCCCCTTTATCTACACTGCTTGAAGTGGATTTAACAAGTGACATCAATAAGGGAACATAGCTTTCACCTGGACTCACCTGGTCGGTCTATGTCATGGAAAAAGCAGGTGTTCCTAATGTTTTGTACACTCAGTGTACCTCGCAGACCAATAACCGAGAGCGGGAAATGCGCTTAGCCCCTTGCTTATCTCATAGGATGTTGAGATAAACTTGAATTCTGAAGTGGATAAGAATGTTCATGCGACAGGTGTACACAACCCCCACCCCCAGCCCACCCCCCCCCCCCCCCCCCCAAACTGACACACTCCCACCCTCCTTTGCCTCAAACCCTTTCCATCACTGAAGTTTCTCTGACATTCTGACACTGCAGGTGTGTTACCACAGCAACAAGCTCTTTCATCTGCAGCAGGGCTGATATCCTCATTTCGTATGCAGATACCGTGCCTCACTCTCACTCGACAAGTCAATCATACTTTCATCTAATTTCTTACTTCTGATTGGCTTGTTCTTCACATGACCTCCTTTTAAGTATTGACCTTCATACACGGCTGACTGCTGAATGACAATGAGGCGAAACCACCTGTACTCGTACTCTGTGTGTGTGTGTGTGTGTGAGTGTTGCACCTGTTGCATACTTGAATGTCCTCCCATTGCAGGACATTGTCAAGGAAAACCAACGACACAGGTGATTATGATGGCATACAATTTAAAGGTTGGAAGGTGTGGAAAATGTCAATGTTATGCTATGGTTATTCAACACATTATTGTACAGAAAATAATACTAGTTAAATGTAACTCTAATTGGACCAACAGACTATCCACCTCTTTCCATCTACAAATAAACACACCTGGGCCGACAGGTAGTCATACTAAGAACAACCTGACAGAAGGACAAAAAGACACCTAGAAGACAGATAATCAGACATTACTGTCTGTGTCCATGCCTCGGCGAATGAGGGATGGTGGATATAATGAAGTGACTGACCACGTATTTACTCTACGTAGGGTGCCTTCAGAAAGTACTCATACCCCTTGACTAATTCCAAATGTTGTTGTGTTACAGCCTGAATTCAAATGAGGGATTAAATTCATTTTTTTCCCCCTCACCCATCTACACACACAACCTCACAATGACAAAGTGAAAAAACATTCTTAGATATTTTAGCACATTTATTGACAATGGAACACAGAAATATCTCACTTACACAAGCGTACCCACTCCAAATTGAGCTCAGGTGCATCCAATTTCCTTTGATCATCATTGAGATGTCACTACAACTTGAGTACACCTGTGATTTGAGAAAGAAACACACCTGCATCTGGTTCCTTCAGTTGGCAGTGCATGTCAGAACAGGAACTATACCACGAAGTCCAAGGAACTGTCCGTAGATATTTGATTTTAGGCATATATCTGGGGAAGGGTAAATAACCATTTCTAGAGTGTTTAAAGTTCCAAGAGCACAGTGGTCTCCGTCATTGAGAAATATGGATGTACCCAGACTTGGCCAAGATCTGGCCGTCTGACCAAACTGAGCAACCGGGTAAGAAGGACCTTAGTCAGGAGGTGACCAAGAACCCAATGACCACTACAGAGTTCCTTGGCTGAGATGGGAGAACCTGCCAGAAGGACATCAGTCTCTAGAGCACTTCACTTTATGGGAGAGCGGCCAGACGGAAGCCACTCCTGATAAAAATGCTCAGTATGCCTGGAGTTTCCAAAACGGCACATGAAAGACTCTGAGAGCATAGGGCAAAAGATTCTGTGGTCTGATGAGACAACATTTTTTAACTGTTTGATCTGAATGCTATGTGTTACGTCTGGAGAAAACCAGGCACGACTCGTCACCCGTCGAACACCCTCCCTACCGTAAAGCATGGTGGTGGCAGCATCATGCTATGGGATGCTTTTCAGCAGCAGGGACTGGGAGACTGCTAAGGATAGAGAGAACAGTGAATGGAGTTCAATAAATCTGCAAACATAAAAAAAGGGGTATTGTGTGTAGATGGGTAGATGGGTGAGAAGAAAATCTATTTAATCAATTTTGAATTCAGCCTGTAACACAACAACATGTGGAATAAGTCAAGGGTCATGAATACTTTCTGAAGGCACTGTAGGTTTGTGTCCATTGTGCATGATAACACATATGTACTTATATATGTTGTTGTGTACATATGTGCAGCGATGTGCAGTCACGGTGAGTGTAACGGATGTGAAACGGCTAGCTGAGTTAGCGGTGCGCGCTAAATAGCGTTTGAATCGGTGACGTCACTTGCTCTGAGACCTTGAAGTAGTAGTTCCCCTTGCTCTGCAAGGGCCGCGGCTTTTGTGGAGCGCTGGGTAACGATGCTCCGAGGGTGACTGTTGTTGATGTGTGCCGAGGGTCCCTGGTTCGCGCCCGGGTATGGGCGAGGGGACGGTCTAAAGTTATACTGTTACATAGGCAGCGCTTACCCTGTGATAATCTAATAAAAAAAACCTGTGATGAAAAGCCAAATGAACAAAAAAATAATGACATTGTATTTTTTATCTAATGTTTTTTTTCTCTCAATGATTCTGGTGGTTTTTATGCTCAACATGTGTTAAAACAGCATCAAAACCTAAGGAAGCCCCTGAGTATTCATGCCTTTACTTTCCAGTCATTCAAATCGTTGATGCCGCCGCCGTTCCAGATTCCAGTTGCCTCGTCTTTATCCGTTGCATTGGGCTGATTTCATATTTTGCGGATGTGTTTTACCTAAACATGTTGTGTGGATATTGTCTGGGGTAAGCTGTGCACAGTTGGGTGTGTCTACATAATTTGTCTCTTTGCATCCCTTGAACTGAACAAAGCTAGCTAGCTATCATAAACAACCTGACCAATGGACACTACTGCGCCTCAAACTATTTTCCAAGTTGGAATAATGTAACGTGCCATTTGGAGCGTTCGAAAGAGTGGACCGTCAACTATAATGAAAGTTAAGACCAGACAGAGGCATGACAGGCAACCACCATCTCCCTCACTGCTAGCTGTCAGGCAGGCAAACAGTGAGCACTGGACTGTCCACGTGTGTGAAATGTCATTACCAATTAATACTTTTTTTTAACCTGGATTTTTACACATCTTGGACATTTACTTTTGCTTTTTGGATGTACTGACTTTTTGTGTCAGTGTGAGAATAGAACCGAAGGAGGCCTTGGGGATGCGTCTCCCTTCTGTGTGCAGAATAAAAGAATGGACATGGGGTTCCGCTGTGACTCTGACATTGCTGTCATCAAGAGGTTCACCAGACAAATGGACTTCATTTCCAAGTAAAGGTGGGCCTAAATGCATGTTCCTTTGCAATTTCCAGGTTAGATTACAGTTGAATCGTGAGAATAGACAACATCCCTTTGAATGCATTTGATTCATAAAAGCTGCAATTTAGTTTTTGATGAAAGAATGAATGGGGCCATGTATCGTGAGATTTTGAGTGAAAACCTCCTTCCATCAGCAAGGGCATTGAAGATGAAACGTGGCTGGGTCTTTCAGCATGACAATGATCCCAAACACACCGCCCGGGCGACGAAGGAGTGGCTTCGTAAGAAGCATTTCAAGGTCCTGGAGTGGCCAGTCTCCTGATCTCAACCCCATAGAACATCTTTGGAGGGAGTTGAAAGTCTGTGTTGCCCAGCAACAGCCCCAAAACATCACTGCTCTAGAGAAGATCTGCATGGAGGAATGGGCCAAAATCCCAGCAACAGTGTGTGAAAACCTTGTGAAGACTTACAGAAAACATTTGACCTCTGTCATTGCCAACAAAGGGTATATAACAAAGTATTGAGATAAACTTTTGTTATTGACCAAATACTTATTTTCCACCATAATTTGCAAATAAATTCATTAAAATCCTACAATGTGATTTTCTGGATTTTTTCCCCCCCATTTTGTCTGTCATAGTTGAAGTGTACCTATGAAGTGTACCTCTCATATTTTTAAGTGGGAGAACTTGCACAATTGGTGGCTGACTAAATACTTTTTTGCCCCACTGTATTTGGGCGGTAAGCAAATTGGAGTGGGTCTAGGGTGTCAGGTAGGGTGGAGGTGATATGGTCCTTGACTAGTGTCTCAATGCACTTCATGATGACGGAAGTGAGTGCTACGGGGCGGTAGTCGTTTAGCTCAGTTACCTTAGCTTTCTTGGGAACAGGGGCAATGGTGACCCTCTTGAAGCATGTGGGAACAGCAGACTGGGATAAGGATTGATTGAATATGTCAGTAAATGACACAAAAACGATGTTCTCTGTCACACACTCAGTCACAACACACGTGCCTGGCTGCAAAAGTGCATTGTGAGTGACGTCAGCAGCAGGCGCTCAGCTTGTGCACAGGCAGCAGCAGGCCAGCAGCAATTTCAGCAAATTGCAAATCATTGTTGGCTGACTGCAGCAGCAGTAGTACGGGTTCGACGAGCCAAACCCTATGAATATAGTTGCTCTCGAATGTTTGATCTTGAACAGAACTTACAACATCAATCAACATGTCTCAATCAAAATTGTACAGAAAAGAGTGGGAGTCTGTTCCTGAACAAATGTCAAATCATATTTTTCGCCGAGCTGGCCAGTCAATTTGAGTAACGTTATTGTGTATTCGACGTAATGACGCAGTTTTACGTTATCACGCAATGACATCACAATGTAATTTAGCAATAAATCAACCTGCCTCTAGCAATTTACCCTGAATATCAGTTGGCAACACCGAAGAGGAGTTCGCTGAGGCAGTATATCATATTTGGGAAAGACACGTGAAAGAGACCTATTAAGTGGACGAATAAAGTTTTAGTGGCAATCAGCTTTGAATTCAGCATATTTTGTGATATGGTTTGCATATTATCCCAAACCAAGTACTAGGGGTTGTGAATTGATGTTGGCTTAAACTGTAAACTAGCAAGAAAAGTTAACCTACAATGCTTGGAAGCTACCGGTAGCTTTTTGCATGGTAAAGTTTTCTAGCCTGTATGGACATTGTTTTGCAAACAGTAATTAACATAGTAAAAATTATTTCTACAAACCGTATCACATTATTCAATTGTGCTAACTTCTGTGCAGAATGAGTGGGGAGCTAACATGATGCAGCCCAGACTCCCTCCCAGTGGAGCATGCACTGTGCGCTGTAAGGGGGACATTGACTGCAGGTGATAGACTTGATCTTTGAAACACTTTTGACAGAAGAACCAAAAGAAAAAATGTATCTTGTACTGATCAATGTTCATGTTTTATTATCAGAAAAATACAGAGGTTTCGGTATACCGTGCAACATTAGTTAATAATGTATGTCACTCTGGTTGTTGGCGATACAGTATCTGTTGTATGGTGAACTTGGCCTTCATTAGGTTTATTTGTGAGTAAATTGTGACCCAGCCACCGACCTCACCGCACGTCACTGCATATGTCAGTGAAAAGAAGAGAAGTAGAGAGAAAGAAGTCGATTGCGTGTGTGCATGCGTCCGTGCACATGGGTATGTGCGCATAGGGTCCACAAGTTTCTTGTTAGTCGAAGCTCAGTCTGTTTTGCTTGACTTCCTCAAGATCCACAGGGAGCTGGAATTATCGACTTTCCCTCTGTCTCACTCCAACCTGTGTGCCCAGGTTGTCTGCTTCGCTGAGCTCCAAAGGACAGCTGATGCATTCTGGGAAGAGTAAAAAAAAAGCAGACGGAGCTCTGATTCTCTGGGCAGTTAGCTCTTATCTCCCACCTGATCTGCTAAGTGACATCCATTGTGTTTATAGTCATGGGACTGATGAATGGAGATGGACTGTGTGGGACAGAGGGAAAACCTATTAGTGCACTGTACCTGGTTTGGAGTGTTGGCTTACATTTTACAAGAGTCATATGTGCTACTGTATGTGACGATGTGTACACTGCACTAGCTCTGTGCCTGGCTATGTAACTACCATATGCATTATCACAGTATATACTGTAGATGCTAGAGAAATTCATGGTTCACTTTTTACTGCAGTGGGTTAAATCAAAATTGTTTGACATAGAAACACCAGATTTTCTGGGTTTATTCAAAAAAATGTTTATTAAATTATGAAAAATATAACTTGCACCTATTCCACCCATACGTCCAATAGAGGGCAATTTGGTTATTTGACTGCAGGAAAGGGCTACAGAGCAACTGAAGGCAATAAGGAAATGTGCAGTTTTGTCACACAACACAATGCCACAGATGTCTCAAGTTTAGAGGGAGTGTTCAATTGGCATGCTGACTGCAGGAATGTCCACCAGAGCTGTGGCCGCCTCCAACGTCGTTTTAAAGAATTTGTCAGTACTCACAACTGCAGATCACGTGTAACCACGCCAACCCAGGACCTCCACATCCAGCTTCTTCATCTGTGGGATCGTCTGAAACCAGCCACTCGGACAGCTGATGAAACTGAGGAGTAGTGCTGTCTGTAATAAATCTATTTTTTGGGGAAAAACTCATTCTGAATGGCTGGGCCCAGTGGGTGGGCCTATGCCCTCCCAGGCCCACCCATGGCTGTACCCCTGCCCAGTCATGTGGAATCCATAGATTAGGACCTAATGAATTGATTTCAATTGACTAATTTCCTTATATGAACTGTAACTCAGTAAAATCATTGAAATTGTTGCATGTTGCGTTGATATTATTGCTCAGTTTAGTAGCCTAAACCTTTCGATGTTTCATTGAACAGGGTGAATGGAATATGAATGACAGTCATCCAATATGCTGTAATAGAAATAAGGCCATTCTCATCAAAACAATCGTCCTCCCTCATCTTAAACGGCACCAACCGCCACTGGTGGTGATGCCCGACTAGCATCACCACCCTGGATGGTTCCAACCTTGAATATGTGGACATCTATAAGTACCTAGGTGTCTGGCTAGACTGCAAACTCTCCTTCCAGACTCACATCAAACATCTCCAATCAAAAATCAAATCCAGAGTCGGCTTTCTATTCCGCAACAAAGCCTCCTTCACTCACGCTGCCAAGCTTACCCTAGTAAAACTGACTATCCTACCGATCCTCGACTTCGGCGATGTCATCTACAAAATGGCTTCCAACACTCTACTCAGCAAACTGGATGCAGTCTATCACAGTGCCATCCGTTTTGTCACTAAAGCACCTTATACCACCCACCACTGCGACTTGTATGCTCTAGTCGGCTGGCCCTCACTACATATTCGTCGCCAGACCCACTGGCTCCAGGTCATCTACAAGTCCATGCTAGGTAAAGCTCCGCCTTATCTCAGCTCACTGGTCACGATGGCAACACCCATCCGTAGCACGCGCTCCAGCAGGTGTATCTCACTGATCATCCCTAAAGCCAACACCTCATTTGGCCGCCTTTCGTTCCAGTACTCTGCTGCCTGTGACTGGAACGAATTGCAAAAATCGCTGAAGTTGGAGACTTTTATCTCCCTCACCAACTTCAAACATCAGCTATCCGAGCAGCTAACCGATCGCTGCAGCTGTACATAGTCTATAGGTAAATAGCTCACCCTTTTTCACCTACCTCATTCCCATACTGTTTTTATACTGTTTTTATTTATTTACTTTTCTGCTCTTTTGCACACCAATATCTCTACCTGTACATGCCCATCTGATCATTTATCACTCCAGTGTTAATCTGCAAAATTGTATTATTCGCCTACCTCCTCATGCCTTTTGCACACATTGTATATAGACTGCCCATTTTTTTCTACTGTGTTATTGACTTGCTAATTGTTTACTCCATGTGTAACTCTGTGTTGTCTGTTCACACTGCTATGCTTTATCTTGGCCAGGTCGCAGTTGCAAATGAGAACTTGTTCTCAACTAGCCTACCTGGTTAAATAAAGGTGAAATAAAAATAAAAAAAATTAAAAAAATATATATATAAATATAAGTACTGGAAAATCACTTTTTTGAATGCACTGGGCCTAAAATAGGTTGTGAGACAACCACATATCACAGTGAAATATACAGGTTACGAGCATTCTATTCCAGCTAATAATATACTGTATATTGTTTAGCAAAAAAAAAAAAAAAATTTTCATACACATCTAAATTACAGTCTTATTGCGTGTAAAAACCCGTAAACCCTGGTCAGTCGCACAGGCGCTTTGTCTTTATCCCTGCTTCTCCTTCACCTGATAATAAACATATCTCTCCCTCTCTTCAAACACCTTTGAACTTGTCACTTCCTCTCTCTCCTTTCTTTTCTCTCTCCTTTAATTATCATCTTGTTCCCAAAAGCCTGAGAGAGACAGAGTACCATCACAGTACCATGGCAACCATTTGCTTATAATTTAGCATCCTTTTGTTGTGCAGCTGGTGAATAGAATGAGGAAGTAGCGTGAGCGCCACTGAAAGACCATCCATTACGGAGCAAAGAATTCGGAGCAAATGAATTCTAATAACCCCTCGTACTGTTTTTTTTGTCCCCGCAACCCCCCTCCTTCCCACCATCTCTCTCTCTCCTGAATCGCCACTCTTGATCTCACTTTCTTTTCCCTTTCTCTTTGTAGTTTAAAATGGGTCAGATAGCAGCTTCATCAAATGGTAGTTCATGATTCTCAATGGAGAGTTAGAGAGATTCTTCTACCCTAATGGAGCTGACCTCAAAATACCAATTTTTAAAAGGATTATGGGGGGGACGACTTTATTCCAAAATAGGGCTTTGTGAAAGGGAACCATGGAATCAAGGTGCTTTGTTTCATGAGGGGCACTATTGGTGGCCCTTGCTGGCACCGGCTCTGTGGATGCATGATGCACTAATGACAGGCAAACACAAGAGCATGCTAAGTGGTGCTAAGAGCTACTTCAGATTGTTAAGAGAATCTCTCCTTTCATGTTTGTTTCATCAAATCCAACTGAAAATGAGCAGGATACACAGAAATACAGAATAAGATGTTAAAATTATGAATTTGAATATCTATATCTGTGAATATCGATACATTTCGATACAATTCCATCTGATGGGGCTACTCCAAAACCGATGTCCTAAGCTTTGATCCGTCTCATACATTTTCACACATGTATCGTTGTTTAAATATGTACTATGAAAATGACATTGCAGGTTTTATTGCTAAAATTATATCCCATTGTGCACACCAAGTCAACAACTAATTTGCATTATTTGGACTTGCGCACGCTCAAATTGCACCTCAGGCGACAATAATCAATTATAATATTCTGGCAAAGGCTGACTGCGCCACGTAAATGATGTGATACAAATGAGCCTTTCCTAATTAAACACTTTAATTCACTAAAAGAGGTGTGTGGCAGAAGGTTGAGAAGGGTGCCAGTGCTGGCGTGCCCGTCGGCTTAGTGTAACTGCACAGCAACAACAACTGAATGCCTAAGGTACTGTTTAGGATGATAAATGTCAATAAACCTGTGTGTTTTTGAAATGAGCTATTATAGGGAACATGGAGCCTGGTGAGTTTGATAGGAATGATTTATTACTCGCTGTCTCCACAGGCACGCATGCGCGCACACACAGTACACCTGCGAGAAATGCCTTCTCCTTTCTGTACAAAGCTAGTGCTGCCGGCTAATTCTGTGTTTCGTCTGTTTGGCCCAAAGGCAAAGATTGAGTGAGACCAGATTTGTTGCAACTCTCGCTGTCGTGTTTGCAATATTTACAAAGCAAGACACTGACAAATAGGTTCTGAAAAGGCTATGTTCCTATACTTCACAAAATACCTTTTTCAAAGTTAAAACTCTATCAGAAAGTGACTCAAACAAATGAAAACGTTTAAAACATGTCAATGCACTTCACAGTAAATGATTATGTGCGGGGGGTGATGGGGTCGTTCCCAAGGGCAATAGACTATGTGCTGTTTGTAGCATTGTACTCCACTCTATCTCATATTTTCACTGTCAATGAAGTAACCATTCTATAAACAAGACATCAAGACAAGCAGCCCAGTAACACATGACACTGGACCATCATTTTGGGTGGCAGGTAACCTAGTGGTTAGAGCGTTGGGCCAGTAACAGAAAGGTTGTTAGTTTGAATCCCCGAGCCGACAAGGTGGAAATCTGTCATTGAAATCTGCCTTTGAGCAAGGCACTTAACACCTTTATAATAGCAGACCCTGGCCACTCGTTAAGGGTGTTTCAGAGAGAGTTAGGATATGCAACAAAAAAAAAAAAACACATTTCATTATACAGTTGAAGTCTCTCAGATGAGGTGTTTCAGCCAAAGCCCTTGGGGACAACAACAGGTCAATTTGTTCTGCCCTGGTGTCACTATTAGAAATGACACCTGCATGTAAATGGGGACAGCGGCGTGGCGTGTAATGAACGTTCCAATGTCACAGTGGAGGTCTGTAACGTAATGTAGTCGTGAACTAATGAAGACTTTATTTAACATGGGCGGCGGTGTGGTGGCAGGTGATTTGATGAAGAGAGGGGCCTGGGGGGGCACCGGCAGCCATTTTAATAATAAAGAAGTACACCCTGCTGGGTTTGGTGTGTGTTTGTACCCATCTTGTTTTTTGTTATTCCTCACCTAATCTGACAGCATGTCACTCCTGTGTGTGTGAATATAAGAACGTGGGTATGTGTGAATGCATATGTGTGGGAATGTAAGAATGTGTGTGTGTGTGTGTGTGTTTGCGTGTACGCATGTGTTCTTCCCTGAGAAGAAGTGTGTGTGTGCGTGCTGTCTCTTGGGTGATAACACGCAGGCTGCAGTATCAGCGTGTGACAGAAATAACCCACTGATTCACCTTGAGAAGGCTCAGTAACACCAGCACAATAATTGCAAGCTCCCTGTCTATCTCCCCTTTGTCTTCTTCTACCGCACACTCCCCTTCTCTACATCACTCTCTCTTTCTCTCCACTGCTTTCTCTCTTTGCCTGTTTTGTCTCATAAATAAATTCCTCTCACTCATTTTCTCTCATATTTCCTCATGTTTCTTGTCCTTCATTCTCCTCTGCCCTCTATCACCATCTCTCTCTCTGTCTAGCCATGTTTATACCTGATGCTAACATGCGTCCTTTGTCCAGATCGTGTTCACATTCTGATTGTGCCCACATTTTCAGACATGTGTTTTACACATGATTTAAAAAATGTGCCTTTTATCCGTCCACTGTATCCTCATTGTGACCAGATTTAATGGTCCCTCCCGGAATGTACTTTTTATTTTATTTGTATTTTTACAGATATTCTTTATAAATAATAATAATTTTAATACCCATTAGTCAATGATGCAACCTGCCAATGATTTGCAACCTGCCAATTTAGATGGTGGGATAGCAGATTGACGTTTATTGTCATGAATCTTGCCCTGGAGGGAGAGCTGAGCGATTTCCACTAGATGGGCCAGTCGCAAAGTCAAAATTGTCCATATCTGTTTTTGGTCCTAATTTAAAATTAGGGTTAGGCATTAGGGTTAGGCATTAGGGTTAGGCATTAGGGTTAGGCATTAGGGTTAGCAGTGTGGTTAAGGTTAGAGTTAAGTTTAAAATCAGATTTGATGACTTATACGGTGGTGCCAGCTCGTGACCACTCTGCAAAGCTGCCTCCAGGGCAAGATTCATGACAATAAATGCCAACCTACGGTTGGATACAGATGATTTTACTGGCTTCACTGTCCAGATCTGTCTACACTTGTAAGATATGAAGACACAATGCGTGCCTGACTACCTCCGGAGGTGGTCAGGAAGATCTGACCACAATGTGACTGACTATCATCTACACCTGTCCAAAAATGTGGGCACAATCAGAATGTGGACAAAGGATGCATGTTAGCATCAAGTATAAACCGGGCCTGCCCCTCTCCCTCTCCCTCTCTCTCTCTCATAACTAAATCCATCTCTTTCTATATTTTCTCTCAAATTCACTCTCTCATAGCTTGGCTAATTGCCATAGCCAATTAAATCGTGTCCTCTTACCTTCTCCCGTGCAGATCTTTATCGCTGACAAAGATTTCTGCCCAAATGAACAGCCTTTCTTGATACCGAACATACATTAAACAGATTATATCTACACTAAATAAATATCTGGAGATGTTTCACAGCGAGCTCAAGACTGTAAGGTGAACACTAAAGAAACACAAACATTAACACAAACAAGGATTTTCCAAAGACTGGGCCCAGAGGAGTAGAAGTGCTTTAGAGTCCGTTTGTTGTTGTTGTCGTTTATGGAAACACAGAGCATTCAGCCATGCAGTAGGCCTGCAGGGTCTGCAAATACAGAGTTGGCTAATACTTTTCTTTTCTACTCCTATTTCAGCATTTACAGAGAAATATGTTTTCTACTCTGTGCTTTGAAAATACAGTATGAAGAGTGTAACTGCAAAAAGGACCATTCGGGATCGTATCATATGACCGAGTTGTACAGTGGTGGTCGGTGCCATTTAAGATGAGGGGAGAACACATTTTTTTTCTATGAGCGTGGCCGTATTTCTATTACAGCTTATTGGATGACTGTCATTCATATTCCATTCACCCAACTCAGTGTAACATCGAAAAGGTTTAGGCTACTACAAGATACCCAAACGTTCCCTATGAACACACCAAGCCTATGAATGAACGTTTACAACGCGTAGGTGCACACAGTTCGAGAGAAAGAGTTGAGGTGACAGACACTGACACATTCAATACCGCCTTGCACACTCTTGCCTGCATCTATCTGATCTAGGGTGTTAAACATAAGTCCAAACAGTCTGTTTGCTTCCGGGTTTCAACAGAAACGGGTTTCAACAGAAACGGGTTTCAACAGAATCGGCGGGAATGAATACACCCGTGATCAGACGCAAACAGTTCACCTTTCATAACCACATACAAACAGCTCATTTGTCTTCCTTCTCGCGTCTACGCGCTCTCCTCCTCTCGCCTTTTCCCTTCCCCTGTGGACTTCAGTGCACGACACATCAGCTGTCTGTGACCAGGAGAAAACACCTTTCTAAGCCAAACCTTCATATCAAACCTCTACATACAGCCGACATCGTTGTCAACATCGTAGCTAAAATCACATCATAGTCAACATAGCTAATAGAACTAACGCAGTAAACCCACTACAATCATGCAGTCGTGTCATTAAGCCGTTTAACAGTTACACCGGCGGGCCCCGGTGGCAATACAAAAGCTTACCTTGACTTGGAAGAGTTCCAGTGTTGGATAGTCATACTCAGATAGCTAACATAGCATCCCTCTATTTGAGCTGGGTGTTTGAGTAGGATAAACTAGCTAATTGCATTTACTAGCTAAGTAAGTGAAAGTGAAAAAAAAAAAGACAAAATATAGCTAGCTTTCTCTCACCCTCTTTCTCTCTCTTTAGCTCCCCCTTCATTTTTTTGAAGAAATTAATTTGTTCAAAACTGTTAAACAATTTTACTTTCTCTCTTTGAGTCAACTACTCACCACATTTCATGCACTGCAGCGCTGCAGAACGAACATGTTGGGTGGACAACATGTTAGTTCATGCTGCAAGAGCTGTGATAGGTTGGAGGATGTCCTCCGGAAGTTGTCATAAATACTGTATAAGTCTATGAAAAGGGGTGAGAACCATGTCCTCGTAGGTTTTGTATTGTAGTATATGTACCCAAAGTAGGACGGAAGCTAGCTGTCCTCCGGCTACACCATGGTGCTACCATACAGAGTGCTGTTGAGGCTACTGTGGACCTTCATTGCAAAGCAGTATGTTTTAATCAATGATTTGGTGACGTGAATAAACTGTATAGGTTTATCTAAAAAATTACTTTTTAAATGTCACTATCACTATTTTTTTTTATGAAATTCACTGAGGAGGATGGTCTTCTCCTTCCGCCTCTGAAGAGCCTCCACTGCAGTCGTAAATATTTTAATTCCACAGTCTGGGAATCAGAGAAAGTATCAAGTATGAAACAAACCACACCCTCCATTCCAGACCACGGGGTCAGACGCCCCAGGTCAGGATGGCAGGATGAAGGCCTAAGTAGTAAGCTGCAGCACCTTCCTCCTCCCTTCCTCCACCCCATCATCCCTTTTTCATATCATCCTTCCATTCCCCCTCAAGGCAGAGCTGTGGTGAGTGATGGGTAAATTAGGTGTATTTCTGACAGATCTGGGTTGCCTCTCCTGATCGCCTCAGCAGGATCCTGGTGTCTCCAGCTGCATATGTATGAACAGTGTTGGGGGTAACACGTTACAAAAGTAACACGTTACGTAATCAGATTACTTTTATAAGTAACGGTGTAAAGTAATACATACTTTTTTTCAAATTGGGTAATATTATCACAGTTACTTTCATAATCATATCTCTGCTGGGAGTGGTGTTTACATGATCCGATCTCGACTTGTTTCCTCATTTAGTTATCGAGCGACCGGATAAAGGTTGTGTGTAAAATAATTGCTATTCATAGAAATGCACAGTGCCTTCAGAATGTATTCATACCCTTGACTTCTGCCTGCATTTAAAATGGATTCAATGTATTTACGCGTCGACACACAAAACCCCATAATGACAAAGGGAAAACATGTGTTAGGAAATTTAGCAAATTTATTTGGAATGAAATACAGAAATATCTCATTTCCATAAATATCCACACCCCTTTGCTATGGCACTTCAATGTCCTTTGATCATCCTTGAGATGTCACTACAAATTGATTGGCGTCCACCCGTGGCCAATTGAATTGTTTGTACATGGTTTGCAAAGAAACACACCTGTCTATATAATGTCGGAAGTTGGCCTAGCGGTTAAGAGCGTTGGGCCATTAATTGAAAGATCTCTGGTTTTGAATTCCCAAGCTGACAAGGAGAAAAATCTGTTGAGCAAGGCACTTAACCCTAATTGCTCTTGTAAATCACTCTGGGTAAGAGCGTCTGCTAAATTACAATTTTGTAAATCCCACGGTGCACGTCAGAGCAGAAACTATACCGTTAAGTCCAAGGAACTGTCCGCAGATCTCCGACATTGTGATGAGGCAGGGTATAAAACAATTTTTCGAGTGTTGAAAGTTTACAAGAGCACAGTGTCTCTATCATTGGGAAAACATCGCTCTATGGGGATGCTTTTCAGTGACAAGAACTGGGAGACTGGTAAGGATTGACGGAACAATGAACGGAGCCAAATACAGGCATATCCTTGATGACAACCATTAGACTGGGGCAAAGATTTACGTTCCAACAGGACAATGACCCCAAGCATACAGCCAAAGTAATTTTGTAAAGTAATGCGTTACTTTTGTTAAATGTAATGTAACTTTTCAGGTACACTATATATACAAACGTATGTGGACACCCCTTCAAATGAGTGGATTTAGCTATTTCAGCCACACCCGTTGCTGAAAGGTGTATAAATTCGAGCACACCGCCATGCAATTTTCCTAGACAAACCTTGGCAATAGAATGGTCTTACTGAAGAGCTCAGTGACTTTCAAAGTGGCACTGTCATTGGATGCCACCCTTCCAACAAGTCAGTTCGTCAAATTTCTGCCCTGCTTGAGTTCTGTAAGTGTTGTTATTGTGAAGTGGAAACGTCTAGGAGCAACAATGGCTCAGCCACGAAGTGGTAGGCCAAACAAGCTTACAGAACGGGACCGCCGAGTGGTGAAGCGTGTAGTGCTTAAACATTGTATGTTCTTGGCCTCCCGAGTGGTGCAGTGGTCTAAGGCACTGCAGTGCTAGCTGTGCCGCTAGAGATCCTGGTTCGAGTCCAGGCTCTGTCGCAGCTGGCCGTGACCGGGAAACCCATGAGGCGGTGCACAATTGGCCCAGCATCATCTGGGTTAGGGAAGAGTTTGGCCGGCCGAGATGTCCTTGTTCCATCACACTCTAGTGAAACTTCTGTGGTAGGACGGTGGATGCACGCTGACACGGTTGCCAGGTGTAGTGAAACTTCTGTGGTAGGACGGTGGATGCACGCTGACATGGTTGCCAGGTGTAGTGAAACTTCTGTGGTAGGACAGTGGATGCGCGCTGACACGGTTGCCAGGTGTGTTTCCTCTGACACATTGGTGCGGCTGGCTTCCGGGTTAAGTGGGCAGTGCGGCATGGCTGGGTCGTGTTTTGGAGGACGCACAGCTCTCGACCTTCGCATCTTCTGAGTCTGTACAGGAGTTGCAGCGATGGGACAAGACTGTAACTACCAATTGGATACTATGAAAAAGGGGTAAAAAAACAAAAAAATGGTCTGTCCTCAGTTGCAACACTCACTACCAAACTGTCTCTGGAAGCAAGGTCAGCACAATAACTGTTTTCCGGGAGCTTCATTAAATGGGTTTCCATGGCCAAACAAGCTTAAGATCACGATGTGCAATGCCAAGCGTCGGCTGGAGTGGTGTCAAGCTCGCCGCCATTGGACTCTAGAGCAGTGGAAGCACGTTCTCTGGAGTGCTTCACCATCTGGCAGTTCGACGGACGAATGTGGATTTGGTGGATGCCGGGAAGATGCTACCTTCCCCAATGCATAGTGACAACTGTGCAATTTGGTGGAGGAGGAATAATGGTCTGGGGCTGTTTTTCATGATTTGGGCTAGGCCCCTTAGTTCCAGGGAAGGGAAATCTTAACACTACAGCATACAATGAACAATCCAGACGATTCTGGGCATCAACTTTGTGGCAACAGTTTGGGGAAGGCCCTTTCCTGTTTCAGCATGACAATGACCCTGTGCACAAAGTGAGGTCCATACTGAAATGGTTTGTTGAGATCGGTGTGGAAGAACTTGACTGGCCGGCACAGATCCCTGACCTCAACCCCATCGAACAACTTTGTGGTGAATTGAAACAGCGACGGAAAGCCAGGCCTTAATCACCAACATCAGTGCCCGACCTCACTAATGCTCTTGTGGCTGAATGGAAGCAAGTCCCCGCAGCAATGTTCAACCATCTAGTCAAAATGCTTCCCAGAAGAGTGGAGGCTGTTATAGCTCAAAGGGGGGGGGCAACTCCATATTTATACCCATGATTTCGGAATGAGATGTTCGACGTGCTGGTGTCCACATAATTTTAGTCATGTAGTGTAACTAATACCAACACTGGGTATAGATCTCTCTCTCACAAACACACACACGCGTGCACACTGAAACATGTAAGCAGACAGACAGACAGACAGACAGACAGACAGACAGACAGACAGACAGACAGACAGACAGACAGACAGACAGACAGACAGACAGACAGACAGACAGACAGACAGACAGACAGACAGACAGACAGACAGACAGACAGACAGACAGACAGACAGACAGACAGACAGAGATGCAAACACACACACCTACTCCCTCTCTTTCTCTCTGTATGTCAATAAATCCTTCCATGGAAGCTCAGGCAGGATAAATCAACTGCAATGTAAACACACCTGCTAATCCGTCCGCAGCCAAACTCTATTACACTCCTCTCTACTCTCCACTTATCTGGCCTGGAGTCATCAGGGAGAATCTGATCAACACAAGAAGGATGACTCCCTCAATTCCAAATTCTTGCTCTTTCTCTCTATTGCACACACATAAACCTGCAAACACACTCTTAAGGTGTAACTGTCAAGGTGTACCATTCATATACACACCTTTATATTGCTTTGTGTCACACACACTAACACTTCCTCTCTCAGGTTGTAATATACACACCTTTCTGTCACTCTGTTAACTCATGTACACACACACATAAACACCCACACGCGCACACACACACACACACACACACACACACACACACACACACACACACACACACACACACACACACACACACACACACACACACACACACACACACACACACACACACACACACACACACACACACACACACACACACACGCACCATCGCACAAGTGTACACACACCTCTCTCTCTGCTGTGATTGCAGGCACAGTTGCAGGCTGTTCCTCCATTTAGCCTGCACATGCTTTATTTGGTAATTACTCCTGAGTAATAGAGACTGCTGTGGCCCCACACACACAATTAAACTTCACTGACTCATCCATACTGAAGGACTCACACTCTCTCTCTCTCTATCTCACACACACACACACACACACACACACACACGCACATGCACACAAAGGCACAGTCTCTCTCTCCCCTGTGTCGTTAACAGCGCGCCACATCACATGGTTAACATAATTACCATTGTCAGGTAATGAATAATTAATTGGTTTTATTCAATAATTAATTGCTAGTTGCTCGGGTCAATATTGTTCTGGTCATTATGTATTGTCTGGTTTTGATGGATCTCATTTCCGATCTTTTTTAGGATAATCTGATAGTCCTTAATTGGGATCTTTGGAATAGAATGGAATGCTGTCACATTATTCTAATATCACATTAGTCATATGCAGAATGAACCCTGACTGAACTCCCAATTCTACCTCCTTCGCCCTTCAATATTTACATGCACACATGATCGGCAGTGACTATGTGTCGTATGTGTTTGTTTGCCCATAGAAAGAGCAGGATGGAGAAAGACAGCATTAGTTCAAGAAAAGACGATGGAGACAGCAATAGAGGAAGAGTCAGAGGCTAAATAATGTGTTTGTCTTGAGTACAGTATGTACCTGAGCCTGTGGATGTGTATACAGTATGTGTGCGTAGGAGTCTTGGCAATGGGTAATTTTCTACCTTTGCCATATTCCCTTCCACTGCGAAGCACCTCTAGAGAGTCTACGTCCTCCTTGGCTTCCCTGTGCATTAAACAGCAATACACTGTGTTCTGTTCTTTATTACCGCCTCTCCCTAATGCTCTTCCTTTCTCCTACCTCTTCTGTCATCCCTCTCCCTCTTTCTCTCTCTCTCGCTTCCCTTAAACACTCTCCTACCTCGCTCCAAGTCGCCAGTGCTCGTATTGATTTTCCTGGGCGGTAAGAGCTAAGACAGGCATCACTCTAGCTAGCATTCCCACATAGACTTCTCCCTCCTCTCTCTTTTCTTTCCCTCTATCTCTCTTCCTTGTCAGTAGAACAGAGGCCATGAAGCCTTTGATGACTTTGCCAAGGAATAAGCAGAAGGCCGTACTTTTAAGGAGGTGTAAAATGTAAAGAATGATGGGTTGAAGGAAAGGTCCAAGAATTCAAAACTCCACATTGAGGATCGAATGCAAAGATCCAGGAATCTGAGATTGATTCACAGATCCAAACTGAGGACTATATTGGTCTATATACAGTATTGATTATGAGTTTGACCTAAACCATAAACCGAGCCGAAGACCAAACCCATAGAACGTTATACACTGAGTGTACAAAGCATTAGGAACACCTTCCTAATATTGAGTTGTGCAGCCTCAATTCATTGGGGCATGGACCAAGGTGTCGAAAGCATTCCACAGGGATGCTGGCCAATGCTTACTCCAATGCTTCTCACAGTTGTGTCAAGTTGTCTGGGTATATTGTGGGTAGTGGACCATTCTTGATACACACAGGAAACTATTGAGCGTGAAAAACCCAGCGGCATTGCAGTTCTTGACACGATCTTGTGTGCCTGGCAACTACTACCATACCGAGTTCAAACGCACTTAAATATTTTGTCTTGCCCATTCACCCTCTGAATGGCACACATACACAATCCATGCCTCAATTGTCTCAAGGCTTGAAACTATGTATTTAACCTGTCTCCTCCCCTTCATCTACACTGATTTAAGTGAGTTTACAAAGTGACGTCAATAAAGGATCAAAGTTTTCACCTGGATTCACCTTTTCAGTCTGTCATGGAAAGTGTTCATAATGTTTTGTCGCTCAGTGTATAATGTGTTTATACAGTATATAAGCCATTGATGACTTGGCTATTGAGCGAGTGCAGCAAGAAGGAGCTTGTTATCTTGCTTTAGTGTTTGAAACACATGGTTGTGGATATTGCATTTTTCAAAATGGCCATGCCATTTTAGGGGTTGAGAGTTATTGGGTGTACTTAAAAGACTAATTAAATGCATTAGAAAAGGAATTTGAAGTTATCATAAGGGAGAGGCCTAGTACCTTATACTTGATACACCACCAATCCCTAACAATAACCGCCTTCTGGACTTAGAAACCCATGAGCCAACCAATAGAGTACCACAATATCATACTACCCATTTAAACCTAGAGGTCAAACATGGAAATGGTTCCAATCGTTTTTCCACCATTCATTTTTCCCTTAGGGGTTATTAGAAACATTTAAAATCAATCAAATCAAATTGTATTTGTCATATGCACCGAATACAACAGGTGTACCGTAGACCTTGCAATGAAATGCTTACTTACAATCCCTAAACCAACAATGCAGTTTTAAGAAAAATAAGTGTTAAGAAAGTATTTACTAAAATAAACTGAAGTAAAAAATGTATTAACATTTTTTTTTAAAGATGAAAATAGAAAAATAATAAAAAAATTCAACAGTAACAATAAAACAACAGTAACGAGGCTATATACAGGGGGTACTGGTAGAGAGGTACAGAGCATTTTGGACCTAGAATTGGTGCTGCTGTACTGCTTGTCCTGCGGTAGCAGAGAGAACAGTCTATGACTAGGGTGGCTGGAGCCTTTGGCAATTTTTAGGACCTTCCTCTGACACCACCTGGTATAGAGGTCCTGGATGGCAGGAAGCTTGGCCCCGGTGATGTACTGGGCCGTACGCACTACCTTGCAGTTGGAGGTCGAGCAGTTGCCATACCATTTACATTTACATTTAAGTCATTTAGCAGACGCTCTTATCCAGAGCGACTTACAAATTGGTGCATTCACCTTATGACATCCAGTGGAACAGCCACTTTACAATAGTGCATCTAAATCTTTTAAGGGGGGGGGGGGTGAGAATAATTACTTTATCCTATCCTAGGTATTCCTTAAAGAGGTGGGGTTTCAGGTGTCTCCGGAAGGTGGTGATTGACTCCGCTGTCCTGGCGTCGTGGGGGAGTTTGTTCCACCATTGGGGGGCCAGAGCAGCGAACAGTTTTGACTGGGCTGAGCGGGAACTGTACTTCCTCAGTGGTACCAGGCAGTGATGCAACCAGTCAGGATGCTCTCGATGGTGCAGCTGTAGAACCTTTGAGGATTTGAGGACGCTCCGGTACCGCTTGCCGTGCAGTACCAGACAGAAGAGTCCATGACTAGTGTGGCTGGAGTCTTTGAGAATTTGTAGGGCCTTCCTCTGACACCACCTGGTATAGAGGTCCTGTATGGCAGGAAGCTTGGCCCCAGTGATGTAATAGGCCGTACGCAATAACCTCTGTAGTGCCTTGCAGTTGGAGGCTGAGCAGTTGCCATACCAGGCAGTGATGCAACCAGCCAAGATGCTCTCGATGGTGCAGCTGTAGAACCTTTTGAGGATCTGAGGACCCATGCCAAATATTTTCAGAGTCCTGAGAGCGAATAGGTGTAGTTATGCCCTCTTCACGACTGTATTGGTGTGTTTGGACCATAATAGTTTGTTGGTGATGTGGACACCAAGGAACTTGAGGCTCGCAACATGCTCCACTACAGCCCCGTCGATGAGAATGGGGGTGTGCTCGGCCCTCCTTTCCTGTAGTCCACGATCATCTCCTTCGTCTTGATCACCTTCGTCGGTGATCAGGCCTACCACTGTTGTGTCGTCGGCAAACTTAATGATGGTGTTGGAGTCATACATGGCCATGCAGTCATGGGTGAACAGGGAGTACAGGAGGGGACTGAGCACACACCTGAGGGGTCCCTGTGTTGAGGGTCAGTGTGGCAGATGTGTTGTTATCTACCCTTACCATCTGGGGGCAGCCTGTCAGGAAGTACAGGATCCAGTTGCAGAGGGAGGTGTTTAGTCCCAGGGTCCTTAGCTTAGTGATGAGCTTTGAGGGCACTATGGTGTTGAACGCTGAGCTTTGTAAATTAATTGCCATCCGATGTAGGTGTTCCTTTTGTCCAGGTGTGAAAGGGCAGTGTGGAGTGCATTAGAGATTGTGTCATCTGTAGATCTGTTGGGGGGGGCAAATTGGAGTGGGTCTAGGTGTTGATGTGAGCCATAACCAGCCATTCAAAGCACTTCATGGCTTCAGACGTGAGTGCTATCGGTCGGTAATCATTTAGGCATGTTACCTTGGTGTTCTTTGGCACAGGGACTATCGTGGTCTGCTTGAAACATGTTGCTATTACAGACTCAGTCAGGGACAGATAGAAAATATCAGTGAAGCACTGGTCAGTGCATGCTCAGAGTACACATCCTGGTAATCCGTCTGGTCTCGCTGCCTAAATGTTGACAGGTTTAAAGGTCTTACTCACAGCAGCTATGGAGAGCGTGATCACACAGTTATCCGGAACAGCTGGTGTTCTCATGCATGCTTCAATGTTGCTTGCCTCGAGGCAAGCATAGGCGTAATTTAGCTCGTCTGGTAGGCTTGTGTCACCGTGCAGCTTCTTTGCCTATTTGATGTTTCGTCGGAGGGGATAGTGGGATTTCTAATAAGCGTCCGGGTTAGAGTCCCTCTACTTAAAAGCAGCAGCCCTTAAGTTTAGTGTGGATGTTGCTTGTAGTCCATGGCTTCTGGTTGGGGTATGTATGTATGGTCATGGTGGGGACGACGTCATCGGTGCACTTATTGATGAAGCCAGTGACTGATGGATGTGGTGTATTCCTCAATGCCATTGGAAGAATCCGGGAACATATTCCAGTCTGTGCTAGCAAAACAGTCCTGTAGCTTAGCATCTGGGTCATCTGACCACTTCCATATTGAGCAAGTCACTGGTACTTCCTGCTTTAGTTTCTGCTTTTAAGCAGGAATCTGGAGGATAGAATTATGGTCAGATTTGCCAAATGGAGGGTGTGGGAGAGCTTTGTACGTGTCTCTGTGTGTGGAGTAAAGATAGTCTAGGGTTTTTTCCTCTGGTTGCACGTGTAACATGCTGCTAGAAATGAGGTAAAACGGATTTAAGTTTCCCTGCTTAAAAGTCCCTGGACACTAGGAGCACCACCTCTTGATGAGGCGGCAGGGGAGCCTAGTGGTTAGAGTGTAGAGGCGGCAGGGTAGCCTAGTGGTTAGAGCGTTGGACTAGTAACCGGAAGGTTACCCTGAGCTGACAAGGTACAAATCTGTCGTTCTGCCCCTGAACAGGTAGTTAACCCACTGTTCCTAGGCCGTCATTGAAAATAAGAATTTGTTCTTAACTGACTTGACTGGTTAAATAAAGGTACAATAAAAAATAAATAAAATGAGCATTTTCTTGTTTGCTTATCGTCTTATACAGCTCGTTGAATGAGGTCTTAGTGCCATCATCGGTTCTGGTGGTAAACAGACAGCTACTAAAAATATAGTGTGGTAAATAGTATGTGTAGCTCCCTTCAGTAACCACGAGCACAACCGTTCCTTGATTTTAACTGGCGGCTTTATTCTGCAGTTTTAGTCAGAATTATCACCTTCCGTGAGAACTATAAAGTAAATGAAAAATACAGTTAAGCACACTTTTACAACCTTATCTTACGGGTGACTTATTAGCTTGGTATAACTCTGAAGTGCTTACATACATAACAGTTTAACCGGCGTTATAACAGGTTCAGATTAACACATGAATAAAGGAACAAATACCTCATTGGCTGCTTATTACAGAAGGGAGGAAATCAAACTTCACACGTATTATTCCTGGCATGAATTCACACTTCATCCTAACATACACTCTTCAACCTTTATGAACTACACCCGATGACATGAAAACTTAGCTAACGCAGCGCAGGATTGCCTTCCCTCCAGAAGTGTGTTGCTACAATAAGGATCCCCGTTACAACAGTATTAGCTACGTAGTTCCGCTTGTATTATCATTCCCCCCGCACAGCGGACACGTAAACAATTCAAACAAAAGACAACGACATAACCTGTAAGTCTAACTGTCAGTTACAGTATGGACAAGAGCTTATCATAGAATAATCTAACTCAGGCGTGCAAAACCTTGAGACTTCCTTAATATTAGATTTTGTGCACCAGCTGTTATTTACAAATAGACACACACCGCCACCCCCTTGTCTTATCAGAGGCAGCTGTTCTATCTTGCCGATGCACGGAAAACCCCATCCATCTGTATGTTATCTGTATGTTATCCATGTCGTCGTTCAGTCATGACTCGGTGAAACATAAGATAATACATTTTGTAATGTCCCGTTGGTAGGTTAGTCTTGATCGGAGCTCATCCATTTATTATGCAATGATTGCATGTTGGCTAATAGGACTAATGGTAGAGGCGGATTACCCACTCGCTGTCGGATCCTTACAAGGTACCCTGACCTACGTCCCCGGTTTCCTCTGTTTCTTCTTCAAGCGAATAATGGGGAGTTGGAGAGTTGGGCCTTGTCCGGTGTCTGAAGTAAATCCTTCACGTCCGACTTATTAAAGAAAAAGTATTTGTCCAGTACGAGGTGAGTAATCTCTGTCCTGATATCCAGAAGCTCTTTTCGGTCATAAGAGACGGTGGCAGAAACATTACGTACAAAATAAGTGACAAATAACGTTTAAAAAACGCACACATTCGCACAATTGGTTAGGAGCCGTAAAATTGCAGGGCGCCGTTACTCTCTAAGGGCCGTGTTTCGTGTAGGCTTACCCTGCCCTGATGTTTTGATAACTTTGTAAATCCCTCTAGGACAAGGTGGCTTTTATCAATATATTAGCCTGTATTTACCCCCATAAATGAAACGCTAAATAGTTGCTAATATGGCTATCAAAAAGAACTACAAATGCCACGATCATCTGATCTAGACTGCCAAATCGAGGCAAATGTAAGAATCTCTAGATTAACAACCTAATGTTAGATAAATGTAGTAATGAATAAATAGGCTCCATTTCTTTAAATGGACAATTCTATGAACTATCTTTTTAAAATTGACACAGTACCTGTTAGCAGCTAGAAATGACCTGCAGGAGTTTGCATGGATTTGTAGTTTTGCAAATGGTAATTAGCATTTTCAAATCTGGGAATAAATAGAGAGAAATATATTGATAAAATCACCTTGTCCGAGAGCTTTACATGTTTATCAAAATGTCATGCCAGGGTAAGCCTACACGAAACACAGCGAAGTGGGTATTATGACACCTCCACTGTGGGTCTCCAAGGTCAGCTCCCTCTACCTCCCAAGCCAAAATATGTGCACCTAACAAATAACTCACTCACTTCAGCAGAGAGAGAGAGAGAGAGAGAGAGAGAGAGAGAAAGAGAGAGAGAGAGAAATAGAGAGAGAGAAATAGAGAGAGAGAAATAGAGAGAGAGAGAGAGAGAGAGAAAGAGAGAAAGAGAGAAAGAGAAAGAGAGATATAGAGAGAGAGAGAAAGAGAGAAATAGAGAGAGAGAAATAGAGAGAAATAGAGAGAGAGAGTGTGTCAGTGAGTATGTTGGGTGTCTGTCAGAAATTGATGGCTGTGGCTGTCTTGTGACAGGTCCATCTCTCCTCTTTAAGATGTGAGGAGAGATTGACTCCAGGGGGGAAGACACCTCATACAGCATATTGATGTACTGGTCCCACTGGTTCTCTCTTTCACACTTCACACAGCTTTTACTCTCACCCCATACTTTTACACACACACTCACGCACGCACGCACACACTCACACACACACCGCACTCCCCTGAATCAAATCAAACAAATGAAGAAGCAAGAAAGCGAGGGAGCCTGTGAGTCTTCTTTTTCTCGCCCTCAGGTTGTCCCATGCATAATGCACTCCTCTCATCAAGAGAGGAGAGACACAATCAGAGAGCAGAGTGCACCAGTGTGTTGGTTATGGGGTTAATAGAGCAAGAGAACAGATGAAGAGAGAGAATACAGAGAGAAAGAGAGGGTAAGACACGAACCCTGTGACAACATATGGTGCACATCTTCGAAAAACAAATACAAATATGTGCTATAGTGGAATGTAAATTCGATTCGCATGAACTTGTACACTCGATGCTTATATCTTTGATAATCCTATACATTCCATTAGGGAAGTATTCAGACCCCTTGACTTTTTCCACATTTTGTTACGTTACAACCTTATTCAAAAATGTATTAAATAAAACATGTTCCGCATCAATCTACACACAATACCCCATAATGTCAAAGTAAAAACAGTTTTTCATTTTTTTTTGCAAATTTAAACAAAATAAAAAACTAAAATACCTTATTATTAGTATTCAGACCCTTTGCTATGAGACTCGAAATTAAGCTCAGGTGCATCCTGTTCCAAATAAAATAAAATAAAATGTTATCGGTCACATGCACATAGTTAGCATATGTTATTGCGAGTGTAGCAAAATACTTGTGCTTCAAGTTCTGACAGTGCAGCAATATCAATTCCACAACAACCACCTAATTAATACACACAAATCTAAGTAAAGGAATGGAATAAGAATATATACATATAAATATATGGATGAGAAATGACCAAGAGGTATAGGCAAGATGCAATGGATAGTATAAAATACAGGATATACATATGCGATGAGTGATGCAACAAATGTAAACATAGTTAAAATGACATTATTAAAGTGGCCAATGATTTGAAGTCTGTATGTATGTAGGCAACAGCCTCTCTGTGTTAGTGATGACTGTTTAACAGTCTGATGGCCTTGAGATAGAAGCTGTTTTTCAGTCTCTCGGTCCCAGCTTTGATGCATCTGTACTGACCTCACCTTCTGGATGGTATAGTGGAGTGAACAGGCAGTGGCTTGGGTGGTTGCTGTCCTTGATGATCTTTTTGGCCTTCCTGTGTCATCAGGTGCTGTAGATGTCCTGGAGGACAGGTAGTT
This sequence comes from Oncorhynchus keta, assembly GCF_023373465.1. NCBI lineage: Eukaryota > Metazoa > Chordata > Actinopteri > Salmoniformes > Salmonidae > Oncorhynchus > Oncorhynchus keta. Next base: position 56,722,132 of record NC_068430.1, on the reverse strand, counting down.
TGTGCAGACTACACCACGGTGCAGTTGCCGTACCAGGCGGTGATGCAGCCCGACAGAATCCTCTCAACTGTGCATCTGTAAAAGTAGTGAGGGTTTTAGGTGACAAGCCAAATTTCTTCAGCCTTCTAAAGTTGAAGAGGTGCTGTTCAAATCAAATCAAATGGATTTATATAGCCCTTTGTACATCAGCTGATATCTTAAAGTGCTGTACAGAAACCCAGCCTAAAACCCCAAACAGCGAGCAATGCAGGTGTAGAAGCACGGTGGCTAGGAAAAACATTGAAAAACATAATTGACAATTCTATCGGCAGATAGGAGTAACTTTATCACTTGTTTGTACGCTATGACCTCACACACCCAATACACATAGCCACAAGAAGAAAACGAGGTAGCTTATGATGCTCCAATCTGCCAGGGAGGGGTGGAACCAACCATGACTAAGCAGTTTCTATATAAACCCCTACGGGTGGTCGTTGCCCAGCTCTATTATTGCAATAATGAATCAATTTGAAAGGTTGATTGTTTGAAGAAATTTAAAGGCTCTTCTCTCTCACTTGGTTAGAATCTCCACAACAAACTCTTAATTGAAACAATGTTGAAACAGCAATCCATGGGCGGGCCAGTGCCACATTACATTTTTTGCCAAAATCGAAATGAGATAAATGTTGTCCTGCCAATTCTTTGGTGTGCTTAGCAATGCACAGTCACCCCCCCCACTCCTATCGATAAAATAATTGTATTAAGTCATAGGCCTAAAATAGTTTTACTGTGCGTGAAGTTCCAAATATCATTTAAAAATGTGTATTGTGATATGTATGTGTGTGGTTTTTTTATACACAAAATAACATTTGAATCGTCTCCCTCATGTAGTCTGGAGCATGGTGCCATCTTTACAAGAGGGAGGGAGTTAGCCAGCCACAGAGCAGGTTAGTTCTGAAGGATCTGTTGCCATAGAAATGTACCTGGCTAAAGTTGAGACACTTTCATGTCACCTGTTATCCTGAGTTGAAGAATTTAACAATGCTAGGTCGCTAACTCCTTATCCCACGCTGTAGTACACCCCTCAGGGAGTTCCAAGCAGTACAATGGCTGCCAAGAGGGCTCTGCTCCCTCTCCTCTGCATAGTTCACCACTGCTCATTGTCACATTGTTTCACATTTTAGTAAACAGCTGAGGGAAGGGGGTGGAGAAAGGAAACTACTCTTAAGTAACAACAGCTTCCATTTTTATATTTACCTCTTCTTTCCTCACTTATCTCACTGTTCACACACAGTCATCATTCTTTCTCACAAGCAACGAACCAGCAGAAGAGGAAGACAGACACCCGGATGTTCCATAAGATGCAGAGGCATAGCCTCAGGAGGTAGGGATGCTGAGGTGGCTGCAGAACCCCCCTGAAAAATCTGAATAAAAATACATATTCATTTTTCAAAGTATTTTAATATGTATTTATTTTAAATGACAAAAGTAGTGCAAATGGCTTTAACTAGTCCTGTATTAGCAGACTGATATAATCATCTGTAGCGCAGGCAAATAATATTTTTTTTCTGCATTTACTCTTCCCCAAAAGTTCAAGGTTATTCCCAATAAGGATAAAAGTTCAGTGTGCTTTGACGTGTGTGAGTGTGTGTGTCGCAGGCACGAGTTTGAATGATGAAATAACAAGGGGGTTGTGGGTGAGGCAGAGGAGTATGTCTCCTTTTCATTAGTTGGGCTTATTCAAAGGTCTCATATGCCGATGCATTATTCAACAGTCCTCTGATATTCTAAATCAAGGAGTATTTCTCTGAAAATATTACACTTTGAATATGGATCTATCAAAACATGGCCAAATCACGCAACCCTTTTCTCAGAACCAAAACTGGATTAGGTATTGTAGTGCACAATAAGGGAGGGCAAAGTTAAGTGTCTCAGCCAAAGCTATACTGAGCAAAAATATAAACGCAACATGGAATAATGTCAACGATTTTACTGGGGTACAGATCAATTCAAATACATTCATTAGGCCCTAATCTATATGTCACTTGACTGGGCAGGGGCAGAGCCATGGGTGGGCCTGGGAGGGCATCGGCCCACCCACAGGGGAGGCAGGCCCACCCACTGGGGAACCAGGCCCACCCACTGCGGAACCAGGCCCAGCCTATCAGAATGAGTTTTTCCCCACAAAAGGGCTTTATTACACACAGAAATACTCCTCAAAATGTGAGAGGTCTGTGGCATTGTGTTGTGTGACAATATTGCACATTTTAAAGTGGCCTTTTATTGTCCCCAGGTCAAGGCGCACCTGTGTAATGATCATGCTTTTTAATCAGTTTATTGATATGCCACACTTGTCAAGTGGATGGATTATCTTGCTCACTAACACTAACAAATTTGTGCATTATTTCACATTTTCACAGTAAATTTGGTCAGATCTTTTTATGGGTTGTAGTGGTATATAGAGGCAGTCTGAGAGAAAAAAATGACCCCAAAGTTTGGTGCTTCTTTCATTTTGTCGCATCTACTCCCGCTCCTCCCCTCCGGCGTTCGACTTCACCGGTGTACTAACCACCGGTCCTGGGATCCATCATTACGCACACCTGGCATCCATCATTACGCGCACCTGCAGATTATTATGATACTCACCTGGCCTCCATTACCTTCCTGGTCACCTCCACTTTATCTGTCACTCCCTTGGGTTCCTTTATAATAATAATAATAATATATGCCATTTAGCAGACGCTTTTATCCAAAGCGACTGACAGTCATGTGTGCATACATTCTACGTATGGGTGGTCCCGGGGATCAAACCCACTACCCTGGCGTTACAAGCGCCATGCTCTACCAACTGAGCTACAGAAGGACCACCTTTCTCAGTCTGTATTTATCCTGTGTTCATACCTTATCACTACTGTTAAGTTATGCCTAGTTTACTCAACCCAATTAGAGGGATAATTGGAGTCAGCTATTTGAGTACTTTGGTTAACAACCAGCCCTAATTTGGGCCAGCCCTGCCCAATATTAATCCGAATGACACCAGAGAGAAGTTGTCAGCACACAGGTTCTACAGGCACGTCATGCCACGATCAAAATAAATCCACCAAACCACAGTCAGAGCCATATTGTCCAAACTTTGTGACAGGAGTGGCCGTCCTGCCAAAATTCCTTCAAGACCTAGCTGTAAAATCGTCCAGGAAGTCACAAAGAACCATAGAACAACATCCAGGGATCTCCAGGCCTCTCTTGCCTTGGCTAAGGTCAGTGTTCATGATTTCACCATCAAAGGCACTGGGCAAAACTGGAATTCAAGGCAGAGGAGCAATGCGGAAACCATTGCTCACTAAGAAGAACATGACTGCTCATCTCAAGTTTGCCAAAAAGCATCTGGATGATCCTCAAGAATTCTGGAACAATGTTCTATGGACAGATGAGTCAAAAGTGGAACCTTTTGACTGACATGGGCCCCATTATGTCTGGTGGAAACCAAACACTGCATTTCACAGTAAGAACATCATACCAACGGTCAAGCATGGTGGTCATGGTTCGGGGATGTGTTGCTGCGTCAGGACATGGACGCCTTGCTGTCATTGAAGGAACCATGACCTCGGTTCAATATCAGAATTCTACAGGAGAATGTCAGGTCATCTGTCTGTGAGCTGAAGCTGAAGCTGAAGCTGAAGCGCAGCTGGTTCATGCAGCAAGTCTACCTCAGAATGGTTGAAGAATAAGAAATGGAACGTTTTGGAGCTAATGCTAAAGAGCTAAAGGTGGCGTAACCAATTATCGAGTCTAAGGGGGCGATTACTTTTTCCCACAGGGGCATTTGGTGCTGCATAACTTTCTTTAATAAATAAATGGAATATGTATAATTTTTTCACTCAGGGTTCCTTTTATATAATATTAGGTTTTGGTTGAAGTTCTGATAACATTCAGTGGAGAAAAAAAAATGCAGATAATCAGACGGGGCAAATACTTTTCACGGCACTTGTACATTTGATCTGGAACTTCAAACTAGCTAGCTTGTCTAACACTGTGTGTAGGCAACACTTCGCAGTGCTAACAGGTATTTGTGAATAGTTTATAATTCCTCATTTGTTTCTGAGAGGGTTCATTTAGATTTTTCTCAAAACTTGGCTAAACTTACTTTAAACTCAGTTATCCCTTTGGTATAAGCCTTGGATTGAAACTGAGCAAAAAACTGTACAGTAAAATGACGGACGCAACTTCCATAGTGTGCGACTGTCCTACTATGGACACCATATGTTCAATATCTCTTGACAAAGAGTTAAAACAGTGATCTTTGTGTAGAGAGCACAGAGTCAGAGGTCGATTGTAACAAATCCAGGTTTTCCACCCACAAACCAAAAAGAGGATGTTTTCCTCCAACGCTTCCTATGTCTTTGCAGACATACAGTAAGTATTAGATGTGAAAACCTATTACAAAACGGGTACATGTGTGGAAAAACTAAGTAAAGACACTATTCAGCGAACACTCATGAAACCTGTTAGTTCTTACAAAGGTAACTGAACTGAGTGACCTCACGGACTAGCAATCGATCACATGCATGACTAGCGATTAAAAAACAGGAGATCCGAGTGGGTCCTAATCCCTTCCAAAAACAGGTGGTTGATTTGGCAAGATGGGTAAGAATGTTTCTCTCCACCTTATCTCGACCCTCCACTATATTTTCCATTCAAAAGAGCAAGTGTAATTACATTGCTAATATGTGACTTTGCGGTTGCCATGGTGGCATCACACTTCACAGCTCCTGTATCGTGGTTCTTCATAAACCTAATTGGGGAAGCTTTCCAATTTCGGCACAGCACTGAGAAAGGAAATGAGGAAAGATGAAAGATATTCTTAAAGGTCTCTCTACAATGGGACACTGCACGGATGCAAAGGCTAGGAAATTAGCCTTCTCATTAGCAAGGTCTGTTTTAGAGATCAGCTGGCCTGTATTTAGCTGCCCGTTAACTTGCCAGTTTAAACAGTAGAGAAATAGAACAAGTTGACCTCCTGAAAGGTTTGTCAACCTGTGTAGAAGTCACACTCTCTGTTATGGTCGATGATATACGTACATCTATTATGTGGCTGCCGTTTTGTAAAGGGCTTCATGGAATCTGTGTAGATGGAAACTGAAATACATCATGTACTTTATCCCCGGGGCAAATACATGGAGGTCCAACGAGGTTCCTGAGTACCGTTCATGATCTATCACGTCTTCAGCTAGAGTGGTAAGGGATCCAAGTCATGTGTTGAAGGACTGTTGGTTTGAAAAACAAATGGTTCGCTTTCGTCAGTAATAGCTTCCGTTTGGTAATCAAATCTCATTTAGCAGATACTCCAAGTGTATGCTGATTTCATTATCTTGACGACCCAAGCCATTGGTCGTGTGGTTTCGACATGACCGAGCATGAAGAAAAAGAGTGTTCTGTTAGCCACGTTCACTCTGGCATGTCTTTATCAGTCTCTCTTTGCACGATTGGGTGTTATTGTGAATAAATCAAATCAAATGTTATTGATCACATACACATGGTTAGCAGATGTTATTGCGAGTGAAGCGAAATGCTTGTGCTTCTAGTTCCTACAGTGCAGCAATATCTAACAAGTAATCTAACAATTCCACAACAACTACCTAATACACACAAGTCTAAGAGATGGAAGAAGAATATGTACAAAGAAATATATGGATGGGCCATGGCCGACCGGCATAGATGAGATCTAATAAATGGTATAAAATACAGTATACTGTATACATACTGTATGTGATGAGTAGTGCAAGATATGTAAACATCATCATTAAAGTGGCATTGATAAAGTGACTACTGATCCATTTGTGAGAGTGGCCAATGATTTCAGGTCTGTATGTAGGCAGCAGTCTCTCTGTGTTAGTGATGGCTGTTTAACAGTCTGATGGCCTTGAGATAGAAGCTGTTTCTCAGTCTCTCGGTCCCTGTTTTGATGCACCTGTACTGACCTCGCCTTCTGGATGATAGCGGGGTGAACAGGCAGTGGCTCGGTTGGTTGTTGTCCTTGATGATCTTTTTGGCCTTCCTGTGACATTGGGTGCTGTAGGTGTTCTGGAGGGCAGGTAGTTTGCCCCCGGTGATGTCTTGTGCAGACCGCACCACCTTCTGGAGAGCCCTGCGGTTGTGGGCGGTGAATTTGCCGTACCAGGCGGTGATACAGCCCGACAGGATGCTCTCAATAATAATGTCCGAAGCAGCCACCATCTTTTCTCTTTAATTCCTTTCTCTTCATCTAACGCCACACACATGATGATAGCCGGGTGAGAGTTGTTTTCTGCCGCCTCACACAGATAAATGCTCTCATCAGCCGCAGCCTTAGGGTCAGGGGCGAAGAAACTATTTATTAAATCACATTAATTCAATAGTAATTCAATTTATTTTGGCACTAAAATCACTCCATTAAGCTGGGTTTAGAATTGGGAGAAAATTGAAATCCACACATCCGATGAAGCGTCTCAGCGCATCTCATTTGTTTGTGATTGGATGAGGATAAATATTTTATCTTGTCATGTGGCAGTCAATACTATCCCCCCAGATATGTCTTTAATTGGTATTGTCATTAAAACAGTTGGCAGTTAGAGGATTAGAAGGAATTGTTGTCCCGGGGGACGGGGATTCTGACTGAGGAAGATTCAGTTAGTTAGTGGGTAGAGAAGTGGGTAGAGAAGAGGCCACACTAGACACACACACACTATGGAAGTTGCACTGCTTTTCACCTTATGGTAGAACAACTTATGTCTGGTTTTATCACACAGAAGCACAAACTTGAGCTACTCGAGCTCTGCTTCCTGAATCAAAAAGCGAAAAGGTAAATGTCGGTTGAGTCAATCTAATACCTCGGTCTCAATTGCAGCTGACAATGGCCTATGCTTATACGGGACGCCGTAATAGATGATTCGCATTGATGAATTCATCCATATACAAGATTGAATCACCACAAAGTACTTTTTTCTTACGTTACCTGTATCTTTCGCTCAAACAAAACTCCAACTCCAATCGCCCCATTGACTCACCCTCATCGGGGCTTATACACCAGGAACACACACACTTTTTATTTTAATCTCCCAGCCATCTACTCTTCACTGGAGCACCTGTGTGTGTGTGTTTCCCCTTTGATGCAACCTCTGTGACGAACAGTACAGAGTGCCTCCCCACTCTCTCTGCACGCCACTCAAGCTGACAAAACATCAAGTGCCTCCCCTTCCACTCGGCTACTCCAAATCCTTTGATTAGTACACATTGCTGGAAACCTGTGTGTGTACAGGCTTTTTCTCCTTTTCATAAATTAGACATCGGGAAGTTGAGCTACGCCAACGACATGTCACCCAGTAGCGATTCTACCAGAGTCTGGAGGGAGGAGAGTTCTGTTTGACTTTTTTTTCTTCTCCAATGCTAAAGTTTGTTCTACAAAGTGGGATTTTAACAACATTGGCAAGCTTGTAAAACGTAAAACTGTAAAAGCAAAAGTAATGATCACATTATTGAAACATAATGCAAGGAACAAAAATGTGAGCACAATGTATAGTTTAATAACTAATACTTTTAGAGCTGCAACTAGCCCTACATTCTACGCTTGTCTGTGGAATAAGACGTAGCGTAGTCAGCAGGCACAATATTGGATGAATTTTTACAAACATATTTAGCTTATGCAGTATCTCAAAAGTGGCAGTTGTGGAATATGTTGGCTGTTGATGTATGATATGTGATTTAGGCAGCAGTGCTTAATTTGTAAATCAGGAGGTGCAGGAACAAAAAGTAAGCGCGAGGTGACTTGGGGAGTTCTGAGGTAGCGGAACACATGAGGAAAAGAATCACCTTTATAGTAAAGCATTGCATTCATTTAATCACATTTGCGTTGTGGCATAGAGCAGTAGTGTAGAGGTACTTACAGGAGTTGCACACATGGGGAACATTTTTAGTAGCATAGGGTCTGGGGAAAATGTGGCCTTTTATAAACGCATTTCATGTCATTATAGTCATTTTACATGACTGGAGACTTTGGCCGAATCGTTTTTAATACCGCACAAATGATTGAAATGGCAGGCTACTTTGACACTGACAAACTGAGATCAATAAAAACGACCTTGTCTTGAGTCCATCAATAGCCTAGGCCTAGGTGTGTAGAGACACATATTGTAGGTTACATTATGTGGAGGAAATTATAGTCCTAAAATTGCTTTCCAGTTTCACTGATTCACCCAATGATGCGCAGCTCACTTGCTGGTGCCAAAAGCCTCTCTCTCTCTCTTCTTTTAGTTTGGTAGGCTACAGCTTAGTCTTCATCTTTCAGCAAGAGCCATTTACTTTCCAACCTGCATTTTCCCTCGATTGTATTTGAAATATTGCGAAAGGCCTGTTTTGTCTGGATGCTGTATTTTCACTGACAGATTTGCCGCGAGTACCCGACTGTAGGCGCCCGGCCCACCACAAGGAGTCGCTAGAGCTCAATGAGCCAAGTAAAACTCCCCGGCCAAACCCTCCCCTAACCCGGACGACGTTGGGCCAATTGTGCGCCGCCCTATGGGACTACCGACCACGGCCGGTTGTGATACAGCCCGGGATTTAACCCGGGTCTGTAGTGAAATCTCTATCACTGCAATGCAGTGCCTTAGACCGTTGCGCCACTCGGGAGGTTGATTCTATAAGGAAATCAATTATGAAGTGCAACGCTGGAGAGATGAGAGTTGCAAGTTCATGTCTATCAGAGCAGAGAGGGAGTGATATCATACAACGTGAATCTCATTCTAGTTATGTGAGAGATATTGGCATGCTTCTCACACAGCTACGGCCAAGCATTGGTCTCAAACATGGGTTACAATGTAGTGCAAACCATAAACCCGGGCTTGCCAAACCCAAGTCAACTCTTACAGTATTAGGCATGGGTTGAAAATGTATCTTTTCACATAACGTTTTTTTTATGGGTGCTGGGGAATTAACGAAGAGGCAACTAAAAAGATCTATGATCGCTTTTATTATAATTTTTACATTGCAAAAAGTTTTTTTTTTTTAAGAATGTCATGAGAGGTACCGGATCCGGACAAATATTTTCCGGAACAAACAGTCCAAATCGTAGAGGTGCCGGCAGGATTCGGCTCAAATTTAGGTGACATCAAATCAGGCAAGAGAGAAGCCTGCTGGATAAGATACACTATATGACCAAAAGTATGTGGATTGCTAGTCGAACATCTCATTCCAAAAACATGGGCATTAATATGCAATTTGTCCTCCCTTTGCTGCTATAAAGCCTCCACTCTTCTGGGAAGCCTTTCCACTAGATGTTGGAATGTTTCTGCGGGGTCTTGCTTCCATTCAGCCAAAAGAGTATTAGTGAGGTTGGGCACTGATGTTGGGCGATTAAGCCTGGCTCGCAGTCGGCTTTCCAATTCATCCCAAAGGTGTTTGATGGGGTTGAAGTCAGAACTCTGTGCAGGTAAGTCATGTTCTTCCACACCGATCTTGACAAACCAATTCTGTATGGACCTCACTTTGTGCACGGGGCATTGTCATGCTGAAACAGGAAAGGGCCTTCCCCAAACTCTTGCCACAAAGTTGGAAACACAGAATCGTCTAGAATGTCATTCGTCCGTCGGACTGCCAGATGGTGAAGCATGATTTATCACTCCAGAGAACACGTTTCCGCTGGCGGTGAGCTATTACACTGCTTCAGCCGACGCTAGGTATTGCGCATGGTGATCTTATGCTTGTGTACGGCTGCTCGGCCATGGAATCCCATTTCACGAAGCTCCCAAAGAACAGTTCTTGAAGTGATGTTGCTTCCAGAGGCCGTTTGTAACTCTATAGTGCGTGTTGCAACCGAGGACAGACTATATTCTTTTTGCGCCCGTCTTTTATATACCCGTCAGCAAAGGGTGTGGCTGCAATAGCTGAATCCACTAATTTGAAGGGGTGTCCACATACTTTTGTAATGTAGTGTATTTTGGTGGAATTTAGGATTTATTTCTGTAATACCTCTCTGAGGTAGATTACCTCTCTGAGGTAATCTAATTTTTACAATCACATGTTTGGCAACCATCCCCTAAAACACATTCATGTATGCTAAAATTGGATTGATATTGATTAACAGTTGAATGATGTTCTGAATTTGATTCTCTAAATTACCGGTTGAAACCAGCATGGCTGAATATCTCCGCCAGACGATCAGGAGAGCCAAACCATTTGTTCTTATTCTCAGGGACCATAACCTCTACTCCCAGGCGTTCACCATGGGCCACCTCTGGAGCAGAATACACGTTGGTGTTTGTTGTTGTTGGGTCACTGCTGGGTCAGAATAACACATGTTCGAGGGTTATCCCAGTTATCCACATAACCCGGTGGTGCTTTGTTAAATTAAGCCAGCATTTTTGTGTTGTGTGACATGGCTAAGTCGTGCTTACTGGCTAATTGGGACTGAGAATTGCCCAAGAAATGTGCAATGGAGACGTTGAAGCCGTCTGAGTCTTCATTCAGGCCCACTTTACCGATTAAAGTTGGTGGGTCAATCAGACATTTCAAATCCATACAATGCTTATTAACCCTGAAGAAAGCCTTTGCAGATTGACCATTTTAAGGCATTAACAAGTTCTCAAAGAACTTCAGCCGCACAAAGACATCACGGTCTACTGAAACATGTAAACAGTAGGCATGACAACATTTTATAGAAACACATATGAATATTCATATTGATTCATAACACCATCTTATAACATTTAGATGGAGTTCAGTAAGAAAGGAAGCAGACACACGTTGTATCTATTTCAGCACACTGTCATTCGTGTATGTTCCATTTATGTTTTCAATGGATCTTATATCTTTTCTCAAGATGTTTGCAAAAGACCAAATCCGTTGTCGCACGGGAGATGCAGTATGGATCATTTTTGATGTTCTTATCTATATTCCGCACCTTCGTTTTTGTCAGCCTCTTTGAGTTGCAAGTGTTCTGAGATTTCCGAGTGAGCTGTAGCCCAGGTGACCTGGCAGAATTTTCCCTTCACAATCAATCAGGAAAGAGGCTGGGAATCCCATCTATTTGGGATGCTTTCAGTCATGCATTGGCACAAAGATGAGGGAAGAAGACGCTGTCTGATGAATCATACTGGCTGGAGCACCATTACACCGCCATCACTACCTCCTGTTTACAGGATTGCTCACCATGCAGCCACGATGCCGATCAATGGCCCTCAGACAGAGAGATATCAGAGGTACAACAGGTGGGCCCTCAGTGGCCCTCAAAGGGACAGCTGTGATACAGTCCAGGGCAGTCGTGATTATTTGATCTTCTCTATAAGAATCATCACATAAACGGCGAGAATAGACCAAGTTTAATCCACATAATGATCATTAAACCTTTATTACACGACAAGTTGATGAATAGCAATGGAGCTGTGATTCAAAAGTGCCACTCATAGAAGTTATGAACATATCAAATCAATTTTTATTGGTCACATAAACATGGTTAGCAGGTGTTATTGTGAGTGTAGTGAAATTATTGTGCTTCTAGTTCCGACAGTGCAAAATGTCATCGAACAATTCCACAACAACTACCTAATACACACAAATCTAAGTAAAGGAATGGAATAAGAAAATATACATATAAATATAAATATATGGATGAGAAATGACAGAACCGCATAGGCAAGATGCAATAGATGGTATAAAATACAGTATATACTGTACATATGAGATGAGTAATGCAAGATATGCAAACATTGTTAAAATGGCTTTATCAAAGTGACTAGTGATCCATTTGTTAAAGTTGCCAATGATTTGCAGTCTGTATGTAGGCAGCAGCCTCTCTGTGTTAGTGATGGCAGTTTAACAGTCTGATGGCCTTGAGATAGAAGCTGTTTTTCAGTCTCTCGGTCTCAGCTTTGATGCACCTGTACTGACCTCGCCTTCTGGATGGTAGTGAGGTGAACAGGCAGTGGCTCGGGTGGATGTGGTCCTTGATGATCTTTTTGGCCTTCCTGTGACATCAGGTGCTGCAGGTGTCCTGGAGGGAAGGCAGTTTGCCCCCGGTGATGCATTGTGCAGACAGCACCACCCTCTGGAGAGCCCTGCGGTTGTGGGTGGTGCAGTTGCCGTACCAGGCGGTGATGCAGCCCGACAGGATGCTCTCAATTGCAAATCTGTAAAAATGTGTGAGGTTTTTAGGTGATAGGTCAAATTTTTTCAGCCTCCGCAGGATGAAGAGACTCTGTTGTGCCTTCTTAACCACACTGTATGTGTGGGTAGACCATTTCAGTTCGTGCATGATGTGTACGCCAAGGAACTTACAACTTTACACCTTCTCCACTGCTGACCCATCGATGTGGATATGGGAGTGCTGCCTCTGCTGTTTCCTAAAGTCCACGAACATCTCCTTTGTTTTGTTGTGAGATGTTGCTTTGCTGTCACCACAATCTGAGGGCCCTCAACTCCTCCCAGTAGGCTTTCCCGTCATTGTTGGTAATGAAGCCTACTGCTGTTGTGTCATCTGCAAACTTGATGATTGAGTTGGAGGTGTGCATGGCCACACAGTCATGGGTGAACAGGGAGTACAGGAGGGGGCTGAGCACGGACCCTTGTGGGGCCCCAGTGTTGAGGATTAGCGAAGTGGAGATGTTGTTTCCTACCTTCACCTCCTGGGGGCGTCCCGTCTGGAAGTCCAGGACCTAATTGCACAGTGCGGGGTCGATACCCAGGGCCTCTAGCTTAATGATGAGCTTGGAGGGTACTATGGTGTTAAATACTGAGCCATAGTCGATGAACAATATTCTTACATAGATATTCCTCTTGTCCAGATGGGATAGGGCAGTGTGCAGTGTTATGGCGATTGCATCGTCTATGGACCTATTGAGTTGGTAAGCAAATTGAAGTTGGTGATGGCCATCTTGAAGCATGTAGGGACAGCACACTGGGATAGGGAGAGATTGATTATGTCCGTAAACACACCAGCCAGCTGGTCTGAGTATGCTCTGAGGATGCGGCTAGGGATGCCGTGCGGGCCGGCAGCCTTGCGAGGGTTAACACGTTTAAATGTTTTACTCACATCCGCCATGGAGAAGGAGAGCCCACAGTCCTTAGTAACGAGCTGTGTCGGTGGCACTGTATTATCCTCAAAGCAGATAAAGGAGGTGTTTAGTTGGAGCAGGACGTCAGTGTCCATGACATGGCTGGTTTTCTTTTTGTGGTCCGTGATTGTTTGTAGACCCTGCCACATACATACATATCGTGTCTGAGCCGATGAATTGCGACTCCACTTTGTCTCTATACTGACATTTTGCGGAGGGAATATCTACACTGTTTGCATTTGGCCATAATCCCAGTCACCTTTCCATGGTTAAATGTGGTGGTTCGTGTTTTCAGTCTGGTGCGAATGTCGCCATCTCTCCATGGTTTCTGGTTAGGGTAGGTTTTAATAGTCACAGTGGGTACAACATATCCTGTGCACTTCTTTATAAACTCACTCACAGAATCAGCGTATACATTAATAATATTCCCGGAACATTTCCCAGTCCACGTGATCAAAACAATCTTGAAGCTTGGAATTCCAATTGGTCAGACCAGCTTTGAATAGTTCTTAACTGGGTACATACTGTTTGAGTTTCTGCCTATAGGAAGGGAGGAGCAAAATGGAGTCGTGGTCAGATTTGCCAAAGGGAGGGCAGGGAATGTCCTTGTATGCATTAAGGAAGTTAGAGTAGCAGTGATCCAGCATTTTTCCAGGACGAGTACTACAGTCAATATGCTGATAGAATTTAGGTAGTCTTGTTCTCATATTTGCTTTGTTAAAATTCCCAGCTACAATAAATGCAACCTCAGGATGTATGGTTTCCAGTTTGCATAAAGTCCAGTGAAGTTCCTTGAGGGCCGTTGTGTTATCGGCTTGAGGGGCTATATACATGGCTGTGACAATAACCAAGGAGAATTCTAGTGGGAGATAATACGATCGGCATTTGATGTGTGAGGAATTCTAGGTCAGGTGAACAAAAGGACTTGAGATCCTGTATGTTATTACAATTTCACCATGAGTCATTGGTCATGAAACATACACCTCCTCCTTCTTCTTCCTGGATAGATGTTTATTCCTGTCGGCGCAACGTACAAAGAATCCAGGTGGCTGTATCGACCCCGACAGCATATCCTGAGAGAGCCCTGTTTCCGTGAAACAGAGTATGTTACAATCCCTGATATCTTTTCGGAAAGCAACCCTTGCCCTAATTTCGTCTAAGTTATTATCTAGAGACTGGACATTAGTGAGTAATATACTCGGAAGCGTTGGGTGGTGTGTGCGCCTCCCAAGTCTGACCAGAAGACCACTCTGTCTACCTTTTTTCTGGTGGCTTTGTTTTGGGTCATCCTCTGAAATCAGCTCAAATGCCCTGGGTAGTTCGGACAACGGATTCGCTTCGGGAAAGTCATATTCCTGGTTGAAGTGCAGGTAAGTTGACGCCGCGCAATGTGCGACTGATGTGTTTTCCGTTTCCAGTTTCATCACCGTTTTCCCATGAGTCTGAGGATTCGTGGACTCACACTTTGCCCGGGGGTGCAGCTTTGCCTGGGGGCGCTGAAATGAACATTCTCGAGACCATCAAGCTACTACGCTCAGAGATATGTAGTTGAAATTAAAACAGAGGTAAATGCTACGATTGAGGCCCGAATACAAGAGGTTTCTGATATTTTAAAAGCAGATTTAACTATCCTGCAAAATGACGTGGTGCCTGCTATCACATCACTCAAAACAACAACAGAGTTGCACACCATGACCATTGAAGCTCTGGAGACCTCTGGTACCAGTATCTCTGACCTGACTAGCTCTCTGGAGGCTGACTTGAAACGCCTGGCTGCGTTTCTGAAAAAGGTACAGGAGCGCTGTGTGAGCTTAGAGGAATTTTCTCGCCGCAATAACCTGAGACTGGTGTCAGTCCAAGAGTGAGCGGAAGTGCCTCGCGCCATGGACTTCATCTCTGGGCTGCTGAATGATGTTCTCGCCATGGATGACAAGTCCCTTATTGATCATGCCCACAGGTCACTGCGCCCAAAGAATTGGGATGGGGAGAGACCCCATGACATAATTCTTCGAGTGCACTTTTACCATGAGAAGGAGATTCTCTGACGAGTCCGCAATACCAGTCTGGCTTTCAAGGACAGAGCTTCTCTATCTACCTGGACTTCTCCCCCAATGTATCAATGTAAACAGTAATTGTTCTGAGGCTACAAGTTTTTTTTCTCGAAGGTTTTTAAACATAATTTATACCCAGCAAACTTTCAATGCTGCACAGACGTAGTTTTGTGGTCTTGGCTGTACGTTGTCATATCGTCCAACTAGATTTATTTAGTCATTTTACTATGATTTGCTTACTTTAAATGAAAGGTTTTTTGCCAAAGAGCCTTCATACATTTTCTTTATTTTCTCTCTCAGTACCTGTTATAAGACTGGGAATATAATTGTATACATCTACAAGTGCTGCTTTTCTAATTTCTTGGCACATGGGATTCACTTTGTATTTCTTAAATTTATTTTGCTGCTTGATTCACTAACACAGATCACTACTTTAAAGGGTGGGACTGTGGGTTTGGGTTTAACACCGTACTCTCACAGACATACTGTGCAAAGAAAACATGTTCGATTGTACCTCATTTGGGGAAGGCTTGTAACTCATTTGGGGAAGTATCATCTGGGGTGGTGGCTGGTGGATGGAGGGAGGCAAAGAGATTGAATTTTTCAGTTCTAATGTTGTCATTCTGTCGTCTTTTCAGTTTCTTTATCCGTACTTTTTCCAAGTATCTTACACCGTACATTATTACTCTGAGACAAGTTATCCTGGGATTTTTGGGTATTCATTGCTTTTCCACTCTATGCTCTAATGACATGGGTTGTATAACGGGAGTGCTCAGGGTGGCCAAAATAATACCATCAAGTACATTTCGTGGAATATTAAGGGGCTAACAACCCTATGAAAAGTAAAAGGGTGTTGTCACATTTAAAGGGTTTCACTTGAGGACTTTTGAGCTTTGAGCACCAGCAAGGACTGGGTCGGTCAATTGTTCCACCAACTTTCATAGTAAATCAAGGGGTGCTGTCATTTTGGTTGATACATCTACTCCCTTTGTAGCTTCTGAGGTTATTGCTGATCCTAAGGGACGATACTTCATAGTAACTGGTAAACCTTCAATTGAAACAGACTCTCATGACAGTTTAGAATAATTATTTACGTCTCAGGAGATTGCATCTGCAGTGTTTGCAATTTAAGGTGGTAAATCACCGGGTACGGACGGTTTTCCAAACAAATTTTACAAGCCGTTTTCCTGTCTGCTTTACCCATTCCTGTCTCAATTATTTAGAAAGTGGATCTTATCCTCTAATCTTGCTTTTAAATTGTGACTACAAAATCCTAGCCAAGTTCTTAGCCATCAGTATGGAGGGCTCGCTGCCCCAAGTAATACACTCGTCCAGACTGGCATTATGAGAAATTGCCATTTGTTTTTCAACATTAGATGCCTTATGAATATACTGTATTCCCCAGCATCTGGGGACCCGGAGGTGGTTTCGTAGGTGTGGTCTTTCTCGATGCGGAAAAGCTTTTGACCGCATTGAGTGGGACTCCCTAACAGCTGCTCTTTATAGATTTGGCTATGAACCCAAATTCATTGTGTGGATTAAGATATTTATTTCTCTCCCATGGCTTTGGTAAGGACTAACAACTTCTCCTCTGATTATGTTCCCTTGAACCGCGGACCCAGACAGGGTTGTCCACTCTCCCCCATGTTGTTTGCTTTGGCAATCGAGCCTCTCGCTGTCGCAATGCGCTCTAATGATGGTACTCAAGGTATACTCAGGGCTTAGAGCGGAAAGTATCGCTATATGCGGACAACCTCCTTTTGTTTATCTCCAACCCCGATACCTCATTACCACATGCCTTATCTATTCTTAAGCAGTTTGGCGCAATATCAGGGTACAAGCTGAATCTAGGCAAAGGTGAGCTTTTTCCTGTAAATCATGCTGCTTTAAAGTGCTCTTTCACAAGCTATCGGTTTAGGATTATTGAAATATTGAAATTTGTTAAGGAAAATATTGTTGCTCTAGCAGATTGTTTGAAACAATCTTTTACATTTTGGAAGTCTCCACCCCTTTCTCTTATTGGAAGGGTTAATGTCATTCAAATGAATGTGTTGCCCAAATTGTTATATTTATTTAAATGTTTACCCATTTTTATTCCAAAATCTCATTTTAATTCACTGGATCAAACAGTCATGTATTTAATTTGGGATGACAAATTACCATGTATTGGTAGAAAACATTTATAGAAGCTTAAGGCATTCGGTGGTTTAGCTCTACGAAATGTTCAGACATACTATTGAGCTGCAAATTTCAGAGCCCTTTGTACTAGCTACAGACTGATTCTACTCACCCAAGACCACTCTGGGTCCAGATCGAGTCTGAATCATGTAAACCTGCTGCACTTTCCTCTGCGTTGTGCTCATCTCTCCCAATGTCCCTAGGCAAACGGTGTGTCAACCCAATTGTAAAGCAATCTCTTAAAATGTGGAATCAGTTCCGTTTAGCGTTTAGCCTTAGAGGCTTTTCTCTATCAGGTCCAATCAATATTTCCTCCACCTTTAAATGATGGGGCTTTTGGCATCTGGCACTCACTAGGCCTCTCTTCACTAGCCAAATTATTCTTTGATGATACATGTGCCTCTTTTGCTGAGCTACAGGAAAAGTTCAACCTCCCCCATTCCCACTTCTTCCACTATCTCCAGACTAGGAAATCTGTTAGACCTTCTGCATTTGAATTTCCCAATAGGCCTGCTAGTACGGCTATAGAGAGCATTTTTGAGCAAAACAAGCATCCTAAGGGTGCAATTTCAGATATATATGTAATTATTAATGACTTATTAATGATTTCCTCCCAAGAACCCTTCTTTGTTGCCTTTAAAGACTCGATGGGAAAAAGATTTGGGGGAGTAACTTGAGGATGACACCTGGGAATCTGTGCTGCAAAGGGTGCAGACACGCCATTATTCAATTCAAGGTGGTTCATCGTATCCACTGGTCCAAGGCTAAACTCAGAAGAATATTATCCGATTTTGATCCTACTTGTGTTCGATGTAAAACGGAACCAGCCACACTGTTTCATATGTTTTGAGACTGTCATAAACGGTCTGGTTTCTGGGAATTAATATTTAAATATTTCTCTGATATATATGACACTGTTATAGATCAGTCTCCCCTTACAGCCCTTTTTGGAGTACTGCCCGTGGACCGTCTCAGGAGGTACCGGACCGCGGACCTTCTCAGGAGGTTCCAGACTGTGGAACGTTGTTGGAGGTTCCGGACTGTGAACCGTCGCCGGAAGCTCTGGACTGGAAATCATCGCCAGAAGCTCTGGACTGGGGACCTTCGCCTGAAGCTCTGGACTGGGGACCGTCGCCTGAAGCTCTGGACTGGTAAGACGCACTGGAGGCCTGATGCGTGGGGCAGGCAAAGGTGGCACCGGAATGGTGACATGCACCTCAGGGCGAGTGTGAGGAGCAGGCACAGGACGCACCGGACTGGGAAGGCGCACTGGAGGCCTAGTGCGTGGAACCGGCACAGGTGGCGCCAGACTGGTGGCACGCACTTCAGGGCAAGTGCGGGGAGCAGGCACAGGACGTATTTGACTGGGAAGGCACACTTGAGGGAGAGTGTGAGAAGCAGGCACAAGACGTACCTGACTGGGAAGATGCACTTGAGGGAGAGTGCGAGGGGCAGGCACAGGACGTACCGGGCTGTGGAGACGTACTGGAGACCTGGTGCGTATAGCGGGCATCAATGGTACCGGTTCGTTGACACACCTCGCCCGGCAAGTGCGAGGAGCTGGCACAGGACGTACTGGGCTGTGAAGGCGCACTGGAGACCTGGTGTTTATAGCCGGCATCAATTGTACCGGAACTTTAACACACTTCGCCCGGCAAGTGCGAGGAGCTGGCACAGGACGTACTGGGCTGTGAAGGCGCACTAGAGACCTGGTGCATATATAGCCGGCATCAATTGTACCGTAACTTTAACACACTTCTCAGGACGAGTACGGGGTGCTGACTCAGGTGGCATTAAACTAATTACACGCTCCTTAGGGCAACTGTCTGGCATCTTCCACCAACTTAACATCTCTCTCTCCGCTCTTTCTCCTCCAATACCTCCATCCACTCTCTGATGATCTCTGACTCTCTCCTTTCACTCTCCTCGAGTTTCTCCCTCTTCTCCCAGACTGGCTCTGGTTCATTCCTCGGTTCCGCCGAACACCCCATGTGCCACCCCAAATCATTTTTTCGGGCTGTCTTTTGGGCTTTCTCTGTGGCCGCGAACCCCGGCGTCGTCGCTGTCCTCCCTTCTCTCCGTCCGTCTCTTGCCAAGGAAGGCGATCCTTTCCTGCCAGGATTTCCTCCCAAGTCCAGGATCCCTTCCCATCCAGAATCTTCTCCCAAGTTCATGTTACCCTCTCCTCCTGGGCACGCTGCTTTGTCCTGTTGTGGTGGGATATTCTGTCATGATCGTTTGAAGCATACTCGGACCAACGTGCAGCGTGATCTGGGTTCCACATCTTTATTTAGTGAAAAGAACAAAACGATAAAGAAAGAACGAAACATGACGACAATGGTGTGCTGACATACAACTACACATAAACAATATCCCACAAAACACAGGTTGAAACAAGCTACCTAAATATGATTCCCAATTAGCGACAACGATTACCAGCTGCCTCTAATTGGGAATCATACAAAATCACCAACATAGAAAAGCAAAACTACATTTACATTTAAGTCATTTAGCAGACGCTCTTATCCAGAGCGACTTACAACTAGAACCCCACATAGAAAATATAAACTAGACTAACCCCAGGTCACGCCCTGACCTACTCTACCATAGAAAATAAGGGCTCTCTATGGTCAGGACGTGACAGTATTTGACACCCCCGTGATTTACACGTTGGAGCAGCATTTCTTAGTGTTATTTTGGGAGGACATTGCGTTTGGTGATGTGCCTATTTATTCTTATTGAATGTGACTTGAGGATGTTTTATTCCTCTTGCCCTGTCAAAGCCTAAAATGTTAGCTTGTTTTGCCCTGTTTGTAAACAATGTAAGTGTAAAAAAAAAAAACAAGCATTGTAAAACTTCAATATTGGATGGTTAGATGGTCAGTCTGTGGCCATGACTGTCTGTGAGTGGTTGCATTTCTCTGCCTCTATCCCTTGTCTGTTTTCAGGAACAATGGTGAGGTGACCGCTCTGTTCCCGTATTAACGACAGATTGCCCTTTAACCTTTGTACCCTTCTGCCCAGTGTGTTTAACTTGTCTAAATTACGGTATCCTTATAGTTATTTATTTATTATTGTTTTATTTTTTCAAATTTAATAGTTGAGCATATGAGATTATTTATATTGTTTGTATTATGTTGTCTTATTATGTGTGTACAACTGAATTAAAAAATTGATGGTTGTCCTTCTGGAAGGCTCTCACATCTCCACAGAGGAACTCTGTCAGAGTGACCATTGGGTACTTGGCCACCTCTCTGACCAAGGCCCTTCTCCCCCGAATGCTCAGTCTTGGTGGTTCCAAACTTCCTCCATTTAAGAGTGATGGAGGCCACTCTGTTCTTGGGAACCTTCCAGGCTACAGACATGTTTTGGGACCCTTCCCCAGATCTGTGCCTCAACACAATCCTGTCTCGGAGCTCCTGGCTTGGTTTTTGCTTTGACATGCACTGTCATCTGTGGAACCTTATATAGACAGGTGTGTGCATTTCCAAATCATGTCCAATCAATTTAATGTACCACAGGTGGACTCCAATCAAGTTGTAGAAACATCTCAAGGATGATCAATGGAAACAGGATGCACCTGAGCTCAATTTTGAGTCTCATAGCAAAGGGTCTGAATACTTATGTAAATAAGGTATTTCCGTTTTTTATTTTTAATACATTTTCAAAATGGTTAAAAACTTAATTTCACTTGGTTATTTTGGGGTATTGTGTATAGATTGATGAGTAAAATGTTAATTTAATCCATTGTAGAATAAGGCTGCCAAGTAGCAAAATGTGGAACAAGTCAAGGGGTGTGAATACTTTCCGAATGCACTGTATGCTGTAGCATTAAGATGTTTCTTCACTGGAACTAAAGGGCCTAGCCTGAACCATGAAAAAGAGCCCCAGACCATTATTCCTCCTCCACCAAACTTTACAGTTCGACGAGCACATACTTTTGGTCATGTAGTGTATATAGTGTATATCAGATAATATACCACAGGTATGAGTATGACACAAATGTACTTGTTGACAACTAATTACGTTAGTAACCAGTTCAAATCAAATCAAATTTTATTGGTCGCATACACATACAGTATTTAGCAGATGTTATTGCGGGTGTAGTGAAAGGCTAGCAGTAATAGCTAACAATACACACAAATCTAAAAGTAAAAGAATGGAATTAAAGAAACATTAGGACGACCAATGTCGGATTCTGCAGTATAAATATATATACAGTACCAGTCAAAAGTTTGGACACACCTACACATTCAAGGGTTTTTCTTTATTTGGCAGTGACTAAGTTCAGGGCACGGTACTGAGTGGAGGCCGCCTAGTGACGGCTATTTAACAGCGTAATGGTCTAAAAAAAAAGCTGTTTTTCAGTCTCTCGGTTCTAGATTTCATGCACCTGTACTGACCTTTCCTTCTGGATGACATGGCCATGGCTGAGGTGGGTGTGGTCCTTGATGACCTTCTTAGCCTTCCTGTGACACCGGGTGCTGTAGGTGTCCAGGAGGGCAGGCAGTGTGCTCCCAGTGACGCGTTGGGGTCTGAATACTTTCCGAATATATTGATAGGTTTGGATTCACGAACTTTAAATCCTTATTAATCATTAGTTGTAATAGAGAACGGAGGGGTGCCTTAACCATTAACCTCTGGTGTAGCCCGTTGGCTATCTGTAGGAGGAAAGTATATGGTGGGGGCAATTAAGCTTGGAATGTATTGAGTGTAGGGAAAGCGATCACGTGGCAGGTATTGATAAGGGGAGAGAGCCATGGATTAGTGATGAAGTGGGGTCGAGATCAGGTCAGGTCATGTTAAGGAAGAAATACAAGTTTATGGCCCGTATTACTTAGTTTCCTGCTTAAGCAATAAAGATACAATGCTTTTTCAGATGTATTGGAGGAGACTCAGCATAGAGAAAATGTTAAATATCGACGCTTGTGTGAACAATGTCTTTGGCTAAATGCGGCTGTATTGACCCTCTGGGATGAATAAACTTGGTTTAAGCTTTCATGGTGTCCGTCGAGTTCTTACTCTGAGAATTAGAACCTGACAATGACAATACATTGCATGGTGTGGTACCAGATATGGTGGCAGGGAGCTTAGCGGTTAGCGTGTTGGGCCAGTAACTGAAAGGTCGCTGGTTCAAATACCTGACCAGACAAAGTGAAAAATCTGCCGTTGTGTTGCTGAGCAAGGCACTTAACCCTACTATGACTGACCCTGTGAAACAACACACTTCAATGTGCCGGTGCATGTGACAACAAAAAAATCTCCTTCACCTCTATCATGGATAATTGAGAGACATACAGTACAGAGAAAGATACAAAGTAGCCATGCAATTATGTTGCGTCCTGTATACTGGAATCATGCAGAGCGACTCAGGGGTAGCCTCTCGTTGTTCGATCCCTGTCTTTAAATGGACTGGTAGGAACGCTTGTCTCCAAAAGGACTCTGTGGTCCTCTCACTTAGAAAGAGCAGCTTGCACAGCTTTATACTGTAGATCCGCTCTCCTGACAACACTTTACACCTAGAGAAT
The DNA here is from genome assembly GCF_023373465.1 of Oncorhynchus keta. Taxonomy (NCBI): domain Eukaryota; kingdom Metazoa; phylum Chordata; class Actinopteri; order Salmoniformes; family Salmonidae; genus Oncorhynchus; species Oncorhynchus keta. The sequence goes on along the minus strand of NC_068430.1, from coordinate 56,699,317 downwards.
GGAGAGAAAGGAGCACCAATGCAACATCTGGCATTTACCATTTTTTTCTGATCGAGGCAATAAAAAAAAAGCAATGTATACCGAATGAAAATCATGTAAAATGGAGGAATATAAAGTAGTATCAATCCAATGGAAGCCTCAAATAAATAAATAGATAAATAGGAAAGAGAGGGAGAACGCTTTCTCCAGTCTAGTGTTCGCTTGACACAGCTGGAGAAGGGCTTTTGACTCGCCTTTGGCCCAATTAGTTGAAGCTTAAGCGCAAAGCGCGTTGGGCAGAGCGAGCCCCAGTCTGGTTCAGCTTGGCTTGGCTCATGCACTCACTTTGTGCAATTCTCAAGTCTAATTAAGGTGGTCTACTGACACACACACAAATGCAGACAGATCAACACATACACACACAGACAGAGAGAGAGAAACAGACACACACACACACACACTTTCCCCCACAGCCCAAGGCTTGGCTGAGCACTCTGCCATATCTTCACAAAGAGAGAAAAACTCCCATGAGGACCCGGAACAATAGCATTTCATCCCTCTCTTTAATAACCACAGCCTCTCTCCATACCCCCCCTCCCCTCTCTCTCTCTCTTTCTGTGATCTCCACTACTTTGTTCTGTGCATTCATTAAGCCCCCCTCTACATAGATTGTGTCAGTGATCAATGGTTGCTGCCGGTAGCAGCTCCCAGTATGCCTTGCCACGTGTGATTTTGTTTTTAATGAGTCCGTTTCTATCCTTCTATCTACCATGCATGGCCAATGAGCCTCCTTCCCCGATTACACACTTACAACACAGATCCGAATCTCATGAATACAATAATCATCACCACTGACCATTATCAGCATCATTCATGCTATGATGAATTGTTTTAGTTAGCATTCAGATACTCACAATAACCTGGGCATAGGTTTGGTTAGAACAAACAGCCTTAGGAGTTCACAATGACAAATCGTCAGTTCTCCGGCCAAGAATACATAATATGCAAAAATAGATGCATGCTCCAATAGTTTAGTACTGGCACGTTGTTGGTCTCCATTTCAAATAAATCAATCAATCAATCAATCAATCAATCAATCAATCAATGTGTCATACGTTATTTTGACAGGGAGCAAGGAGCAGTTCAGGAAACAGTGCTTTAATGATGTCTTTAACCTGTATGTAATTGACTTCCCAATTGAAAGGGAGAAAAGTATTAAATGCCCGGGGCATGTGATTATAATTCCCTGCTAGTTGCGCCTGCCATACATCATTTCTGAGCAGCATAATACAGAAGTTGTTTTACCCCCCATAAAAAGAAGGCTGTGTGCAGCAGTTTGCTACAGTGCTGGGATGAAGGGATGGGAAAATAGAGTATGTGGAAGATTGGATTCATTTACTGTGAGTATATACTGCTGCCTCTTCTTTTTAGACTGTACATCAAAGAGTACTCTGTGTGTGTGTGTGTGTGTGTGTGTGTGTGTGTGTGTGTGTGTGTGTGTGTGTGTGTGTGTGTGTGTGTGTGTGTGTGTGTGTGTGTGTGTGTGTGTGTGTGTGTGTGTGTGTGTGTGTGTGTGTGAAAAAAAAAGCGGTACATCAATATGCTGTATGAGGTGTCTTCCCCCTGGAGTCAATCTCTCCTCACATCTTAAAGAGGAGAGATGGACCTGTCACAAGACAGCCACAGCTGTCGTTTTACTATCCTTGTGGGGACCAGAAGACCTCACAAGGAAAAAGTATATTTTAAGCTTATGTGTTAAGTTTAGGGTTGGGTTTGTGGTTAGGAGTTAGGGTTCAGGTGAGGGAAAATAAGATTTTGTGTGTATGTGTCACGATCGCTGTCGTTGTGGAAATGACCGAACCAAGGTGCAGCATGGTGAGCGTACATTTCTTTATTTGATAAATGTCGCCAACAAAACAAAGAACAAGGAAACGACCGTGAAGCTTACTTAGCCTATAATGCCCCTAACAAAGACAAATACAAAAAGGATCAAATGCTGCCTAAGTATGATTCCCAATCAGAGACAACGATAGACAGCTGTCCCTGGTTGAGAACCATACCAAAACATAGAAACAAAGAACATAGAGTTTCCCACCCGTCACACCCTGACCAAACAAACATAGAGAATAAAAGGATCTCTACAGGGGGGCTTCATGCATGGATCATCATTGCAGGCTCCGGGCCATGGATCATCACTGGAGTCTTCTTGCCATGGATCATCACTGGAGGCTTCGGGCCATGGATCATCACTGGAGGCTTCCTATGTGGAGCCAGAACACGTCTCACCGGACTGAGGAGACGTACTGGAAGCCTGGTGTGTGGAGCAGGCACCGGATACACTGGGCCGTGGAGGCGCACTGGAGGTCTCAAGCGTAGAACCGGCACAACCCGTCCTGGCTGGCTGGTTACTTTCATCCGGCAAATGCGGGGCGCTAGCACAGGACACAGTGCACAGAGCCGGCGCAGGATATCCTGGGCCGAAGAGATGCACTGGAGGCCAGGAGTGCTGAGCCGGCACCGTCCGTCCTGGCTGGATGCCCACTCTAGCCCGTCCAATGCGGGGAGCTGGAATGTAGCACACCGGGCTGTGAACGCACACTGGGGAGACTGTGCGCTTCACCGCATAACACGGTGCCTGACCAGTACCACGCTCCCCACGGTAAGCACGGGGAGTTGGATCAGGTTTAAACCCTGACTCCGCCAATCTCCCTGTGTACCCCCCCAAAAAATGTTTTGGAGCTGCCTCTCGGGCTTCCGTGCTAGCCGTGACCCTGTGTAACGCTGGGCCCCTTTACTAGCTGCCTCCACCTTCCCCTGCTTCGACGGCAGGCGATCATTTCCAGCCAGGATCTCCTCCCACGTCCAGGATCCCTTTCCTTCCAGAATGTCTTCCCATGTCCATTCTGTCTGCTCCCCCCGGCCACGCCGCGTGGTCCGTTTGTGGTGGGTAGTCCTGTCACGATCGCTGTCGTCGTGGAAATGACCGAACCAAGGTGCAGCATGGTGAGCGTACATTTCTTTATTTGATAAATGTCGCCAAAAAAACACAGAACAAGGAAACGACCGTGAAGATTACTTAGGCTATAATGCCCCTAACAAAGACAACTACACACAAATACAAAAAGGAAAAAAGGCGATAGACAGCTGTCCCTGATTGAGATCCATTCCCAGCCAAAACATAGAAACAAAGAACATAGAGTTTCCCACCCTGACCAAACAAACATAGAGAATAAAAGGATCTCTATGGTCAGGGCGTGACAGTAAGGCTGTGTGTGTGGAGGGAGTGGTTTTTTTTTTTGGGGGTAGATCAGCTTTACTATTGCAGATCAATTGAAGCTTCCTTCAATGTAATTGTCTGCAACACTTCCAGTCCCCAGTATATATTTTTGCATATGTATATATATATATATATATTTCTTTTTTTATTACCCTGCAACCCTAACAACCCTCCCACAATTGGAGCAAACTTGTGACTAACAACGCCGAGGCCTGTATTTCCAGCTTATACTGTACATACTATGTACATTTTATGGACACCGTATAATTTACAACAGTTATATTTTGTTTGTTTTTACTCCTGTCTTTCCTCTACCCTCAACCTCTCCCATCTATTTCCATCCGGTTTGATTTCTATTTGCCATATCTTTCAAACTGTGCTCTTTCAAAAATAATTTTTTACGGGCACAGTATGTTTTGCATTCGTTATCTTGTTGTTATTAGTTGTTATTAGCCCCAACCTTTAGCTCCATTCAACCCCTCACATCTATTTCTTAATAACACCATCCATATTGGATTTCTATTTGCCATATATTTTTCAACTTTGCTGTAATGTTTCACAAAAGTACAGTCTCAGATCATCAAAATTACTTTAAAAGTTGATACATTTATAATCCCAATTGCATTCAAACATTTTGCTGTGATTTTCACACTTGCTCTATATTAATCCTTGGGAAACATATATTTAGAAAAGGAATACTTTCACTAAATTGCCAAAATGGATTCTCTGAACATTGTCTCACCAAGTTACTCCATTAGGCAAACCATTTGTGACTCATCACCTGGATAGCATTTTTTTTTACATTGGATAAAAGTAGTGACTCAGACCTACAAAATGGTACAGTATATCATACACAGCATTGAGGAACAATGGGAAAGGAATTCTGCTTTGAAAATGGCCAAACTTGTAAAGTCACTTTTGAGAAAATGGCCTTTGAATGTTTTAGTATCTGGTGAAGAGCTCTTCTTTGTCTACAGTCATTCAGCATTGTACACACCCTCTTAAGCTTTAGCCCCATCCATCTCGTTTTGCTCTCGGAGCGTTCAGAGCGCACACTTCATGCACTGGCTGATGATTTGTTTACCTCTGGATAACATGAAAACAAATCAAATCTAATTTTATTTGTCACATACACATGGTTAGCAGATGTTAATGCGAGTGTAGCGAAAACAGCTACATGAAAACAGCCTAACCAGCTCTGCCGACAACAATTTGATTAAGCTTTTTTGCCGACGTTTCTTGACACCAGCCATAATCAAAGGGTGTTGTACAGCTTAAGACATGTAGCTAGCTAGCTAAACAATTAACCTAGCTAGGTAAACAACGTATAAGATCACACACGTCATGTTAGCAAACGAGCCAGCCAGCTAACGTTAGCTAGTTAAACAACAATGAACATAGTGCCAAATCATGGCGTGACTACCCTGCATGAATCTGCTGGAAGCTAACCAAACATGTTCAATGTTAGCTAGCTAACATTAGGCTCTAACTAGCCATGTAAATGGCTCTGGGATACAAATAACAACATCAGCTAGGGAGCCAGCTAACGTTAGCTAGCTAGCTAACAGTACACTTTAGCTTAAGACATGTAGCTAGCTAGGTAATAAACATTGAGGTAGTGCTTAAAAACAAATAAAATATTTCAAATTAAATCAAATGTTATTTGTCACATGCACTGAATAAAACAGAATACAGCCTTACAGTGAAATGCTTACAGCAAAATGATAGAAATTAGGTAAAACTGATTTAAGCTTCTAGACAATATATTTTTAGACATTTTTGACCCAGACAAAATTCTCCAAGCACTTCGCAGTTGTTTGCACAGTTCAAGTCTGCAGACATTTGCGCATCTCCCATCAGAACAGGATCTGCACACACGTGTTCACATTTTCCGTCTGTTGCCCACATCGCAGTCATTGTTATTTTAATTACTAATAATAACTTAAAGTAAGTGCCTTATTACATTATAATAGTTTCTGTATGTTGTTTCTACTGTAGCTTACTGTATGTAGGGAGCATAATACACTTGTGTATATTCCTTATAACCGCGGACACGCGAGATAACGTTACTCATTTCATAACCTTTACGATGTTATATTCAATCGCGCTTATCTAGCTAGCTACATTCTTCTATTAGCTCTGTAAAACAATACTATTTGCGTCAGAGAAGTATTAGCTTGTGTTGTATTTTGAAGCTACCCTGGCCTTATGACTCCTAAGTGGCGCAGCGGTCTATGGCACTGCATCTCAGTGCTAGGGACATCACTACAGACACCCTGGTTTGAGTCCAGGCTCTATCACAACCGGTCGCGATTGGGGGTTCCATAAGGCGGCGCACAACTGGCCTAGCGTTGTCTGAGTTTGGCCGGTGTAGACCGTCATTGTAAATAATAATTTGTTCTTAAATGGCATGCCTAGTTAAATAAAGGTTACAGTAAATAAATAAAAATGATCTGACCGTGGTTGGTTTTCATTTGACCTTTTTAGCATAGCTATGTTCTGGCCTGCCCCCTTATGGAGCTCAAAAGTTACTGTTTCTTACAGTTATAACTCAAACGTATGATTTTGTCAATGCAATATACTATTTTTTATAGCAGTGTTTGTTACGTTACTTCTTTGTAATATTGTTTTATTGGTATATCCTGATATTGTATTCGAATTACTAATAACTCCTCTTTATTCTGTACTTTCAGAAACCAAACACACAAACAGTATTTGCCAATATTCTAACTGGAACTGGAGCTCATTGGAGCACAATATTGAGGCCATCTTTTGTATTCTACCGTACTCTCCTTAACAGATTTACTGGATGAAAACACAGCAAGAAAACACATAGGCCAATATTTAATAGTCGTCTATTGTATTGCAGTATTGGTAGTGGTTGTTTTAACAACAACAAAAACTTGTTTTACTAGAGGAAAAAAACAGAATATGCATAACCCATGTCTCATTTTCATGCAGTGACTGAACAATAACTCAAACCCCCCATATCATTGCAGGTCACCTGTCAGGTCAGTCACTAATTGCTTCAGGTGTGCTCAATAGTGCTTGAGCATATGATACTCCCCAATGCAAGGTGAAATACATAGAGGTGTATCACAAGCTAAACACATGTATTTTGTCAACTTCCTCTGCTGACTTCTCCTGGTGCCAGACAGATAGACAATGCAGTGCCTCCGTGTGTGACTACCTTGAGCAGCAGTATGAGGGACTTTGCAGGGAAAATTCCATGAAATGAGGCGTAAGGGATTGTCCGCAGCAGGACGACCCCCAGTGGACGAGCGCCGAGAGGTGTGGTGCTCCTCCAGAGGCTCTCTCATGAGGTTCTCTCTGTACTTTTGGTAGGTAATTACTTTACATATGAGGGAGTGGGGAGAATGAGGGAAGGGAGAGGATGATGAGGCAGTGGCTAAGTGGGTGAGATATTGTTTAATTGCATAATGGAAATGTATGTGATTTGTAAGTGAACTGTATGTCCAATTACAGAAATCACCTTGTTCAGTAATCATCTCATCATCTAATCATCTCACCATCTCATCTCACGATGAACTATGTGGACATTAAGGGTAGCAGTGTCGATCAGATGGAAAATATCTTCTTATTCTACTTGGTTGTTGTCCGAGTGCATTCCACAAAGCTGTTTATCATGTCAGCCTTATCCACTGCCCCCATTTTGAGGTTATAGTCAGGCACACAGTCTGGTTTGATTTTTCTCTCTCCCGTCAGGTGGACCCCCTTTCCTGTGGCCGACATGGTTGCTGTATGGACAGTGGAGAGGACATAGACGTCTCGCTTGTCATGCCACTTTACTGCCAGCTGTTGACCGTTCTCCTTGAACTCCACCTCCCCTCTCTGCATCTTCCTGCATCCAAATTCCGGCATCCTCTTCCTGTTCGACCTGACTGTGCCACAGGCCCCTGTGCTGTTGGAGAGCAGATGCTGGAAGAGTGTGGGACTGCTGTAACAATTGTCCACATACAAAGTGTGTCCCTTGCTGAGATGAGGAGCCAGCATGGTCAACACCAGGGACCCGGACACCCCAAGCCCCTCATAATGTTGGATGTCAGTGGTGGACCCTGTGTAAACTATAATGTCCTGGACAAATCGTGTTTTCATGTCGCACATGACAAAGAACTTGACCCCAAACCTGCGCCTTTTGGAGGGAATATATTGACGGAACGCCAGCCTACCTTTTCATAACATCAAGAACTCATCAATGGATAGGTCCTTGTATGGCACATTGTATGGCACATAAATGCAGGCATTGCAGCAGAAATAGGAAGCGGTCTTGGGAAAAGAGGGTGGCAAAGAAAGGGGTTGCAACCATAGGATCTGTGCTCCAGTATTCTCTTAGGGAGTTATTCTTTACAATCCCCATGAGAAGGACTGTCACCAGGAAGGCATTCATTTCACTAACTGTGGTTGTCACCCATTTAGAGAGTTTCCCCCTCACTCCCAGCTCTCTCTTCTCCTGTTGATCCAAGGCATAGTGATTAGTCTCCTCTACTATGTCTCCCACCAGCTCCTCTATAAGAAACAACTTGAAGCACTCTGCCTCTGATAGAAATGGCAAGGGACATAGCACTCCAGACTTGGACTCATCAAAGCAAACAGCAGGGCCAGGAAGGGTGAAATGGCTGGTGGCCTTCCAGCTACCACAGAACTCCTGTACTTCATCTACTGCTGATCTGCCTCCATCACCACCAGCATCTTCAAAGGGACCTGGGACTTCATCAGTGGACAAGAGGTCCTCAGATTCAGGGTTCTCACTGCCTACAAGGCTGAGCGTAGCTCCTCACTGTCACTGTCAGAATCTGATGTTCTTTTAAATCTCCAGAATTTCAACTGTTTTTTTTCACATGTTTTCAAGTACTGGTTACAAATCATGCATTCTGATTCTTGCATAGACTGTAATGACCACATATTGTGTGTGTAAAATACTTTTTTGAAGGTTGTACTGATTATGCTGAGCCTAAGCTAGTTCCAGCTATGTGTGGAGCCATGTTTTTTGGCATGCAATGCATTCTGGGTTTCACATAGTCTGTCGGACCAAAGATGTTATAATAAAATGAGGTGAGTAAGGGTTCAGTCATTTTTTGAGAACTTCCGGAAGTGAATGGTGGGTCGTGAGCGATGGTAGACGACACACCCCCTTCAACATGCATACTATAGTCAGAACAAACTCATCTAGTCTTCTCTTAATATCTTTGCTTTCTGTGAGATGTAAAAGCAAGGCTGCGAGCAGAAACTACCCATCTTCGGATTACTTTCGATTTCGAGAAAGTGTTGTACTCAATTATTTAGATCAATGGTGAGCTCACCCGTGATGTGATCAATTATAAGTAGTAATTGCTAATAGCTAATTCATTTTGTAGTTTCTGTCAGCCGAGAGTTATAAAAATATGACCGCTTGTGTTATGTCAATCTTTCCTCAGTTAGCGCTAGGACAAATGTAGCCTACATTTTTCCGTTTTGGATAATCCTGTTATGCTGTAGCTACTGTGAATGTCTGAACATTGCATCCAAAAATAGACTGCTCACATTCTGGACATAACTTTGTAAGGACTGTGTTTGTGCAAAATGTTTCTGAAAAAACAGTGTGGCCAGCTCAAACGCTGATTGTTGCGTCATTCGAAACTGCAAAGGCAGATTGGCACTCGTCGCCTGATCCTCACAAGGCACCCCGATCTCTTTCTGCGAAATGTCAGTTTCTTTCTCCAGCGAATGACGGGGTTGAGGGCCTGTTCAGGTGTTTGGAGTAAATCCTTTCCGTCCGACTCATTAAAGAAAAATGATTTGTCCAATTCGAGGTGAGCAATCGCTGTGCTGATGTCCAGGAGCTCTTTTCGATCATGAGAGATTTCAACAATAAAATACTTGATGAACTTAAAGTGCTAAAAGTAGTAGCCTACAATATGGAAAAACTTAAAAACACACAAATACATAAAGCTTATGTAAAAACAATATCTAGACCTAGGCCTATATCATAAGATCCTTTGAGTAACTTTGGTTCACGTTAGTTTATGAAATGAACAAAGGAATCTGGCATGAGAATATATTTCTGTCCTACCCTTTGGAGCAGGACATGTAATGTCCATGGCCTTTTCATTGCAAAAGTCATGATCTTCTCAAAAATACATGTTTGCCCGGTTATGTCCAGTCCGGAGGATGCTTTCACATCTCTGAGAGGAAGGACGTCAGCATTGCACAGCAGCTGAAACCTGGCTCCATATGAGTGAAAACTCCTTGGCCACAACAACACCAGTCTCCAGACAATTAAAGCTGGAAAATAGGAAAGCAGACTGAAATAGACAAGACATTCAAACCTTGCATAACAACAATTACATTAAGTGAACCCAAAGTTCAAGCAATAAGCTCAAAGTACAGTGTACAAAGTACAGTACAACTTTTAAAAGTTGCATCATACCGCAGCACAGCTTGCTGGATGCTGTGGAATGGTATGGCATGTTGGACTGCATGACATCATAGTATTTTACTGTCATTGTTGCCATTAATGCTAGTTCGACCCCCATAGGGCATCTTTGAGGGCGTCTTTATGAAGCTTGTTGGTGTTTGCTTAATTTTCCAAATAATCCTAGGTCCATGCAGACCAGACATTTTGATTGCTATATGCTACCCAAAAGAGCCTATTTCAAGGTTTTTACTGAACCTAGTTTTGCCAAACAACACAAAATGTTTACAGATGATCTTTCTTTCAAAATGTAACATTTTCCTAGAATAACCACAGCTCCATACCTACTGATGATGATCAGCAAATACTGATTTGGAGGAAATATCCTTTATATTTTATTAATTTATATTCCATCAAATTGTAATATGGGGCGGCAGCGTAGCCTAGTGGTTACAGTGTTGGACTAGTAACCGAAAGGTTGCAAGTTCAAATCCCAGAGCTAACAAGGTACAAATCTGTCGTTCTGTCCCTGAACAAGGCAGTTCACCCACTGTTCCTAGGCCATCATTGAAAATAAGAATGTGTTCTTAACTGACTTGCCTAGTTAAATAAAAAATATTCATATTGTAAAGGGCTAGGGAATATAAGCATGTCTGCTAAATTAACAAGTTCATTTCATTGACATGGCGCAGTCATAGCCTTAGCTACTATAGCACAGATAAATACACGTTAAAACATGCTATTCTGTTCAATTGAAATAAATTGTCTTCGTACCATGTTTATGTTGTGACCTCCTTAAACATAATTTGAATAGATTTCTTTGTGATTGTGTATATTAAATTGATTTATTAGACTGGCGGCAATTGGTAAGCTACTCATCGAGTCCCGGCTCTTTTACTGTTAATATGCATATGGTGCGTTGAGGATGAAATTATCAAAATATAAAGTTTAGTCTTTTATGACATTTGTCTCAATGTAGGCCTACTGCTAGAATGCTAAAATACAAATATTTAGGAAAAGTCAGGGACAGGTCGGTTCAAGGTTTTAACCTCACTAGGGTAGGGGGCAGCATTCAGCATTTTGGATGAAAAGCGTGCCCAAAGTAAACTGCCTGCTACTCAGGCCCAGAAGCTAGGCTATGCATATAATGGTAGATTTGGATAGAAAACACTCCAAAGTTTCCAAAACTGTTAAAACAATGTCTGTGAGTATAGCAGAACTGATATGGCAGCCGAAGACAATAATATTTTTACAGTTTTGGAAACTTTAGAGTGTTTTCTATCCTAATATGACAATTATATGCATATTCTAGTTTCTGGAGCTGAGAAATAGGCAGTTTCAAATGGGTACGTTTTTTAGCCGAAAACAAAAATACTGCCCCCTACAACACAGAATAAACATACACACATACGTGAGAAAAGGTCCCTGGCAGACTGACACAACATATGGTGGCTTGTTACACAACAACACGGAGAGAGAAAAATAGATACTTATCGTTGACACATTTTAGAAACTACTTTCATAGTAATCATATACATCGCACACAAACCACCGCCCACTTGGAGTAAGAAATCATGAATGTATTTACGTGTCCATCCTTTTGTTTGCTGTGGATCTCTGTCAGAGCCAGCCCTCCTTAAACTCTTACAGCTACCCCCCTACTTTTTTCAATTTCCGCCTGAAGACATACCCAAATCTAACTGCCTAAGGCTCAGGCTTAGAACCAAGGATATGCATATTCTTGATTTCATTATATTACAACAGACCAGATTGTATCTACTGTCTCCATTTCACTTTGGCCATTGTTGTGGGCCTGCCCTCCCCTCAACAGCCTCAAATAGGCTATTTAATTTCACAAATAATATTTTATATTATTAATTTTAAACAATGGCATTAGCATGAGAAGAACTTACCAGTCCAAAACCATGTCCTCTCTGTTCAAAAAATATTCCTCCATTTGGGAATCGCTAAATGAATCGTCCTCCAACAATCTCTGTCTCACTTTCCTGATCAATTTCTTCTAAAATGGTGTGTACATCTGTATGTCTAGACTTAGATTTAGCTTTCCCTGACTTAGTCACCATACTGATTGATATATAAACAGCTGAAGATGCGCTTTACCAAAACAACGCTGTGCGTAACATGCGTGGCTCCTTCCGGTATGAATCTTCAATGGCGAATGAAACCCTTTACACCAGAGTTTACTACATGGGTTGGTCTTCCAACACATAAACATTACATATTGCCATTTACCTCAGCTCATTGGCTATCTACCCAGCTAGATTTCAAGACGATCAGTGGTCATTGGGTTAAAATACAGTCAATCAACGAAACAGCGGTCATATCATTGGTGCACAATGATGTCATTACTTGTTGTCTTCAAATCGGTGTCTTTCAGTTAATACGTCCCGCGAAATGACCCATCAGGATTGGTTGTTAATACGTCCCGCGAAATGACCCATCAGGATTGGTTGTGTTACAAACAAACCAGTTGATTGCAATGAAACCAAACATGACTGGATAAAGTCACGTTTAGTGTGTGTATTTACATCGAATGTGTCGTCGAAAATGGAATGAGACGGAATTCACGACACAAGCGGTTCACAAAATGTTTCGTGTTAGGCTATAAAAATGTATTTTATCAAACAAAAGGCCATTCATTGTGTAACAATGAGCATTGGGATTGCAAACAGAGGAAGATCGTCAAAGGTAAACAATTTATTTTATTGCAGTTTGTGAATTTGTTACGCCTGTGCTGGTTGAAATAGTTGTTTTTTTATGGGGCTCTATCCTCAGATAATCGCATCGTATTTCATGTAGTGTATATACTTTTCACGTTACAGTATTTTAACCTTTTTAATGACATCACAAAATAAAAACCAATATGACATTCCTTTTCTATAGGTCATCTCTGATCATTCCCCACGTTCTTATGTTAGAAATATTGTTCCAGTATTCACTTTAGAAACTGGCTGGAAGACTGTCTGTGTTGACAAAGAAACATTCCTGTGTGGCTTTTGGAGAGGGATGTATTCTGGATTTCCTCTTCTTTAATTAGGACAGAGTGTGAGCTGTCAACCTCCCACCAGATCCCTCCTCCCCTTTTCTGTGGGTGGGAGAGGTCTGGTTACTGTCATCCATTGCCAAGCTGCCCTGACCCATTCTGATCCTCACAGGACAGTCATGATAATGTCATCACACAGCTTACAAGTCATCCATGTCATTAAATACAGTCAAGCATTTCAGTTATAAAATTAAATAACAAAGAAAGCCTTGAGTAAGTAAACACTGAAAAAACACTCAACATGTTGGCTAAAGTGATTGAAATCACAAATGTTTTTGACTGTTTTCAATATTGACTGTAAAAGAGACTTTAAAATATTTTTGGGTTAGAACAGACTATATGAGATTGATTAATGACATGGATGACTTGTAAGCTGTGTGATGACATTATCATGACTGTCCTGTGAGGATTAGAATGGGTTTGTTTGTAAATAATGATTGTATTTGTTGAGCTGTTTATATTGTTTGAAATATATCTTATTTAAATGTATTAATATTATGTTTTTTCAATTCCAAGACAATTTAAAATGCATTTCACAGTAACCTTAGGGTTTCCGAAAATATGGCACTGTACAACGTGACCGGTCGGGAGTAGGCCTAGGCTACTAAGCGACTGAATGAAGAGCAAAATAATCCTAACATTTACACAGCCTAATTGTAGGCTGGCCAATATCCAAATGGAGATTCAGTGAAAATAAAAATCTGATTGACTTATCAAGACCAATCCCCATGCTTGTCTCAAAGCAGCACGTAATGATGCTGAAATAGTTGACCACACGCAGGTTGGTTATTGCTTCAAATCCTATTATAACAAATTGGATGACTTTGGGTGTTTCAGTAAGCAACAATGTGTTGCCTTCAATTGCATTAGCCTACTTTATTCCAATATTTCCGTGATATTTATACCTATAGTAATTCATTATGGATCCATTCAGATGTGGTTAGAAAACATGTGGTGGGCTATGCATAGAGATGGGTGAAGTAACACGCCTCGCAAACATCCATTAATACACGTAAGCCCATCAAGGGTAGATGGCTTCTTTTGTATTCCAATTTATTGGAAAAGCTGCTAAACCATTTACACCTGGCACAAAAGTGCAAGAGATGCCACAGCGTTGTTGCGTACTTACAGTACAGTGCACTTTCACTCCATTCCCCGCCTGACTCTCTGTTTATCCATCTATCTATTCTGTAACATTCCACAAGTAAATGTAATAAATAAAACACTTAGCTTAAGTCTTTAGTAATATTTATCTGTGCTTAGTAGCCGAGGCTTTATGGCTACGCCATCAACTTGTTCATTTAGCAGACATCACTCACGTATATTCAGTCAACTCATACCTGTATATTTTAAGAATATAATTGAATATAACAGAACATTTTTAGTTTATCTTATAAAAAAAACCTTACAGTGTAACAACAGTTTTAGTAAGTAATGGGCTTCAGTCCAGTTACACCTTCTTCTGACAAAGTAGAAACAAAAAAAGTGGTATTTTTTGTGTGTGCACGCAAGACAGAGGAAGAGCAATTCTTACACCATTGTTCTAAATTCAATCGCTCTTCTTCTTCATCCTCATCATTCAGTTAATTCAAATTCAATTGTAATACATTTTGTCACTTCCGTTCAACAACTCCAAATCGCTTCTGCATGTGCTCGAAACGGATAACATGAAATAACTTGATATATAGGTCAGTGAAATAATTGAAAGGAAAAATGTGATTATTTATTAGCCTAGTGGATATAAGTATTTTTGGAATATCATGTGAATTAGGCCTAATTTAAATCATTGTCAAAAGTACAAGAGATACTGTTGCATGACAAACAGGTGCTGTTAGATTACAATGTTATTTTTCTGCGCTTTCGGAACAGTGAAACAACATTAGATACATTATAAGTAATACCAGAGAGTCTGTTCTAATGAAAAACAATTGTAAAGCCTTTAATACAGCATAGCGAAGTTTAAAAACAGCCGGACTTGTGAAATTGCTTTATCCGACATTTTGCGGTTGGGTGAGGCTTGGTGATCACAGAACCAGTAGGATATTAAACAAACACTCAAATAGGCAACAGAAGCAGGAACCGAGGCATGGGACTCACTCACTCATTCCTGGCTTTCATTCAAAATAAGATATTTTAATGCAGGGTTAAAGACACATTCTTTCTGATTGTCTTTAGCATGCAGTCTCTCTCCTCTTGCTATAGCTAATTTCGTTTGAGTTATTATGTGGATTATAATGGATTATAAATGCATATATTTGTATGGGTTGATGCATTTTTTGCTTGGGCAAATCAGGTCTGTGATATTGAGTTAAAAAAATAATTTTGAGGACTTCGAACACATTGCAAGTTTGCCCTTTTTTGGCCAATTAGGCTACACTTTTACAATAGGACTCAACTCTGACTGACTGCAGCATTTATCCATAGTCTAAACTGTGGCACAAATTATGGGATTTTTCACATCTAGACAAGCTATTAAACTATATTTTTGTAAATTAACGGAGGTCTTAATGTTTCAGTCCGAGAGTCTATCTCCTGCATCAGGCAAACAAAATCAGGTGGTCGCGGAGTTGAGAGAGAACTTGGGTAAATACAATGGCGCTATTACACTTGACATGTGGACTGACGATTTTCGAAAAATAGCATACTACAGCGAAGAGTGGGTGTTATCCACCACGGAGTGGGACAGTACAGCTCAAAACTGCAGATAACACAAGGCCAGCTATTGTGAAAAAATTATGGTCAGTCTTGTTTGATTTCCTCAATCACTTCAAGAGGCCTTCTATCCACCTGGTAATTGTGTGGTTCCAAACTATAAAGTGTCAACTACAGATGGATGTGTGGTTTCAGAGAGAAGACAGCTGTGAGCCTGCGACCAGGCACGGTGGATGACATCCGTTTCCTGTGATCTGAGTTATCAATGTGCCACTCTGTATTGTGAACATAAAAATATATTGTTCAGAATTCATGGAATGGTTTCTTTTTAGCCAAATGTTGACTAGACACAGAGACAAATTAATTAATGCAAGAAAAGAGAAATGATAGCCTACTGCATGTGGTCAAAAACCAAATTAGGCTAAATAAATTGATGTTATTTTGTTGGGTAACGGATAGGATAGGCTCTCGTAACTCATTAAGAGGGGGCTTCTTTCGTCAACATAACTATTCATTCAGAAGGTTAAACCCATAGGTCCGAGGCCTAAAGTAAATGAGATTATCAGGTTCATTTTTAATTAGGCTATAACAATCCATTTCATCCGTTGAATGTTATAAAGTCTAAAAGGTATGGGCGGAGTTAGAAAGTTGGCTGACAGAAGTATTACAACGGAAATTAACTGTCTGCATATCTCAAGGCACGGCATATAAGGGTGCAGTGAGATACCCTATGGTCTGGACAATACTTTTCTCATCAATCATCTTGAAAAAATCATCTATTTAAAAACGGAAAATCAACCAATGTCAGCCTTTAAATGCTTTATTATCCAAACGTTGACAGTTTGTGGGAGAGAAATAAAGTGTTGCAGTTTGAGGCCATGTGGCTGAGAGTGATGTGGGTGCTGGAGATGGGGGTGTGAGCAGGTGGGTCTGGGCAGGTGTGATGTAGCTGTTGATTGTATGTGTATGTTTTGTAATGTCAACAGTAAAAAGAAATGTATAAAAAAAGCAATGCTTGCAACTCACACCTGATTAATGCATATGAATAGGATTTATTTGATTTATTTTGTTTACATTCTTCATTGTAACCACAATGTCACAAATAATTGAACACATACACAACATGAGCAGATGAGCTTGGTCAAAACATTGCTTTATTAAAGACGATCAGAAAGAATGTTAGTACTTATTTATTTTGATCCAAAACCACGAATGAGTGAGTCAATCAGCTTAATGCTGACAAATATAGCTTTATGCTGCAAGATAGCCTACTAAATAGGCCAAGTCTAAACGAATGTATTAAATTGCCTAAATCAACTAGTACATTTTATAAATAAAATAAGTAGCTCAGTTCTTGAAAATATGGGCAACCTATTTCTTTTCCATGTCCTCGCTGGACTCATTCAATTTCTTTTTCACATCAGCAAAGAAGGGCTGTGTTTCAGAAACTCACCTTATATAGACGGGCAATCGCTCTTTCACTCTGTGGTAAATAAAGCCAATTTGTTATTTAGAAATCTTTCTGTTTTTAGAGGGAGGAAAAAAAAAAGCATAATCAGCATTCTAACTCCACCTTGTGATAGTGTGGCACAAAGAGAGAATGACGCAATTTACCACAATCTGCCACCATCTCCCACAAACTGTTGTGTCATAAACTCAACATTTTTAATTGAGAAACCACTGTTCAAAGACAAAATACCGGAAGTGTTGCTTGTTCACCCTCGATCGTCACCTTGTACTGGTGGCAGAGATCAGGTGTATACTGAAAGGCAAATTCCAGAAAAAATAGGTTGAAACATTAATTCATGTCCTATAGCTTGTTATTGCCTGTCGACTGCTACAGCTGTACTAAAATGCCATGTACACACATAATCTGCTTCCAGCCCATCAATGGCAACGTAGACACAAGATAACTAGCTAGATTTAGCAAACATTTAGCCTCATGATTACTAGCTAGATAGACGTATCTGGTATTCACATCAAGCTAGCCAGCTAGTTCAACTTGCAAAACAATGACCTCGGAATCTATAATCTAATAGGTAGCTAGCTATCTTGCCATCAACTTAGCATGTGTCCTTATAACGTAACATGGGGTTTGATTAGCCTGCAAACCAATTAGCATTTGCGCCACAGTGGCTATTTTAGGTAGTTAGCTAGTTAAATAGGATGTCGTGGAAATTACCACTAAGGACTCCAAGTCAAAGTTATACTAACAAATCTTTATTATCACGACCGAAGAGGTTACAACAAACGTAACTCTCAAAGCACAAGTCCTGAAGGGGTGCTCTCCCTTCAGCACTCTTTAAACTCATGCACAAACTAGAGATCTCTGCTCTCAAGATGCAATACGCTGATCATGACCTTGCACACATAGTTTCTAGGCGTTGGGACAAAGTAACAACGTCCCTTCTTTCTGTTTCTCTATCAGTCCCGTCACTGAGATCAGACACAGAACATCTGAACAAGAAAGGGTAGAATATAGTATATACATATGACATGAGTAATGCAAAATATTCAGATTCTCAATTGGATTGAAGTCTGGGGTTTGACTTGGCCATTCCAACACATTTAAAAATGTTTCCCATTAAACCACTCGGGTTTCTTTAGCAGTATTCTTAGGGTCAATGTCCTGCAGGAAGGTGAATCTCTGTCCCAGTCTCAAATCTCATTGGAGTGATGAGAGGTGTTGGGTTTGTGCCAGACATAGCGTTTTCCTTAATGGCCAAAAAGCAACATTTTAGTCTCATCTGACCAGAGTACCTTCTTCCATATGTTTGGGGAGTCTCCCACATGCCTTTTGGTGAACACCAAACGTGTTTGCTTATTATCATTATTTTTTAATGAAATAGCTTTTTTCTGGCCGCTCTTCCGTAAAGACCAGCTCTGTGGAGCGTACGACTTAAAATGGTCCTATGGACAGATACTCCAATCTCACCTGTGGAGCTTTGCAGCTCCTTCAGGGTTATCTTTGGTCTGTTTGTTGCCTCTCTGATTAATGACCTCCTTGCCTGGTCTGTGAGTTTTGGTGGGCGGCCCTCTCTTGGCAGGATTGTTGTGGTGCCATATTTAAAATAAAAAATATATAATGGATTTAATGGTGCTCGGTGGGATGTTCAAAGTTTTGAATATTTCTTTATAACCCATCCCTGGTCTGTACTTCTCCACAACTTTGTCTCTGACCTGTTTGGAGAGCTCCTTGGTCTTCACGGTGCCGCTTGCTTTGTGGTGTTGCAGACTCTGGGGCCTTTCAGAACAGGTGTACATATACTGAGATCATGTGACAGATCATATGACACTTAGATTGCACACAGGTGGACTTTATTTAACTAACTATGTGACTTCTGAAGGTAATTGGTTGCACCAGATCTTATTTAGGGCCTTCATAGCGAAGGGAGTGAATACGTATGCATGCACCACTTTTCCGTTTTTTTTTTTATACATATTTTTAAATTTAGTCATTTTCAAAATTTCACTTCACCAATTTGGACTAATTTTTGTATTTCCATTACATGAAATCCAAATAAAATATTACAGGTTGTAAAACAACAAACTAGGAAAAAAGCCAAGGGGATGAATACTTTTGCAAGGCACTGTATGATTCTTGGTCAGGGGTCAGACCAGAGTGTTGGAGGAAGTTTTTCTCCATTCGTTCCTGATAGTCCTCAAAACTCTCATCGTCCTTCGTCATGGTGGAATGTATTTTCTTCCAGTCTGTGTGATTTGGGTATGTTGTCTTTACATTATCAAACACAGCAGTGAGTTGGTCGGCACGGTTGGCATCACTGTTCCAACCTCCCTTACACTGATTCCACTTGAACTTCAAATGAAATAGATTTATAAAGCCCTTCTTACATCAGCTGATATCTCAAAGTGCTGTACAGAAACCCAGCCTAAAACCCCAAACAGCAAGCAACGCAGGTGCAGAAGCACGGTGGCTAGGAAAAGCTCCCTAGAAAATCCAGAACCTAGGAAGGAACCAGGCTATGAGGGGTGGCCAGTCCTCTTCTGGCTATGCCGTGTGGAGATTATAACAGAACATGGCCATGATGTTAAAATGTTCATAGATGACCAGCAGGGTCAAATAATAATAATCACAGTGGTTGTCGAGGGTGCAACAGGTCGGCACCTCAGGAGTAAATGTCAGTTGGCATTTCATAGCCGATCATTGAGAGTATCTCTACCGCTCCTGCTGTCTCCAGAGAGTTGAAAACAGCAGGTCTGGGACAGGTAGCACGTCCGGTGAACAGGTCAGGGTTCCATAGCCGCAGGCAGAACAGTTGAAACTGGAGCAGCAGCACGGCCAGGTGAACTGGGGACAGCAAGGAGTCATCAGGCCAGGTAGTCCTGAGGCATAGTCCTAGGGCTCAGGTCCTCCGAGAGAGAGAAATAAAGAAAGAATTAGAGAGAGCATACTTAAATTCACACAGGACACCGGATAAGACAGGAGAAATACTCCAGATATTACAAACTGAACCTAGCCCCGCGACACATCAACTACTGCAGCATAGATACTGAAGGCTGAGACAGGAGGGGTTGGGAGACACTGTGGCCTCGTCCGACGATACCCCCGGACAGGGCCAAACAGGCAGGATATAACCCCACCCACTTTGCCAAAGCACAGCCCCCACACGACTAGAGGGATATCGTCAATTATCAACTTACCATCCTGAGACAAAGCCAAGTATAGCCCACAAAGATCTCCGCCACGGCACAACCCAAGGGTGGGGCGTCAATCCAGACAGGAAGATCACATTAGTGACTCAACCCACTCAAGTGACGCACCCCTCCTAGGGACGGCATGGAAGAGCACCAGTAAGCCAGTGACTCAGCCCCTGTAATAGGGTTAGAGGCAGAGAATCCCAGTCAAGAGAGGGGAACTGGCCAGGCAGAGACAGCAAGGGCGGTTTGTTGCTCCAGTGCCTTTCCGTTCACCTTCACACTCCTGGGCCAGACTACACTCAATCATAGGACCTACTGAAGAGATGAGTCTTCAATAAAGACTTAAAAGTTCAAACTCCAGCAGAGTATTTCCTCAATTTCACGGGTGGTGTGGTCAAACATGGCAATGATTGCTCTCACCTCTTCTTCAAACTTCACAGCATATTTTGCAGGGTTAGTCCATGCTGTCCAAACTTTTGTCTGGCACAGTACCTCCTTACCATATTTCTTTGCCATCAATTTACTGGGTCCCTTTGGTGCCAAATCTGGGTCTTCACATCTCCTTTTACTGTTCCCTTTCCCCATTATTACTTTTAATTATACCTTATCAATTTATCTAACAAATTATCCCACTCATACCTTAATCATTCTGGGAACTAATTTCCCCTTTTCAGTAAATTAGTCAATCATACAAAAATCATTCCACTCAATCACTTACTATTCTCTAAATCCTAAAATGGAGTTCAGAGAACTTCCATATAGTTCCCAGAACTACATTAGCATACCCTGAATATCTACAGACAACGTTACCGACGGGTTCTCTCTATCCCCGCCTAGTCCCCTCTTGGGACACTGGATCCTTTTCTGAGCTTCTCAAACAGTTCTTATTGTTCAAAATTCATTTAACTTCCAGGTTTTGTAGATTATGTTTTTCCTCCCGTGCAGCCCACAGTGGAGGTCTGGTATGAGGTCTGGTTATTTAACTTGCACGCCTTCACATGGAATGCGCCACCGGTGTTCCCTAACAGACCATCACTGCCGAGCTCCACATGTCGAATCAATCATCCTGTTTCTTGACGCCAAAATGTCACAGAAATTACCACTAAGGAGTCCAAGTCAAAGTTAAATGAACAGATCTGTATTGTCACAGCTGGAGAGGTTGCAACAAACGTAATACTCAAGTCTTAAGTCTGTCAGAAGCTCTGAAGGTTTGCTCTCCCCTCGGTACTCTTTATACTCATGCACAAACTAGGTGTCTCTGCTCTCAGGGTGCAATTGGCTCATCGTGACCCTGCACACAAAGTTTCTAGGCAATGAGCCAAAGTAACAAAAATGTTCCCTTCTTTCTGTTCTTCTATCAGTCTGCTTCCTGAGAGCAGTCACAGAACATCCTCAGGCAATAACAAGAAACAATACGTAGTCACGCTTTTGCAGAGACAGAGAGGACACTAATAGTTCCGCGACAATGACCAACTGGCACACATAAGAGAGTCATCATCATGTCATGCATGTCTTAGCAAATCAGGAATCAACAGTAACAGCAGAATGCAACTGGCCAGCTCAACTAGCTGGCTTAACGTTGCTTCGTACCTGCAATGAGCCGTCTGTAAACAATGACTCGTTGCGGGACGAAGCAAGCTACAGTGGTTCCTCCTTTAAAAGTTAAATCATGCTGCAGCACACCTTGCGGGCTGCTGCAGAATTCTATGGTACGTTATTTAAAAGTCAGCCATTTTTACCATTAATACTAGTTAGTGCTAGTTTGACCACCAGAGGGCATCTTTGAGAAGCATTTTATAGTCTTCAATATTGGCATTACTAGAGAATTTCACCTTTTCATGCGTGAGTTCCAAATGTCTCTAACGGTCGCCCCAGCATGAGTTTTTTTATGCACGTGGTGTTAGAACGTTCTTCATTCCAGAATGTGATTGATACCTAACAGTACATTTAATCCGCGCTGCCCTCAAACCAAGGCACTTAGCCTGTTTTTATTTATAGGCTGTTTTTCAACTTGTCAATTTCAAATGATTTTCGAACAAGTTTTTATTTTCTAAGAACAGTTTTAATTGAGGTGTTTTCCACCTCCTCGTTCATTCACATAAAAGTAGTCCTTTTAACTTTTGCGGACAATACATTTTTTTGACATTTCTGACCCGGACAAAATTCCCCAAGCACTTCGCAGTTGTTTGCACAGTTCAAGCCTGCAGACATTTGCCCATGTCCCATCAGAACAGGATCTGCACACACGTGTTCACATTTTCCGTCTGTTGCCCGCATTGTTGTCTGTCATTGTTGTCTTCGTTACCAATAAGAACTTTGGAAATGTGTGTGTTTCTATCAAAGTAAGTGCCCTATTATGTTATAATAGTTTCTGTACGTCATGTTATGCTGTTTCTACTCTAGGTTACTATGTATGGAGCATAGTATATTTGTGTATATTCCTTATAACCGAGGACACGCGAGGTAACGTTACTCAATTCATAAGCTTTACGGTGTTATATTCAATCGTATTTATTTAGCGAGCTACATTTTTCTATTAGCGCTGTAAAACAGTGCTAATTGCATCAGAGAAGTATTCGTTTGTGTTGTATTTTGAAGCTACCCTGGCCGTATGAGTCCAAAGTGGCACAGCGGTCTAAGGCACAGACTCTCAGTGCCAGAGGTGTCACTACAGACACCCTGGTTCAAATCCTGGCTGCGTTTCGATGAAAGTAAGTGCCTTAATACGTTAAATGTTTCTATTTGTGTATGAACTGTATGTTCAATTACAAAAAATACCTTGTTCAGTAATCATCTCACCTGTTAGTTGGCAGTGAACTATGTGGCTATTAAGGGTAGCAGTGTTGATCAGATGGAAAATATCTTCTTATACCATTTGGTAGTTTTAAAGTGCGATTCCACAAAGCTGTTTATCATGTCTGCCTTATCCACGGCCCCCATTTTGAGGTTATAGTCAGGCACACAGTCTGGTTTGATTTCTCTCTCTCCCCTCAGGTGGTCCACCTTCCCTGTGGCCGACATGGTTGCTGTCTGGACAGTGGAGAGGACATGGACGTATCGTTTGTCATGCCACTTTACTGCCAGCTGTTGACCGTTCTCCTTGAACTCCACCTCCCCTCTCTGCATCTTCCTGCATCCAAATTCCGGCATCCTCTTCCTGTTCGACCTGACTGTGCCACAGGCCCCTGTGCTGTTGGAGAGCAGATGCTGGAAGAGTGTGGGACTGCTGTAACAATTTTCCACATACAAAGTGTGTCTCTTGCTGAGATGAGGAGCCAGCATGGTCATCACCACAGACCCGGTTGGACACCCCAAGCCCCTCATAATGTTGGATGTCAGTGGTGGACCCGGTGTAATCTATAATGTCCTGGACAAATCGTGTCTTCATGTCACACATGACAAAGAACTTGACCCCAAACCTGTGCCTTTTGGAGGGAATATATTGACAGAACACCAGCCACCCTTTCCCTAACATCAGGTACTCAATAAAAGGCATTGATCTTGTATGGCACAAAGACCCGACCAAATGCTGATGTCAGGCTGGTAAGAACATTTCTTATTTTGCATAATGGGTCATTTAGGATGGCAGTAGCATTGTTGACGAAATCAAATCAAAATCAAATGTATTTATATAGCCCTTTGTACATCAGCTGATATCTCAAAGTGCTGTACAGAAACACAGCCTAAAACCCCAAACAGCAAGCAATGCAGGTGTAGAAGCACGGTGGTTAGGAAAAACTCCCTAGAAAGGCCAAAACCTAGGAAAAACCTAGAGAGGAACCAGGCTATGTGGGGTGGCCAGTCCTCTTCTGGCTGTGCCGGGTGGAGATTATAACAGAACATGGCCAAGATGTTCAAATGTTCATAAATTACCAGCATGGTCAAATAATAATAATCACAGTGGTTGTCGAGGGTGCAACAGGTCAGGAGTAAATGTCAGTTGGCATTTCATAGCAGAACAGTTTAAACTGGAGGTGGACTGGGGACAGCAAGGAGTCATCATGTTAGGTAGTCCTGAGGCATGGTTCCAGGGCCCAGGTCCTCCTCCGAGAGAAAGAAAGAGAGAAAGAGAGAATTAGAGAGAGCATACTTAAATTCACACAGGACACCGGATAGCACAGGAGAAGTACTCCAGATATTACAAACTGACCCTAGCCCCCCGACACGTAAACTACTGCAGCATAAATACTGGAGGCTGAGACAGGAGGGATCAGGAGACACTGTGGCCCCATCCGATGACACCTTCGGACAGGGCCAAACAGGAAGGATATAACCCCACCCACTTTGCCAAAGCACATCCCCCACACCACTAGAGGGATATCTTCAACCACCAACTTACCATCCTGAGACAAGGCCGAGTATAGCCCACAAAGATCTCTGCCACGGCACAACCCAAGGGGGGCACCAACCCAGACAGGAAGATCACATCAGTGACTCAACCCACTCAATTGACGCAGCAGAACTAGGAAGCGGTCTAGGGAAAAGAGGGTGGCAAAGAAGGGAGATGTAAAAATAGGACCTGTGCTTCAGTATTCTCTTAGGGAGTTATTCTTTACAATCCCCATGAGAAGGACTGTCACCAGGAATGTATACATTTCACTAATTGTGGCTGTCACCCATTTAGAGAGTTTCCCCCTCACTCCTGGCTCTCTCTTCTCTGTACTCCAAGGCATAGCAATTGGTCTCCTCTACTATGTCTCCCACCAGCTCCTCTATCAGAAACAACTTGAAGCACTCTGCCTCAGATGGAAATGGCAAGGGGCGTTGCACTCCAGACTGGAACTCATCAAAGCCAAGGGTGAAATGGCTGACGGTCGTCAAGCTACCACAGAACTCCTGTACTTCATCGACTGTCGGTCTGCCTCCATCACCACCAGCATCTTCAAAGGGACCTGGGACATCGGCAGTGGACAATGAGTCCTCAGATTCAGGGTTCTCAGTGGCAACAAGATTGGGGGCAGCTCCTCACTGTCAGAATCTGATTCCTGACTGATTCCATACTCCATACAGAATTTTCAAAAATCTCCATAATTTCCGCATTTGTGAGTTGTCTTCTTTTGAAAGACATTGCTAATGCTACAGGTTAGCTCACTAGTTACATACATAAACAACAACACTGAATGGCTCAGAGTGGGAGTGAGAGGTTACGTGATTGACTGCCGGCACGCGCCATTTGTATCAATAAATCACTATCAGAAAATGTTTTGTGTGGTAATTATTTACATATGTACTGTTTTATTCACGTTTTCAATTACCCGGGACAAATCATGAATTCCAATTCTTGCATAGATTGTAATGGGCACATATTATGTGTGTAAAATACTTTTTTGAAGGCTGTACTGATTATGATGAGCTAAGCTAGTTCTAGCTACTGTATATGTGGGGCCCTGTTTGTTGACATACAATGCATTCTGGAAATGCATTCATTTCACGTAATCGTCTGTCAGACCATAGGTGTTATAATAAAATGTGGTGAGTAAGGGTTCACTCATTTTTGAGAACTTCTGGAAATGAATGGCGGGATGTGAACGATGGTAGACGACACACCCCCTTCAACATGCATACTATAAACAGACCAAATTCATCTAGTCTCCTCTTATTATCTTTGCTTTCTGTGAGATGTAAAAGCATGGCAGCGAGCAGAAACTACCCATCGTCGGATTACTTTTGATTTCTAGAGTGTGCTACTCAGTAATTTCGATCAATGGTGAGCTCACCCGTGATGTGATTAATTATAAATAGTCATTTCTAGTAGTTTGTCAGCCGAGAGTTATACAAATATGACCGTGTGTGTTGCATGGATGATTGTGTTACGCTGTAGCTACTTCTGTGAATGTCTGAACATTGCATCCAAAAATAAACTGCTCACATTCTGGACATAACTTTGCAAGGACTGTGTTTGTGCAAAAAAAAAAATCTGAAAAAAAAACAGTGTGGCCAGCTCAAACGCTGATTGTTGCGTCATTCAAAACTGTCCGTTCTAAATAAGGATCCTAAATAAGGATCCTAAATAAGCGTTCTAATCACACCGGTTTGATTGTATGCTACAGGGACCACTGTAGAATGATCACACCCTTGTGATGGTACGTGTTAAAAGGTTAAACCTTTTTTGTAAGCACATAGTATATGGGATTGATTTTAAGAAAATTACTTAATTAATTTTGGGATAGGGGGCAGCATTTTCACTTTTGGATGAATAGCGTGCCCAGAGTGAAGTGCCTCCTACTCTGTCCCAGATGCTAATATATGCATATTATTATTAGAATTGGATAGAAAACACTCTGAAGTTTCTAAAACGGTTTGAATGATGTCTGTGTATATAACATAATTCATATGGCAGGCAAAAACCTGACAAAAATCCAACAGGGAGTGGGAAATCTGAGGTTTGTAGTTTTTCAAAGCTTGGCCTACCGAATACACAGTGGGATATGGATAGAGTTGCACTTCCTACGACTTCCTACGACTTCCGCTAACAATCTTTAGAAATTTTAATGAGGATTCTACTATAAATGAGGGGCTCATGAGACCTGTTTGAGTCAGTGGTCTGGCAGAGTGTCTCAGGCCCGTGACGCGCGCTCCCGACAGAGTTAGCTCTCGTTCCATTGCTTTTCTTCAGACAGGAATTCTCCGGTTGGAACATTATTGATGTTTTATGTAAAAACATCCTAAAGATTGATTCCATACATCGTTTGACTTGTTTCTACGACCTGTGCATACGCCTCATGAAGATGGATTACTGGGCTGAACGTGCTAACAACAAGTGGCTATTTGGACATAAATGATGGACTTTATGGAACTTTATGGACCAAATCAGTCATTTATTGTCTAACTGGGATTCCTGGGAGCTCTTTCTGATGAAGATCATCAAAGGTAAGTGAATATTTATGGTGTTATTTCTAACTTCTGTTGACTCCAGAATGGCGGATATTTCTCTGGCTGGATTGGGCCCTGAGCGCAGTTCTCAGATTATGCTTTTTCCGTTTAAAAAAAATTGAGATCTGACACAGCGGTTGCATTAAGGAGAAGTCTGTTTAATTCAGTGAATAACAGTTGTATCTTTTATCAATGCTTATTATCAGTATTTCTGCAAAATCACAGGACGTTTTGGAATCGAAACATTACTGCACGTAACGCGCCAATGTAAACTGAGATTTGTGGATATACAGTGCCTTGCGAAAGTATTCGGCCCCCTTGAACTTTGCAAGGAGGAATGGGAAAAAATGTCAGTCTCTCGATGTGCAAAACTGATAGAGACATACCCCAAGCGACTTACAGCTGTAATCGCAGCAAAAGGTGGTGCTACAAAGTATTAACTTAAGGGGGCTGAATAATTTTGCACGCCCAATTTTTCAGTTTTTGATTTGTTAAAAAAGTTTGAAATATCCAATAAATGTCGTTCCACTTCATGATTGTGTCCCACTTGTTGTTGATTCTTCACAAAAAAAATACAGTTTTATATCTTTATGTTTGAAGCCTGAAATGTGGCAAAAGGTCGCAAAGTTCAAGGGGGCCGAATACTTTCGCACGGCACTGTAAATATGCACATTGTTGTCACGATCGTCGTATTGAGGAGACCAAAGCGCAGCGTGGTGTGAATGCATGATTTAATGAAAAGACGGAAAAACACGAAGTACACTGAACAAACAAACTAACTAACCAGACTAACGTGACCGCTATAGAAAATGAGTGCTAACATGCTATATCACATAGACAATAACCCACGAACCACAATACAAAACAGGCTACCTAAATATGGTTCCCAATCAGAG
Organism: Oncorhynchus keta; assembly: GCF_023373465.1. Classification (NCBI taxonomy): domain Eukaryota; kingdom Metazoa; phylum Chordata; class Actinopteri; order Salmoniformes; family Salmonidae; genus Oncorhynchus; species Oncorhynchus keta. The sequence continues at coordinate 56,671,505 of NC_068430.1, read as the reverse complement.
ACAACGACAAACACCTGCCACTGATTGAGAACGATATCATGCCAAATCACATAGAAACAGACAAACTAGACATGCAACATAGAATTCCCACTCATATCACACCCTGACCAAACAAAACATAGAAACAAACAACGCAAATCATGGTCAGAGTGTGACAATTGTCGAACAAAACATACATGTATTGTGTAACATGATGTCATATCAGTGTCATCTGATGAAGATCATCAAAAGTTAGTGATTAATTTTATCTATATTTCTGCTTTTTGTGACTCCTGTCTTTGTCTTTTTTTTACTTGGTTATGACCTACAGTACTAAGAGCATAAGATGAGGAGGATTCTAAATTAATATCTAAGGGGCAAATCTGATCTGTGAGAATATCTAAGGGGCTTTATATATATAATTCTAATTGAATTAATAATAATAATTATCACTTTGATTGAAAAAAATTATATTTTGGAGATGATTATGTTTTCATTCAACCTAGATTGAGCAAGAAAAAGGCCATTCTTGAACATAGGGTGAGACATGTTCACTAATCTGAAAATAAAGCCAGTTTGTTATTTAGAATTATTTTTTTCAGTTTTTTTAGGGAGAGAAACCACGAGTCGCTTCCGGTGGCAGCCGGCACGGGTATCGAACCAGCATCTGTAGCAATGCAGTTTGCACAGCAATGCAGTGTCTTCGACCGCTGTGGCACTCAGGAGGACCCGTCCACAAAGTTTTAAAGCTGATCAATTGCCATGCACAAAGTATCAAAATACAGAGAGATGTTACAATGGCAAGAAAATGTACAGTGGCAAGAAAAAGTATGTGAACCCTTTGGAATTACCTGAATTTCTGCATAAATTTGTCCTAAAATTTGATCTGATCTTCATCTTAGTCACAACAATAGACAGACACAATGTGCTTAAACTAATAACACACAAATTATTGTATTTTTCTTGTCTTTATTGAATACATAATTTAAACATTCACATTGTAGGTTTGGTAAAAGTATGTGAAGTGGTTTCCGGTTTCTATGGTGAATTATTCGTTTCACACTTATTCTTGGGCTAGCTAGCCTACTGGCACGGGAGAAATCACATTTGTAATGATAAATTGTTGCACAGGTTGTAGAGGGAGAAAGGTAGGTTTATACAAACCCCAACTGCGGCGAACAAAATAATGGCATGGAAAAATGTGTAGATGCTTTTTTCCCAGAGGGAGATAAAGTTTATGATTTTCAGGACAGTGGAATTAGCACATTAACACATCATGGTATTTTGCGGGAGTTGTTGTCCCACAACTCCTGCATATCAACCAATCGGCATCCAGGATCCAAACAACCCATTTTATAAATGTAATTTTATCTTCAGTTTTGGATACGATGAGGTCAGAAGAAGAGTGCATTTTCCATCAAAGTAGCATAATTCTAGTTTAAAAGCTTATGGGTGGATATGATTGAAAATCTCATATTTAAAAGTTTATATTCTGTTAACTCATATCCAAATAATGTTGTTGACTCTTCCTATTCATATTTGTTGCTCAAACTTGTATCTCAAACAGACCATTTCCGCATAGAACATGTCACCTCCCTGAGGAGGATGTGCTGGCCAATCAGCGGTCTAGAGGAGGATGAGCTGGCCAATCAGCGGTCAAGAGAAGGATGAGTTGGCCAATCAGCGGTCTACTTGCATTCATTTTTTAAAGACCGGTATATGATTCCAACACAGATAAACTGCTTTTTAAACATACTTTATTTCCATTTTTTGGAAGGAAAACTATTTAACTTATATTGGATGTAATTATCGGTCATATTTCATATACATCTGGGCAGTTACTTTAATCAAACAAGTTACTTTAACCAAACACATCATGTTATGAGTATGTTTGTAATTGTCAAAGGACTGGGTCATTTTCAGGATAAAAAAGAAACATAATGGAGCTAAGCACAGGCAAAATCATACAGGAAAACCTGGTTCAGTTCGCTTTCCACCAGACACTGGGAGATCAATTCACCTTTTAGTAGGACAATAACCTTAAACACAAGCCCAAATCTACGCTGGAGTTGTGTACCAAGAAAACACTGGATGTTCCTGATTGGCCGAGTTACAGTTTTGATTTAAATATACTTGAAAATCTATGGCAAGACCTGAAATTGGTAGTCTAAAAATGACCACAAACCAATTTGTTTGAAGAATTTTGAAAAGAATAATGGGCAAATGTTGCACAATCCAGGTATGGATTGCTCTTAGAGACTTACCCAGAAATACTCACATCTGTAATCGCTGCCAAAGGTGTTTCTACAAAGTATTGACAGGGGTGTGAATACTTGTGTGAATGAGATATTCATGCATTTAATTTTCAATAAATGTGCATATATTTCCAAAAACATGTTTATACTTTGTCATTATGGGGTATTGTGTTTAAGTGGATGACAAATAAAATCCCTTCCATACATTTGATCAATGACAGAAAAATACTATCAACCTCTTGAAGCTATGGGGGCGCTATTTCATTATTGGATAAAAAAAACGTGCCCGTTTTAAGCACAATATTTTGTCACGAAAAGATGCTCGACTATGCATGTAATTGCCAGCATTGGAAAGAAAACACTCTGACGTTTTCAAAACTGCAAAGATATTATCTGCGAGTGCCCCAGAACTGATCTTACAGGCGAAACCAAGATGAAACTTCAAACAGGAAATGATCAGGATTTTTGACGCTCTGTTCTACTAATGTCTCCTTATATGGCTGTGAATATGCTGTGAACGAGCTTATGCGCTCTGCCGTTCTTCCAAGATGTCTGCAGCATTATGACGTATTTGTAGGCATATCATTGGAAGATTGGCCATAAGAGACTACATTTGCCAGGGGGCCGTCCGGTGTCCTTTGTCTAAGTCGGTGCGTAATTCCCAGTGGCAATCCTTGTACCATGCGATACAGAAGGAGACTCATACTTCCAGGAACGATACATCATTGAAGAGATATGTGAAAAACACCTTGAGGATTGGTTCTAAACAACGTTTGCCATGTTTCAGTCGATATTATGGAGTTAATTTGGAAAAAAGTTTGGCGTTTGGATAACTGAATTTTCAGGTTTTTTTGGTGGCCAAACGTGACGCACCAAACGGACCGATTTCTCCTGCACAAAAAATCTTTCAGGAAAAACTGAACATTTGCTATCTAACTGAGAGTCTCCTCATTGAAAACATCCGAAGTTCTTCAAAGGTAAATGATTTATTGAATGTTTTTGCTGTTTTTTGTGAAAATGTTTGCCTGCTAAAGCTAACGCTAAATGCTAATGCTAAATGCTAACGCTAAATGCTAAATGCTAGGTTGCCATGGTAGAGAAGCATATTTTTGAAAATCTGAGATGACAGTGTTGTTAACAAAAGGCTAAGCTTGAGAGCTAGCATATTAATTTCATTTCATTTGCGATTTTCATGAATAGTTAACGTTGCGTTATGGTATTGAGCTTGAGGCTATGATTACGCTACCGGATCCGGCATGGCTCGACGCAAGAAGTTAAATCTTCTTCAATCACACTTTGTAACACAACAAAAGGTGTTAAAAAAGAGGACAGGGAAGAGGAGGTATGCTTCTGGAATGGGAATCTCCAAATTGATTTTTCTCCTTGGCGGTCTCTCGGCTGGGTGGAGTTTCAGGACCTCTGCCAAGGGTGAGCAGTGTGTCTGATCAACAGAGAATAAAGAGAGAGAGAGAGAAGAGAGAAATACATACAGAGAGAGCAGAGAGAAGAAGCTCTACATGTATATGAGGAGAGATGTAGCATCATTTGATCCCCGCTTCATGTCTATTTTATCAATACAGTGGCTCTGTGGCTCAATGGCCCCTCAATTTAGTATTGAGGGTGACAAAGACCAAGCTAATATGACATTCAGATGTACACAAGTGAAGCTGTGGGCTCTTAAACCTGATGACATTCACAGAGACACACTTGACATTTCCCCTATCAAACCGTATTTTGTTCAATGATGGTATGGAGAAATAGAGAGGTTCTACAACAAGATAAATAAATAAAATGTTTTTTTTTATCTAACTAGGCAAGTCCGTTAAGAACAAATTCTTATGTACAATGACGGCTTACACCTGCCAAACCCGGAGGACGCTGGGCCAATTGTGCACCGCCTTATGGGATTCCCAATCACGGCCAGTTGTGATACAGCCTGGATTCAAACCAGGGTGTCTGTAGTGACACCTCTAGCACTGAGATGCAGTGCCTTAGGCTGCCGGGAGCCAATCGGGAGCCCAAACAGTCAGTCATAACAAAACTACAGATAGTCATAACAAAACTACAGTCAGTCATAACAAAAATACAGCCAGTCATAACCAATCTACTTCTAGTCATAACAAAACTAAAGATAGTCATAACAAAACTACAGTCAGTCATAACAAAACTACAGATGGTCATAACAAAACTACAGTCAGTCATAACAAAACTACAGTTAGTCATAACCAAACTACTTCTAGTCATAACAAAACTAGATAGTCATAACCAAACTACAGTTAGTCATAACCAAACTACTTCTAGTCATAACAAAACTACAGTCAGTCATAACAAAAATACAACCAGTCATAACCAAACTACTTCTAGTCATAACAAAACTACAGATAGTCATAACAAAACTACTTCTAGTCATAACAAAACTACTTCTAGTCATAACAAAACTACAGATAGTCATAACCAAACTACAGATAGTCATAACCAAACTACAGTTAGTCATAACCAAACTACTTCTAGTCATAACAAAACTACAGATAGTCATAACAAAACTACTTCTAGTCATAACAAAACTACAGATAGTCATAACCAAACTACAGTTAGTCATAACCAAACTACTTCTAGTCATAACAAAACTACAGTCAGTCATAACCAAACTACAGTTAGTCATAACCAAACTACTTCTAGTCATAACAAAACTACAGTCAGTCATAACCAAACTACTTCTAGTCATAACCAAACTACAGTCAGTCAAAACCAAACTACTTCTAGTCATAACAAAACTACAGTCAGTCATAACCAAACTACTTCTAGTCATAACAAAACTACAGATAGTCATAACAAAACTACAGATAGTCATAACCAAACTACAGATAGTCATAACCAAACTACAGATAGTCATAACCAAACTACAGTTAGTCATAACCAAACTACTTCTAGTCATAACAAAACTACAGTCAGTCATAACAAAACTACAGATAGTCATAACAAAACTACTTCTAGTCATAACAAAACTACAGATAGTCATAACCAAACTACAGTCAGTCAAAACCAAACTACTTCTAGTCATAACAAAACTACAGTCAGTCATAACCAAACTACTTCTAGTCATAACAAAACTACAGATAGTCATAACAAAACTACAGATAGTCATAACCAAACTACAGTTAGTCATAACCAAACTACTTCTAGTCATAACGACGACTCATTGCGAGCTCACAGAACAGGGCTCCGGGCAGCCGAGCGGAAATGGAGGAAAACTCGCCTCCCTGCGGACCTGGCATCCTTTCGCTCCCTCCTCTCTACATTTTCCTCCTCTGTCTCTGCTGCTAAAGCCACTTTCTACCACTCTAAATTCCAAGCATCTGCCTCTAACCCTAGGAAGCTCTTTGCCACCTTCTCCTCCCTCCTGAATCCTCCTCCCCCTCCCCCCTCTCCTCCCTCTCTGCAGATGACTTCGTCAACCATTTTGAAAAGAAGGTCGACGACATCCGATCCTTGTTTGCTAAGTCAAACGACACCGCTGGTTCTGCTCACACTGCCCTACCCTGTGCTCTGACCTCTTTCTCCCCTCTCTCTCCAGATGAAATCTCGCGTCTTGTGACGGCCGGCCGCCCAACAACCTGCCCGCTCGACCCTATCCCCTCCTCTCTTCTCCAGACCATTTCCGGAGACCTTCTCCCTTACCTCACCTCGCTCATCAACTCATCCCTGACCGCTGGCTACGTCCCTTCCGTCTTCAAGAGAGCGAGAGTTGCACCCCTTCTGAAAAAACCTACACTCGATCCCTCCGATGTCAACAACTACAGACCAGTATCCCTTCTTTCTTTTCTCTCCAAAACTCTTGAACGTGCCGTCCTTGGCCAGCTCTCCCGCTATCTCTCTCAGAATGACCTTCTTGATCCAAATCAGTCAGGTTTCAAGACTAGTCATTCAACTGAGACTGCTCTTCTCTGTATCACGGAGGCGCTCCGCACTGCTAAAGCTAACTCTCTCTCCTCTGCTCTCATCCTTCTAGACCTATCGGCTGCCTTCGATACTGTGAACCATCAGATCCTCCTCTCCACCCTCTCCGAGTTGGGCATCTCCGGCGCGGCCCACGCTTGGATTGCGTCCTACCTGACAGGTCGCTCCTACCAGGTGGCGTGGCGAGAATCTGTCTCCTCACCACGCGCTCTCACCACTGGTGTCCCCCAGGGCTCTGTTCTAGGCCCTCTCCTATTCTCGCTATACACCAAGTCACTTGGCTCTGTCATAACCTCACATGGTCTCTCCTATCATTGCTATGCAGACGACACACAATTAATCTTCTCCTTTCCCCCTTCTGATGACCAGGTGGCGAATCGCATCTCTGCATGTCTGGCAGACATATCAGTGTGGATGACGGATCACCATCTCAAGCTGAACCTCGGCAAGACGGAGCTGCTCTTCCTCCCGGGGAAGGACTGCCCGTTCCATGATCTCGCCATCACGGTTGACAACTCCATTGTGTCCTCCTCCCAGAGCGCTAAGAACCTTGGCGTGGTCCTGGACAACACCCTGTCGTTCTCAACTAACATCAAGGCGGTGGCCCGTTCCTGTAGGTTCATGCTCTACAACATCCGCAGAGTACGACCCTGCCTCACACAGGAAGCGGCGCAGGTCCTAATCCAGGCACTTGTCATCTCTCGTCTGGATTACTGCAACTCGCTGTTGGCTGGGCTCCCTGCCTGTGCCATTAAACCCTACAACTCATCCAGAACGCCGCAGCCCGTCTGGTGTTCAACCTTCCCAAGTTCTCTCACGTCACCCCGCTCCTCCGCTCTCTCCACTGGCTTCCAGTTGAAGCTCGCATCCGCTACAAGACCATGGTGCTTGCCTACGGAGCTGTGAGGGGAACGGCACCTCAGTACCTCCAGGCTCTGATCAGGCCCTACACCCAAACAAGGGCACTGCGTTCATCCACCTCTGGCCTGCTCGCCTCCCTACCACTGAGGAAGTACAGTTCCCGCTCAGACCAGTCAAAACTGTTCGCTGCTCTGGCTCCCCAATGGTGGAACACACTCCCTCACGACGCCAGGACAGCGGAGTCAATCACCACCTTCCGGAGACACCTGAAACCCCACCTCTTTAAGGAATACCTAGGATAGGATAAAGTAATCCTTCTCACCCCCCCCCCCCTTAAAAGATTTAGATGCACTATTGTAAAGTGGCTGTTCCACTGGATGTCATAAGGTGAATGCACCAATTTGTAAGTCGCTCTGGATAAGAGCGTCTGCTAAATGACTTAAATGTAAAATGTAAATGTATAACAAAACTACTTCTAGTCATAACAAAACTACAGATAGTCATAACCAAACTACAGTTAGTCATAACCAAACTACTTCTAGTCATAACAAAACTACAGTTAGTCATAACAAAACTACAGTTAGTCATAACCAAACTACTTCTAGTCATAACAAAACTACAGTTAGTCATAACAAAACTACAGTTAGTCATAACCAAACTACTTCTAGTCATAACAAAACTACAGTCAGTCATAACAAAACTACAGTTAGTCATAACCAAACTACTTCTAGTCATAACAAAACTACAGATAGTCATAACCAAACTACAGTTAGTCATAACCAAACTACTTCTAGTCATAACAAAACTACAGTCAGTCATAACAAAAATACAACCAGTCATAACCAAACTACTTCTAGTCATAACAAAACTACAGATAGTCATAACAAAACTGCCAGCCATAACCAAATTACACCCAGCCATAACTAAAATCTCTCTCTGGTAGTCCGCCGGTTTCGACAATGATGACTTGTGCAGTCACTTCGGTTTATTGTGGGTTCTTGAATGTCTCAAGATTCAGATGTTTGAAGTTCAGACTTTGTGCTTCCATTGGTGTTTAGTGGTCCTGTGAATGACTTTTTGCTCTGCCTGTAGTGAATCGATTGTTCTCTCCTGCCTACTGGGTTATTGAGAGGCAGGAGGATCAGGAGGAGGAGATGTATGCGAGTTGGCTGGGTTGGATATTGCTTGAGGTTGTGTTTAAGGTCGTTTTTCTAGCGCCTGTTTTCCGGTGCCCCTGCTGAAGCTCGCCAAAAAAGATCCTTGGCCTATGTTGGCCAGTCCATCCGAGCTGTGACTAAGTCTCAATGCTAGTGCTGGTACCTTCTCTGCAGCAACCAGTTTGGAGACCATGTCTTGCCACCAGATACCCATAATAGATCGATTGTGTATGGAATGTCTCAAGCAGTTTTGACATACAGGGTCCAAGTTTCCCAGCCATACAGCAGGGTTATACTGTAACCAAACCACTTCCAGTCATAACAACACACTTGTTATGACTGGCGTGGACAACTAAACAACGCACCTGTAACCAGCAGCCCTTGTGTAGCGAACTTGGGGTAGCTGTCCCTCGCTGATATCAAACTTGCAACTCATAGCTCTCTAGCACAAGGTTATAGTGAGCCATGAATTCATCAAATTCACGGTGGGGTGATATAAGTGACTACATAAAGCATCCAAAATGCGTTATGCACCGATGGCTCACAGAAACGCTTGGCAATAAGTTTAAGGTATATATACAGTACCAGTCGAAAGTTTGGACAGACCTACTCTTTCAAGGGTTTTTCTTTATTTGTAGAATTGTAGAATAATATTGAAGACATCAAAACCACGAAATAGCACATTTGGAATCATGTAGTAACCAAAAAAAGTGTTAAAACAAATCAAAATAATGTTTTTATTTGAGATTCTTCAAAGTAGCCACCCTTTGCCTTGATGACAGCTTTGCACACTCTTGCCATTCTCTCAACCATCTTCATAAGGTAGTCATGAAGTCCCCACATACATAAATTAATGAACAGGTGTGCCTTGTTAAAAGTTAATTTGTGGAATTTATTTTCTTCTTAATGCATTTGACTGGTACTATATATTTAAAAAAAATACATCCCAAAATATTTGTATTACACAAACACCACGTTACTAATCTCAGATCTGGTCTGTTAGAATTGCTTTTGGTCTATATTATAATGTTACTCTAACCAGTATATTATATACACAGTTGTTCTGTCCGTAATGATCAAAATGAACAGAAGGACAACACAGGACAGCTGGTGTTTCTTGTGATTCATTGTTCTTGTAAAAGCAAGCTCCTGTCATTAATACTTCCTCTCCTCTTTCTCATCCTCCTTTCCCTCCCTCACTTTTTCTCAATTTAAGTGTGAAGAATAATTAGCGGGTGCTGAGGAGCCGTGGTGTGCACCATACACTCATGGGGATGCAGTCGGCCACTTTCTCTACACCAAATGTCCTTGGCAAGATGGCCGCCAGTCGCACACCCGCAAGTAGGCCACGCTGCATTAATGAGAGTGGAATGTGCGTCTGTTTACCAGAGGAAAACTGTTTTTTTTTTGGCCTCCACTTCGAAGCGTCATTCTCCACAAACCACAGGAGGAAAGCAAGACGTAATTGGAAAGCGTCAGCATTGTGTTCAACGGGGAAAAAAACGTGGTTCTAACTAAATATCACTTGTGCCCTCCAGAGGAACGTGTTAGAGAAGTGCAATCAGTAATCACTATGATGAGAGAAAACAGAGACTTAATGATACTGGCAATTACTGGATGTCTTTCTAATTCAGACATTTGATACGTTTGATTTAATTGCCTCTGACGCAGGAGTCAAAATAGAGTGGTGAGTAACGCATCATCAGAAAGTATGGATCTGAAGTTGGATTAGATCATTTAAAGCCAATGCCATAGTACCGTGATGAGTCACCCATCAACTACAGGGAGCTTCAAAGAGTTGCAAATGGTATGTCATGCACTAAGCAACAAGGAATTGAAGTTCATTGAAGAATGGAGCTGTTGGTTCAGATCCCACTTCTGAAACCATGTCTTGATGAGGAAAGGGCTTAACATAAGGTAATTGAAGTATAATAAAACAGGGAAGTCCAACATGCCATGAGTCCCCACGTACATAAATTAACTTTGAATAATGATAAAGCACATATACAATATGTATGATATACTACATGTGCCATTTAGAAACCCGCATAATAGTTCTAACAGTTATTTACTGTTAGTTATCAAACCTGCATAGTTTTAACAGTTATTTACTGTTAGTTCCGGCACAGCCAGAAGAGGACTGGCCACCCCTCATAGCCTGGGTCCTCTCTAGGTTTCTTCCTAAGTTCTGGCCTTTCTATGGAGTTTTTCCTAGTCACTGTGCTTCTACACCTGCGTTGCTTGCTGTTTGGGGTTTTAGGCCGGGTCTCTGAACAGCACTTTGAGACATCAGCTGATGGTAGAAAGGCTTCATAAATACATTGGATTTGAGTTAACTTAAATGGGACAGAATGGGGTTACTGTACTATCAATAGTGATAGATCGATGAAAGCTTTGAAAGTATCTGGAATGTTATAGCAGGGCTGTTCCTGTTCTCCTGCACGTACCACAATCCTCTTTCCCTCGTGTCAGCATGGAGCCCAATGGAGAGAACACTCACACACCTGGCTGAGAGCACAGGGAAGCCAGCACTGCCAGCTGTGGAGTGGGAGACACAGTAAGACAAACACGACAGCATGTACACACACACACACACCTGCACGAACGAACGCACGCACACACACACACACACACAGAATGGTACTGGGGAATGAATTCATACTCAACAAATCCAGGCCTCACACAAAGAGATTTCATCACTGCGACACAACACATAATACAAAAACAAGTATATCCAGGAACTACATTGAGGAGACACAAACACAAGCACAAGACACAAGGTTTACTCACAGGCATCTCGCTGAGTGCTCCACACACTCTTCCAACTGAGGGGACTGCCATTCAGAGGGGACTGCAGAGGGGACTGCCATTCAGAGGGGACTGCCATTCAGAGGGGACTGCCATTCAGAGGGGACTGCAGAGGGGACTGCCATTCAGAGGGGACTGCCATTCAGAGGGGACTGCCATTCAGAGGGGACTGCAGAGGGGACTGCCATTCAGAGGGGACTGCAGAGGGGACTGCCATTCAGAGGGGACTGCCATTCAGAGGGGACTGCCATTCAGAGGGGACTGCAGAGGGGACTGCCATTCAGAGGAGACTGCCATTCAGAGGGGACTGCCATTCAGAGGGGACTGCCATTCAGAGGGGACTGCCATTCAGAGGGGACTGCCATTCAGAGGAGACTGCCATTCAGAGGGGACTGCCATTCAGAGGGGACTGCCATTCAGAGGGGACTGCAGAGGGGACTGCCATTCAGAGGAGACTGCCATTCAGAGGGGACTGCCATTCAGAGGGGACTGCCATTCAGAGGGGACTGCCATTCAGAGGAGACTGCCATTCAGAGGGGACTGCCATTCAGAGGGGACTGCAGAGGGGACTGCCATTCAGAGGGGACTGCAGAGGGACTGCCATTCAGAGGGGACTGCCATTCAGAGGGGACTGCCATTCAGAGGGGACTGCAGAGGGGACTGCCATTCAGAGGAGACTGCCATTCAGAGGGACTGCCATTCAGAGGGGACTGCCATTCAGAGGGGACTGCCATTCAGAGGGGACTGCCATTCAGAGGGACTGCAGAGGGGACTGCCATTCAGAGGGGACTGCAGAGGGGACTGCCATTCAGAGGGGACTTCAGAGGGGACTGCCATTCAGAGGGGACTGCCATTCAGAGGAGACTGCCATTCAGAGGAGACTGCCATTCAGAGGGGACTGCAGAGGGGACTGCCATTCAGAGGGGACTGCAGAGGGGACTGCCATTCAGAGGGGACTGCAGAGGGGACTGCCATTCATACCTTTGGCTGTAGGAAGGAGAGTGGGGTGGAAGCCAGGTGCCATGCAGAGGGCACACAAAGCCCATTGAAGACGGCACAAATACTACTGCAATACTCAACCTTTCTCTTCCACTACAGAAAGAATGTCTGCCTGTCCCATCTGGATGCAGAGCCTCAAATCTAGGATAAATGGAGTTGTGAAATAACTTATGCCAGATGTGATCACTCTTCAGGAATGGGCGACGATGATAGGGGTAGGGGCCAGAAAACCTTTTAGCGGCATCTCTCTTGGCAGTGGATATTTCTAAAAAAAATGTTTTTAATTTTGCCGTTTTAAAGCAACTTTTCTTCAATTCTACTAATTTTGCCAGAGGGTCAAAAGAAGTGATTGCATTTATGAATTTGATATCTGAGTGAGAGTGACTAACAAAATCATTGGGGGCCTCCGGTCGGTGGTCCGACCACGTTTAGATAGCTGGCTAGACTAATTTATCAATCTAAAAAAATGTTAGCTGACATTGCTAATTGAGTAACTGTCAGTGATTGACATAACACAGAAAAACTGCTGATGCACAACCACATTTTGAAATTGCACCTTATGTATTCTACTATTCAAACTCTCAACAAGAAATCTAGACAGTTTACACTGAGTGTACAAAACATTAGGAACGTCTGCTCTTTCCATGACATAGACCAGGGGTACTCAACTACTATTTGAGAAGGTCACACATTTCCTAGGGGGCAAAGGTTCGGATGGATAGTGTCCTTTATCGGCGCTGTGGTACAGCGTAGTAACAAACATAGTCGTCTATGACTTAGTAAACATGTTGTTATATAAAATGTACATTAAATACATTAAATTAGACCAAGAATTTGAATTAATGACAACTTCTTTCAAATGTAAACGTGCAACATTGCATCAACATTGCTGAAGAACAAAAGTGGTTGCATAATTGTCAATGCTAAAAGTGCACTGTGCACCATTGTACAGTACATGGGCCATGAAATAAAATATATACATTTTTAAATTAAATAAAATGCATGTTTTCTTGAGAACAAAGGATAATAATAATCTGAATGCACAGAACGTCACTGTAGGCAATGCAACATTCATGTATAAGTCACTCTGGGCCCTGTCCTGCATTAATGAGAGAAATGACACTTTCTGTCTCCTACCAATGCCTTGAAATTTGGCCCAAATGGTGGGAGAGCAACTCAGAGACACTGGTGCAGGTGTTCATTGGTGAACCTGGCGCGGTATTTGTTTTTAGTAAAGTTCATTGTGTAGAAGGCGGATGTGGAGCCAAACATGGTCAGCATATACAGTATAGTCAGTTACTTGAGAACAGGGACATCAGCTGCAGGCACCATCTTTCCCCAGAAAGTGTCAGGGTCACAGTCACCAGCCTACTCCTTCAAAGCCACATTTTCTTGCAGCTCAATCAACTCCATTTGCAGTGATGCAACATCTACCCATCTGAAGATCTGTTTTGCTTCTTCTGACAACTTTGTCACATTTGTGACCAAGAAGGTGTTCTGGATGAGCAGCAGCAGTTCTCTTCCAGCAGTGAAGTCATCAAAGCGAGCCTTGAAGTTATCCATCAGCTTCTGGTTGGAAACGAAATGGCTGGGAAAACCTTTGTCTCCCTGTGTTTACACCAGAAGATTGGAGAAGTGGACAAGTTCTCCCTGGAGATCATTCTTTAAAAGCTCAAATTTCCACGTGAAAGCCCCGACTGCTGTTATCATATCACACACTATGTTGTCCCTTCCCTGCAGCTTAACATTCAGTAGATTAAGGTGTGATTTAATGTCTGTTAAAAATGCTACTGTTTCCATCTTCTCCTCATCTTCCAAAAACTCCAGAAAACTGATTTGCTTGTCACTCTTTTGCTCTGATAAGAAAGCTTTGATTTCCTCCTGAATGGCCCAAAAGTGTTACAAAAAAAATGGCCTTTGCTGAGCCATCTGTCATTGTTGTGTGGTAGTAAGTCATCACAACTGGCATTGGCCTCTGTCAGAATGCCTACGTTGTAGGGATGATGTTGCTCTTACAAAGTTGATCAGTTTCATCCTCGTTGTCAGAATACTCTTTCCCGCAGACTGGTACACAGGACAGATTGATGATGCCATGAAATGATGTCAGGTTAGCCTGGTTCTCTTTCAAACGTTCAACCAGTCCCTTCCCTCTTCCTATCATGGCTGGAGCTCCATCTGCGGTGATGGAGACCAGTGACTTCAGATTCTTTCCCCCTTTTATCAGCATCCCTTTGATGACCTCATGGATATCCTCTTCCTGTAGGGTGGTTCTAGATTTGTTAAGCACAACATCCCGTCACAGAATTCCTTTGTTTTGTTCGAAAAATCTATCAACACCAGAAGTTGGGCATTATCAGTGTTATCTGTTGATTCATCCACAGCTAATGAAATGCCTGGTGCATTCTGAATGACCTCATCAAGTCGTGAAGGTAAATCTTCACGTAATATTTCAGTTCTCCTCATTGCGGTGGAATCTGGCAGTGGGATCTATTTGATCTTTTTCATCTTTTTGTTTACCTTCAAACAAGGTGTCAGCAACTGCACACATACAGTTGAAGTCGGAAGTTTACATACACTTAGGTTGGAATCATGAAAACTCGTTTTTCAACCACTCCACACATTTCTTGTTAACAAACTATAGTTTTGGCGAGTCGGTTAGGACATCTACTTTGTGCATGACAGAAGTCATTTTTCCAACAATTGTTTACAAACAGATTATTTCACTTATATTTCACTGCATCACAATTCCAGTGGGTCAGAAGTTTACATACACGAAGTTGATTGTGCCTTTAAACAGCTTGAAAAATTCCAGAAAATAATGCCATGGCTTTAGAAGCTTCTGACTGACTCAAATTATGTCAATTAGCCTATTGGAGATGTACCTGTGGATGTATTTTACGGCCTACCTTCAAACTCAGTGCCTCTTTGCTTGACATCATGGGAAAATCAAATGAAATCAGCCAAGACTCAAGAAAAAAAATTGTAGGCCTCCACAAGTCTAGTTCATCTTTGGGAGCAATTTCCAAACGCCTGAAGGTTCCACGCTCATCTGTACAAACAATAGTACACAAGTATAACCACCATGGGACCACGCAGCCATCATACCGATCAGGAAGGAGATACGTTCTGTCTCCTAGAGATGAATGTGCTTTGGTGCAAAAAGTGCAATTCAATCCCAGAACAACAGCAAAAGACCTTGTGAAGATGCGGGAGGAAACAGGTACAAGCATATCTATATCCACAGTAAAACGTGTCCTACATCGACATAAACTGAAAGGCCGCACAGCAAGGAAGACACCACTGATCCGAAACCGCCATAAGAAAGCCAGACTACGGTTTGCAACTGCACATGGGGACAAAGATCGTACCTTTTGGAGAAATGTCCTCTGGTCTGATGAAACAAAAATATAACTGTTTGACCATAATGACCATCGTAATGTTTGGAGGGAAAAATGGGAGGCTTGCAAGCCGAAGAACACCATCCCAACTATGAAGCACAGGGGTGACAGCATCATGTTGTGGGGGTGCTTTGCTGCAGGAGGAACTGGTGCACTTCACAAAATAGATGGCATCATGAGGTGGGACAATTATGTGGATATATTGAAGCAAGACATCAGTCAGGAAGTTAATGTTTGGTCGCAAATGGGTCTTCCAAATGGACAATGACCCCAAGCATACTTCCAAAGTTTTGGCAAAATTACTTAATTAAGGACGACAAAGTGAAGGTATTGGAGTGGCCATCACAAAGCCTCAAATCCTATAGAAAATTTGTGGATGAACTGAAAAGGCATGGGCGAGCAAGGCCCACAAACCTGACTCAGTTACACCCATTCTGTCAGAAGGAATGGGCCAAAATTCACCCAACTTATTGTGGAAGGCTATGTTTGACCCAAGTTAAACAATTTAAAGGCAATGCTACCAAATACTAATTGATTATATGTAAACTTCTGACCCACTGGGAATGTGATGGAAAAAGCTGAAATAAATCATTCTCTCTACTATTATTCTGACATTTCACATTCTTAAAATAAAGTGGTGATCCTAACTGACCTAATACAGGGCATTTTTACTAGGATTAAATGTCAGGAATTGTGAAAATGTCACGTTCTGACCTTTATTTCCTGTGTTTTGTATTTAGTTAGTATGGTCAGGGCGTGAGTTGGGTGGGCAGTCTATGTTTGTTTTTCTATGATTTGGGTATTTCTATGTTTCGGCCTAGTATGGTTCTCAATCAGAGGCAGGTGTCATTAGTTGTCTCTGATTGAGAATCATACTTAGGTAGCCTGGGTTTCACTGTGTGTTGGTGGGTGATTGTTCCTGTCTCTGTCTTTGTACCAGATAGGACTGTTTTGAGTTTTCACATTTCTTGTTTTTTTTGTAGTCAGTTGTTCATGTGTACCTTAACGTATTAAAAAGAACCATGGACACTTACCACGCCGCGTATGGGTCCTCTGATCCGTTTCGCCTCTCCTCTTCGGAAGAAGAGGAGGAAATTCATTACAGAAAAACTGAGTTTAAATGTATTTGGCTAAGGTGCATGTAAACTTCCAACTTCAACTGTAATTTATTTGACCATCGCAGCGTCTGAAAAAGTATTTTTGTGTTTCCCAAAACCCAAGCTATCCTCAGTGAACTCAAATCCCAATATAAGAGGTCCTTGTCAATTCCCTGACCCTCATTGCATATTGTTGGCCTGTCAGGGAATTGACAAGGACCTCTCATATTGGGATTTGAGTTAGTTAAACTTGTTTGTTCTCACCTCCGTGTTCAGGGGATACATCTTATGGAATTTATTGTACCTGGTGTCATAATGGTGCTTAACATTGGCACTTTTTACGAGAACTGCGAACTCACTGCATATCAGGAACATTGGTTTTGTGTTGTTACGAATCCCTTTTGGCCCGACAGTCTAGGGGGGGATGGTAATGAGACCCGTAGCATAACTATTATAATAGTGACAAAGTAAAAGTGTGAACGGAATAACCAGGACAACTGAAAGCTACCGTCAAACTCAAGGTTTATTAATAAACACCTTTTCCCACCAGCGAATAAACACCATAACCAAAAACAATACTCACAGGTGAGGACAAAGTGCTATGGAGGTGCTCAAACAAAAGAGAGGTTAATACACAACGAGAGCGTGAAACACAGAGACCTACAGACATGACATTTATTAGAGAGCAAACAACTGACATGGTTTTTAAACCAAGGGAAAGGAACTGTGATAGGGTAGGAAACAGGAGGTGTGTCTTCTGATTGATGATTGGATTGGTGACTGACTGGGGAGTGATGATTTTCACCTGTGAGGGGAGAAGGAGAGAAAATAAACACACACACAGGATACACACACAGGACACCTGTATCCGTAACACTCCCATCCTTAAAAGAGCAACCCTAGGGATTGTGACCACAGTATTACAATGAATACTCACAACAATAACAAAGTCAACCTTGCCAAAACATACACAAATCATCATTACACACGAGACAAAGCATCTGCCAACACATTATCAGAACCCTTTTTGTGGCGGATCTCCAAATTATAATTTTGTACAATCTGCGCCCAACGCATAAGGTGCTGGTTCTGGTTGTACATCCGGTGGAGAAACACTAAGGGGTTATGGTCAGTATATACGATCACTGGTAGGGCACTGGAACCAATATATACTTCAAAGTACTGCAGAGCCAACAACAAAGCAAGAGCTTCGTGTTCTATTGTCGCATAGTTTGTTTGACATTTATTACATTTACGGGAAAAATAACAAACGGGATGATCAACTCCACTCTTGTCCTGCTGCAGTAGAACAGCACCAGCACCTCTGGCACTAGCATCTACCTCAAGTTTGAATGGTTGTTCAAAATCCGGAGCAGCAAGTACAGGGGCACTACATAAGAGTGCTTTCGCAGAATCAAAAGCTCTCTTACAATCAGGGGGCCACCCAAATGATCTTGCCGGACTGAGCAAATCGGTCAATGGAGAAACTACAGCAGAGACATTTTTACAGAAGCTACGGTAGTAGCCAACCATCCCTAAAAAGCGGCGTAGCTCTCGTCTGGTGGTAGGTGCAGGGAATGCAGTTATAGCCAAGACCTTGGCATCAACAGGGCGCACCTGCCCATGACCAACCTCTTTCCCGAGATAGGTAACAGTAGCCTTCCCAAACTCGCACTTTGCCAAGTTCAGGTTTAGAGAAGCAGCTGCCAACCGTTCACATACTACCCTTAGAGAGTCAACATGATCTGACCACTCAGACGAATAAATCACTAGGTCATCAAGGTATGCACTACAATTAGGAACGCCAGCTAATACAGAGTTAACCAGTCGTTGGAAAGTGGCTGGTGCATTTCGCATCCCAAAAGCCATGACTGAGTACTCATTATCTTCCTCTTGGAAGCGTTGATACGATATGGGTGTTGCTTGATAGGTGTAGCATTTCCAACATTAATGTCATGTTCCAACACGTTTGTGCGAGTAGGAACGTCATTAGAGAGACATGGAAAACTGTGTAGTAGCCTCACAATGTCATTGGCCTGTCCATCCGTTAAATGAACCAGACCTGACTGGATAGACAGCAGCATTTCTGAGTTGGACAATCTAACACACTGCTGCCGAGTATTGCGCAACTCCAATCCATCAACATCATCAATATGACAGTCCACTATCATAGCAGTAGTAGCAGAGGAGACAGCAGTACCTTCCTCTGTTTTTGAACTAACTGTGTGATGGTTGTGGTAAGCTTTCAACATGTTAATGTGACACACACGAGATTGGCGTTGTCTATCAGGAGTTTGAAGCACATAGTCAGTTTCACTTATTTTCTTTTCAATTAAATAAGGACCAGAGAAACAAGCTGACAGTGAATATCCTGGAACAGGTAATAACACCAGTACTTGGTCACCTGGCTGTAGTGGACGAGAAACAGCCTCTTTATCATAATGTCTTTTCATGCTCCTCTGTGAGGAAGACAGAGCTGCCTTTGCGAGAGCACAAGCTTGGTGTAGGCGCTCACGAAAGCGACTAACGTAGTCCAACACATTCTCATCTCCTGTACACAACCCTTGGGACAAGAACTGTTCTTTAAGGACTTTCATTGGTCATCTCACTGTGTAACCAAACACTAGTTCAGCTGGGCTGAAACCTAGGGACTCCTGCACAGTTTCACGAGCAGCAAACAAAACTAGAAGAACTCCCTCATCCCAATCTTTCTCAGATTCCAAACAATATTTATGTAGCATAGACTTCAGTGTCTGATGCCATCTATCAAGCGCACCCTGAGACTCTGGGTGATAGGCGCTTGACACACGGTGTGTAATAGACAAGGATTTTAACACCTGCTTGAAGAGCTTGGATAGGAAATTGGTACCTTGATCACTTTGTACCACCTTAGGTAACCCGAATATCGTGAAGAATTTTATTAAGGCTTTACTCACAACCGGGGCTGTAATCCTTCGCAGAGGAATGGCCTCGAGGTATCTTGTAGCCATACACATAATCGTTAACAAAAACTGGTTACCCGATTTTGTCTTCGGTAACGGTCCGACACAATCAACCACCACATGCTCAAATGGTTCACCTATGGCAGGTATGGGACAAAGAGGAGCGGGAGGAATAACCTGATTTGGTTTTCCTGTTATCTGACATGTGTGGCATGTCCGACAGAACTGAGCAACATCTTGTTTTAACCTGTTGATCCTACCCCCTACTTTTCGAACATTCTGTTAAAAATCGCGCAACATTTCAGCACCCTGCTACTCATGCCAGGAATATAGTATATGCATATGATTAGTATGTGTGGATAGAAAACACTCAGACGTTTCTAAAACTGGTTAAATCACGGCTGTGACCATAACAGAACGTGCGTTTCATCGAAAAGCGCAGGAAAATCTGATCACTGAAAACTGGAAAATATATCAATGCGCCACTTGACTGTATTGTTGAATAGAAACCACATTACCTGGAGCCGAGGTTGCAATACCTACAGCTTCCACACGATGTCAACAGTCTTGTCATTTGCCTAGGATTTGTTTCTTGGTCAAACAAACAAGAGACAGCCCATTTCTTCCGGTCTCCAACAGGATATTTTGGTTGAGATTTATCCGGACATTATTTCAAGACGTAGAGCTATAGAATATACATCGCCCCGTGATCAATTGATCGATTATTAACATTTACTAATAGCTAAAGTTGCATTACAAAAGTATTTCGAAGGGTTTTGTGAAAGTTTATCGTCAACTTTTTTAATAAAAAAAAATGACGTTGTGTTATAAAACGCTGTTTTTTTCCTTGATCACACAGTCTTCATAGATCGATATCTAGGCTATATATGGACCGATTTAATCAAAAAAAGATCCAATAGTGATGTTTATGGGACATCTAGGAGTGCCAACAAAGAAGATCGTCAAAGGTAATGAATGTTTTATATTTTATTTCTGCATTTTGTGTAGCGCCGACTATGCTAATTATTTTGTTTACTTCCCCTGCGGATCTTTAGGGGTGTTGCATGCTATAATAGCTTCTCATGCTTTCAACGAAAAGCATTTTAAAAAACTGACTTGTTGGCTGGATTCACAACGAGTGTAGCTTTAATTCAGTACCCTGCATGTGTGTTTTAATGAACGTTTGACTTTTAACGAGTGCTATTAGCATTTAGCGTAGCGCATTTGCATTTCCAGATGTCTAGATGGGACGCCTGCGTGTCGGGTGGAGGTAAGAGGTTAAACCCGGCTAAAAGAAATGTCGAAGGATCCGATCATAAGTCTTTGTGATTCCTAAATGACCAGACCACTGGTGATCATGAGCAAGGGATAATACATTTTGTTGAAAGGCTGTAGGAATCACTATTTGGTAAACAGCATTCCAATCTCCACCCGCGTCAACATGGGATTTCCATTTACGCATGAGGAGATTACCATCAATGAAGTAAGCCACGTTCTTCTTCTTCACATCTTCCAATGAGACAACACTAGAAAAAGATTTAGCAAGCTTGTTGCCAACCTTTTGGTTAGCAATCAGCTGCTCACGAGTGACTGGTAACTGTATTGCATCAGCAATAAGTTCAACGTTCTTTGATTCTTTCCTGGGCTGTTTGTCAGAGGTGATCAGCTTCTCAGAGGTATCACACAATCCATCCTCTTGATCAACCTCTTTGAAAAGAACAGTGTTCGACAAATCTATCTCGTCACCCTCTTGTCGTGCCTGAGCACGAGTGACAGCACAAGCGGGGAACACATGTGGATAACTCTGTGCCAGCTCATTCGAGAGAGAGTGGTCACTTTTATCCAATACTTCCAATACGGGTACTATATATGCCATTTAGCTGACGCTTTTATCCAAAGCGACTTACAGTCATGTGTGCATACATTCTACGTATGGGTGGTCCCGGGAATCGAACCCACTAACCTGGCGTTACAAGCGCCATGCTCTACCAACTGAGCCACAGAAGGACCAGAAACAGGACTACCTTTCCTCCGTCAATATCGTTACCCATTATAAAGGTCACACCTTTCACTGGCAACATAGGACGTACCCCCACAAAGTGCAATGGCACTGGGACAAAACCCATTTCAATACCCTGCACTAACACACTGGAACCACAGTATGTATCGTCAGTTGCGGGGAATAAATACTGCTCCGTCCACTCGTCTTTGAATATAGAGTCAACTTTTTTTTTTTTTTGAACAAGCCATATTAACCAAGATACTGGTATCTAAGCTCCTTTTTTCTGTGATATTTACATTTGAACCGCGGTCAAATCTTTCTGTTTATTTTTTGTCCAAAGGTTCTGCAAAGGATATTTGGATTAATGTGATTGGGTAAGACGCGACCTATTGTATTTGAATACAATAGGTCGTGATTTGTAAAATGTATTCTCCGGCACAAAACGGTCACGCCAAATTACAGGGCGCATAACACTGACCAGCCCAAAACACAAGACAAACAGTCCGGAGAAAACAACAATGAGAACACATCCACATCCACAACCGACAGAGAACAAAAACAATCCCGCACCAACCTAACAGGCTTAAATAGACAAAAATCAAGAAACACAAAAAGGAACAGGTGCAACTAATAAGACTAAACTAACAGAAAAGGGAAAAGGGATCGGTGGCGGCTAGTAGACAGGCGATGACCTCCGAGCGCTGCCCGAACAGGCAGGGGAGACACCTTCGCTGGGAGTCGTGACAGCATACACAGGTTCATTCAAAGATGAGTGGACGGAACATCCACGCATGTATTAGGGGAGTTTCTCCCATTCTTCTCTGGAGATCCTCTCAAGCTCTGTCAGGTTGGATTTAGGAGCAATACTGCACAGCTATTTTCAGGTCTCTCCAGAGATGTTAGATCGGATTCAAGTTCGGGCTCTGATTGGGCCACTCAAGGACATTCAGAAACTTGTCCTGAAGCCATTCCTGTGTTGTCTTGGCTGTGTGCTTAGGGTCGTTGTCCTGTTGGAATGTGAACCCTTTCGCCCCAGTCTGAGGTCCTGAGCGCTCTGGAGCAGGTTTTCGTTAAGGATCTCTCTGTACTTTGCGCCGTTCATCTTTCCCTCGATACGGACTAGTCTCCCAGTCCCTGCCCCTGAAAAACATCCCCATAGCAAGATGCTGCACCACCATGCTTTAACTGTAGGGATGGTGCCACGTTTCCTCCAGACGTGACACTTGGCATTCAGGCCAAATAGTGCAATCTTGTATTTATCAGACCAGAGAATCTTGTTTTTCATGGTCTGAGAGTCATTTAGGTGCACTTTGGCAAACTCCAAGTGGGCTAACATGTGCCTTTTACTGAGGAGTGGCTTCCGTCTGGCCACTCCACTATGAATGTCTGATTGGTGAAGTGCTGCAGAGATGGTTGTCCTTCTGGAAGGTTCTTCCATCTCCACAGAGAAACTTCCGGAGCTCTGTCAGAGTAGCCATCGTCAGAGTGAACACTCACACCGACCAACCAACTGGCCCACACACACACACACACACACACACACACACACACACACACACACACACACACACACACACACACACACACACACACACACACACACACACACACACACACACACACACACACACACACCAAGCAATTAAAGACCAAGCAATTAAATCTCATTCAAAATCATATTTTCCCTAACCTCTAACCCTAATTCTAACCCTAAAACTAACACCTAAAATAAAAAAAATCCTTTCAGGGACCAGATAATGTCCCCACTTGTTTTATTATCTTTGTGAACACAGGCAAATACACACATACAGGCAAACATACACACACACACCCCCCCAAGCCATAAGACTTATAAACAAGACTGCTAAATAGCTGACTCTATGCACACACTCTGGACTCTACCTACCTACCTACCTACCTACCTACCTACCTACCTACCTACCTACCTACCTACCTACCTACCTACCTACCTACAACACACACACACACACACACACACACACACACACACACACACACACACACACACACACACACACACACACACACACACACACACACACACACACACACACACACACACACACACACACACGCACGCACACACACACAATGGCTTGCAGAGTGACACAAGAATCCTTCAAGCCTCACGGTGATCAATCTAAAAGGGGAGGTGGTAAACACAAATGTTTCTCCGTCCTTTCAAGGAGTCTATCCGCCCTTGTTAAAAACAGAGGTCCTTTAAATGAGCAGATGAGAGAAAAAGCATGGGAATTGTCTGTTATTGATCAAAGAGAGAGGCCCTTTTTCCTCCTTGCTTTGCTATAGCATGGACACAAAGAGCTAACCGATGCATCATACATCAAGCGTATCATATCCGACTCCACTGATTGCCTGTTACAGATATGATGAAGAGCTGGTGAATAGAGATTAATTAGGCACTCATCACAGAAAATGCTGAGGAGAGAATCAGTTATGAGCTTGTGTGTGTATACGTGTGTGTGCGTAATTGTGAACATGTTCCAGTGTGTGTGCGTGCGTGCGTTCAATGGTAAGTATGTGTAATTGTGAATGTGTTCCAGTGTGTGTGTGTGTTCAATGGTAAATGTGTGTAATTGTGAATGTGTTCCAGTATGTGTGTGTGTGTGTGTACATGCACACTCATGAGAGTATGTGTGGAGCATAACATGGAGCTGTGACTTTGGTAACAGTAACAACACCACTGAGGGCTCATTAGTGGCTACTCTCCCCCTCACTACACTGGTCTAGTGATGGGTTTTAGCCGACATATCTGGAAACACCCCGCTACTAGCTAATTAGCACCCAGTGCTCATTACCCGTTCAGGATCCAACCAGGGCCTCTCTAAAAGAGCCTAGCACATCATCTGTGGACCTGACAAAAGCGCAGTATGACAGTAAGAGCAGTCACCAATGATTCATATGCAAAAGATGGAGGCTAATAGTTTGGCAAAATGGGCAACAGAGAGGTTTGTATACAGTTGGATGATTTAACCCACACAAAGTGTGGGCCCATCCACAGATATTGTAATAATGGAGCAATACTCCAAGGTAGACCATCCACCTCTTTCTCAGTGTTGGGTGATGTTGCCCCTAGTCATTGTTCTGGGGTTAGTTTAACATTTGCCACAATAATGATTAAAGGGGGAACTGCACCTGCTGATTTGACCTCGTTTTGAGTCTTGCTCCTCAAGAAAAGATGGCGGCCATGACATAAGCCAAATGTGATATAGAAATAAATCACACAGAGATGGAGCTTCGGCTTCAAGTCACTTGTAAAATTAGTGTTTTTCATATACAATCATCAACCTTTTACATAAGTTCAAAATAGAATGTTTCACAAATGCACAAAATATCTTCTATCAAATCACATAGCTCTTACAACTGTAACAATAAACCAGTAGTCTAATTTATACATCACAATGGCTCAATTAATCCTTTTTCTATTTTCTCTCCTTTTAAATTCGACACTGAAATGCAAAGACAAAACCGTTAACCTTTTTAAATGCACCACGTATCGGAAGATTTATTATCACCATGAATTATCATTGTATATACTGTTCCTATATTTATTTACATATGTCAATCATTCCTATCAGTATGTAAACTCGTCCTAATAACAAAGAAAACATGTGCTTTAGATTACAACAACATTCACATTTCCCAAAAGTGTTCCGTTGCTCCCATTCGCCAACACACACAGGAGCTATGGGCGGCGTCTCTCTTGGGCTCACACCTGATCAAAAAGTCACCTTGTGCAAGTGAGGAGCCTTCTAGCAAGCTAGTTAGCAAAAAGCCTAATGGCTAATATCCAAGTGGTCTAAACATACAAATAACACAGTTATATTGTTTTAAACATGTTTGTTACTGACTAAATAGCACCCATCTGCAACATTCTGACGTGAACAAATAGACATCGCGTTCATACCTGAACGGGGAAATATACTAATCATTCACACTGAGATGTGGCCGCGGCTTCAAGCCACCTGTAATGAGTGGTTCACATTATGATCCTGTATTATTATTCCATTGTTATTATTAAGAAGGTACGTTTCGTTATATCACACCCACACTGCCCCCGTCCCCCCGTCCCCCACTCAGTCGCAACAAACAAACCGCCTGCACGTTGAGTTCAATAACTACCGTCAGATGTGTGGTGCAAGGCCGGAGGAGGCTTTGAATCGGTCAGTGGCCTAAAGAGGAATATGAGAAGAATGCAATTGCTGAATTTATGTAGATATTCTAAATTAAGTGTTTTGATGAACTGCAATGTAGTAACAGGTCCACGTAGAATGTACAACACTTTACATAATACCGTAGAGGCAGCGTTTCACTAATAGAACAATGTGCACCTTTCAACTTTCATTGTCATTCCCAGGCCGATACAGATACTGTGCCTATTGGCATTTTGTCTGGTGGTAAACGCGGCTACCTTGGCAAACATGTCAGAGTGGTCATACCTTCCTGTGTGGTGTCCCGTATACCACAGGAGTTTGCTGATCCTGGTGTAGAATACACAGGGTTTCTCCCTCCACATGTTGACTGATCCTGGTGCAGAATACACAGGGTTTCTCCCTCCACATGTTGACTGATCCTGGTGCAGAATACACAGGGTTTCTCCCTCCACATGTTGACTGATCCTGGTGCAGAATACACAGGGTTTCTCCCTCCACATATTGACTGATCCTGGTGCGGAATACACAGGGTTTCTCCCTCCACATATTGACTGATCCTGGTGTAGAATACACAGGGTTTCTCCCTCCACATGTTGACTGATCCTGGTGCAGAATACACAGGGTTTCTCCCTCCACATATTGACTGATCCTGGTGCGGAATACACAGGGTTTCTCCCTCCACATATTGACTGATCCTGGTGCGGAATACACAGGGTTTCTCCCTCCACATATTGAATGATCCTGGTGCAGAATACACAGGGTTTCTCCCTCCACATATTGAATGATCCTGGTGCAGAATACACAGGGTTTCTCCCTCCACATATTGACTGATCCTGGTGTAGAATACACAGGGTTTCTCCCTCCACATATTGACTGATCCTGGTGCAGAATACACAGGGTTTCTCCCTCCACATATTGACTGATCCTGGTGCAGAATACACAGGGTTTCTCCCTCCACATATTGACTGATCCTGGTGCAGAATACACAGGGTTTCTCCCTCCACATATTGAATGATCCTGGTGCAGAATACACAGGGTTTCTCCCTCCACATATTGACTGATCCTGGTGCAGAATACACAGGGTTTCTCCCTCCACATATTGAATGATCCTGGTGCAGAATACACAGGGTTTCTCCCTCCACATGTTGACTGATCCTGGTGTAGAATACACAGGGTTTCTCCCTCCACATATTGACTGAACCTGGTGTAGAATACACAGGGTTTCTCCCTCCACATATTGACTGATCCTGTTGCAGAATACACAGGGTTTCTCCCTCCACATATTGACTGATCCTGGTGCGGAATACACAGGGTTTCTCCCTCCACATATTGACTGATCCTGGTGTAGAATACACAGGGTTTCTCCCTCCACATATTGAATGATCCTGGTGCAGAATACACAGGGTTTCTCCCTCCACATATTGAATGATCCTGGTGCAGAATACACAGGGTTTCTCCCTCCACATATTGACTGATCCTGGTGTAGAATACACAGGGTTTCTCCCTCCACATATTGACTGATCCTGGTGCGGAATACACAGGGTTTCTCCCTCCACATATTGACTGATCCTGGTGTAGAATACACAGGGTTTCTCCCTCCACATATTGACTGATCCTGGTGCGGAATACACAGGGTTTCTCCCTCCACATATTGACTGATCCTGGTGTAGAATACACAGGGTTTCTCCCTCCACATATTGAATGATCCTGGTGCAGAATACACAGGGTTTCTCCCTCCACATATTGACTGATCCTGGTGCAGAATACACAGGGTTTCTCCCTCCACATATTGACTGATCCTGGTGCAGAATACACAGGGTTTCTCCCTCCACATATTGACTGATCCTGGTGCGGAATACACAGGGTTTCTCCCTCCACATATTGACTGATCCTGGTGTAGAATACACAGGGTTTCTCCCTCCACATATTGACTGATCCTGGTGTAGAATACACAGGGTTTCTCCCTCCACATATTGACTGATCCTGGTGCGGAATACACAGGGTTTCTCCCTCCACATATTGACTGATCCTGGTGTAGAATACACAGGGTTTCTCCCTCCACATATTGAATGATCCTGGTGCAGAATACACAGGGTTTCTCCCTCCACATATTGAATGATCCTGGTGCAGAATACACAGGGTTTCTCCCTCCACATATTGACTGATCCTGGTGTAGAATACACAGGGTTTCTCCCTCCACATATTGACTGATCCTGGTGTAGAATACACAGGGTTTCTCCCTCCACATATTGACTGATCCTGGTGCAGAATACACAGGGTTTCTCCCTCCACATATTGACTGATCCTGGTGTAGAATACACAGGGTTTCTCCCTCCACATATTGACTGATCCTGGTGCAGAATACACAGGGTTTCTCCCTCCACATATTGACTGATCCTGGTGTAGAATACACAGGGTTTCTCCCTCCACATATTGACTGATCCTGGTGCAGAATACACAGGGTTTCTCCCTCCACATATTGACTGATCCTGGTGCAGAATACACAGGGTTTCTCCCTCCACATATTGACTGATCCTGGTGCAGAATACACAGGGTTTCTCCCTCCACATATTGACTGATCCTGGTGCAGAATACACAGGGTTTCTCCCTCCACATATTGACTGATCCTGGTGCAGAATACACAGGGTTTCTCCCTCCACATATTGACTGATCCTGGTGCAGAATACACAGGGTTTCTCCCTCCACATATTGACTGATCCTGGTGCAGAATACACAGGGTTTCTCCCTCCACATATTGACTGATCCTGGTGCAGAATACACAGGGTTTCTCCCTCCACATATTGACTGATCCTGGTGCAGAATACACAGGGTTTCTCCCTCCACATATTGACTGATCCTGGTGCAGAATACACAGGGTTTCTCCCTCCACATATTGACTGATCCTGGTGCAGAATACACAGGGTTTCTCCCTCCACATGTTGACTGATCCTGGTGCAGAATACACAGGGTTTCTCCCTCCACATATTGACTGATCCTGGTGCAGAATACACAGGGTTTCTCCCTCCACATGTTGACTGATCCTGGTGCAGAATACACAGGGTTTCTCCCTCCACATATTGACTGATCCTGGTGCAGAATACACAGGGTTTCTCCCTCCACATATTGACTGATCCTGGTGCAGAATACACAGGGTTTCTCCCTCCACATATTGACTGATCCTGGTGCAGAATACACAGGGTTTCTCCCTCCACATATTGACTGATCCTGGTGCAGAATACACAGGGTTTCTCCCTCCACATATTGACTGATCCTGGTGCAGAATACACAGGGTTTCTCCCTCCACATATTGACTGATCCTGGTGCAGAATACACAGGGTTTCTCCCTCCACATATTGACTGATCCTGGTGCAGAATACACAGGGTTTCTCCCTCCACATATTGACTGATCCTGGTGCAGAATACACAGGGTTTCTCCCTCCACATATTGACTGATCCTGGTGCAGAATACACAGGGTTTCTCCCTCCACATATTGACTGATCCTGGTGCAGAATACACAGGGTTTCTCCCTCCACATATTGACTGATCCTGGTGCAGAATACACAGGGTTTCTCCCTCCACATATTGACTGATCCTGGTGCAGAATACACAGGGTTTCTCCCTCCACATATTGACTGATCCTGGTGCAGAATACACAGGGTTTCTCCCTCCACATATTGACTGATCCTGGTGCAGAATACACAGGGTTTCTCCCTCCACATATTGACTGATCCTGGTGCAGAATACACAGGGTTTCTCCCTCCACATATTGACTGATCCTGGTGCAGAATACACAGGGTTTCTCCCTCCACATATTGAATGATCCTGGTGCAGAATACACAGGGTTTCTCCCTCCACATGTTGACTGATCCTGGTGTAGAATACACAGGGTTTCTCCCTCCACATATTGACTGAACCTGGTGTAGAATACACAGGGTTTCTCCCTCCACATATTGACTGATCCTGTTGCAGAATACACAGGGTTTCTCCCTCCACATATTGACTGATCCTGGTGCGGAATACACAGGGTTTCTCCCTCCACATATTGACTGATCCTGGTGTAGAATACACAGGGTTTCTCCCTCCACATATTGAATGATCCTGGTGCAGAATACACAGGGTTTCTCCCTCCACATATTGAATGATCCTGGTGCAGAATACACAGGGTTTCTCCCTCCACATATTGACTGATCCTGGTGTAGAATACACAGGGTTTCTCCCTCCACATATTGACTGATCCTGGTGTAGAATACACAGGGTTTCTCCCTCCACATATTGACTGATCCTGGTGCAGAATACACAGGGTTTCTCCCTCCACATATTGACTGATCCTGGTGTAGAATACACAGGGTTTCTCCCTCCACATATTGACTGATCCTGGTGCAGAATACACAGGGTTTCTCCCTCCACATATTGACTGATCCTGGTGTAGAATACACAGGGTTTCTCCCTCCACATATTGACTGATCCTGGTGCAGAATACACAGGGTTTCTCCCTCCACATATTGACTGATCCTGGTGCAGAATACACAGGGTTTCTCCCTCCACATATTGACTGATCCTGGTGCAGAATACACAGGGTTTCTCCCTCCACATATTGACTGATCCTGGTGCAGAATACACAGGGTTTCTCCCTCCACATATTGACTGATCCTGGTGCAGAATACACAGGGTTTCTCCCTCCACATATTGACTGATCCTGGTGCAGAATACACAGGGTTTCTCCCTCCACATATTGACTGATCCTGGTGCAGAATACACAGGGTTTCTCCCTCCACATATTGACTGATCCTGGTGCAGAATACACAGGGTTTCTCCCTCCACATATTGACTGATCCTGGTGCAGAATACACAGGGTTTCTCCCTCCACATATTGACTGATCCTGGTGCAGAATACACAGGGTTTCTCCCTCCACATGTTGACTGATCCTGGTGCAGAATACACAGGGTTTCTCCCTCCACATGTTGACTGATCCTGGTGCAGAATACACAGGGTTTCTCCCTCCACATATTGACTGATCCTGGTGCAGAATACACAGGGTTTCTCCCTCCACATGTTGACTGATCCTGGTGCAGAATACACAGGGTTTCTCCCTCCACATATTGACTGATCCTGGTGCAGAATACACAGGGTTTCTCCCTCCACATATTGACTGATCCTGGTGCAGAATACACAGGGTTTCTCCCTCCACATATTGACTGATCCTGGTGCAGAATACACAGGGTTTCTCCCTCCACATATTGACTGATCCTGGTGCAGAATACACAGGGTTTCTCCCTCCACATATTGACTGATCCTGGTGCAGAATACACAGGGTTTCTCCCTCCACATATTGACTGATCCTGGTGCAGAATACACAGGGTTTCTCCCTCCACATATTGACTGATCCTGGTGCAGAATACACAGGGTTTCTCCCTCCACATATTGACTGATCCTGGTGCAGAATACACAGGGTTTCTCCCTCCACATATTGACTGATCCTGGTGCAGAATACACAGGGTTTCTCCCTCCACATATTGACTGATCCTGGTGCAGAATACACAGGGTTTCTCCCTCCACATATTGACTGATCCTGGTGCAGAATACACAGGGTTTCTCCCTCCACATATTGACTGATCCTGGTGCAGAATACACAGGGTTTCTCCCTCCACATATTGACTGATCCTGGTGCAGAATACACAGGGTTTCTCCCTCCACATATTGACTGATCCTGGTGCAGAATACACAGGGTTTCTCCCTCCACATATTGACTGATCCTGGTGCAGAATACACAGGGTTTCTCCCTCCACATGTTGACTGATCCTGGTGCAGAATACACAGGGTTTCTCCCTCCACATATTGACTGATCCTGGTGCAGAATACACAGGGTTTCTCCCTCCACAAATTGACTGATCCTGGTGCAGAATACACAGGGTTTCTCCCTCCACATATTGAATGATCCTGGTGCAGAATACACAGGGTTTCTCCCTCCACATATTGAATGATCCTGGTGCAGAATACACAGGGTTTCTCCCTCCACATATTGACTGATCCTGGTGCAGAATACACAGGGTTTCTCCCTCCACATATTGAATGATCCTGGTGCAGAATACACAGGGTTTCTCCCTCCACATATTGACTGATCCTGGTGTAGAATACACAGGGTTTCTCCCTCCACATATTGACTGATCCTGGTGCAGAATACACAGGGTTTCTCCCTCCACATATTGAATGATCCTGGTGCAGAATACACAGGGTTTCTCCCTCCACATATTGACTGATGCCATTCATTTCAATAATTTAAAACAAATACAAGTAAAAGTTGTGTCTAGTAAAAATGTTATGTTAATAAGTGCCAGGTCTCTCTCCATTCAGAGAGGTCAGTATCAAGCCTGTCTGTCAGGCAGGACTCTATCGCGTCATCTTGCAAGTCTCCAAGTGCTGGCTCCGTAGATGCACCTGTGAACACATACACACCCGACACTGTTCTATTACTAATGCCAGCTGGGAGAGGTGACATCTGACAAACAAACATAAACTGTGTTGAAGTCTCACCAACGGGTCAGACTAAACCTACCCAATTCTGGTCTCCCAGACGATGACGGTTGGTGAGCAGGCAAGAGGTGAGGCTGGAGGTAAGGTCTTTGCCAGTGTAACCAATGTGAAATGGCTAGCTAGTTAGCGGTGGTACGCGCTAATAGCGTTTCGATCGGTGACGTCACTTTGTCTGAGACCTTGAAGTGGTAGTTCCCCTTGCTCTGCAAGGGCCGCTGCTTTTGTGGAGCGATGGGTAACGATGCTTCGTGGGTGTCAGTTGTTGATGTGTGCAGAGGGTCCCTGGTTCGAGCCCGGGTATGGGCGAGGGAACCGACTAAAGTTATATTGTTACACCAGCACCGCTATGATGGGCATGGCAGCGGAGATCAGCTCCTTCAACAAAGATACACAAACACAGAGCACTGATTACATTGTCAATGATGGTTATGAATTCTATTTCAGATATCATGATATGTGAAGTGAAATAGAATGGTAAACGCAGTGACCAGGCTGGATCCACCAGGCTAGGTTATGAAGGTGAATTGGGCCAAAACCCAAAACTGTTTTGACCTTTGACCAGGTCAAATGTCACCAGAAATGCTCACATCGTGGGCATGTCTGAGTGATGCTGAGGGTCCCCTTGCTGGTCTTCTCTATGTTGCATGTTCAGCTGAAAACTGGACATCTCTCGAACAATTGCAGCAGGCAATCCCCATAAACAATGTAATTCTTTTGAGGTGGTGTTGACTGGGAGGGCCTGTGACAGGGTGATAAAATAGACAAATTGCATTTTGTAATAAAGGACAAAGCTTTTTGATAATGCACTTCACTAATTGTATCTGTTGGTCCCATGGTTCATGAGCTGAAATAGAAGATCCCAGAAATGTTCCATACGCACAAAAATAGTATTTCTTTCAAATGTTGTGCATAAATGTGTTACATCCCTGTTACTGAGCAATTTCAAGATAATCCATCCACCTGACAGGTGTGGCATATCAAGAAGCTGATTAAACTTCATGATCTTTACACAGGTGCACCTTGTGCTGGGGACAATAAAAGCCCACTCTAAAATGTGCAGTTTTGTCATCCAACCCAATGCCACAGATGTCTCAAGTTTTGATGGAGTGTACAATTGGCATGCTGACTTCAGGAATGTGCACATGAGCTGTTGCCAGAGAATTGACTGTTAATTTCTCTACCATAAGCCGCCTCCTACATCTTTTTAGAGAATTTGGCAGTACATCCAACCTGCCTCACAACTGCAGACCATGTGTAACCACGCCAGCCATGGACCTCCACATCTGGCTTCTTCACCTGCAGGATGGTCTGAGACCAGCCACTTGGACAGCTGATGAAATTGTTGGTACGCACAACTGAAGAATTTCTGGACAAACTATCAGAAACCATCTCAGTGAAGCTCAACGGCGTGCTTCTTGTCCTCACAGGGGTCTTGATCTGACAGCAGTTTGGTGTCGTAACCGACTTCAGTGGGCAAATGCTCACCTTCAATGGCCACTAGCACATTGGAGAAGTGTGCTCTTAGCGGATTAATCCTGGTTTCAAATGTCACGGGCAGATGGCAAACAGCATGAATGGCGTCGAGTAGGCGAGTGGTTTGCTTATGTCAACGTCATGAACAGAGTACCCCATGGTGGTGGTCTGTTATGGAATGGGCAGGGATAAGCTACAGACAACAAACACAATTGCATTTTATCGATGTCAATTTTAATGCACAGAGATACCGTGAAGAGATCTTGAGGCCCATTGTCATACCACTCATCCAACGCCATCACCTCATGTTTCATCATGATAATGCATGGCCCCATGTCGCAAGGATCTGTAGATATTTTCAGCTTCCAGGAATTGTCCCAGTTCTTCTTTGGCCTCCATACTCACTAGACTTGTCCCCCATTGAGCATGTTTGGAATGCTGTGGATCGACGTGTATGACAGCGTGCTCCAATTCCCGCCAATATCCAGCAACTTCCCACAGCATTTGAAGTGTGACAAAATTCCACAGGCCACAGTCAACAGCCTGATCTACTCGAATCAAATGTGTCACGCTGCATGAGGCATATGGTGGTCACACAAGATACGGACTGGTTTTCTGATCCATGCCCCAACTTAAAAAACATATATATGTATATATACATACAGTGCATTCGGAAAGAATTCAGACCACTTGACTTTTTCCAGATTTTGTTATGTTACAGTCTTATTCTAAAATTGATTAAATAGCTTTTCCCCCCTCATCAATCTACACACAATACACCATAATGACAAAGCGAAAACTGAAATATCACATTTACATAAGTATTCTGACCCTTTACTCTGTACTTTGTTGAAGCACCTTTTACAGCGATTGCTGCACAGCTATTTTCAGGACCTTGGTCATTGTGGTGACCAACAACCCGATAGTCACTCTGACAGCGCTCCAGAGTTCCTCTGTGGAGATGGGAGAACCTTCTAGAAGATCAACGGTCTCTGCAGCACTCCACCAATCCGGCCTTTATGGAAGTGTGGTCAGACGGAAGCCACTCCTCAGTTAAAGGCACATGACAGCCCACTTGGAGTTTGCCAAAAGTCATCTAAAGGACTCTCAGACCATGAGAAATTAGATTTTCTGGTCTGATGAAAACAAGATTGAACTCTTTGGCCTGAATGCCAAGCGTCACGTCAGGAGGAAACCTGACACCATCCCTACGGTGAAGCACCGTGGTGGCAGCATCACGCTGTGGGGATGTTTTTCAGCGGCAGGGACTGGGAGGATAGTCAGGATCAAGAGAAAGATGAACGGAGCAAAGCACAGAGAGCTCCTTGATGAAAACCTGCTCCAGAACTCAAACTGGGGCGAAGGTTCACCTTCCAACAAAACAACGACCCTCAGCAGACAGCCAAGACAACGCAGGAGTGGCTTCGGGACAAGTCTCTGAATGTCCTTGAGTGGCCCAGCCAGAGCCCGAACTTGAACCAGATCAAACATCTCTGAAGATACCTGAAAATAGCTGTTCAGCGACTCTCCCCATGCAACCTGACAGAGCTTGAGAGGATATGCAGAGAAGAATGGGAGAAACTCCCCAAATAAAGGTGTGCCAAGCTTGTAGTGTCAAACCCAAGAAGATTAGAGGCTGTAATCTCTGCCAACGGTGCTTAAGGTACTGAGTAAAGGGACTGAATACTTATATAAATGTGATATTTAAGTTTCAGAAAAATCAAAAATAACGTGTTTTCTTCGTCATTATGAGGGTATGTTATGTAGATTGATGAGGCAAAAATTTGATTTAATCCATTTTAGAAGAAGGCTGTAACGTAACAAAATGTGGAAAAATGTCATGGGGTCTGAATACTTTCCAAATGCACTGAATTAGTGTGTAGCCTAAACTGTTTGGACGCTACAGACAGAAGTTGGCAGATTTGCTGTACTAACTTCAGACGAGTACCAAGATGCTTATGGGGGTCGTAGATCAATAGTTTTTAGACCAAACTGTTCGGGCGGTAGCTCTGTCACCTTTCACCGCAGATGTGGAAGTGGATAGGTGGATGTGGTGGATTGAGGCACATCCACTGCAAAAATAAAAATTCTCTCTCTAGATTAAAATGACAGATTTTTATGGGGATTTTGGGATTATGCTAATTAGATTTCCACGGAGGCATGGACTTTAGGGCGGGTTAAACAAGTACAGGAACGTTTTGAGACTATTTTCTCTGCAGACATATACCTTTAGCTTTAGTAGCTTGCCCATGAGATTTATTCTGGGCTCCATCTTGAGCCTTCTCAAGCGGAGCCTCGTCCACAGAGGGTCCAGGGGAGGCAGCTGCTGTTAAGGCAGACTTTTTTGGGGGACTGGCACTTCCCGTGGAGCCTCTCTTCCTCTTGCCTGGGGCAGTGCTGGAGCTCCTGGGGCTGAGGGATGGTGGGTCTGCCTCTGCCTGCCTCAGTGGAGAGCCCTGCTGGGGGGAGGGCACAGAGAACAGGGGGGGCTACCTTGGGTTTGAGAGTGATGTGCTGACAGAGGGGGACCTTGGATGCCGGGGCGGGTGCCTCCAGTGTGATGAGGGGGGCAAGTACGTGGCCGGTGGGTTGACCGTCACTATGACAGAGGGCATACTCTTCTCCTTCTGGAGGGCGGGGTCTGTGGGCTGTTTCTGTGCAGATTCTGCCTCAGTGGAGCCCTCTGGTTGGCTGATGGAGGCCTGCTCTCTCCGGCAGCTGTGGCCTGCGAAGCCTCTTCTCACGGCATGATCTTCTCGAAGGTCTTCACCTTCACACTGGCCCTAGATACAGCATCGCTCCATCAGTTAGGAAGGCAGGCCTAAAGACAACAGAACCACAGATTCAGTGATTACGGGTCCAACACAGCCATTGTTATCATTGTTATATCAAACCCTTTCTGGGTAACAATGAAGTATCTTCCTGAGAATGTTGTCAATTCAAATTGTCAAAAAGAAACAAAAACATCTTCCTAATAATTTTGCTAAGACTGTCTTGGGAGTGGTCAGAGTGGTGAGGGGAAATTAAAAACTAGCTGTTATTAACAGAGGTTTGGAAATCCTTAATTAACTCATTTATCGCCTGGTGACATCACCATGCAGTCCAAAACTCAATCTCACCAAAAACGGGTTGAAATTTCATTCTGTCTTTCCAAACATCTCTTACACTGAAAGGGCATTACTTCACAGTGTGGAAAACAAAGGGAACACCGCTCTGTCCATGACATAGACTGACCAGGTGAATCTAGGTAAAAGCTATGATACAGAGGGTGAATGGACAAGACCAAAGATTTAAGTGCCTTTGAACGGGGTACGGTAATAGGTGCCAGGTGCCCCGGTTTGAGCTGCTGGGTTTTTCATGCTCAACAGTTTTCCGTGTGTATCAAGAATGGTCTACCACCAATTGGAGTCAACGTGTTCCAGCATTTCATAATGATGAGTGAGAAAGTTAGACCACCCCATTTGCCCCAATACTTTTGGTCCCCTAAAATTGGGGACTATGTACAAAAAGGGCTGTAATTTCTAAACAGTTCACCCGATATTGTTGAAAATTCCTTCGAAAATAAAGTAAAAGTCTGCACTTTAATCTCATCGTCATTGTATCATTTCAAATCCAAAGTTTGAGAGTACAAAGCCAAAACCACAAAAACATCATCAACGTTCCAATACTTTTTGAGCTCACTGTATACATTTTCAGAAATGATGGTAAATTAGCTTTTATTGTTTAAAGAAATTATGAAAGAGATTGGTGTGTTTTTGTTTCTCTATCTAAGGTACCCATAAGCAAATATCAAATGTAATTCATCATCATTCATTCGTTTTTGGCCGTGGTGCAAAAATGACCATTAGAAGTTTGTTGATGCTTCTTGGCACCTCCCCTTCCGGAGTCTGAGGCAGAGCCTAGGATTTCCCCATTGGACGCCTCCTGTCCCTGCATCCTGGCAGCCTTCCCCCTGTGGATCTCCTCCAGGGTTTTCACCTTCACTCCTCCCTCATGAAGGGCCCTCCGGCTGGGCATGTTTAGGTGGGTGGGTCCCTGGGAGTTACCTGTTATTGCTTCCACAGCTGGCTGCTTGGTCTTCATGAGGCTGGGGATGGATGGGCCCCTGGTCCTAATCCAGCTTCTTGGCAAGGAAGATCACAGAGGTTTTCACATGGAGGCTTTTTGCAAGGTTGCTCGTGGTGCCTTTCTTTGGGGCATTGGTAGAGGTGGTTGTATCAGGGACTCAAGTGAGAGGGTCATTCCCTGACCCTGTGCCTAGGACTTAGCAACCTTCTCCTGCCTGATCTCCTCCAATGTTTTTATGCAGATAACTTCAGGTGCCCTAGTCTCGCTGTTGATCTCAACTGAGGGAGAGGTTAGTTAGAGTTAAAAGACAATAATACATTTTATTCAACATACTGAAAAAAAAGTGTTGACTGTTAAGATAACGTTTCAATGTAGATTATATGAACCACTCAAAGCTAAACAGAACAATAAGCAAAGAAATGTAGAATTAGAATGACTAAGGAACTATTTTGAGAGAAATTGCAGGATGTTAATGAATGTATTTGGGATGTGTTCCTCCCGACTGGTCCAAAGGCAGGGGTACAGTCCCTGACCCAGGTTTCTATATTGGCCACTCGAGACACACAGCCTCGAGTCAGAAAAGCTTTAAGGGGATGGCTCTAAGGTCTTTTAAATACAACCCTGTTTTGTCACTGAGTTACTGAAAAATGAAGTGGTCAAATGGTCTTTCCTAAATGAATTGAAAAATGAAGTAGTTCCAAACAATATCAATATGATTTATACCTCCCTATATAATTTTAACCTAGTGCTCAAATCAC
Organism: Oncorhynchus keta; assembly: GCF_023373465.1. Lineage (NCBI taxonomy): Eukaryota > Metazoa > Chordata > Actinopteri > Salmoniformes > Salmonidae > Oncorhynchus > Oncorhynchus keta. The sequence goes on along the minus strand of NC_068430.1, from coordinate 56,633,025 downwards.
CTTGAAGGGTTGCTCCATTGTTCCTTTGAGCTGGGTATATTTGCACTGGGTATCTTTGAGCTGGGTATCTTTGAGCTGTAGCTTTGTGCTGGGTATCTTTGAGCTGGGTATCTTTGAGCTGTAGCTTTGTGCTGGGTATCTTTGAGCTGGGTATCTTTGAGCTGTAGCTTTGTGCTGGGTATCTTTGAGCTGTAGCTTTGTGCTGGGTATCTTTGAGCTGGGTATCTTTGAGCTGTAGCTTTGTGCTGGGTATCTTTGAGCTGGGTATATTTGCGCTGGGTATATTTGAGCTGGGTATCTTTGAGCTGTAGCTTTGTGCTGGGTATCTTTCCTTTTTTACATCTCCTTCCTGCACTATGGACTATATGCTCCTTAATTAATATGTGGCTTTTAATTGTTGTTTATATTATATTTCTCTCTACATTGTTTGGTCTTCGTTTCAGTCTTGTAAAGTGTTGTGTGACCTTTATAAATTGCACTTTAAATAAACTTGACACGACAGCAAGTACACTACATAGGAATCAAAGTGTCTTGGTGTGTTTCTTACCATCTTCGTCCTCAACATCATCTGCTCGGTTGATGACCACAGGCAGGTTTGTGGGTCTGGGAACATTCACCTGAGTCTCCGCCTTGATGACCCCACGGAGCTGTGGATTGGCTGGGCTGGGGAATGGGACAGAGACAAGAGGGACAGGATTCTCATGAGGCTCCTCCTTTTCTTTTAGGGCCAAATCTGAGTGATAAAACCATCCAGTTCAGCAACTACAGATCATCTCTGGTTCTGATGAAGGTTCATAAGTTAGCCCAAATATGTTATTTATCTCAATCCTGAATGTACGAAACTGAGTGTACAAAACATTAGAAACACCTCCCTAATATTGAGTTGCACCCCCTTTTGCCCTCAAAACAGCCTGTATTCGTCAAGGGCATGGACTCCACAAGCTGTCAAAAGCTTCCCATAGGGATGCTGGCCCCCATGTTGACTCCAATGCTTCCCTTGATTGCTAAGGAGATAAAGATCAGTAAGCTAATGGTGTCTTGGTCAGGATCGGTGTCTTGGTCAGGATCGGTGTCTTGGTCAGGATCGGCCTCTTGAGAGCGACTACTGACTTTTGTTAGGTGGTATGTATTGGCCTTCTATGAAGTGGGGTTTGTCATGGTGGAAGGCACAGTGCGGCTTCTGGCAGCCAGCAGACTGGGTCTCAAAGTAACATGCAATCTCCTTTCTATAGCATTTTTCAACAAGAAGGAAAGAGGGAGAGCGAGGGCAGGCCAGAACATGTAGCAACACTGTGACAGCTAATTTCAAGCTTGAATCCTTATTTGCTACATACATTTTTGAACTTATAAATGTATCATATATACCCATTGATCGTTGAAGAATGGAACTTATAAATGCCTCATGAGCTTAGTTCAACTGTCGTGCCCCATCAGAGCCCAAAATATAAGCTTGTTTTACTCCAATGTTTGGAAACAATGTATATGTAAACAAACACTGTATATACTCAAAACATGGTTAAAACTATTATTTTGGTCTGTCCTTGCATCCAAACCTGTATGACTTTGAGAGAGGTTACATTTCTCCAGGCCCATCCCTCAACCTTTTTACCAAAACAGAGGCGGGGTACCATCTGTTATTTTTTTCAATTAAAGATTCTGAATTTAAGAAAAGAAATCCAATGAAACACAGATATTTTTATGGTAATGACTCAAAACTAAGGTTTTCATATTCCGGAACTTTCAATAAATTCCCAATGGTTTTCCCGAAATCGCAGTTGGAGGATTCCCGGAATCAGGAGGGAATAAGCAGGAAACTCGGAATCCTCCAACCAGGATTTGTGGAAAACCAGGGAATGTATTAAAAGTTCCCGGAATTTTTCAACCCTACTTAAAACCCACGATAGAAATCGGAGAATTTTGTTGAATAAGACAAAACAGCCCAAAATGTCCCACTCGACATTTCCGGAACAGAGCAACAGCCCATGAACCTGGTTTTAAGACATGGTCTTTCTCTTCCCCTCTATAATACCCCTTGAGACACGCACAGCCTCGAGTTGGAAAAGCTTTAATGGGATATTCCTGAAATGCTTATTTATTTGGGTTTACAAAGGAAATGATTAGCAAAGATGGTCCCTGAAAGAAACAGTGTGTCCTTACCTTGACCTGCATGTGGCAGAACGTGAGACCTGTTGGGAGCAGCGTCTCTCCTGCCACAGGCTGCAGACGAAATTACTGCCCTTGGCGGCTTCACAGTGTCTGAAGGGGCAGCTGTCGCCCTGCACCAGGAGACACAGACACAACAAAGTCAATACAGAATACTGACTTATACCTCATGTGCATACCTCCAAAACTGTGACTGTGTCACTGTGTGATACTATTACAATAGGACACTGTGAATGCCCTTATTTCTCATGGCCCCTACTTTAGCGCATGTGGTGTTGAAGAAGAAATTAGCAGCCATCTCCATGGTCAGTCATGTTCCGGCTTGTTGACTGGATTCACTTCCAATCAATGTTCCCTTCAGAGCCAACAGGACTCTTCCTGGGCTGGCAACAAGGAAACAAGTGAGCCATGGTCATTTCTCTGGTGTGAATGGATTCCATTTCTTCACTGTGGAGGCAAAAGAACTGAACAGAGTTGAGTTGTACGTTCTCAAAGGATTTTGAATTCCTTTGTGGTCCATTGTGAAATACGTCCGTGACAGATTGGTGAACACGTAATAATGGGCCTGTGTCTTCCACAGTCCCAGTCGGTATTCACGTAATAATAAGGAATTCCCATCGACCACGCCCACAAATTGGGGAAAACCAACATTATTTCCTATTGACCCCCCATTGCAAAAGAGGCAAATTTGTCGTCGATTTTTTTTGTTGTACAGAAATATCAACCACTCAGGGATTTCACCATGAGACCAATGGTGACTTTAAAACAGTTGCAGAGTGTAATGGCTGTGATAGGAGAAAAGTGAGAATGGGTCAACAACATTGTCGTTAACCTAAATGACAGTGAATGAAGTAAGCTTGAACAGAATACACATATTCCAAATAAGCATCCTGTTTGCAATAAGGAAATAAAGTAAAACTGCTAACAACGTGGCAAATAAATTAATTGTCTGTCCAGAATACAAAGCGTTATGTTTGGGGCAAATCCAACACAACACATCCCGGAGTACCGCTTTCCGGCTCTACAGCTGCACCATCGAGAGCATCCTGACTGGTTGCATCACTGCCTGGTATGGCAACTGCTCGGACTCCAACCGCAAGGCATTACAGAGGGTAGTGCGTACGGCCAAATACATCACTGGGGCCAAGCTTCCTGCCATCCAGGACCTCTATACCAGGTGGTGTCAGAGGAAGGCCCTAAAAATGGTCAAAGACTCCAGCCACCCTAGTCATACGCTGTTCTCTCTGCTACGCACAGCAAGCGTTACTGGAGCGCCAAGTCTAGGACAAAAAGGCTTCTCAACAATCTTCTACCCCCAAGCCATAAGACTCCTGAACAGCTAATTAAATGGCTACCCAGACTATTTGCATCCCCCCCCCCCCCCTTCCCCCTTCCCCCCTTCCCCTTTTACGCTGCTGCTCTTCTCTGTTAATTATCTATGCATAGTCACTTTAACTCTATATATAGTGTACAAATTACCTCAATTACCTCAATTAACCGGTGCCCCCACACATGGACTCTGTACCTGTACCCCCCTGTACATAGCCTCACTATTGTTATTTTACTGCTACTACTTAATTATTTGTTACTTTATTTCTTGTATTGTTATTTATTTATTTATTTTCTTCTTCTTGAAACTGTATTGTTGGTTAAGGGCCTGTAAGTAAGCTACACCTGTTGTATTCGGCGCATGTGACAAATAAAAATGGGTTTGATTTGAATTCAAGAATTGAATTGGAATTTTAAATGAAATTGGAATTGACCCCGATGCTGATTGTCATAATTCGTCTTAAATATAGCCTGCTCCAAGTTCACACAACCAATCTATGTTTACCATTATATCGGTTCAGAACTAGAGTTCTTCTAAACAAATGTTTGGTGTCAGTCAGACTGCGGCACAAGGCAGATACAGAAGGCAGTTTGTGCCACCCTGCTTTGCCCTGTTAGTCATTGTTTAAAGGTGTCATAGACGGTATACAGATTCACTCTTTCTGCATCACCAATGATACATGACTGAAACACAAGCCCTTTCACAACGCAAGATGGGGATTTACCTGAGGATGTTTGAAAAAACTACAATTCTGTTCATTTCCATTAAAGAAATATCACTCCCCAAGTATTTCACTATCAAATAATCATAAAATGTGCAGATGTTAAAAGACGCAAGGGATTGTTTTACCATGAGAAACAGTGAAAAGAGAAGGACAGAGTAAAAACAATCAAATATAAATAAGTTAAATGTATTTTTTGAATTGAAGAAATTGTAAATAATAGAAAATTAGAATAGAAAATAAGCCCTCCAGAGTCCTGTGTTGACATGTTGTAGCATCTCCAGTCTCTACTCAGATGGCGTGGGCAGATAGACGATGGAGGTGGTTGGGGATTTTCAGTAACATAAAATCGTATTTTCCCCCAAAAAAATAAATGAGGAAATGTGTCAAATCAACCCTCCTCTATGGCAGTGATAGGTGACGCCTTGCAAGTCGCACTGGCGGTACAGTAAGTTGAAGTTCCACTGTTTTTTTTTTTTAGTTCTGGTGGTTGACTGAGGGTTGATGGTTAGTTGTGGTCACTTGAAATCCTACTGGTCAAATAAATAAACAAATATTTGTCACATGCTTAGACAACAGGTGTAGACAAACCGTGAAATCCATACTTATGGATCCTTTCCCAACAATGCAGCGTTAATAAAGAGAAGAGAAAAAAAAGACAAATAGTGACACGAGGAATAAATACACAGTGAAAATCGAATAAAAATAACAAGTAAAAATAGCATGGCTGTGTTTACAGTGGCAAGAAAACGTTGGAAATACCTGGATTTCTGCATAAATTGGTCACAATCTGCTTAGACTAATAACGCACAAACAATTATACGTTTTCATGTCTTTATTGAACACACCGGGTCAACGTTCACAGTGAATGGTAGGAAAAGTATGTGATGCCTTGGTTTTAATAAATGGCCTTTGGCAGCAATAACCTCAACCAGGTCGGTTCAAGGTCGTGATCCGACCTGCACAACAGTCAGGAAGAATTTTGAACCATTCCTTTACAAAACTGTTTCATTTCAGCAATATTCTTGAGATGTCTGGTGTGAACTGCTCTTTTGAGGGCATGCCACAGCATCTAAACTGGGTTGGGGTCAGGACTCTGACTGGGCCACTCCAGAAGGTGTATTTCCTTCTGTTGAAGCAATTCTGTTGTTGATTTACTTCCGTGTTTTGAGTCATTGTCCTGTTGCATCACCCAACTTCTGTTGAGCTTCAATTGGCGGACAGATAGTCTAACATTCTCGTGCAAAATGTCTTGATAAACTCGGGAATTCATTTTCCCCGTCGATGATAGCAAGTTGTCCAGGCCCTGATGCAGTAAAGCAGCCCCAAACCATGATGCTCCCTCCACCATACTTTACAGTTGGGATGAGGTTTTGATGTTGGTGTGCTGTGCCTTTTTATCTCCACATATAGTGTTGTGTGTCCCTTCCAAACAACTCAACTGTAGTTTCATCTGTCCACAGAATATTTAGCCAGTAGCGCTGTGGAACATCCAGGTACTCTTTTGCAAACTTCAGACGTGCAGCAAAGTTTTGTTTGGAATGAATTGGCTTCTTCCGTGGTGGCCTCCCATGAACACCATTATTCTTGTTTAGTGTTTTACGTATCGTAGACTCGTCAACAGAGATGTTAGCATGTTCCAGAGATTTCTGCAAGTTTTTAGCTGACACTCTAGGATTCTTCTTAACCTCTTAGCATTCTGCGCTGTGCTCTTGCAGTCATATTTGCAGGACGACCACTCCTAGGAAGAGTTGCAACAGTGCTGAACTTTCTCCATTTATAGACAAGTTGTCTTTCCTTGGACTGATGCACATCAAGGCTTTTAGAAATACTTTTGTAACCCTTTACAGTTTTATGCAAGTCAACAATTCTTAATCTCAGGTCTTCTGAGATCTCTGTTGTTCGAGGCATGGATCAGGCAATGCTTCTTAGCAAACTCAAATTTTGAGAGTGTTTTTTATAGGGCAAGGCAGCTCTAACCAACATATCCAATCTCATCTCATTGATTGGACTCCAGGTTAGCTGACTCCTGACTCCAATTAGCTTTTGGAGAAGTCATTAGCCTAGGGGTTCACATACTTTTTCCAACCTACACTGTGAATGTTTAAATTATGTATTCAATATAGACAAGAAAAATACCATCATTTGTGGGTTATTAGTTTAAGCACACTATGTTTGTCTCTTATTGTAACAGATGAAAATCAGATCAAATTTGATGACCAATTTATGCAGAAATCCAGGTAATTCCACTCTACACTGCCCTGTGTATGTTGCCGTCTTTCAGATGGGACATTAAACGGGTGTCCTGACTCTCTGTGGTCACTAAAGATCCCATGACACTTATCGTAAGAGTAAGGGTGTTAACCCTGGTGTCCTGGCTAAATTCCTAATCTGGCCCTCATACCATCATGGCCATCTAATCATCCACAGCTTACAATTGGCTCATTCCTCCCTCCTCCCCTGTCTATTATTGTTACAGATGAAAATCTGATCACATTTGATGACCAATTTATGCCGAAATCCAGGTAATTCCAAAGGGTTCACATGCTTTTCCTTGCCACTGTACAGGGAGTAGAAAATAACATGCTGTGCTGTGCTGTGTGTGTGTGTGTGTGTGTGTGTGTGTGTGTGTGTGTGTGTGTGTGTGTGTGTGTGTGTGTGTGTGTGTGTGTGTGTGTGTGTGTGTGTGTGTGTGTGTGTGTGTGTGTGCGTGCGTGCGTGCGTGCGTGCGTGCGTGCGTGCGTGCGTGCGTGCGTGCGTGCGTGCGTGCGTGCGTGCGTGCGTGTGTGTGTAAGCATTTGTGATTGTGTAGGTAGAGTCCAGAGTGTGTGCATAGAGTCAGCTATTTAGCAGTCTTCTTTATAAGTCTTATGGCTTGGGGGTAGAAGCTGTTCAGGGTCCTGTTGATTCCAGACTTGGTGCATTGGTGCCGCTTGCCATGCGGTAGCAGAGAGAACAGTCTGTGGCTTGGGTGGCTGGAGTTTTTCAAAAGCATGTGGGCCTTCCTATGACACCACCAGGTATAGAGGTCCTGGATGGCAGGGAGCAAGGCCCCAGTGATGTACTGGGCTGTACACACTACCCTCAGTAGCACCTTGCGGTCGGATTCCAAGCAGATGCTATACCATGCGGTGATGCAGCCAGGCAAGATGCTCTCGATGGGGCAGCTGTATAACTTTTTGCGTATCTGAGGGTGATGATGAACATAGGCTTTACTCTAGAACAAGGGTCGGTTCAAGCTCGTGAACAGAGTATCAGGTGGCCAGTCTAGCTGCCAATCATCTCATTCAGCTCCAGCAGGTGGTCGTTAAATCCCTTGCTGGGTCCAGCTCACAGCTCATGATAGTAGCCTATGAACTCCTTCAACAGCTCGTCAAAGTCATCTATGGTGGAGGAGGTGGCCGAGAGTGGCTCCCTTGGCTGAGCGAGACATCACCACAGGGCTGGAGAGGAGCGAGAGGAACTAGATAGTAAATTGAACCTCATTTAGCCATGCAAGTTTGGGTTCATGTTTAACCATATGACAGGTGATGCAGTTATTGGTTGTAACAGTAGCAGTTGGCCAATGTTACCTCTGTGGGACTATGCAGGTCTCTGGGTCTGCTGTGGTGGTGGCAGGCTGGGTGACAGGGACTGCTTGGAGCTGCTCTCTCAGGGGGCTAGAGCTGGTGGCCAGGCCCAGGGACAGTGGGTGAACTCCTGGGAACATCTGGTCCTTGACAAGAGGTCAAAGACACCTGGAGAGAACAATAACAAATGTTATCAACACAGCAGCATACCACCCTGCATCCCACTGCTGGCTTACCTCTGAATCTAAGCTGGGTTGATCTGCTGGGAGAACACATGCTGCTGGAAGTGGTGTTGGAGGGCCAGTAAGAGGCACTCTGTCTTCTGGTCTAAAAAAATATCCCAATGTCCCAGGGCAGTGATTGGGGACATTGCCCTGTGTAGCCTTTCTGTCTCGTCCCGACTCCCGACACGTTCATTACTATGGGACAGCTGGAGATCGAAATTTTAACATCAAAACGATGTTGCAAATGTCAGAGATAGACAGCAAGGTTCACACAAATCAGGATTAGACCCACCCATTGTACAATTACTTGCAAGCTCTTCTCAACAGTACAGTATGCAGACTGATGTTGCGCAAGGTCACTGATTGTTTGATGAACAAAATTCCACGACAGCATGTGTGAAGTCAATTTTGAATTTGAAGTCAACAACACACAGTAATACCTTTGCTAGGCAAAGCATTTTGTATTTTGTCGCTTAAAATCACAGCTAAGAAGTTTTGCGGTTGAAATGGCAGTGTATTTAGTTGGAGAAGTTTGACATGCGCTAGCAGCCAGAGGGGTTACATCAGGACAAACAAAAAACAATTGCTTAGCAACCAGACAGCAGTGCAATCTCTTTTATCCATTTTACCAGGTTAGTCTTGTTGAGGTGAGAAAAAATCTCCTTTTCAAGAGAGACCATGGACCAAGAGCATCAACACATAAGTTTCAGACAAACAGGCACATGACATCAGCCAGACGAGGATACATCATTGCAATAAGCAGCACGCCAGTAACAAACATGTACGAGCAAGAAAAACATCTGAGTGCAAATACATCAAGCTTTATTAGAGCCTGGAATAAATCACAGGGCCATTACAGTATCAGACATACTTCAAGCAAAATGACTAATGACTTCGGGTGACAACTAGAAACAGCTACATGCCTCAACAACCTGTTCATCTATTTGTCTCTTAAACTCCTCCAGGGACACCGGGTCCTGTAGTTTTAGGTTGGCTTGGAGGAATTTCCAAGGCTAGGGGGCTGAGTAATAAAGAAGAAGAAAAAAATCCATGCTCTGATGCGAGGAACTGTTAGCATGACATGGGATTGGAATCTGAGCTTGTATGTGTTTACGCATGGAGCTAAAATAGAGAAAAGGGAAAAAAAACAGTACAATTCCAGTATTTGTATAACCCTTGTGATTGCTTAGCTGTGGGGGTTATCCAATCAGGCTCCAAGTCCTCTGTTCTCCTCGAGCTCATAAAATAATAGTGTTTTGTGTGGGTGATTGCTGAAAGGCCAGACTATTTGGTTTGACAATGACAATTGAGCAGGCAAAAGCAGATCTGGGACCAGGCTACTTTGCATGGGTTTTCGCTAAACAAATTCAGGAGAGAGCTTTGAGAGATGTTTCTCTGCAGACATGTACCTTCAATAACTTGCCCAGGGGATTTATTCTGGGCTCCATCTTGAGCCTTCTCAAGCGGAGCCTCGTCCACAGAGGGTCCAGGGGAGGCAGTTGCTGTTAAGGCAGACTTTTGTAGGAGAACTGGCACTTCCCGTGGAGCCTCTCTTCCTCTTACCTACGGAGATGAAGATCAGTAAGCTAATGGTGGCTTGGTCACAATCTGTCTCTTCAGAGAGACTACTCACTTTTGTCGGGCGGGATGCATACGCCATCTACGGAGCAGGGTTTCTTGTGTTGGAAGGCACAGTGAGAATTCGGAGTCTTAAAGTGACGCGCCATCTCCTTCCTATTTTTCTACAAGAGCCGAAGAGGCAGAAAGAGGGCACGTCAGAACATGAAGCAACATTTTAAAAGCTCACTTAAAGAGTAACTGCCTCTTAAACACAACTCCTCATTTAGAAAACAGCCCATTTGGTATCAATATGAGTAAGACTTTTTTTTACTGTCAAAATTTACTACAAAGTGTAAATAGGATAATTTTGGTGATGAAGTCAGTCTCTTCCAAAACAGAGTTTTGTGAGACTTATGGTCGTGACACAATGTAAATGAAGGTTGGGTTTGTTTTAACCCTGCCCACATGCCCACAGCCTTCAACACACAGGTAATCATCTATTCGGAGTGCAGCTGCAAGCGGCCCAATTGTAATGTCGGTGGTAAATGTGAGTTAATGAAGGATATCCCTATAGGGCTAGTTAGAGACTATCTGTAAAATTACTAAATGTACATGGAACAATATGCAAAAATTCCAAAGGCTCCAAATTTCAATGGCGTAAAAACAGTTCTGTAGCGATGTTTGTGCCCAATATATTACCACTGCATGTTGGCTATGCTTGAATTGCCTTGCCAATATTGTGCTTCATTTTGAAATGATATATAAAAAATAAAAAAAAATGGAAAATGATCACACTGGTAATAGATAATATGTTGTATTACTTGAGGCGCAGCTGAGTGAGCATAATCATTAGCTTTTTTTTTACTGGACAAATGACCTGCATCTGATGGTCAGTCTGAGGGGAGGGGAGGGAAGGAAGCAGTGCTTCCCTCCCTCCGCTGAGAAAAGGGGACAGTCTTCCAGCTGATGGCTGAGGTTGCACTGCATTATTTCTGCCTCGTGCACCAATTCATTCAGCTAATAATAACAACGCAAGCTTACGGGAACACTTTGCCACACTCGTTCATTGCAGCTGCAGTGCTGGTTGTAGCTTGACGGGAATAACGCTCATTTTATGGCTTTTAAAAGTGTGGAGAAAAAAGTGTTGACAGTGCTGAGTCACAACATGAACTTACTCACACAAACACCAGCTTTCTTTGCTTCATTCGTCGAGTCGCTCCCTTGTCATAGTTTTTAAAAGTTTTGAAATCTCACGGTATAAAATTTGCTGTGAGTCCGAGGCTTCTTTTTACAGGCTGTGGCTTGAGGAGACTGTGCAGACATGATAATCTGAGCTATCTGATTGGCCAGTGGTAAGCCTATAGGTGCAATTTATTTGCTCTCTGGGCCTGCCGGGTAAGTGGAGTTCTACTGTCAGACACATGAAATAGTTTAAAATGGGAACACTTTGCCTTCGCAGCCATAGGGCTGCTGAATCAAGTGCACTTACCGCCAACAGCGCAAAACTAATAACAAAAAATGGCCACTTGCTCTTGTGTTCCGTAATGATCGCTGGAGTCTGCAAGTGTTTTGGACAAAATGAGCATTGAGGCAATGTACACTCGACATCCAAACTGCCACTTATCAATATTCCAAAATTCTAAATCCATTTGGAGGCATTCTCTCCCAAGACCTGTCTTTATAGCATGACTCACTTGCTATGAAGCACAGACACTGGGGACCTGGGGCAGACACAGGCACGTATCAGTTCGGTCAAATTGGTATCTGGAATCAAAAAGGTCATATGTTTCACGTAAGAACACAGGATGCTGGAGAGACTGCTTGGTGAGTCACATTTCCTGGCAATTTCCACCAACCATAGATCTGGTATTAGATTACCTAACCCCCAATTCCAACCAGAACTATTAGGGGCATGTTTACGATATGACCCTGTATCAGTGGTAAACAGTAAGGTTTTTACGTACACCAGAGAGGAAGAGGCGAAGCGAGAGAATATACTCCGCCCAAAATCTGTCCATGTGAGATAAGCCCTTTTTTTGTATGGAGATCTATGAGTGTCGAATTACATGAGGCTTATTTGATTGAATAGAAGTTTCGTAATGCTTAGGCTGTTGCATAAGTGGATGCATGTGCCATTCTGTGAACCTTGAGAAAAACAACTAGTAGTGCCTGTTGTTCACACACGTATCTGCCCTCCCATTGGCTGGAATGGTCCCACCTGATCATGTCGGCCTTCAATCATTGAGGAAATGTATTTCCATCGTTAGAGCGGTCACTCGGCTATCTTGTCAATACAATAGATTTACTTTGCCGACACTGGTGAGTCATACATGACATCAATATGGCCGCCCCCTGGCAGACTTCCTCCAGACCTCTTTCCTTCATCACATGACGAGACCTTCTCTATCTACACATGCTATGGGATTTTGTTCAGCAACAACCATTCAATGGGCCTAACCATTCAATTTGATGGTACATCTCGACCTTATATTAATATCCCAGCTCGTAATAAATACTTGATGATACCATCACATAAAAGGCATTAAAGCAGCATAACAAAAGCACATAGCTGAAAGCAAAGGCCTCCGGTAGCTTCATATGGATTATAAAAGGAACCATGGTTACTTATTCATGAAGGCTGTTCATTAAAGACCACATCCAACACAGTGATGCAAACACAGCAGATAAGAAGAATTAAAATAACACTGTATACCCTCCACAGTTCACGGACTTTCGCAAATGTTGATGAATGGTTTTCCCCCTCCTTTCCTACTTCCGTCGTTTCTGTCTTATTATGCAACTTAAAGCGTG